>NC_058521.1:593704759-594329759 GCF_904849725.1 Hordeum vulgare subsp. vulgare
CACCTAGTTTCTTAGGAGTTCCACCCTTGAAAGTGTAATTAGCGAGCATTGCGGAGATCTCAAGATCAGGTATTGTTGGGGATATTGCCTATTAAGTGACCCGCCAAATATGGGTCGGGTTACTTGTAAGGCGATTCATCCTTTAGGGTTAGTTGGGCCTCAGCCTGGGCGGTTCAAAGTCGCAGGATGGCTATGATTTATGGAAGGTCTCCGGGTTTTACATGACGGCCACTCAGAAACCGAGGTCGTCACGATTTGTAAAGAGGAAGGGACTCTTGTAAACCCTGAGGCTTCGACCTATATATAAAGGCGAGTCTGGAGGAGGAGGGGAGGTTAGAAATCATCGAGTGCTAGGTTTAGGCGAGTTACGCCTTCCTTGTAATCGAATCCATATCAATACACACAAAAGCAGGACGTAGGCTATTACCTCCTCTCGAGGGGCCGAACCTGGGTAAATCGCCGTGTCTCTCCCGCTTAACCCCTTTGAGTCGCTACCAAGGTGCGATGGCTCCAATATCAAGTCCTTTCACGAGGACATCTGCCGTGACAAAACCACGACAGGTATCCTCCTCTTATTAGTCACAATATCTTTCATGTACTTAGCATACAGAGACATTTTGAGCATATCTGTCAAACGCATCTGCAGAAAGACAGGTCTGATCATCTCAACAAAGCGCTCAAAATCCTCATCATCCTTTTTCTTGGATGGCTTGGGAGGAAAGGGCATGGGTTTCTGAACCCATGGCTCCCTTTCTTTACCATGCTTCCTAGCAGTGAAGTCATTCTTATCGTATCTCTTAGTCTTAGGCTGTGGGTTATCAAGATCAACAGGTTCAGTCTCCACATCCTTATCATTGCTAGGTTGAGCATCAACATGAACATCACTATTGATATTATCATTAGGCTCATGTTCATCACCAGATTGTGTCTCAACATCAGAGATAAAGGCATCGTTTGGACTCTCAGGTGTAGCAGCATCTGGGTTGCTAGTGTGCAAGTTCCTATCATCTTTATTCTTCTTTCTAGGATGAGTAGGTGCATCTGTGCTAACTCCTTGAGACTCTTGTTCAACTCTCTTCGGATGACCCTCGGGATACAGAGGTTCCTGGGTAATTTTACCGCCTCTAATGACGACTCTAACGGAATTGTCATTCAACTCGTTGAGCAAGTCATTCTGAGCTTTAAGTACTTGTTCTACTTGAATAGTAACCATAGAGGCATGTTTACTCAGAAGCTTAAGATCATTGACATTTCTGTCCACACAAGCACTTAAATGACTAAGCATATGAGCATTCTTTTCCAATTGTCTGCTAACATAATCATTGAAACTCTCTTGTTTGGCAACAAAGTTATCAAATTCATCGAGGCATAAGCTAGCAGGTTTATCAAAAGGAATATCACTCTCATCAAACCTACGCAGAGAATTTACTTCTACTACTTGTATCGGGTTATCGAGACCATGGATCTCTTCGATAGGTGGTAGATTTTTGACCTCTTCAGATTTAATGCCTTTCTCTCGCATAGATTTCTTGGCTTCTTGCATATTTTCAGGACTAAGGAATAGAATACCTCTTTTCTTTGGAGTTGGCTTAGGAGGTGGTTCGGGAATAGTCCAAGCATTCTCATTGCACAAGATGTTATTCAGTAGAATCTCAGCTTGTTCTACATTTCGTTCCCTAAAAACACAACCAACACAACTATCTAAGTGGTGTTTGGAAGGGTCGGTAAGTCCATTATAGAAGATATCAAGTACTTCATTCTTCTCAAGAGGGTGACCACGCAAAGCATTCAGTAGCTGGATGAGCCTCCCCCAAGCTTGTGGGAGACTCTCTTCGTTAGCTTGAGCAAAGTTGTATATTTCCTGCAAGGCAGCTTGCTTCTTATAGGCAGGGAAATATTTCTCAAAGAAGTAGTAGACCATATCCTCGGGGCTTCGCACACAACCAGGAGCAAGAGAAGCGAACCAGGTCTTAGCATCATCCTTTAGCAAGAGAGGAAACAACTTGAGCATGTAGTAGTGGCGGATCTTTTCCTCACTAGTGAATAGGGTGGCTATATCGTGCAGTTTGGTAAGATGGGCTACAACCGTTTCAGATTCATAATCGTGAAAAGGATCAGATTCGACCAGAGTGATTAACTCAGGTTCGACAGAGAATTCATAATCCTTATCGGTCACAAAGATAGGCGAAGTAGCAAACTTCGGGTTGTATTTCATCCTAGCGTTCACAGATTTTTCTTTCCACTTGCGCAGAAGTTTCTCAACATCATAGCTATCCTTACACGCAAGAAAATCCTCAGCTATCTCTCCCTCCATAACATAGCGCGTATCAGGCATAGTAGCAGGTTCTACTTCAATAGTATCAGCAGTTTCAGAAGTATCATCACATCTAGCAACAACTCTAGCAATTTGTGCATCAAGGAATGCACCTAGTGGCAAAGCAGTATCAGGCATAGCAGGCATAGTATCAAGCATAGCATCATCACACATAGTATCAAGCATAGCATCATCATGCATAGTATCAAGTATAACTTCATCAAGCATAGTATCAAGCATAGCATCATCATGCATAGTATCAAGCATATCATCATGGACAACAGAAGTAGCATCATCAAGCACAGGCGACATATCAAGATTTCTAGCAGGAGGCGAAGTCGCAAACTTACTCAAAACTAAAGGTGAATCAAGTGCAGAGCTAGATGGCAATTCCTTACCTCTCCTCGTAGTGGAAGGCAAGATTCTAGTTCTTGGATCTTTCGGATTCCTCATAGTGATCAGCAAACGTCAATCCCAAGTGACTCAGAGAATATAGCTGTGCTTCCCCGGCAACGGCGCCAGAAAAAGCCTTGACGACACACAAGCGTATGGGATCGCAATAATTTTCGAGAGTAGAGTATTCAACCCAATTTATTGATTCACTCACAAGGGGAAGCTAAAGAATATTCTCAAGTATTAGGAGCTCAATGTGTCAGATTCAACCACACCTGAAAGATTAGTGTCTGCAAGCGAAGTATCAGTAGCAAGGTAGTATGATAGCAACGGTGCCAGAAAAAAGCCTTGGTTGACGGGATGTTAGTACCGCTTACCTAGCCTCGACAACGGCGCCAACAAAGTTTTGCAACAAGTAACAACGGAGTAGTAAGGAACAGTAGTAGTAGCAGCAACAAAGTAACAAGTAACAACAGTAGTGACAGCAGTAGCAAAGTGGCCCAATCCCTTCCGTAGCAAGGGACAAGCCTAGGCAAAGTAACGTAGCGAGGACCAGTAGTAAAAGACTTGTAGGCAATGAATCGATGATGGATGAGTATGACGGATGTGATTCATGATGTAACAGCTATAACGCGGAGAGATATGTGGCTAGCTACCGTTCGTGAATCTAATGTAGGCATGTATTCCGTATGTAGTCATACGTGCTTAGGGAAAAGAACTTGCATGACATCTATTGTCCATCCCTCCCGTGGCAGCGGGGTCCTAATGGAAACTACGGGATATTAAGGTTCTCCTTTTAATAAAGAACCGGACCAACGCATTAACACGCGGTGAATACATGAACTCCTCATACCATGGTCATCTCCGGGAGTGGTTCCGACTATTGTCACTCCGGGGTTGCCGGGTCATAACACATAGTAGGTGACTACAACTTGCAAGATAGGATCTAAAACACACATATATTGGCGACAACATAATAGGTTCAGATCTGAAATCATGGCTCTCGGGCCCTAGTGACAAGCATTAAGCATAGCCAAGTAGTAGCAACATCAATCTAGAACATACTGGATACTAGGGATCAATCCCCGTCAAGAACTAACTCGATTACATGATAGATCTCATCCAACTCATCACCATCCAGCAGGCCTACGATGAGATTACTCACAAACGATGAAGAGCATCATGTAATTGTCGATGGAGAAAGGTTGATGATGACGATGGCGACGATTTCCCCTCTCCGGAGCCCGAAACGGACTCCAGATCTGCCCTCCAGATAAAGAACAGGATGTGGCGGCGCCTCCGTATCACAAAACGCGATGAAACCTTCTCTCTGATTTTTTTCCAGGCGAAACGGAAGATATAGAGCTGAGATTAGGGATGGGGGTGCCACGTGGGCCCCACAAGCCCTCACGGCGCGGCCATAGGGGGTGGCCGCGGCCTGTGGGCTTGTGGCCCACTGGCACGCCCCCTCCGGTGGATCTTTGCGTAGGTATTTTTCTTTTATTCCAGAAAAAATCTCCGTAAATTTTCAGGACATTCCGAGAACTTTTATTTCTGCACAAAAACAACACCATGGCAATTCTGCTAAAAACATCATCAGTCCGGGTTAGTTCCATTCAAATCATGCAGCTTAGAGTCCAAAACAAGGGCAAAAGAGTTCGGGAAAGTAGATACGACGGCGACGTATCAACCTTGTGCACGGCTATCGAGATATCGCAAAAACTCGGTGTTTTTGTCGTTTCAGGCGAGCATCATGGGCTATAGCGCACTGTTTTGTGTTTTGGGGTCCCGGATCAATTTTTAATGCTCCATGAACCCTGTGCACGACTATGGAGACGTGGCAAAAACTTGTTATTATTGTAGTTTCGGGCCAGTTTCGTGGTCTATAGTGCACTGTTTGGGGTCCAGGGTCATTTTTGATGTTCCATGAACCCTATGCACGGCTAACGAGATGTCGCAAAAACTCGTTGTTTTTGTCCTTTCGGCCATTTTCGTGGACTATAACACGTTGTTTTGGGGTCCGTGGTCGATTTCTTATGCTCCATGAACCCTGTGCACCACTATCGAGATGTCGCAAAAACTCGGTGTTTTTGTCATTTCGGGTGAGTTTCATGGGCTATTGCGCATTGTTTTGGGGTTTCGGGTCGATTTTTGATCCTGCAGGAACCCTGTGCACGGCTATATAGACGTCACCAAAACTCGTTATTTTTGTTGTTTCGGGCCAGTTTCGTGGGCTATAACACACTGTTTCGGGGTCCCGATTGATTTCTGATGCTCCATGAACCGTGTGCTCGGCTATCGAGAGTAGTGAAAACTCGTTCTTTTGTCGTTTAATGCCAGTTTCGTGGACTGTGCACTAATTTTGGGGTCTTGGGTCGATTTTTTATGCGCCATGAACCCTGTGCATGGCCATAGAGACGTCGCAAATCGTTGCTTTTGCCATTTCGGGCCTGTGTCAAGGGCTATAGCGCACTATTTTAGGGATTCGGTTTGATTTTTAATGCTCCATGAACCATGTGCACGGCTATCGAGACGTCGGAAAAACTTGTTTTTGTTGTTTCGGGCCAGTTTCGTGGGCCACTGTTTTGGGGTCCCGGGTCGATTTTTGATGCTCCATGAACCATGTGCACGGCCATCGAGATGTCGAAAAAACACATTATTTTTGTCGTTTCGGACTAGTTTCGTGGGCTATAGCCCACTGTTTTGGGGTCCCGGATCGATTTTTGATGCTCCTTGAACCGTGTGTACGTCTATCAAGACGTCACACAAACTTGTTATTTTTGTCGTTTCGGGCCACTTACGTGGGCTATAACGCACTATTTTGGGCTCCCGGGTCGATTTTTGATGTACATGAACCATGTGGACGGCTATCGAGATGTCGCAAAAACTCGGTGTTTTTGTTGTTTCTTGCGAGTTTCATGGGCTATAGCGCATTGTTTTGGGTCCCAGGTCAATTTTTGATGCCTCATGAACCCTATGCACGGGTATTGAGACGTCGCAAAAACTTGTATTTGTTGTTTCGGGCCAGTTTCGTGACTATAATGCACTGTTCTCGGTCTCGGGTCGATTTTTGATGCTCGATGAACCATGTGCACAGCTATTGAGATGTCACAAAAATTCAGTGTTTTTGTCGTTTCAGGCCAATTTCGTTGGCTATAGCGCACTGTTTTGGGGTCCCGGGTCGTTTTTGATGCTCCATGAACCGTATGCACCACTATTGAGACGTCGTATAAACTCGTTTCTTGTCGTTTCGGGCCATTTTCGTGGGCTATAATGCGTTGTTTGTGGATTCCGGGTCGATTATTCATACTCCATGAAACGTGTGCATGACTATCGAGATGTCTAAAAAACTCGTTGTTTTGTCATTTCGGGCCAGTTTCGTGGGCTATAGCACACTGTTTTGGGTCCCAGATCGATTTTTAATTCTCCACGAATCCTGTGTATGGCTATCGAGACGTCGGAAATACTTGTTGTTTTTGTCTTTTTGGGCCACTTTCGTGGGCTACGCATTGTTTTGGGGTCCCGGGTCGATTTTTTGATGTACAAGATCCTTGTGCAAGGCTATCGAGATGTCGCAAAAACTCGGTGTTTTTGTCGTTTTGGGACAGTTTCATGGGCTATAACACAGTGTTTTGGGGTCCCGGGTTGATATTTGATGCTCCATGAACCGTGTGCATGACTATCGAGATGTCGAAAAAACTCGTTGTTTTTGTCATTTCGGGCTAGTTTTGTGGGCTATAGTGCACTATTTTTGGGGTCCCGTGTTGTTTTTTGACGCCCCATGAACCCTATGCACGGCTATCGAGATGTCGAAAAAACTCGTTGCTTTTGTCATTTTGGGCTAGTTTCGTGGGCTATAGCGCACTGTTGTTGGGTCCCGGATCGATTTTTAATGCTCCATGAACCGTGTGCACGGCTAGCGAGACGTCGCAAAAACTTGTTGTTTTTGTTGTTTCGGGCCAGTTTCGTGGGCTTTAACACACTGTTTTGGGGTCCCGGGTCATTTTTGATGCGCCATGAACCGTGTGCACCAACTCGTTTTTTGTCGTTTCGGGCCATTTTAGTGGGCTATAACGCGTTGTTTGTGGGTTCTGGGTCGATTTTTTATGCTCCATGAAACGTGTGCACGACTATCGAGATGTCAAAAAAATTCGTTGTTTTGTCGTTTCGGGCTAGTTTCGTGGGCTATATAGCACACTGTTTTGGGGCCCAGATCGATTTTCAATGCTCCATGAACCCTGTGTACGGCTATCGAGACGTCGCAAATACTTGTTGTTTTGGCCCCACTTTTGTGGGCTGTGCACTGTTTTGGGGTCCCGGGTCGATTTTTGATGTACATGAACCCTCTGCATGGCTATCGAGATGTCGCGAAAACTCGGTGTTTTTGTCGTTTCGGGCCAGTTTCATGGGCTATAGCGCAGTGTTTCGGGGTCCGGGTTGTTTTTGGTGCTCCATGAACCCTGTGCTTGACTATCGAGATGTCGAAAGAACTCATAATTTTTGTCATTTCGGGTCAGTTTCGTGGGCTATAGCGCATTGTTCTTGGGTTGTGGGTCGATTTTTGATGCTCCATGAACCGTGTGCATGGCTATATAGACGTCGCAAAAACTCATTATTTTTGTCGTTTCGGGCTAGTTTCGTGGGCTATAACACACTGTTTTGGGGTACCGGTTGATTTTTGATGCTCCATGAACCGTGTGCTCGGCAATTGAGACGTCGTGAAAACTCGTTCTTTTGCCGTTTCAGGCCAGTTTCGTTGACTGCGCACTATTTTGGGGTCTCAGGTCGATTTTTTATGTTTCATGAACCCTAGGCACGGCTATAGAGACGTCAAAAAAACTCGGGCCAGTGTCGTGGGCTATAGCGCACTGTTTTAGGGCCCCGGTTCGATTTTTAATGCTCCATGAACCATGTGCACGACTATCGAGATGTCGAAAAACACATTATTTTTGTCGTTTCGGCCTAGTTTCGTGGGTTATAGCGCACTGTTTTGGGTCCTGGCTGGATTTTTGATGCTCCAAGAACCATGTTCATGGCTATCGGGATGTCGAAAAAACACGTTGTCGTTTTGGCCTAGTTTCGTGGGCTATAGCGCTCTGTTTTGGCGTCCCGGGTCGATTTTTAATGCTCCTTGAACCCTGTGTACGCCTATCAAGACGTCGCACAAACTTGTTGTTTTTGTCGTTTCGGGCCACTTTCGTGGGCTATAGCGCATTGTTTTGGGGTCCCGGGTAGATTTTTGATGTCGCACGAACCCTATGCACGGCTATTGAGACGTCACAAAAACTTGTTTTTGTCGTTTGGAGTGAGTTTCGTGGCTATAACGCATTGTTTTGGGGTCCCGGGTCGTTTTTGATGCTCCATGAACCCTGTGCACCACTATCGAGGCGTCGCATCAACTCGTTTTCTTGTCGTTTCGGGCCATTGCTACCTGTTGAGCTTGAGTTGGTTTTTCCCTTGAAGAGGAAAGGGTGATACAGCACAGTAGCAGTAAGTATTTCCCTCAGTTTGAGAACCAAGGTATCAATCCAGTAGGTGTGTCAAGGTAAGTCTCCAAAGTACCTGCGCAAAAACAAACAAACTTGCACCCAACGCTATAAAGGGGTTGTCAATCCCTTCATGATTGATTGCAAGGTGAGATCTGAAGGCGGAAACTGCAACAAAGTGAAAGTGTAGAGCTGAAAATATGATGTGAAGTAGACCTGGGGGCCATAGTGTTCACTAGAGGCTTCTCTCATAATAGCAAATATTACAGTGGGTGAACGAATTACTGTCGAGCAATTGATAGAACCATGCAAAGTCATGATGATATCTAAGGCAATGATCATACATATAGGCATCTCATCCGAGACAAGTAGACCGATACTGTCTGCATCTACTACTATTAGTCCACACATCGACCGCTCTCCAGCATGCATCTAGTGTATTGAGTTCATAACAAACAGAGTAACGCCTTAAGGAAGATGACATGATGTAGAGGGATAAATTCATGCAATAGATATAAACCCCATCTTTTCACCCTTGATGGCAACAACATGATGCGTGCCTCGCTACCCCTTTTGTCACTGGGTGAGGACACCGCACGGTATGAACCTAAAACCAAGCACTTCTCCCATTGCAAGAATTGTATATCAAGCTGGCCAAACGAAACCCACAACTCAAAGAAAATTAGAAGGATACGAAATCATGCATATAAGAGATCATAGGAAACTCAAATAACATTCATAGATAATATGATCATAAATTCACAATTCAACGGATCTCGACAAACACACCGCAAAAGAAGATTACATCGGATAGATCTCCATGAAGATCATGGAGAACTTTGTATTGAAGATCCAAGAGAGAGAAGAAGCCATCTAGCTACTAGCTATGGACCCAAAGGTCTACGGTGAACTACTCACGCATCATTGGAGGGGCAATGGTGTTGATGAAGAAGCCCTCCGTGTCCGAATCCCCCTCCGACACGACAACAGAACGTGCCCCAAATGGGATCTTGCGGAGACAGAAGCTTGAGGCGGCGGAAAAGTATTTTCGTGCCTCTCTCCCGTGGTTTCAGATATTTAGGGAATTTATAGGCGGAAGAAGTAGGGAAAAGGAGCCACGGGGGGCCCACAAGCCTAGTAGGCGTGCCCCCCAGGCCGCGGCTAGGGGGCTTGTGGCCTCCCCCGGGATCCTTTGCCTTGGTTCTCAAGTTCCGTGCGTATCTTTTGTTACAGAAAAAATCATTCCGAAGATTTTATTCCGTTTGGACTCCGTTTAATATTCTTCTCTGAAAAGGGTCAAAAACACGGAAAAAATGGAACTCGCACTTGACACTGAGTTAATAGGTTTGCCCCAAAAAAGAAATAAAATGCATACAAAACATCCAAAGTTGACAAGATAATAGCATGGAATCATAAAAAATTATAGACACGTTGGATACGTATCAAGCATCCCCAAGCTTAATTCCTGCTCGTCCTCGAGTAGGGAAGTGATAAAGACTGAATTTTTGATGTGGAATGCTACCTAACATATTTGTCCTTTGCAACTTCTTTCATGTGACATGAATGTTCAGATCCGTAAGATTCAAAACAATAGTTTTCTATTGACATGAAAACAATAATACTTCAAGCAAACTAGCAAGGTAATCATGAACTTTCAAAATAACAAGGCCAAAGAAAGTTATCCCTACAAAATCATATAGTCTGACTATGCTCTATCATCCCCACACAACGAATTTAAATCATGCACAACCCACGATATTGGCCAAGTAATTGTTTTCGCACTCTTACTTTCTCAAACCTTTTTCAACTCTCACGAAATATATGAGCGTGAGCCATGGATATAGCACTATAGGTGGAATAGAGTGTGGTGGAGGTTGTGAGGCAAAAAGGAGGAGATGGTCACATCGACTCGGCGTATCAACGGGCTATGGACATGCCCATCAATAGATATCAATGTGAATGAGTAGGGATTACCATGCAACGGATGCACTTAGAGCTATAAGTGTGTGAAAGCTCAAAAGGAGAACTAGTGGGTGTGCACCCAACTTGCTTGGTCACGAAGACCTAGGTCAATTTTGAGGAAGCCCATCATTGGAATATACAAGCCAAGTTATATAATGAAAATTCCCACTAGTATATGGAAGTGTCAAAATGAGAGACTCTCAATCATGAAGAACATGGTGCTATTGTGAAGCACAAGTGTGGAAAAATATAGTAGCATTGTCCCTTCTCTCTTTTTCTCTCATTTTTTTGTTTGGGCTCTTTGGCCTCTTTTCATTTTTTTGTGCAGGCAACTTTGTCCTTTTTTTTATTTCCTCACATGGGACAATGCTCTAATAATGATGATCATCACACTTTTATTTACTCACAACTCAATACTTAGAGCAATGATGACTCTATAGGAAATGCCTCCGGCAGTGGACCAGGATGTGCAACGATCTAGCTTAGCGTATGACGTTGAAACATCTCGCTAGCTATCTTACGATCATGCAATGGAAATATGAAAGTGACGGCACAAGTCATGAGACGGAACGGTGGGAGGTGCATGGCAATATATCTCGGAATGGCTATGAAAATGCCATAATAGGTAGGTATGATGGCTGTTTTGAGGAAGGTATATGGTGGGTTTGTGCACTGGTGAAAGTTGAGTGGCACTAGAGAGCTAGCAATGGTGGAAGGTGAAAGTTCATCTATACGATGGACTCACATTAGTCATGAAGAACTCATATACTTATTGCGAAAGTTTTATTAGCAATCGAAACAAAGTGCTAAACGCATACTCCTAGGGGAAGGGTTGGTAGGTGTTAACCATCGCGCGATCCCGACCGCCACACAAAGGATGACAATCAATAAATCAATTATGCTCCGACTTCCTAACATAGCGGTTCACCATACGTGCATGCTACGGGAATCACTAACTTCAACACAAGTATTTCTAGATTCACGACACCCTACTAACATAACTCTAATATTACCATATCCATGTCTCAAAACTAATTGAGAGGAATCAAACTTCTCTTTACTAATCGATGCACATGAATATGAAAGTTTTTATTATATTCTCTTTGGATGCCTATCATTTTTAGGACTACTTTCATAGCACAAGCCAATTACCAAGTTACTCAGAGAGAGCACTCTCGAAAAGATATAAGTGAAGATCGAGAGTTTTTATTTCTCCAAAATATGACACCGCTGTGCTCTAAAAAGATATAAATGAAGCACTAGAGCAAAGTTATCTAGCTAAAATGATATAAGTGAAGCACACGCGAGCTAAATTGCCTAACTCAAAAGATATAAGCGAAGCTCAATGAGTATTCTAGCAAAATCACGATGAGTGCATGTCTCTCTCAAAAAGGTGTGCAGCAAGGATGATTGTGACACAAAAAAGAAAAGACTCCTATAATACACAACACTCCAAGCAAAACACATATCATGTGGTGAATAAAAATATAGCTCCAAGTAACATTACCGATGGATTGAAGACGAAAGAGGGGATGCCTTCCTGGGGCATCCCCAAGCTTAGGCTTTTTGGTGTCCTTGAATTTTGCTTGGGATGCCTTGGGCATCCCCAAGCTTGAGCTCTTTCCACTCTTTATCCAATTGTCCATGAGAACATCACCCAAAACTTGAAAACTTCACAACACAAAACTTAAACAGAAATTCGTGATATCATTAGCATAAGAAAACAAACCACCACCTCTTTAAGTACTGTAGCAAACTTGATTTCTATTTATATTGGTGTTATATTACTGCATCCTCACTTTTCTATGGCTAGTACCCCCGATACTATCCATAGTTTCATCAAAATAAGCAATCAACACAACAGAAACAGAATCTGTCAAAAACAGACTAGTTTGTAGCAATCTGTATACTTCGTATACTTCTGGTATCTCAAAAATTCTAAAAAATTATGACAATTAGGGAAATTGGCATATCAACCAGCGGCAAAAAGAATCAACTCAAAATCTCTTTCTGGATAGGAATTAAAAATAATTTCGTGAGTGCAAAGTTTCTGTCTTTTTTGAGCAAGATCAAACAACCATCACCAAAACTAGTCATAAAGGTTTTACTTGGCACAAAAACAAAAAGAAATACCAAGAACACAATCATAACAGAATTATGATGGTGTGTACACAACAAAACAGAAAGCAAAAAGCAAAGATAAATTCATTGGGTTGCCTCCCAACAAACGCTATTGTTTAACGCCCTTAGCTAGGCATAAGGCGATAGAATCAAGTATCGTTGTCTTTGGTGCTCAAACCATAAGTAGCCCTCATCATGGATTCATAAGGCAATCTTATTTTATTTATAGGAAAATGTTCCATGCCCTTCTTTAATGGAAATTGAAATCTAATATTCCCTTCCTTCATATCGATGACAACACCAATAGTCCTTAGAAAGGGTCTACCAAGAATGATATGACATGTCGGATTGCAATCAATATCAAGCACAATGAAATTTATGGGTACATAGTTCCTATTTGCAATAATAATAACATCATTGATCCTTCCCATAGGTTTCTTAACAGTAGAATCCGCAAGATGCAAATTAAGAGAGCACTCATCAATCTCATTGAAGCCTAAAACATCACATAAAGACTTTGGAATAGCGGAAACACTAGCGCCCAAAACACACAAAGCATTGCATTCATAGTTTTTAATCTTGATTTTGATATTAGGTTCCCACTCATAATGAAGTTTTCTAGAAATATAAACTTCCAACTCAAGTTTCTCTTCAAGAGATTTCATCATAGCATCGACGATATGATCGATAAAGGCCTTGTTTTGGCTACAAGCGTGTGGAGAGTTTAGCATGGATTGCATCAAGGAAATACATTCAATCAAAGAGAAACTATCATAATTGAATTCCTTGAAATCCAAAGTAGTAATTTCATTACTACTCAAAGTTTTGATATCCTCTACTCCACTTTCAATGCTTTTAGCATCAAGATAGATAGACTCCGAATCATTGGGGCGTTTCTCAACCAAATTGGATTAATATCCAGCCCCATCATCATTAGGTTTGACATTAGAAAACAAGGATTCAATGGGAGTCACACCAAGCACTTTAAGATCTTCGTGATTCTCATCACGAGAACACACCTTTCTAAGCCATTCATGTCTAGCACGAATTTGGGCGGTTCTTTCTTTACTCTCATTCATGGAAACACGCATAGCTTTTAAAGTTTCATCCATATTGATCTTGGGAGGAGCACATGTCAATTTCAAAGCATCAATATCAAGAGACATTCTATCAACGGTCCTAGCCAAGTCATCAATTTTGAGCAGTTTTTCTTCTATGGATGCATTGAAAATATTTTGCGAGTTGATTAACTCTTTAATATTAATCTCTAGATCAGAGGGTAATTTATTGTAATTTCCATGAGCATTGTTGTAGGAATTGCCAAAGTTATTAGAGGGATTACTAGGAAAAGGCTTAGGAATAAAGTTTCCTCTATATGCATTGTTGTTGCCAAAATTATTCCTACCAACAAAACTAACATCCAAGCTCTCATTGCTACTCTCAATCAAGGAAGACAAGGGCATATCATTTGTATCTAAAGGAGCACCTTTACTAGCAAACAATTTCATTAACTCATCCATCTTAGCACTCAAAGAGTTAATTTCTTCTATAGCATGCACTTTTTTACTAGTAGGTGACCTTTCAGTGTGTCATTGAGAATAGTTTGTCATGATATTGTCTAGGAGTTTTGTGGCTTCTCCTAATGTGATTGCCATGAAAGTTCCACCGGAGGCGGAATCCAAGATATTTCTAGAAGCAAAATTCAAACCAGCATAGAAGATTTGTATAATCATCCAAAGACTCAAGCCATGAGCGGGACAATTTCTAATCATCAATTTCATTCTCTCCCAAGATTGTGCAACATGTTCATGATCTAGTTGCTTAAAATTCATGATATCATTACGGAGAGAGATAATCTTAGCTGGTGGAAAATAATTGGATATATAAGCATCTTTACATTTGTTCCAAGAATCAATGCTATTTTTGGGTAAAGATGAAAACCAAGTTTTTGCTCGATCTCGCAATGAGAACAGAAATAGCTTCAATTTAATCACATCATTATCCACATATTTCTTCTTTTGCATATCGCATAACTCAATGAAGGTATTAAGATGGGATGTGACATCTTCACTAGGAAGGCCGGAAAATTGCTCTTTCATAACAAGATTCAACAAAGCAGCATTGATTTCATATGATTCCGCACTAGTGGCGGGAGCAATCGGAGTACTAATAAAATCATTATTATTAGTATTCGAGAAGTCACAAAGTTTGGTGTTTTTAGTCATAGTGACTTCAACAAGCAGACAAGCACACAAGCGGACAGAAAGCAAGCGAAAGAAAAGGACGAACGAGAAAGGCAAATATTTTTGTAATTTTTTGTTTTTCAGAAGTGGGGGAGAGGAAAACGAGAAGCAAAAAAGTAAATGCAAGAGATTAGTTTGCGATAGTTACTTGGATAAGCTTCACTTAGAATAGTCTCCGGTGCCAGAAATTGACACGTTCAAGGAAGACTATTCTTGACTTGATACTCCCCGGCAACGGCGCGAGAAATTCTTCTTGCCACCTCTTGAGCTTGCGTTGGTTTTTCCCGTGAAGAGGAAAGGATGATGCATCACAGTAGCAGTAAGTATTTCCCTCAGTTTGAGAACCAAGGTATCAATACAGTAGGAGTATAAAGCCAAGTCTCCAAAGTACCTGCGCAAAAACAAACAAACTTGCACCCAACGCTATAAAGGGGTTGTCAATCCCTTCACGATTGATTGCAAGGTGAGATCTGAAAGCGGAAAGTGCAACAAAGTGAAAGTGTAGAGCTGAAAATATGATGTGAAGTAGACCCGGGGGCCATAGTGTTCACTAGAGGCTTCTCACATGATTGCAAATATTACGGTGGGTGAAATAATTACTGTCGAGCAATTGATAAAACCGCAGAAAGTCATGATGATATCTAAGGCAATGATCATACATATAGGCATCACGTCCGAGACAAGTAGACCGATACTGTCTGCATCTACTACTATTACTCCACACATCGACGGCTATCCAGCATGCATCTAGTGTATTGAGTTCATAGCAAACAGAGTAATGCCTTAAGCAAGATGACATGATGTAGAGGGATAAATTCATGCAATAGGTATAAACCCCATCTTTTTTACCCTTGATGGCAACAACATGATGCGTGCCTCGCTACCCCTTGTGTCACTGGGTGAGGACACCGCACGGTATGAACCCAAAACCAAGCACTTCTCCCATTGCAAGAATTGTAGATCAAGCTGGCCAAACGAAACCCACAACTCGAAGAGAATTACAAGGATACGAAATCATGCATATAAGAGATCAGAGGAAACTCAAATAATATTCATAGATAATCTGATGATAAATCCATAATTCATCGGATCTTGACAAACACACTGCAAAATAAAATTACATCGGATAGATCTCCATGAAGATCATGGAGAACATTGTATTGAAGATCCAAGAGAGAGAAGAAGCCATCTAGCTACTATCTATGGACCTGAAGGTGTGTGCTGAACTACTCACGCATCATCAGAGAGGCAATGGTGTTGATGAAGAAGCCCTCCGTGTCCGAATCCGCCCTCCGGCAGGGCACCAGAACGTGCCCCAGATGGGATCTTGCGGAGACAGAAGCTTGCGGCGGCGGAAGAGTATTTTTGTGGCTCTCTCCCGTGGTTTCAGATTTTTCGGGAATTTATAGGCGGAAGAAGTAGGGCAAAGGAGCCACGGGGGGCCCACAAGCCTGGTAGGCGCCCCCCCCAAGGCCGCGACTAGGGGGCTTGTGGCCTCCCCCAGGATCCTTTGCCTTGGTTCTCAAGTTCCGTGCATATCTTCTGTTACGGAAAAAATCATTTCGAAGATTTTATTCCGTTTGGACTCCGTTTAATATTCTTCTCTGAAAAGGGTCAAAAACACGAAAAAAGGAACTAGCACTAGGCACTGAGTTAATAGGTTAGTCCCAAAAAAGAAATAAAATGCATAAAAAACATCCAAAGTTGACTAGATAATAGCATGGAATCATAAAAAATTATAGATACGTTGGAGACGTATCACCCATTTTCGTGGGCTATAACGCGTTGTTTTGGGGTTCCGGGTTGATTTTTGATGCTCCATGAAACGTGTGCACGGCTATCGAGATGTCGAAAAAACTCGTTGTTTTTGTCGTTTTGGGGCAGTTTCGTGGGCTATAGCACACTGGTTTGGGCTCCCGGATCGATTTTAGTGCTTCAGGAACCGTGTGTACGGCTATCGAGACGTCGCAAAAACTTGTTGTTTTTGTCGTTTGGGCTACATTCGTGGGCTATAACGCACTACTTTGGGGTTCCAGATCGATTTTTAATGCTCCTTGAACCTTGTGTACGACTATCAAGACGTCGCACAAACTTGTTGTTTTTGTCGTTTCGGGCCACTTTCGTGGGCTATAACGCACTGTTTTGGGCTCCTGGGTCGATTTTTGATGTACATGAACCCTATGGACGGCTATCGAGATGTCGCAAAAACTAGGTTTTTTTCTCGTTTCGGGCAAGTTTCAAAGGCTATAGCGCATTGTTTTGGGGTCCCGCATCGATTTTTGATGCTCCATGAACGGTGTGCACGGCTATCGAGATGTCGCAAAAACTCATTGTTTTTGTCGTTTCGGGCCAGTTTTATGGCTTGCGCACTGTCTTGGGGTCCCGGGTCAATTTTTGATGCTCCATGAACCCCGTGCACGGCTATAGAGATGTCGCAAAGACTTGATATTTTTGCCATTTAAGGCCAGTTTTGTGGGCGAGAACTGTTTTGGGGTTCCGTGTCGATTTTTGATGCTCCATGAACCCTAGGCATAACTATTGAGATGTCAAAAAAATTCGATGTTTTTGTCGTTTCGGGGCACTTTGTGAGCTATAGCACACTGTTTTGGGGTCCCGGGTCGGTTTTTGATGCACCATGAACCGTGTGGATGGCTATCGAGATGTTGAAAAAACTTGTTGTTTTTGTCGTTTCACTCCAGTTTCATGAGATATAGCGCACTGTTTTGGGGTCCCGGGTCGATTTTTGATGTTCCATGAACTCTGATCATGGCTATCGAGACGTCGCAAAAACTTGTTGGTTTTGTTGTTTCGGGCCATTTTCGTGGGCTATAACTTCTATTTTTCAGGTTTCGGGTCAATTTTTGATGCTCCATGAACAGTGTGCACGACTATGAGGACGTCACAAAAACTCGTTGTTTTTGCGTTTCTCGCCAGTTTCGTGGGCTATAGCGCACTGTTTTGGGGTCCCGTGTTGTTTTTTGATACTCCATGAACCCTGTGCACGGCTATCGGGATGTCGAAAAAACTCGTTGTTTTTGTCGTTTCACGCCAGTTTCATGGGCTATAGCGCACTGCTTTTGGGTCCCGGATCGATTTTTAATGCTCCATGAACCCTGTGCACGGCTCTCGAGACGTCGCAAAACCTTGTTGTTTTTGTTGTTTCGGGCCAGTTTCGTGGGCTTTAAGGCACTATTTTTGGGTCCCGGGTGCATTTTTGGTGCTGCATGAACCTTGTGCACGACCATCGAGATGTCGCAAAAACTCGTTCTTTTTGTCGTTTAGGGCGAGCATGAAGGGCTATAGCATACTGTTTTGGGGTCCCGGATCGATTTTTAATGCTCCATGAACCGTGTGCATGGCTATCGAGATGTTGCAAAAACTTGTTATTATTGTCGTTTCAGGCCAGTTTCGTGGTCTATAGTGCAGTCTTGTGGGGTCCAGGGTCATTTTTTATGTTCCATGAACTCTGTGCACGGCTAACAGACGTCGCTAAAACTCGTTGTTTTTATCCTTTCGGGCCATTCTCGTGGGCTATAAGGCGTTGTTTTGGGGTACGTGGTCAATTTCTTATACTCCATGAACCATCTGCACGACTATCGAGATGTCACAGAAACTCAGTGTTTTTGTCGTTTCGGGCCAGTTTCATGGGCTATAGCGCATTGTTTTGGGGTCCCGGGTAGATTTTTGATGCCTCATGAACTCTATGCACGGCTATTGAGACGTCGCAAAAATTTGTTTTTGTCGTTTCGGGCGAGTTTCGTGGCTATAATGCACTGTTTTGGGGTCTCGGGTCGATTTTTGATGCTCCATGAACCATGTGCACGACTATCGAGATGTCGCAAAAATTCGGTGTTTTTGTCGTTTCGGGCCAGTTTCGTGGGCTACGCACTGTTTTGGGGTCCCGGGTCATTTTTGATGCTCCATGAACCGCGTGCACCACTATCGAGACGTCGCATCAACTCGTTTTCTGGTCGTTTCGGGCCATTTTCGTGGGCTATAACGCGTTATTTTGGGGTCCCGGGTCGATTTTTGATGCTCCGTGAAATGTGTGCACGAGTATCGAGATGTCAAAAAAACTTGTTGTTTTTGTCGTTTTGGGCCAGTTTCGTGGGCTATAGCACACTGTTGTGGGCTCTCGTATCGATTTTTAATGCTCCATGAACCCTGTGTACGGCTATCGAGACGTCGCAAAAACTTGTTGTTTTTGTTGTTTTGGGCTACTTTCGTGGGCTATAACGCACTTTTTGGGGTCACGGGTCGATTTTTTATGTACATGAGCCCTGTGCACGGCTATCGAGATGTTGAAAACACTCAGTGTTTTTGTTGTTTTGGGCCAGTTTCTTGGGCTATAGTGCAGTGTTTTGGGGTCCCGGGTTGATTTTTGATGCTCCATGTGTTGGAAATATGCCCTAGAGGCAATAATAAAATAGTTATTATTATATTTCCTGTTTCAAGATAATCGTTTATTAACCATGATATAATGGTATTGAATGGAAACATAAATGCATGTGTGGATATATAGACAAAACTATATCCCTAGTAAGCCTCTAGTTGACTAGCGAGTTGATCAAGGATGGTTAAGGTTTCCTGACCATAGACAAGTGTTGTCACTTGATGACGAGATCACATCATTGGGAGAATGATGTGATGGACAAGACCCAAACTATAAACATAGCATGTGATTGTGTCATTTTGTTGCTATTGTTTTCTGCATGTCAAGTATTCATTCCTGTGACCATGAGATCATGTAACTCACTGACACCGAAGGAATACCTTGTGTGTATCAAACGTCGGAACGTTACTGGGTGACAATAAAGGTGTTCTACAGGTATCTCCGAACGTGTCCGTTGAGTTAGCATGGATCATGACCGGGATTTGTGACTCCGTGTGACGGAGAGGTATCTCGGGGCCCACTCATTAATACAACATCACATACAGGCCTTGCAAGCAATGTGACTAAAGAGTTAGTCACGGGATCTTGTATTCCGGAACTAGTAAAGAGACTTACCGGTACTCAGATTGAAATAGGTATAGAGATACCGACGATCAAATCTCGGGCAAGTAACATACCGAAGAAAAAGGGAATGGTATACAGGATTATATGAATCCTTGGCATAGAGGTTCAACCAATAAGATCTTCGTAGAATATGTACACTACACCACAACACTGCATTTTCAACAACTAGGTTGGTTGGAAATACAGCTTCCGATGACAAACAGTTGGTCGGGAAAGATTATTGCCAACTGAAAGTGTCTGTTGGGAAAAGTCCAGACGGGAAAGCCCTTTCCCGACCGACATATCTTTCCCGACCGACTGTTTGATGGCTATGTAGTATCTTTCCCAACCAACAGTCTGTTGGGTCAGTCATGGGTTTTTCCCGACCAACAATTCGTTGGGGGTGCCATGGGCCTTTCCCGACCAACAATCTG
Source organism: Hordeum vulgare subsp. vulgare (assembly GCF_904849725.1). Taxonomy (NCBI): domain Eukaryota; kingdom Viridiplantae; phylum Streptophyta; class Magnoliopsida; order Poales; family Poaceae; genus Hordeum; species Hordeum vulgare. The sequence continues at coordinate 593,724,709 of NC_058521.1, forward strand.
TTGGGGTAGCCATGGATCTTTCCCGACCAACATTCAGTTGGGCTTTGTGTCAGCCTTTCCCGACCAACATTCAGATGGCATTTGTATTGCCGACCAACAATGTGATGTTGTTTTCTTTCGCCGACCAACAAATCATCAACATTTTTTAGCCAACCATAGTTTTAATTAACCAATGGTACTGATTGTTACATATATATAGTTCATGTGTTCTAATAATAATCATGAAGACATCCTCCATCAGGTGCACCAAACATTTTTTATTCCATTAATTAATTGTCACATACACAGGCTTTAGTCTGTTCCAAGCATAACCACCAGGACACCATACATTACGTTCACAAAAAGGACAGCTAAAAGATGCTAGTATGAGACATGAGTTGTACAAAATGAAGGCTAAATATCCAGATGACACGATCGCTGGCTTCATGGTTCCTTGTGAGTGTTGTCCTTTTGTTTGAGCATTGTCCTTTTCTTTCCTTCCTACAAAAGTTAAACAAGTGTCAATTATAATAATACAATATCATAAACTGCATTTTCTATGCTTGTTTTTATTTTGCAAACATTTCATATGTGAGTAGTCCATATATATATGCTAGTAGGATATAGTACGTAGAAGCAAAAAACTGTATTTGTTATAGTACTACATACATATATAAAAGTCTCATGTTAGTTAGAAAATAACCAAAAGAAAGGCATGAACAAATCTGTGAAGGAAGTGTAGGTCGCTGGAGTAGACGTACCACACATGCACGCTCATCCCAAAGTGTCGATCAACCACTAGTTTTTTTCTAAAACGATCTTTGCAGTAGTAGCAGCACCCCTAAAATCAGCAAGTTTCCAGCAGAAGGAGTATATGAGAGAAAAATATTCATATTGTATATGAACAGAAACAAAAACCTAACACGGTAAAGCAAGGAAATAGAGGAATCAAATCTCTAATTGCTAGAGGAGCAGAAGGTTCATTGCACGGGGTTTCCTACCGCTAATTTTGTAATGACCCATGTATGCATTTCCAGTTTGGATAGATAGGTAATAGATTTTTTACTTTGTTGTAGAGAGAGGGCTTACATTTTAATTCTGGGTGGTTCAGCAAGTACAGTTTCCATTGTCTTAGCAAACGCAGTGGCAGGAGTATCATCATCAACATCAGTCGGTTCAAATTCCCACCGGAATGTGGTTTGTATACTGCAATTATAAGATGGATTATTTTGTGTGTATAGCCGCCATAATCAAGGATCTGAGCTTGGTACTATTTGCACGATAACGGAGTGCTCTCACACATGTGCAATAGAGATACTATTCTTTTCATAAGCTCTTATATTTCTACCCATATTACTTAGTTATGCCCCTGTTTACTGCTGGCACGACAAACTTTAGTTTATGTGTTTGTATACATGTTGTATGGAACATGAACCTGGCAAGAAAGAAAACAAAGGATTACCTGAATATATTATGGTACAATATACATATCTTTCTAACCGAAAAAAGCCTATCACTTCCTGCTCTCGGATTTTAGTTCATTTCTAAAGTCTACATTTTATTCGTACAAGCATACCAAATCTACATTCTGCATGTTGGTGACCTAAGTAGAGTCGCAAACATAGAAAAAACGTGATCCTACAAATGAATTGAACATAGAACATAAGTAAGATGATTATTTGCATGGGAAACGACCAAACATAAAAGCCCGTGCAATAACAAAGAAGAATCGGATAATCACCATGAATGAGGGCAGCAAGGCATCGATCTGCCGTGCTAATGCCTAGGCATCTGAGAACACTTAACCAACCCTGAATGCATGAAGATATGATCAGATTAGACTGAAACTCTAACAAAACAAATAATTCCATGTGTTGCTCTAGAATTTCTTAGGGCCACTTTCTTTTAAGAGATATGGAACCATGCGTATGAAATTGAAAACATGTAAGTTGGATAAAATATATCTAGGCCATAACTCGAAGATTGCTTGAGATGAAAAATAAAGACCTCAACCTCGACTACAAAGCTGCATATTAATACTATTTGTTATTTTGGGGAATTTAAATTTCGCCTATTTGATCATGATAGAATTCCATGGTAAAGAAGAAAGCTGGGAGTAAGCTTGAAAATTGGTAATGAAATAATACTTCGGAGAATATATTGTAAGAGTGCGATTTGTACTTCTTCCAACTATTTAACTGTAAGATAGCTTACCTTTTTGTCGTCCAAAAGAGCCTACAAAAATCGACAAAGCGACAATAATACCTTTAATAATATAGGTTCACAAAATGATATCTAAAATACATTGTTTTTGCTTCATTACACAACATGTCTAGGGAATGCAAACTGCCATCTTCATGGTTTCTTCTGTATGTCTTTCCTACAAAGGATGAAACGTAACCGGTGAACTCATGCATTCATAGAGATAATGGAGAAAATAATAATTCTATAAAGTAGCAATGGCATCGGGGTTTTAGTGTTATAAAAACAGGGCAAGTCCTGACTATAATATTTATAACTTAAAACTTTATTTAGCACGGTCAGTTCTATAGCTCAGACCTCTAGTTGAAGCCAACCAAAAAAGGTTAAGCTCTTTGCACAATAAAAAAATCAGGGATAAGGAACCACTTGAACCTACAGTGTAACAATGTGAATGTATGCACTACAAAGGACAAATACATAATCTTCGAGATCTTTTGTCCAAAAATATAATAGATACATGCAGTTTCTTCAGAAGGGTAAACCGGAATGCTTAGTTCAATCTGAATGCTATTGCCTGGTATGCTCTGCTTTAGCAAAATAATTGAGATATAGGCATACAGTAGTTACTCTCTCCTAGATACTACAACTACAGCTAAAAAAGTTATTTTCCTAAAAAAAACTACAAAATTTATCTGTGTGCTAGTTCTTTTATCCTACACAACATATCATTTTGTTGGTTAATTAGTCTTTGTTTGAAGTTGAAGATTATATTCTCAAACAAACAGCAGAAAGGTGATTCACAAATACTATTCATGAAAAATTACAAGAATAACATCAGACAACTTAAGAGATCTAATTGTAACCCAGGATGCCCACTTCCAACGCCATGTATGATGTGACATACAGATTGAGATATTTGCTATCCTGTATACACACCATGTATGATCTAAAGGAAGTCTATTTAACTATCAAAGTTCCTCCAAATTTTATCCTATATAACCATGTGTGTATAGTTCATATGATTAATAGATGCATAAAAAAATCCTGATAATGAGCTAGTAGGTCGACATTTATTCAAATAGGTGAGGTAAACTGTACATAGCCAAGAATTCCCAGGACACCATGTGCTATAGTTTACCGAAAATCCATTTCTACAGCACAAAGCACACTGATATTGGCAACACTCCTAGCAGGCCCTTGAGGTAGATAGCCAAATGCTGACACACCATATGTCAATTGAACCCTGCAAACAAACTACTGAGTGGCAATAATGTTAAGTAGAAGTAACAAATGCATCTATAATATTCAATTCGTTAGGTACATACTTAATACTTTAGAATAACTCAAGAGATACATACTTGTTGTAACTTCTAAGGGGTATCAAGACTGATGCAAAATGTGTAACCAACTGTTCGACATTCAATTGTAACTATCTTATTATTTGAAAATGTATTTTGGTGAGCGTAAAATTTTCTTCTCAGAATGAAAAATTATTGTCTAAATCAGGGGAGAAGTTATTTGCAATAGAAATGGACCATAATGTAGTAGCATGAATGTACGCCAATCTGATAGTATATTTCTTTTCTTCATTCTAAGAAAAGTACAATTGTGCTTGTGCTTTCATCCACTAATCACAAATGACTAATGAAAGGATGATGTATAGACGAGCAACCACAAAGGCACATGTACCTCTTACCTAGCTACGATGCCATTGTGCACGAATAGAAGCAGCTTCTTAAAGAATCATCAGTTCTTCCTCTTTCCAGCTTAATGTACAACTATTCAGTAGCACCCTCGCATGTTAACATGTAGGTAGGTTTGATTACTCAGTTCTGTATCGAATATTCTGCAATGCTATTGCAGATAAATGGATATATTCATTACACTTACTACCAATCCTCAAACTTAACAAAGTAAGCAGTCTTCCTTATAAATCAAGGAGCTGGTTATCTTTAGTGGCTAATATCAATTATGCAAAATTTATTACAGCTACTTACCTACATCAAGATAAAACAATAGTCAAATCTAGCTTTCATCACTTGTATGCTCAAAAAATAAGATTTGGCATATCATTCATGACATAATCTCAATTACACATCGAAAGTGAGAATAAGATAAAATAATGCAAAAAAACCCATAGTATAACTAAACTCAAGATGTGTTAAAAATATTTACCTATCCAAATCCACTTCACGTGATGCAGGCATATGACTGTGGACATGTTCCAGTGGCCTTCTGTTATTGTTAGTAGTTGAGTAACTGCCCAAACATCCTTGGAACCTATTAAAGTTTGTTTCACCCTGCAAAAAAACATTATCCAGTTCAGTCCACTAACAATTGCACACTGTAAATAGACCCTAATATTAATCGATGCCTATGTCTGAACTATACTCCTCCAAAAACTTCTTTATTTCCATGAATCTAGGCAGCGCTGATTTCTTTAATGAGGATCAATCTGTAGAGAGATGGGGGCACCGGCCACTAGAGCTTTGGAAGGTTCATCACTTTGATTTAATCTGCACACACACACACACACACACACACACACACACACACAAAGGGAGAGAGAGACTACTTACGGATGCCATTAACGCCTTGGATGGCTCGGAGAGGTGGGGCACCAGCCAGCAACTCCTAGTCACCAGAAGATAAGCATAGGCCACCCACCTTGTTACGAACCAAGAGGATCGAAGGGACCTTGTCTCCCTCAGATCTGTTACCATGGGAGGGGAAAATGGAGCTGGGTATGGGTTCCACAGGACCGCCTCCACATGGAAAACCAGCATCGATGTGGTGATGTTGATTGGTTGGTGGGAGGAGGAGATGGACAGAGATATGCAAGCGTCACCGGATGCGATAGCCACCGCCGCCGCTCAGATAGAAGAGAACGAGATAAGGGAGAGAGGTGTAGAGACATCGATGTGTTTTTTTAGAGGAGGTGGGCTGTGAGGGCGCGCTATATGAAAATTCCGAATGGGCTTCGCGCTAAGTTTCGTAGACGGGCGCTCGGATAATTTTGGCGGCCCAGTTGGCAACCCATGGTGGGTCGGGAATATTTACCGACTGACTGTGTGATAGTAGTACAATTATTACCGACCAATGGTTTGATGCTATATATTTTGGCATTCCCGACAAATAGTTGGTCGTTACATGTGAGTAATACCGACCAACAGTTTGATAGAAATTTTTATCAACGAACAATCGGTCGGGGAAAGTGACTTTTCCCAACATACGTCTGTAGGGAATGTAGTGTCGTGGTGTAGTGGTAGAATCCAATATGGACATCCAAGTCCCGCTATTGGATATTGACCTGGGAGTGTCTCAGGTCATGTCTGCATAGTTCTCGAACCCGCAGGGTGTGCACACTTAAGGTTCGGTGACATTTCGGTATAGTTGAGTTATAGGTGCAGGTGACCAAAGTTTTGTTCAGAGTCCTGGATGAGATCCCGGACGTCACGAGGGTTTTCGGAATAGTGCGAAGATGAAGATTGATATATAGGATTGTTGCATTTGGCTTTCGGAAAGATTCCGGGCATTGCCGAGAGTGTACCGAGAGTGACGAATGGGTTCCGGGGTTTTACCGGGAGGGGCCACCCACCCGGGAGAGAACCTAATAGGCTAATGGGTGGCACACAACCCTTAGCGGGCTGGTGAAGGCAGCCCAATAGGGCTATTTCGGCCAAGGAGAAAAAAAAGAAAAAAAGAGGAGGTGGGAAGGAAGGAAGGGACTCCTCCCTCCAAACCGAATTGGAGGAGGATCCTTCCTATCCTCCCTCGGCCGAAGCCCTCCTACTTGGAGTAGGAGGCAAGCCCCACCCCTTTGTTCCTCCTATATATACTAGACACAACTTTGCCACGTGCAACCCTAAACCTCTACTTCGTAGTTCTTCCTCTAGATCCGATTTCTGCGGTGCTTAGGCGAAGCCCTGTAGGAATAAGATCATCACCACCACCGGCGCGCCGTCACGCTGACGGAGAACTCATCTACTTCCCCATCTCTCTTGCTGGATCAAGAAGGCGGAGATCTTCATCGAGCTGTACGTGTGCTGAACGCGGATGTGCCGTCCGTTCGATACTAGATCGGGACGGATCGTGGGACTGCGGCGATTTCGATTGCGTGGACGTTCCACTACATCAACCGCGTTTCTTAACGCTTCCCGCTTAGCGATCTACAAGGGTATGTAGATCTGATCTCCCTCTTGTAGATGATCATCACCATGATAGGTCTTCGTGTGCGTAGGATTTTTTTGTTTCCCATGCAACGTTCCCCAACACCATGAATCCTGTGCATGGCTATCGAGATGTCGAAAAAACTCGTTGTTTTTGTCATTTCAGGCCAGTTTTGTGGGCTATAGCGCACTGTTTTTGGGTCCCGGATTGATTTTTAATGCTCCGTGAACCCTGTGCATGGCTATCGAGATGTTGCAAAAACTTGTTTTTTTTGTTTTTTCAGGCCAGTTTTGGGGGCTTTAACACACTATTTTGGAGTCCCGCGTGCATCATTGATGCTGCATGAACCCTATGCATGACTATCGAGATGTCGCAAAAACTCGGTGTTTTTGTCGTTTCACGCAAGCATCATGGGTTATTGATACGTCCATTTTGCATCATGCTTTCATGTTGATATTTATCGCTTTATGGACTGTTATTATACTTTGTGGAACCTTACTTATGCCTTTTCTCTCTTATTTTGCAAGGTTTATTTGAAGAGGGAGAATACCGGCAGCTGGAATTCTGGACTGAAAAAGGAGCAAGTCTGAGTCCTCTATTTTGTGCAACTCCAAATGCCGTGAAAATCAACGTGGATTTTATAAAAATACTGGGCGAAAGCAGTGTAAGAGGGGAGCAACCAGGGGCCCACAAGCCTGGTTGCCGCGGCCTACCCCCCTGGCCAAGGCAACAGGGCTTGTGGGCACCCTGGTGGCCCACTGGCCCCCCTCTTTTTCTATATGAAGGGTTTCGTCCGGAAAAAAAATCAGGGTGGAGCTTTTTCGTGGATTCTCCGCCGCCACGAGGTGAAACTTGAGCAGATCCAATCTAGAGCTCCGGCAGGACGATCCTGCCAGGGAAACTCCCCCCCCGGAGGGGGAAATCATCGCCATCGTCATCACCAACACTCCTCTCATCGGAGGGGAGGCATCTCCATCAACATCTTCATCAGCACCATCTCCTCTCCAATCCCTAGTTCATCTCTTGTAACCAATCTCCGTCTCGCGACTCTGATTGGTACTTGTAAGGTTGATAGTAGTGTTGATTACTCTTTGTAGTTGATGCTAGTTGGATTATTTGGTGGAAGAGTTTATGTTCAGATCCTTGATGCTATTCATTACAACTCTGATCATGATCATGATTATGCTTTGTGAGTAGTTACTTTTGTTCCTGAGGACATGGGATAAGTCATGCTAATAATAGTCATGTGAATTTGGTATTCGTTCGGTATTTTGATATGCTGTATGTTGTTTTTCCTCTAGTGGTGTTATGTGAACGTCGACTACATAACACTTCACCATATTTGGGCCTAGAGGAAGGCATTGGGGAGTAGTAAGTAGATGATGGGTTGCTGAGTGACAGAAGCTTAAACCCCAGTCTATGCGTTGCTTCGTAAGGGGCTGATTTGGATCCACTAGTTTAATGCTATGGTTAGACGTTGTCTTAATTCTTCTTTCGTAGTTGAGGATGCTTGCGAGAGGGGTTAATCATAAGTGGGATGCTTGTCCAAGTAAGGGCAGTAACCAAGCGTCGGTCCACCCACGTATCAAACTATCAAAGTAACGAACGTGAATCATATGAACATGATGAAACTAGCATGACAGAAATTCCCGTGTGTCCTCGGGAGTGTTTTTCCTCTTATAAGACTTTGTTCAGGCTTATCCCTTGCTACAGAAGGGACTGGGCCACTTGTTGCACCATTGCTACTACTTGTTACTTGTTACTTTTCGCTTGCTACATTTCGCCTCACTACACCATCACTTGTTACCGCTACTTTCAGTGCTTGCAGTTATTACCTTGCTGAAAACCGTTTATCAGAGCCTTCTCCTCCTCGTTGGGTTCGACACTCTTACTTATCGAAAGGACTATGATTGATCCCCTGTACTTGTGGGTCATCAAGCCTCTTTTCTGGCACCATTGCCGGGGAGGAAGCGCCTTTGGTAAGTGGAATTTGGTAATGTAGCGATCCGACTCAAGACGAGTCAAGCGTCTAGTGTTTCCGTACCATCCCAAGATCATGCTGGTACACACCCAGTACAAAATGTATATATTCAAGAGTTCAATCACACAGCTTTGTTAAACGAAAATCTCATAAAGAGTACTTTATTACAATAAAGGATTACAATAAAGTGGCTGAAGGCCATCTCATGAGATATCTAACGAAGACTAGCGGAAGCATCAGGTAGACGAGTCCATCCGACTCCAAGGGCATGTCGCTGAGCGTAGATTGTAGCCTCACTCCTGGTCGGAATAGTACTCGGCAACATGATACGTTGCAGCCGTGTAGGTCAGCATATTGAATATGGCGGCAAGTCATCAAAGAGAGGAATAATAATCCACTATCTCTACATGCATATTTGGCCGGTGGGGCTAAGTTTTGCATAAAGCCAGTTTTATCCTACAACAAGAGGGGTTGGAAGCAAAATATTACTACATTGTTTGTTGTTAACGAGATGGTTCCGCCAACCAATTCTCGTACCCGAATAGTTGTTAACACCCACATCATTATTAAGTTGTGTCGAGAGTTCAGGGGAAATTCAATGCCTTCGGCTCAAGTTGTCCATGACCGTGGACACGGCTAATCGATTAGGTTGGGCACTCTGCAGAGTTTTGCACACGTTCCCCACAAGATTTGATCGCCTCCGTGTTTGTCCTCGCACTTCAGGGTGTTTGAAGACCGGATGATCAAAACATGGTCTTTCAACGGGTCCCTCTGAATCCCTGTCGGTGCCGATCCATTCCTACCGTCCTTCTACATCTGCTAGCACCGCCTGTCCAGAGTCGCCGCGTTGTCCAACCAAGCCAGAGCCCATAATGACTTGTGGCTGTGCAGGTAAGCCTTGAGTCTTGAAGTCTCCGTCCGTCTCTTCGAGCCTGGGTGAAGCTTTCCGCAGGATGTCATGGCCTCTCCAGCATCCCGGGCATCCACTGGGTTCTCCAGGGAGCCGATCAACCGTCCTTCACCCAGAGTTGCATTGCGTCCGAGGTCTTGAAAATCTTGTCTTAACCGGTCTTGCTTATTTAATCAACCTGACATCACTCGTGTTATGCACTCAACCGAAAACCCGTCTACTCAAGCATAGCAATAAGAAATTGTCGTCCCGGGGCCAAGTATCGGGGTTGTTGTGTGCCTACCACATGATACTACAACTTATGCTAAAGTTTCCAAGTACCTAGGCAGCATGCAAAATTGGGCAAAGAAAGGTGAACTACCATGCATCGAAAACATAGGAAAATAACATGATCAAAATGACTTGCCTTGATGATAGTTGTCTTGATCGAGCGCTTCCAAGTAACATGCTTCGCACTCCGGATGATCTACCGATACAAACACAAAACACACCATAAGCACTACAATCAAGCCACAAGTGAAAATAACATCACAAGTAAGGATTTGCTAAAGCCTAAGTAAAAGAATTCAACACGCGTCACTATGGCAGAAACTTGTTTCTGTTAAAAACACCAGTAAAAATACTTTAAATTTTTGGAAACTTCTACCACAGTAAGATATAATCACTAGGAAGCCGTAGCAAAAAGAATCAACTCAAAATCATTTTTTAAACTCCTGGAATATGCAAAACAAGGTTTAAACTAAATTTGATCTAACTTATATTTGCAAATTTCAAACATAGACAACTTATATGTTTTTAAAAACTACAGAAAAATTGGAATCTATTGGAACAAGAATCAATATCATTGGACTTCGGGATCAAAAGTTATGGCCAAAACAAAACATAAACTTTTCTGTTTTTGCAACTAGACAGAAAAAAAAGAAGCTAACTAGCTAACAGACAGGGGTATACGTGGCGCGCTGTCATAGGCTGCGGGGGTGTTTGTTGCAATCGTTAGGAGCAAACGGCCGTGAGCTAACAGAAACCACTAGCTAATGAATAAGTGAAAATAAAACCGACGGTTTTTCTGATCTAAACCGAACAAGTATCCTACTTCTAATCTACACTATCTAACTAAAATCTAACGGATGAGAAAAGAGGGGAGAGCTCACAGGGGAACTCACAGGAGGCGGAGATCTTACCGTGGCAGTGGCTGGCAACTCCGGCGAGGGGTGGTGTCGCCGGCGAGGGGAGGGGCTCCGGTGGTGGCTGACGGGACGGGGAGGTGGCGGCGGCTGTCCTCCGGCGAGGGGAGGCGTCGGGCGGCGCGATGGAGTGGCGCCGGGGTGGCTGCTCCCAGGAGGCCGAAGGTGGAGGAGCTCGGCCTCCGGTGAGGTTACAACAGGGGCTCGGGTGGGCGGCGGCTCGGCGTGGTAGGCGTGGGAACGGGCTGCGGCGGGGTGCAACGGATTATATAGGCCGGGGAGGGGGCCGGGGAAGGAAGGGGGAGAGGGGGATCCGAGAGGATCTCGGTTCCAGGGAGCTCGGCTAGGGCTCGGGCAGAGTTTAGGAAGGAGGCGAGGTGGGGGGTGACCGTGGGGAGAGGGGGGTCGGCCAGGGGGCCCCGCGTGGCAGTGGGTGGGAGGGGGCTGGGGTAGGAAAGCGCGGCCGGCAATTAGGGGATTGGGATCCCGGGCTATGGGGGCTGGCGGCCCACAGCTATTAAACGCTCAAGCGATTGCCTACTAAAAAAAAGACTTTCCTAATATAATCTTTTCCGAAACAGAAAAAACAAAAGTGAAATAAAAGGAAATAAATCAAATATTTAATATAGAGTATTATATACCAAAAAAATCAGAAAAATATCCTCTACCCGAATAACATTTTTCCAAAGCAAAAATAAAAACTAAAAAAAATGTTTTTTCAGAAATTCCCCAAAATGCTTTATTTTCTTTTTGCAAATATTTTTGCAAATAAACTTTGTATTTTCTTGGCTCCAGTATTTCAGAAATGCCCGTACTTTGGAGGGTCATTTTCCTCTACTCTCTCTCTTGCGTGCAAGAGAGTATTTCCCCGCGCATTTCTTGTGTGAGGAAAAATAGAAATGCAAATTCAAAAGACGAAAGAATTCGAGTGCCAACTTTATTTCAATCAATATGCATAGATGCTTAGCTACAATGTAAGGCATTCCCAATTAGGAAAATTGGGATGTTACAAACCTACCCATCTTAAGATGAATCTCGCCCTCGAGATTCGGGTTGGCTAGAAAATAGGTGCGGGTGGTCTCGACGAAGATCCTCTTCTCGTTCCTAGGTGGCTTCTTCCTCGGTGTGGTGGCTCCACAACACCTTGCAGAACTTGATGATCTTGCTGCGGGTAACTCTGTTGGCAGTCTTGAGAATCCTAACGGGTTTCTCCTCATACGTCAGATCATTGTCAAGCTGTATGGCCTCTAGGGGCACTGTATCTCTCAACGGAACATCGGCCATCTCAGCGTGGCATTTCTTCAACTGGGAAACATGGAAGACATCATGAACTCCGGACAATCCTTCCGGCAGTTCCATTTTATATGCAACTTCGCCTCTACGTTCAAGAATTTTGTAGGGGCCAATGAAACGAGGTGCTAAATTTCCTTTCACACCGAATCTCTTGATTCCTCGAAGTGGAGACACCCGAAGATATGCTCGGTCTCCCACTTCGTACGTTACTTCCTTGCGTTTGCTGTCAACATAACTCTTCTGCCTGGACTGAGCTATTTTGAGTCGGTCACGAATAAGCTTGACCTTCTCTTCAGAATCTCGGATAAGGTCGGGACCAAAAAGTTGTCAGTCTCCAACTCCATCCCACATCAAAGGTGTTCTGCACCTCCTTCCGTATAGAGCTTCGAAAGGGCCATCTTCAGACTGGTCTGGTAGCTGTTGTTGTATGAGAACTCGGCATAAGGCAAATTGTCATCCCAACTAGACCCATAGTCTAGTGCGCAAGCTCTCAACATGTCCTCCAGAATCTGATTGACTCTCTCGGTCTGTCCATCTGTCTGCGGGTGAAAAGTTGTGCTGAACTCCAATCTCGTTCCCAAGGTTTCATGCAGTTGGTGCCAGAATTTTGATGTGAACTGAGTCCCTCTATCTGACACAATACTCTTCGGTACTCCGTGCAGACATACGATCCTGGTCATATATATCTTGGCTAGCTTGGCACTCGTGTAGGTAGTCTTCACAGGAATAAAGTGAGCTACCTTGGTCAAACGATCGACCACAACCCAAATAGAATCATAGCCAGAACTGGTCCTGGGTAATCCTGTGATGAAGTCCATACCAAGCTTTTCCCATTTCCACTCGGGTATCGGCAGAGGTTGGAGCAAACCTGCTGGCTTCTGATGCTCGGCTTTTACTCGCTGACAAACATCGCATATTGCTACGAACTCGGCAATGTCTTTCTTCAATCCTGTCCACCAGAAACTTTCTTTCAGATCCAGATACATCTTGGTGTTGCCGGGGTGTATTGAGTACGGGGAATCATGGGCCTCCTGAAGTATCAACTTCCTGAGTTCGGGATCATTGGGCACATAGATGCGATCCTCAAACCATAAAGTTCCGTGTTCATCCTCACGAAAACCTTTAGCCTTCCCGTCTTCCATTTTCTACTTAATCTCAGCTATCTCCTTGTCTGATTTCTGTGCCTCGCGGATCTTTTCGGTCAAGGTGAACTGAATTTCCAGTGTGGCAACAAATCCTCTTGGAACTATTTCCAATTTGAGCTCTCGGAGGTCATCGACTAACTCCTGGGGTAATCCTCCAGCTGTGAGTGTGTTCACATAACTCTTGCGGCTCAACGCATCGGCTACAACATTTGCCTTGCCTGGGTGATAATGCAATCTCATGTCATAGTCCTTGATCAACTCTAGCCATCGCCTCTGTCTGAGGTTCAACTCCTTCTGCGTGAAGATATATTTCAGGCTCTTGTGATCAGTGTAAACATCACAACTATTTCCGATCAGGAAATGTCTCCAGGTCTTGAGAGCGTGCACTACGGCTGCTAGTTCCAAGTCATGCGTGGCATAATTCAACTCATGAGGTCTAAGCTGTCTGGATGCATAGGCTACAACTTTGCCTTCTTGCATGATTACTCCTCCGAGTCCTTGATGAGAAGCGTCACAGTAAACCTAGAAATCCTTCCGAATGTTCGGCAATATCAGCACTGGGGCTGTAACAAGACGTTTCTTCAGCTCTTGAAAACTGGTTTCACATTCCTCAGTCCAAATATACTTGGATTCCTTCTTCAATAACTCTGTCATGGGCTTGGCAATCTTTGAGAAATTCTCAATGAACCTCCGGTAATATCCGGCAAGTCCGAGGAAACTGCGGATCTCCTTGACTGAAGTGGGTGCTACCCATTCGGTGACTGCTGCGACCTTGGCAGGGTCCACTGCTATTCCTTCTCCTGAGATGACGTGTCCGAGGAATCCGACTTCCTTCAACCAAAACTCACATTTGCTAAACGCATATAGCTTATGCTCTCGAAGTTTCTCCAGAACTAGACGCAGATGTTCCTTGTGTTCCTCTTCGTTCTTGGAGAATATCAGTATGTCATCGATGAACACCACGACAAACTTGTCCAAGTATTCCATAAATACCTTGTTCATCAGATTCATAAAATATGCCGGAGCATTAGTCAGTCCAAATGACATGACCGTGTACTCATACAAGCTGTACCGAGTGGTGAAGGCTATCTTGGGTATGTCCTGTTCACGAATCTTCAACTGATGATACCCGGATCGAAGATCGATCTTTGAGAATACGCGAGCTCCAACTAACTGATCAAACAGATCATTGATCATCGGCAAGGGGTACTTGTTCTTGATGGTCACATCGTTCAATGCACGATAATCGACAACCATTCTCAAGGACTTGTCCTTCTTTTCAACCAAGAGCACTGGGGCTCCCCAAGGTGAAGAACTTGGGCGAATATACCCTTTGTCCAACAACTCCTTAATTTGCTTCTTGATTTCTATCAAGTCATTTGCGGGCATCCGATAGGGTCTCTTGGATATCGGGGCTGTTCCGGGTAATAGCTCAATCAAGAACTCAATCTCTCTATCAGGTGGCATGCCCGGCAATTCCTCCGGGAATACATCTGGGTACTCCTGTACAATCGGTACTTCCTCCTGGACTACTCCCGTGAGAGAGTTAACTCGCTTACTCCGTGTCGGGCGCTGAGACAAGTACTCAATCCGCTTCTGCTCGGGGGTGGTGAGCAAAATAGACTTAAGGGCACAATCAATATTCCCTTCATACTTGGCCAACCAATCCATGCCTAGGATTACATCCAATCCGTGGGACTCTAATACGATGAGGTCGGTGGGAAAATTATGGTTCCCGATGTTGAGACTCAAAGCATGGCATCCTATCTCGGCTGTCATCATGCCTCCTGGGGAACTGACCTTAATAGGCTGGCTGAGGGTTCTAGTTGGCAAGCTATACTTTTCCACAACTACCCTTGATATGAATGAATGAATGTGTTGCACCAGAATCAAAAAGTACCAATACTGGACGTGAATTTAGCAAAAACTTACCAACCACGGTATCGGGGTGATCATAGACCTCTTCAACATCAATGTGGTTCACCTGAGCTCGAGGAAAAGGATTGGGCTTCTTTGCTGCAGAGTTGCCGTTGCCGTTTCCATTTCCCTGCTTGTTCTGGGGACATTCAGTGGCATAGTGTCCCGTCTTCTGACACTTGAAGCAGGTGATGTGAGCCAGATCCTTCTAAGCTGGAGCTGAATGCTGCTGAGTGCCAGTACCGCCATTCTTGAAGTTGCTGTTGTTGCGGTGGTTCCCATTTCCTCCATGGTTGTGCACCTGGTGGTTATGCTGAACGTGTCCTCCAAACTTACCGGATCCAGTCCCGGTATTCCCTGACTAGGGGGTGTAGCGAGGCTTCTGCTGAGTGCCGGAGTTGAACTTTCCAATCCCATACTTTCGCTTGCGGTTCTCCATCTGCCGGTGTTTCCCCTCCAAGATGAGGGCCTTATCAACCAGCTCCTGGTAGTTGTTGAAAGTGGCTACAGTCAACTGAATGCTCAGCTCATCATTGAGTCCTTCCAAGAACTTTTCCTGCTTGGCCACATCATCGGCCACATCTCCAGGTGCATAACGGGCGAGCATGCTGAATTAATCGACATACTGAGCCACAGAACGATTCCCCTGGCGTAAGTTGTGAAACTCACGCTTCTTCAGACTCATTGCACCAGCTGAGACATGTGCGGTGCGGAAGGCTTGCTTGAATTGCTCCCAAGTGACTCCAGCAATGGGGTAAGTGGTGGTGTAGTTCTCCCACCAAGCAGCTGCAGGGCCTTCAAGTTGATGCGCGGCAAAGCGCACCTTCTCAGCTTCAGTACAACCAACAGTGATAAGTTCACGCTCCATCTTGCGGAGCCAGTCATCTGCCACAATGGGCTCAATGCTGCTGAGAAAGTTGGAGGGTTCAACCTCAGGAAACGGGTGAGATTGTCGGCCTGGGGTGGATGATGGTTGTTGTTATCGTTCTAGTTCTGGATGATCAACTGCATCAGGGTGTTTTGTTGCTGGATCAACTGGGTGAGTTCCGGCGGAAAGTTGGACTCAGGGGCGCGTCTCGGAGGCATCTGATGTTTGTGGAGGGGTGAGATTAGCATAGAACAATGGTCTAAGAGTAATTACACTACCCATATGAATGCAACAAACAAGTATCACACCACACATTTTATTCAACACCATCACAAAGGTTCACACGAGGATACAAAATTCGATAATCCTAAACATCGGCCTAAGCGTATAACGATAAAGTAAATTTTGTGGTCTAGTCTAAGTGTCCTCCTCAGAAAAGCATGGTGATGGGTCCTTCGATGGAGCTTTCTTCATAGTCCTCGTCGTTGCTGATCAAGGGGGCCACGTCACCTTCGGGATGAATTTCTCGCCCATGTCCAGTTCCTCCTCCAGGTATGCAACTCGAGTCTTCAGCTTCTCGATCCGCTCCGGAAAGTCCTTCACCTCCAGTTCATGCTCATAGTGGGCTTCCCAAGCTGCTTCTTCAAGTTCAAGCTCGCGGAGTGACAGTTGCTTGATCTTCCTGGCGTCCTTGATCACACGATGCTCTAGAGTCCCACTGTGCTTCTCCAAGGTCTGGGCATAAGACAAGAGAGCGTCCTTGGTCTTGCTTGAGATGATTTCTCCGTCTTCCTTTCTCCGGGATACGGTGAATAGGTCTGGAGAAATAGGGCAGCCTTTGTACTCTTCCTTGATACGTCCGAGTGCATAATGGATCGCCATGTCCCTTCCGAGAATCGAGTTGGGTGCGATGAACTTGAAATCCACCGGCTCAGTGCGCAGCTGGAATGTCCTTCCGGGAACGTGCACCTCGATCCTGTAGCGTGAATCCTCCGGGTAAGACGAAGTTGGCTTCCGTGTGATAGTCGGCACATCAATCCTCAAGTCCTTGGTGATCTGCACCAGCTCCTTTCCGAAAGGCATAGTGGCGTCGGGCTGGCAAAACTCCATGAACTTAACAGGGACGAAAGTGGCCATCTAAAACATTGGAAAATCGGAGAGAAGTCAGAAATGATCAGAAGAGAAAATAGAAGATTTATAGACATAAGAGAAAATAGTTTTCTTCCTAAGGCTTTTCCATTCGTAGAGGTTACGTCCTAAGGTCAACGTGTGCTCTAAATACCATTTCTGTAGCGACCCGACTCAAGACGAGTCAAGCCTTTGGTGTTTCCATACCATCCCTAGATCATGCTGGTACACACCAAGTACAAAATGTATATATTCAAGAGTTCAATCACACAGCTTTATTAAACGAAAATCTCATAAAGAGTACTTTATTAGGATAAAGGATTACAATATAGTGGCTGAAGGCCATCTCATGAGATATCTAACGAAGACTAGCGGAAGCATCAGGTAGATGAGTCCATCCGACTCCAAGGGCATGTCGCTGAGCGTAGATCGTAGCCTCACTCCTGGTCGGAAAAGTACTCCGCAACATGATACGTTGCAGCCGTGTAGGTCAGCATATTGAATATGCCGGCAAGTCATCAAAAGAGGAATAATAATCCACTATCTCTACATGCATATTTGGCCGGTGGGGCTAAGTTTTGCATAAAGCCAGTTTTATCCTACAACAAGAGGGGTTGGAAGCAAAATATTACTACATTGTTTGTTGTTAACGAGATGGTTCCGCCAACCAATTCTCGTACCCGAATAGTTGTTAACACCCACATCATTATTAAGTTGTGTCGAGAGTTCAGGGGAAATTCAATGCCTTCAGCTCAAGTTGTCCATGACCGTGGACACGGCTAATCGATTAGGTTGGGCACTCTGCAGAGTTTTGCACACGTTCCCCACAAGATTTGATCGCCTCCGTGTTTGTCCTCGCACTTCAGGGTGTTTGAAGACCGGATGATCAAAACATGGTCTTTCAACGGGTCCCTCTGAATCCTTGTCGGTGCCGATCCATTCCTACCGTCCTTCTACATCTGCTAGCACCGCCTGTCCAGAGTCGCCGCGTTGTCCAACCAAGCCATAGCCCATAATGACTTGTGGCTGTGCAGGTAAGCCTTGAGTCTTGAAGTCTCCGTCCGTCTCTTCGAGCCTGGGTGAAGCTTTCCGCAGGATGTCATGGCCTCTCCAGCATCCCGGGCATCCACTGATTTCTCCAGGGAGCCGATCAACCGTCCTTCACCCATAGTTGCATTGCGTCCGAGGTCTTGAAAATCTTGTCTTAACCGGTCTTGCTTATTTAATCAACCTCGCATCACTCGTGTTATGCACTCAACCGAAAACCCGTCTACTCAAGCATAGCAATAAGAAATTGTCGTCCCGGGGCCAAGTATCGGGGTTGTTGTGTGCCTATCACATGATACTACAACTTATGCTAAAGTTTCCAAGTACCTAGGCAGCATGCAAAATTGGGCAAAGAAAGGTGAACTACCATGCATCGAAAACATAGGAAAATAACATGATCAAAATGACTTGCCTTGATGATAGTTGTCTTGATCGAGCGCTTCCAAGTAACATGCTTCGCACTCCGGATGATCTACCGATACAAACACAAAACACACCATAAGCACTACAATCAAGCCACAAGTGAAAATAACATCACAAGTAAGGATTTGCTAAAGCCTAAGTAAAAGAATTCAACACGCGTCACTATGGCAGAAACTTGTTTCTGTTAAAAACACCAGTAAAAATACTTTAAATTTTTGGAAACTTCTACCACAGTAAGATATAATCACTAGGAAGCCGTAGCAAAAAGAATCAACTCAAAATCATTTTTTAAACTCCTGGAATATGCAAAACAAGGTTTAAACTAAATCTGATCTAACTTATATTTGCAAATTTCAAACATAGACAACTTATATGTTTTTAAAAACTACAGAAAAATTGGAATCTATTGGAACAAGAATCAATATCATTGGACTTCGGGATCAAAAGTTATGGCCAAAACAAAACATAAACGTTTCTGTTTTTGCAACTAGACAGAAAAAAAAGAAGCTAACTAGCTAACAGACAGGGGTATACGTGGCGCGCTGTCATAGGCTGCGGGGGTGTTTGTTGCAATCGTTAGGAGCAAACGGCCATGAGCTAACAGAAACCACTAGCTAATGAATAAGTGAAAATAAAACCGACGGTTTTTCTGATCTAAACCGAACAAGTATCCTACTTCTAATCTACACTATCTAACTAAAATCTAACGGATGAGAAAAGAGGGGAGAGCTCACAGGGGAACTCACAGGAGGAGGAGACCTTACCGTGGCAGTGGCTGGCAACTCCGGCGAGGGGTGGTGTCGCCGGCGAGGGGAGGGGCTCCGGTGGTGGCTAACGGGACGGGGAGGTGGCGACGGCTGTCCTCCGGCGAGGGGAGGCGTCGGGCGGCGCGAGGGAGTGGCGCCGGGGTGGCTGCTCCCAGGAGGCCGAATGTGGAGGAGCTCGGGATCCGGTGAGGCTACGGCAGGGGCTCGGGTGGGCGGTGGCTCGGCGTGGTAGGCGTGGGAATGGGGTGCGGCGGGGTGCAGCGGATTATGTAGGCCGGGGAGGGGGCCGGGGAAGGAAGGGGAGAGGGGGATCCGAGAGAATCTCGGTTCCAGGGAGCTCGGCTGGGGCTCGGGCAGAGTTTAGGAAGGAGGCGAGGTGGGGTGTGACCGTGGGGAGAGGGGGGTCGGCCAGGGGGCCCCGCATGGCAGTGGGTGGGATGGGGCTGGGGTAGGAAAGGGCGGCCGACAATTAGGGGATTGGGATCCCGGGCTGTGGGGGGTGGCGGCCCACAGCTATTAAACGCTCGGGCGATTGCCTACTAAAAAAAGACTTTCCTAATAAAATCTTTTCCGAAACAGAAAAAACGAAAGTGAAATAAAAGGAAATAAATCATATATTTAATATAGAGTATTATATACCAAAAAATCAGAAAAATATCCTCTACCCGAATAACATTTTTCCAAAGCAAAAATAAAAACTAAAAAAAAAATGTTTTTTCAGAAATTCCCCAAAATGCTTTATTTTCTTTTTGCAAATATTTTTGCAAATAAACTTTGTATTTTCTTGGCTCCAATATTTCAGAAAAGCCCGTACTTTGGAGGGTCATTTTCCTCCGCTCTCTCTCTTGCGTGCAAGAGAGTATTTCCCCGGGCATTTCTCGTGTGAGGAAAAATAGAAATGCAAATTCAAAAGACGAAAGAATTCGAGTGCCAACTTTATTTCAATCAATATGCATAGATGCTTAGCTACAATGTAAGGCATTCCCAATTAGGAAAATTGGGATGTTACAGGGAAGGAAACATTTACATACTCTGCTGAAATTTATTGTCACTTGTCACTATGGAAACTGTTCGTTTGAGGAGTTTGTTTGGGGTATCTTCACAACGAACGGAAGCACGAGGAGTTGTTCCTCAACCTTAGGTACCTACTGAAAATATCTTTTTTGAAATTCCTTCGGGTATGCTTGAGAAACTGCTCGCTAATCCTTTTACAGGAGATGGATCATCACATCGAGACTTGCATCCAATCTATGTAGATGAAGTTTGTGGTTTATTTAAGCTTGCAGGTTTGCCCGAGGATGAGGTAAAGAAGAAAGTCTTTCCTTTATCTTTGAAGGATAAGGTGTTGACATGGTATATGCTATGTGATGATACTGGATCATGGGATTACAATCGGCTGAAATTGGAATTTCATCAAAAGTTTTATCCTATGCATTTAGTACATCGTGATCGGAATTATATTTATAACTTTTGGCCTCGTGACAGGGAAAGCATAGCTCAAGCTTGGGGGAGGCTTAAATCAATTCTATATTCATGCCCCAATCATGAGCTCTCGAGAGAAATTATCACTCAAAACTTTTATGCTCGGCTTTCCCATGAAGATCGTACCATGCTTGACACTTCGTGTACCCGTTATTTTATGAAGAAGGATATTGATCACAAGTGGAATTTATTGGAAAGAATCAAACGTAACTCTGAAGATTGGTTGCTGGAAGAAGGTAAGGAGTCAGGTATGAATTTCCAGTTTGATTGCGTTAAATTTTTTGTTGAAACAAACACTTCTAGAGATTTTAGCGCTAAGTATGGACTTGACTCTGAGATAGTAGCTTCTCTATGTGAATATTTTGTTGCTCATGTTGATCTTCCCAAAGAGAAGTGGTTTAAATATCATCCACCTGTAGAAGTCAACATAGCCAAACCCAATCTAGTTGAGGAGAAAGTCATTGCTTTTAGTGATCATGTTGTTCCTTGTGCCTACGCTGAGAAACCACCTTACCCTGCTAGGAAAAAGGATTATTCTAAGGCTCCAACTATGATACGTAGGGGTTACATTAGATCACTTGCACCCCCTGAGGAGATTAGAGTTGAACCTAGTGTTGCTATTATCAAAGATCTCTTAGCCGAAGACATAGACGGGCATGCTATCAAATTCTGTGAGGACTCTGCTAGAATTGCTAAACCTCACGCGAAAGACAAATACTTACCTGTAGTTGGCCTGCCCGTTGTTTCTGTCAAGATAGGAGATCACTGCTACCATGGTTTATGTGATATGGGTGCTAGTGTTAGTGCAATACCCCATTCCCTATATGATGAAATCAAAGATGAGACTGCACCTGCTGAGTTAGAACCCATTGATGTCACTATTACGCTAGCTAATAGAGACACTAAGTGCCCCATGGGAATTGTGAGAGACGTAGAAGTTATGTGTGGTAAGACGAAGTATCCTACTAATTTCCTCGTCCTTGCTACTGCACAAGATAGCTTTTGTCCCATCATATTTGGTAGACCCTTTCTCAACACTGTCAATGCTCACATTGATTGCATTAAACACACCGTCACGGTTAGTTTCGAGGGTGTGTCTCATGAATTTAACTTCTCCAAGTTTGGAAGACAACCTCATGAAAAAGAGTCATCTGGTAGGGATGAAATCATTGCTCTTGCCTCTATTGCCGTACCTCCTACGGATCCTTTAGAGCAATATCTGCTTGAGCATGAAAATGATATCCATATGGATGAAAGAGATGAGATAAATAAAATTGTCTTAGAACAATATCCTATTCTCAAGAATAATCTTCCTGTTGAACTGCTTGGGGATCCTCCCCCACCAAAGGGTGATCTTGTGTTCGAGCTGAAACAGTTACCAGATACTCTTAAGTATGCCTATCTTGATGAGAAGGAGATATATCCTGTTACTATTAGTGCCCACCTCTCGAGTCACGAAGAGAAGAAGTTATTAAAAACTTTGAGGAAGCACCGTGCTGCTATTGGATATACTCTTGATGATCTTAAGGGTATTAGTCCCACTCTATGTCAGCACAAGATTAAAACCGATCCTGATTCTAAACCAATTGCTGATCATCAATGGAGACAAAATCCGAGGATGAAAGAGGTCGCGAGAAAAGAAATATTAAAGCTTCTGGAAGCAGGAATCATTTATCCTGTTGCTCATAGTGATTGGGTAAGCCCAGTACATTGCGTACCTACGAAGGGAGGTATCACAGTCGTTCCTAATGATAAGAATGAACTAATCCCACAGAGGATTATTACTGGCTATAGGATGGTGATAGACTTCCGGAAACTGAACAAGGCAACCAGGAAAGACCATTATCCTTTGCCGTTTATCGACGAGATGCTAGGAAGGCTATCTAAACACACACACTTCTGCTTTCTAGACGGTTATTCAGGTTTCTGCAAATACCTGTTGCACAATCTGACCAAGTGAAAACCACCTTCACATGACCTTCGGTACCATTGCTTATATACGTATGCCTTTTGGCTTGTGCAATGCACGTGTCACCTTTCAAAGATGTATGATGGCTATAT
Source organism: Hordeum vulgare subsp. vulgare (assembly GCF_904849725.1). Classification (NCBI taxonomy): domain Eukaryota; kingdom Viridiplantae; phylum Streptophyta; class Magnoliopsida; order Poales; family Poaceae; genus Hordeum; species Hordeum vulgare. Next base: position 593,747,266 of record NC_058521.1, read on the forward strand.
TCTCTGACTTTTGTGAAAAGATTGTTGAGGTTTTCATGGATGATTTCTCCATCTACGGTTCTTCCTTTGACGATTGCCTCAACAACCTTGATCGAGTCTTACAGAGATGCAAAGATACCAACCTCGTATTGAACTGGGAGAAGCGCCACCTCATGGTTAATGAAGGCATCATCTTAGGACACAAAATCTCTGAGAAAGGCATTGAAGTTGATAAGGCTAAGGTTGATGCAATTGAGAAAATGCCTTGCCCCACAGATATCAGAGGTATACGAAGTTTCCTAGGTCATGCTGGTTTCTATAGAAGGTTCATTAAAGACTTCTCTAAGATTTCTAGGCCTCTTACCAACCTCTTGCAGAAGGATGTTTCTTTTGTTTTTGATGAGGATTGTGAGGAAGCTTTCGAAATACTTAAGAAGGCCTTAATAACCGCACCTATTGTTGAACCACCTGATTGGAACTTGCCCTTCGAAATCATGTGCGACGTTAGTGATTATGCCGTTGGTGCTGTTCTAGGACAAAGAGTTGACAAGAAGTTGAATGTCATTCACTACGCTAGTAAAACTTTAGACAGTGCCCAAAGAAAATATGCCACTACGGGGAAGGAGTTTTTAGCAGTCGTGTTTGCATGCGAAAAGTTCAGATCTTATATATTTGACTCCAAAGTCACTATTCACTCTGATCATGCTGCTATTAAGTACCTCATGGAGAAGAAGGACGCTAAGCCTAGGATAATCAGATGGGTTCTCCTGCTATAGGAATTTGATTTGCACATTGTTGACCGAAAGGGTGCTGATAACCCTGTAGCAGATAACTTGTCTAGGCTAGAGAATGTCCTTGATGACCCATGACCTATTGATGATAGCTTTCCTGATGAGCAATTGAATGTCATCCACACTTCACATAGTGCACCGTGGTATGCTGATTACGCAAATTATATCGTAGCGAAATACATACCACCCAGTTTCACCTACCAGCAAAAGAAAAAATTCTTCTTTGATTTGAGACACTACTTCTGGGATGATCCTCACCTTTATAAGGAAGGAGTAGATGGTGTTATTAGACGTTGTGTGCCTGAACATGAACATGGACAGATCCTGCAGAAGTGTCATTTCGAAGCCTACGGAGGACACAATGCTGGAGACAGAACTGCTCATAAGGTATTGCAATCAGGTTTCTATTGGCACACTCTCTTCAAGGATGCCCGTAAGTTTGTCTTGTCTTATGACAAATGCCAAAGGATAGGGAATATCAGTAAGCGTTAGGAAAGGACTATGAACTATTCACTTCTCATTGAACCATTTGATGTCTGGGGCTTTGATTATATGGGACCCTTCCCGAGTTCGAATGCGTACACTCACATCTTAGTTGCTGTGGATTATGTCACTAAGTGGGTAGAAGCTATCCCCACTAAAAATGCTGATCACCACACCTCTATTAAGATGCTTAAAGAAGTCATTTTCCCAAGATTTGGAGTCCCTAGATATCTGATGACTCATGGTGGTTCACACTTCATTCATGGTGTTTTCCGCAAGATGCTCGCTAAGTATGATGTCAACAATAGAGTTGTATCTCCTTACCATCCTCAGTCTAGTTGTCAAGTGGAGTTGAGTACTAGGGAGATCAAATTGATCTTACAAAAGACCGTAAATAGACCGCGAAAGAATTGGTCTAGCAAACTTGATGATGCACTGTGGGCTTATAGGACTGCTTATAAGAATCCCATGGGCATGTCGCCGTATAAAATGGTTTACGGTAAGGCCTGTCATTTAACTCTTGAGCTGGAACACAAAGCTTATTGGGCAATCAAAGATCTCAACTTTGATTTCAAACTTGCCGGTGAGAAGCGGTTGTTCGATATCAGCTCATTAGATGAATGGAGGGCCCAGGCATATGAGAATGCCAAGTTGTTCAAGGAAAAGGTTAAGAGGTGCAGGATAAAAGAATACAAAAAAGAGAGTTCAATGTAGGTGACTGATACGTCTCCATCGTATCTACTTTTCCAAACTCTTTTGCCCTTGTTTTGGACTCTAATTTGCAGGATTTGAATGGAACTAACCCGGACTGGCGCTGTTTTGAGCAGAATTGCCATGGTGTTGTTTTTGTGCAGAAATGGAAGTTCTCGAAACGTCCTAAAAATTTACGGAGAATTTTTCTGGAAAATATGAAAAATACGTGCGCAAAGATCCACCAGAGGGGATGGGCCCGTGGGCCACAAGCCCTGTTGCTGCGGCCACCCCCCTGCCCGCGGCACCCAAGCTTGTGGGACCCACGTGGCTCTGCCGCCCCCAATCTCAGCTCTATAAATTCACTTTCGCCCAGAAAAAAAATCAGAAGAGAAGATTTTGTCGCGTTTGCGATACGGAGGCGCCGCCACATCCTGTTCTTCATCTGGAGGACAGATCTGGAGTCCGTTTTGGGCTCCGGAAAGGGGAAATCGTCGCCATCGTCATCATCAACCTTCTTCCCTCTCCAATTCCATGAAGCTCTTCATCGTTCGTGAGTAATCTATTCGTAGGCTCGCTCGGCGGTGATGAGTAGGATGAGATCTATCATGTAATCGAGTTAGTTTTGACGGGGATTGATCCCTAGTATCCACTATGTTCTGAGATTGATGTTGCTACTAGTTTGCCATGCTTAATGCTTGTCACTAGTTCCCGAGTGCGATGATTACAGATCTGAAATTTTTATGTTGTCACCAATATATGTGTGTTTTAGATCCGATCTTGCAAGTTGTAGTTACCTACTATGTGTTATGATCCGGCAACCCCGGAGTGACAATAACCGGAACCACTCCCGGTGATGACCGTAGTTTGAGGAGTTGGTGGGCAACAAATTTGGGTCGAATACTCTACCCTCGAAAACTGCCGCGAACCCACGCGTTGGTGGGCCATTGCAAGACAATTGCTAATTGTTGAGAAACTGGGAGCAGTTCTGGCTGTGTTGTCGCAAAGGCATCAAGTAAGGTACTCGTCAACAACATTCTTCTAGTGTCGTTGCCGGGGACTGCTAAGCAGCATTTTTCTGGCGCCGTTGCCGGGGAAGGTATTGCTATATTCTCTGAGTCACTTGGGATTTATATCTGCTGATCACTATGAAGAATCTGAAGTATCCAAAAACCAAAGTCTTGCCCTCAACTACGAGGGGAGGTAAGGAACTGCCATCTAGCTCTGCACTTGATTCACCTTCAGTTATGAGTAAGTTTGCGACATCACCTCCTGCTAGAAATCTTGATATGTCGCCTGTGATTGATGATGCTTATGATGCTACTCCTAGAGATGCTATGCTTGATACTATGCTTGATGATGCTATGCTTGATACTGCTAGAGATGCTATGCCTGATACTGCTTTGCCTGATGATGCTAGAGATGCTATTTTGCCTGAAGATGCTACACTTTATACTGCTAGAGATACAACTTTGCCTGATGTGCCACTAGGGGTATTCCTTGATGCTCATATTGCTAGAGTTACTGCCAATGCTCATGATGCTTCTGAAACTGCAAATACTATTGAGATAGAACCTGCTTTTGCTCCTGCTAGATCTAGCTCTCCTAGATATGAATTTCCTGATATACTTGAGGATTACGTTATGGAGGGAGAGATAGCTGAGGATTTTCTTGCGTGTAAGGATGCCTATGACGCTGAGAAATTACTTCTCAAGTGGAAGGAAAAATCTCTAAAAGCTAGGATGAAATACGACCCGAAGTTTGCCACTTCACCTATCTTTATCACCGATAAGGATTATGAATTCTCTGTCGATCCTGAGATAATCTCTCTGGTCGAATCTGATCCTTTCCACGGTTATGAATCTGAGACGGTCGTAGCCCATCTTACCAAACTACACGATATAGCCACCCTTTTCACTAGTGAGGAGAAGATCCGCCACTACTATATCCTTAAGGTGTTTCCTTCCTCTCTAAAGGATGACGCTAAATCCTGGTTCGCTTCTCTTGCTCCTGGATGTGTGAGTAGTCCCCAGGATATGGTCTGTTACTTCTGTGAGAAATATTTCCCGGCCCATAAGAAGCAAGCTGCCTTGCAGGAAATATACAACTTTGCTCAACTCAAAGAAGAGAGTCTCCCACAAGCTTGGGGGAGGCTCGTCCAGCTACAGAATGCTTATATGAGATACTTGATATCTTCTATAACGGACTTACCGATGCTTCTATGAGATCATCTAGATAGTTGTGCCGGTTGTGTTTTTAGGGAACGAACTGTAGAACAAGCTGAGACTCTACTGAATAACATCTTGATCAACGATAATGCTTGGACTACTCCTGAACCACCTCCTAAGCCAACTCCTAAGAAAAGAGGTATTCTATTCCTCAGTCCCGAAGATATGCAAGAAGCCAAGAAATTTATGCAAGAGAAAGGCATTAGATATGAAGATGTCAAAAATCTACCACCTATCGAAGAGATCCATGGTCTCGATAACCCGATACAGGTAGTAGAAGTAAATTCTCTGCGTAGGTTTGATGAGAGTGATATTCCTTTTGATAAACCTGCTAGCCTATGCTTTGATGAATTTGACAACTTTGTTGCCAAACTACAGAGTTTCAATGATTATGTTAGCAGACATTTGGAACAAAGTACTCGTATGCTTAGTCATTTAAGTTCTTGTGTAGATAGAAATGTCAATGATCTGAAGCTTATGAGTAAACATGCCTCTATGATTACTACTCAGGTAGAACAAGTACTTAAAGCTCAGAATGACTTGCTCAATGAATTAAATGACAACTCTGTCAGAGTCATTACTAGAGGAGGCAAAATGACTCAGGAACCTTTGTATCCTGAGGGTCATCGTAAGAAAATTGATCAAGATTCTCAAGGAATTAATGCAGATGCACCCAGTCATCCTAAGGAGAAGAAGAAGGATGATAGAAACCTGCATGTTAGTTCACAAAATACTGTCACACCTAAAGAACCAAATGATATTTCTACGTGTGATGCAAAAACACAATCTGGTGATGAACATGAACCTGGTGAGAATATGGACAACGATGTTCATAATGATGCTCAACCTAGCAATGGTGAGGATGTGGAGATTGAACCTATGGTTAATCCTGATAACCCACAACCTAAGAGATACGATAAAAATGAGTTCACTGCTAGGAAGGATAGTAAAGAAAGGGAGCCATGGGTTCAGAGACCTATGCCCTTCCCTCCTAATCCATCCAAGAAAAAGGATGATGAAGATTTTGAGCGCTTTATTGAAATGATAAGACCCGTCTTTCTGCAGATGCGGTTGGTTGATATGCTCAAAATGTCTCCATATGCCAAGTACATGAAAGATATTGTGACCAATAAACGGAAGATACCAGATCTTGAGATCTCCACCATGCTTGCCAATTACACTTTCAAAGGTGGAACTCCTAAGAAACTTGGTGATCCCGGAGTGCCCACTATACCTTGCTCCATTAAAGGAAACTACGTAAGAACTCTCTTATGTGACCTTGGAGCCGGTGTTAGTGTTATGCCGCTCTCTCTTTATCGTAGACTTGAACTCGATAAGTTGACACCCACTAAAATCTCTCTGCAAATGGCCGACAAATCAACTGCTTTCCCTGTCGGCATTTGCGAGGATGTGCCAGTTGTGGTGGCTAACACCACCATCTTAACGGACTTTGTTATCTTGGATATTCCCGAGGACGATGCCATGGCGGTCATCCTCGGAAGACCCTTTTTAAATACTTCAGGGGCTGTTATAGATTGCAACAAAGGCAATGTCACTTTCCATGTCAACGGTAATGAGCATACCGTGCACTCCGAAGAAACGATATCAAGTACATTGCATCAATGCTATCGAAAAAAATTCATCTATTCTTATTGGGAGCTTTGAATGCCCTATTCCTCGTGTCAAGATGAAGTATGAATTGCTTGTTGGGGAGATTCATATCCCCATTGAGGTAACTTAGTGGCTATTCGAAAATTCTCCGTTCTCTCTTGCGATTCGAGAAAGTTTTGTCATAGGGATTTGATCAACCCCATTGACGGAATTCTTTCGATGACCATGAAATGGATGAATCAAAGAGTCACATACCTATGTTTTAAGCTTTCACTTTCTTTTGCATAGAAGAAAAATGATAGGTTTAGTTTAGTTTTTCCTGTTTTCTGTTTTAGCGTCCCGGAGAAAAATACCTCGAAAATAAAAGCTCTCCAATGGTCCTGAAAATCTAGTATGATTTTTTCTGGAATATTTGAAAAATACTGGGACAGAGAGCTGGCCTGGGGGCCTCCCCAGTGGGCCACAAGCCCTGTCACAACGGGCTACCCCCTGGCCGTGGGAAGCAAGCTTGTGGGGTCCACAGGGGCCCCTCCACTCATTCCAGCTCCCATCCTCTTCTTCTTCCTCTAGAAAAAATTGTTTCGCAGCTCAAACCCGTGTTCTTGCTCATTTGGGTGTGATTTTCGATCTCCTTTCTCAAAGGACCATTCTCCGAACCGTTTTGGGGAAATTACTCCTTGGTAAGTGACTCCTTCGTTAGTCCAATTAGTTTTTGCTCTAGTGCTTTATCCATCGCGTATTCTTGCTACCTTGGTGACCCTGTTCTTGAGCTTGAAATGTTGATTTTAGCTGGTCCCAAGTAGTTTTAGCGTGTGATACGGTCTCTAGGAACTAGTAGGAGTAGTTGCTACGTGTTGGGTTAATCCTTACTCACTTTTCTTTCGGAGTCTCTAAAAATTTCAGAATTTTTTCAGAACTAGAAAAGGAAAAAGATGAGGAGGTTCTTGAGAGGCTCTTCAAGCAGTAACCCCAAGGAGGATGAGAAGAACCTCCCCAAGTACGTGGTTCCTCGAGTCACAGAAGTTCGATCGTGCGAGTGGCCAAGTGATGAATTTTTGCGCGTCGCCGGGCTTTATCAAGACTTTTATTACTTGGTGGAGAACGCAGGTCTTACGCGTTCGTTGAAGATAAGTGCTCACAATACCTCCTCCTCACCATTATTTTCATTCAAAGCTTCAACTTTCATCCGAGGAAGAATCCTCCCATGGTTGAGTTCATGTTGTACGATATCCCCCAGTGCATGACACTACAGGATTTTTGCAATGCATGCAAATTACCTTATGTTGGGGATATTCATGATCCTCGTCCACGGGACTTGGAGGATTTCATAAGTACTATTGCTGTTGGAGAGGAGAGAGGAGTGTCTCGCGCTAGAATTGCTAGCATACATTTTCCTGTGCTTCGGTACTTCTCATTATTTGTGGGAAAATGTTTGATTGGCCGTGGGGAGGTTGGATCACTTAGATCTCCAGACCTTGCGGTTTTGCGCGAAGGCCTTTATAGCACTAAGACCTATAGCCTAGGTGCTATAGTAGCTCAGCGGTTGAACACAAACCGTTCCAAATGTGTCGTCTATGGAGGTATCTATGCTACTCGTCTTGCTAGACACTTAGAGATACCTATTAGACTTCACAAGGAAGAAGAGATGCTTCTTCCTAAGAAATATCTGGATTATGACAGCATAGTTCGCCATGATTTTCTGGATATAGATGCTAGTAGACGGATGATTTATAACCTGGTATTTAGTCAGGGTACTCGAGAGACTATTACTTTGCCTGCACCTTCTTTGTTCGATCTTCATGCAGACAGGTACACTATTATGCCCTCGGACATCTACGCACATTGGGGCTTGGCCCAACAACAGATGCCCGTGCCCGAGCCGCCAGTCGAGTACCAGACGCCAGTTTATCAGTGGGAGCCAGAGGAGCTCACACAACAGTGGCATCCACAGTCCGCTCCGTAGTATCCTGGAGCTGGTTATTTCCCGCCTTGGGAGTAGACCAAGCCAGGCCAAAAGCCTAAGCTTGGGGGAGTACGTGTTCTCACCGACCTTACATTCATGCTTAAGCTTTCACTTTGTTAGTCGATGTTTACACTTTGCCACTGTATTATCCATGCTAGTTTATTTTCGTTTTCTTGTTTTCTTGTTTTTTGTCCTTTTGAGAAAACCCAAAAATATTTTCCTTTCTTCTTTTGCTTGTTGGGAGTTTTCCCGTGTAAATAGTTTTCTTTTTCTTTGGGTCAAGGTAGAAGATATTGGTTACAATGTTTAGTGGCTCTTGCATGCATACCTGTTTAGCTTTCAAAGAGCCATATTACTTTGTCTTCTCCTTTGTGTTTGCCTGCAGATTCAGCTTAGTCCATTGCACGAGCCCGCTTATTATTGTTCACATCATTCGATCGTGCAAGTGAAAGGCCATAATGATGATATATGATGAAGTGACTGAGACTGGAAAAGCTGGTATGAACTCTATCTATTTTGTTTTTGTAAATATGACTAGCTTGTCATCCCAGATTCAACTTTGTTCTGAGAGAACCATGTTTGCAATGACAACTTAGATATCATAGTTTCTGATGCCATGCTTATTTAGCTAGGAGCTTAGAATGGTTTGTCTTGAATGCTAACATAGATTTTGAGATGACTATGATGTAGTATGATAGGATGGTATTCTCCTTTGAATGATTCAAGTGGCTTGACTTGGCACAAGTTCATGCATGTAGTTGAAACAAAATCAACATAGCCTCTATGATGTTCGTGTTCATGGTGATTTATATCCTGTTCATGCTTGCATTCCATGTTAGTCAAACTCATTGCATCTTGATGACTGTTGTCGCTCTCTAGTTGGTTGCTTCCCAGTCTATTGCTAGCCTTCGCTTATACTAAGCGGAATACTGCTTGTGCATCCACTTCCATAAACCCAAAAGTTTTTCCATGAGAGTCCACCATACCTACCTATTTGCAGTATTTATCTGCCGTTCCAAGTAGATTTGCATGTGCCATTCTCTAAACCTTCAAGAAATAATCTGTTTTGCATGCCCGAATCGCTCATGTGGTGACAGGGGGCTATTGGTATCTTCCATGTTAGGCGTGTTATCCTCGACATGTGTTTATTCACTGTCATTCACGAGAAAGGGGCCGGTAATTGGAATGCCCAGTTCCACGCTTAAATCGAAAACATAACTGTAAAACAAGACTCCCCCTGGATTGATGTTAGTAGGGACGGTACCCGAGGATTCAACTAGCCGTGGAGTGTGATTGATTGGTGGTGGGGGAGTTAAAACTTTACTTTTCTGTTTGGGAACCGCGTATAGCATAAGTAGCATGGAAGATATTGATAACTCTTGGTCATTGCGTTGACAATGAAAGCATGCCACCCAAAATTATTATCTCTGTTTTCAAAGCTTGAGCACTGGCACCTCTGCAAATCAATGCTTCCCTCTGCGAAGGGCCTGTCTATTTATTTTCCTGTTGAGTCATCCTCTTCTTATAAGCACCAATTAGAGAGCACCTCTGTCATATTTATGCTTTGCTTTTGATTGATATTGAGTATGACTATGACTGGATCTTCGTTGCTATGAATTACAATGTTTAGTCAACCCTTGATCTTTGAAAGTGCTCTGCATTTATGTTTTGCGTTCTCAGAAAGAGCTAGCGAGATACCACCTATTCATATTGCTTCATGCTTGTTTTGATTGAGTTGTTGGTATCTGAAACTCATTATCACTTGCTCGCTAGCTGATTATGCCATTGATATTAGCTTACCGTGAGACCTTTGTGTCACTTGCTTATATGGTTAACTTGTGATCTTGCTGAAATTCTGGTTATGAGTTAGACATAGTTGCAAAAACAAGATCAAACAGAGTTTGTCAAAGTTTTTATTTCTCTTTCAGTTTGTCAACTGAATTGCTTGAGGACAAGCAAGGTTTTAAGCTTGGGGGACTTGATACGTCTCCATTTTATCTACTTTTCCAAACTTTTTCGCCCTTGTTTTGGACTCTAATTTGCATGATTTGAATGGAACTAACCCGGGCCAACGCTGTTTTCAGTAGAATTGCCACCGTGTTGTTTTTGTGCAGAAATATAAGTTCTCGAAACGTCCTCAAAATTTACGGAGAATTTTTCTGGAAAATATGAAAAATACGTGCGCAAAGATCCACCGGAGGGGATGGGCTAGTGGGCCACAAGCCCTGTTGCCGCGGTCACCCCCTGGTCCCGGAAACCAAACTTTTGGGGCCCACGTGGCTCTGCTGCCCCCAATATCAGCTCTATAAATTCACTTTCGCCCAGAAAAAAATCAGAAGAGAAGATTTCATCGAGTTTGCGATACGGAGGCGCCGCCATATCCTGTTCTTCATGTGGAGGACATATCTGGAGTCCGTTTTGGGCTCCGGAGAAGGGAAATCATCGCCATCGTCATCATCAACCTTCTTCCCTCTCCAATTCCATGAAGCTCTTCATCGTTCGTGAGTAATCTATTCGTAGGCTCGCTGGGCAGTGATGAGTAGGATGAGATCTATCATGTAATCAAGTTAGTTTTGATGGGGATTGATCCCTAGTATCCACTATGTTCTGAGATTGATGTTGCTACTACTTTGCGTACCTAAGAAGGAGAAAAGAAATATTAAAGCTTCTGGAAGCAGGAATCATTTATCCTGTTGCTCATAGTGACTGGGTAAGCCTAGTACATTGCGTACCTAAGAAGGGAGGTATCACCGTCGTTCCTAATGATAAGAATGAACTAATCCCAAAGAGGATTATTACTGGCTATAGGATGGTGATAGACTTCCGAAAACTTAACAAGGCAATCAGGAAAGACCATTATCCTTTGCCGTTTATCGACCAGAAGCTAGAAAGGCTATCTAAACACACACACTTATGCTTTCTAGACAGTTATTCAGGTTTATCGCAAATACCTGTTGCACAATCTGACCAAGAGAAAACCACCTTCACATGCCCCTTCAGTACCTTTGCTTATGGACGTATGCCTTTTGGCTTGTGCAATGCACATGTCACCTTTCAAAGATGTATGCTGGCTATATTCTCTGACTTTCGTGAAAAGATTGTTGAGGTTTTCATGGATGATTTCTCTATCTACGGTTCTTCCTTTGACGACTGCCTCAGCAACCTTGATCGAGTCTTATAGAGATGCAAAGATACCAACCTCGTCTTGAACTGGGTGAAGTGCCAATTCATGGTTAATGAAGGCATCGTCTTAGGACACAAAATCTCTGAGAAAGGCATTGAAGTTGATAAGGCTAAGGTTGATGCAATTGAGAAAATGCCTCGCCCCACAGATATCAGAGGTATACGAAGTTTCCTAGGTCATGCTGGTTTCTAAAAAGGTTCATTAAAGACTTCTCCAAGATTTCTAGGCCTCTTACCAACCTCTTGCAGAAGGATGTTCCTTTTGTTTTTGATGAGGATTGTGAGGAAGCTTTTGAAATACTTAAGAAGGCCTTAAGAACCGCACCTATTGTTCAACCACCTGATTGGAACTCGCCATTTGAAATCATGTTCGATGCTAGTGATTATGCCGTTGGTGCTGTTCTAGGACAAAGAGTTGACAAGAAGTTGAATGTCATTCACTACGCTAGTAAAACTTTAGACAGTGCCCAAAGAAACTATGTCACTACGGAGAAGGAGTTTTTAGCAGTCGTGTTTGCATGCAAAAAGTTCAGAACTTATATATTTGACTCCAAAGTCACTATTCACTCTGATCATGCTGCTATTAAGTACCTCATGGAAAAGAAGGACGCTAAGCCTAGGCTAATCAGATGGGTTCTCCTGCTACAGGAATTTGATTTGCATGTTGTTGAACGAAAGGGTGCTGATAACCCTCTAGCAGATAACTTGTCTAGGCTAGAGAATGTCCTTGATGACCCATGACCTATTGATGACAGCTTTCCTGATGAGCAATTGAATGTCATCCACACTTCACATAGTGCACCGTGGTATGCTGATTACGCAAATTATATCGTAGCCAAATACATACCACCCAGTTTCACCTACCAGCAAAAGAAGAAATTCTTCTTTGATTTGAGACACAACTTCTGGGATGATCCTCACCTTTATAAGGAAGGAGTGGATGGTGTTATTAGACGTTGTGTGCGTGAACATGAACAGGGACAGATCCTGCAGAAGTGTCATTCCGAAGCCTACGGAGGACACCATGCTGGAGACAGAACTGCTCATAAGGTATTGCAATCAGGTTTCTATTGGCCCACTCTCTTCAAGGATGCCCGTAAGTTTGTCTTGTCTTGTGACGAATGCCAAAGAATAGGGAATATCAGTAAGCGTTAGGAAATGCCTATGAACAATTCACTTGTCATTGAACCATTTGATGTCTGGGGCTTTGATTATATGGGACCCTTCCCGAGTTCCAATGGGTACACTCACATCTTAGTTGCTGTGGATTATGTCACTAAGTGGGTAGAAGCTATCCCCACTAAAAATGCTGATCACCACACCTCTATTAAGATGATTAAAGAAGTCATTTTCCCAAGATTTGGAGTCCCTAGATATCTGATGACTGATGGTGGTTCACACTTCATTCATGGTGTTTTCCGCAAGATGCTCGCTAAGTATGATGTCAACCATAGAGTTGTATCTCCTTACCATCCTCAGTCTAGTGGTCAAGTGGAGTTGAGTAATAGGGAGATCAAATTGATCTTACAAAAGACCGTCAATAGATCTCGAAAGAATTGGTCTAGCAAACTTGATGATGTACTATGGGCTTATAGGACTGCTTATAAGAATCCCATGGGCATGTCGCCGTACAAAATGGTTTACGGTAAGGCCTGTCATTTACCTCTTGACCTGGAACACAAAGCTTATTGGGCAATCGAAGAGGTCAACTTTGATTTCAAACTTGCCGGTGAGAAGCGGTTGTTTGATATCTGCTCATTAGATGAATGGAGGGCCCAGGCATATGAGAATGCCAAGTTGTTCAAGGAAAAGGTTAAGAGGTGGCACGATAAAAGAATACAAAAACGAGAGTTCAATGTAGGTGAGTGATACGTCTCCATCGTATCTACTTTTCCAAACTCTTTTGCCCTTGTTTTGGACTCTAATTTGCATGATTTGAATGGAACAAACTCGGACTGTTCAGCAGAATTGCCATGGTGTTGTTTTTGTGCAGAAATGAAAGTTCTCAGAACGTATTGAAAATTTACGGAGAATATTTCTGGAAAATATGAAAAATACCAGCGCAAAGATCCACCGGAGGGGATGGGCCAGTGGGCCACAAGCCCTGTTGCAGCGGCCACCCCTTGGCCGCTACAACCAAGCTTGTGGGGCCCACGTGGCTCTGCCGCACCCAATCTCAGCTCTATAAATTCACTTTTGCCCAGAAAAAAATCAGAAGAGAAGATTTCGTCGCGTTTGCGATACGGAGGCGCCGCCACATCCTGTTCTTCGTCTGGAGGACAGTTCTGGAGTCCGTTTTGGGCTCTGGAGAGGGGAAATCATCGCCATCGTCATCATCAACCTTCTTCCCTCTCCAATTCCATGAAGATCTTCATCGTTCGTGAGTAATCTATTCGTAGGCTCGCTGGGCGGTGATGAGTAGGATGGGATCTATCATGTAATCGAGTTAGTTTTGACGGGGATTGATCCCTAGTATCCACTATGTTCTGAGATTGATGTTGCTACTACTTTGCCATGCTTAATGCTTGTTACTGGGGCCCGAGTGCCATGATTTCAGATCTGAAATTATTATGTTGTCACCAATATATGTGGGTTTTAGATCCGATCTTGCAAGTTGTAGTTACCTACTATGTGTTATGATCCGGCAACCCCGGAGTGACAATAACCGGAACCACTCCTGGTGATGACCATAGTTTGAGGAGTTGATGTGTTCACCAAGTGCTAATGCGTTGTTCCGGTTCTTTATTAAAAGGAGAACCTTAATATCCTGTAGTATCCTTTTGGACCCCGCTGCCACGGGAGGGATGGATAATAGATGTCATGCAAGTTGTTTTCCCTAAGCACGTATGACTACACACGGAATGCATGCCTACATCACATTGACGAACGGGAGCTAGCCACATATCTCTCTGTGTTATAACTGTTGCATGATGAATATCATCCAAACGAATCACCGACCCATTGCCTACGAGTTCGTCCCACTGTCGCTGTTACTTGCTCTGTACTGTTGCTGTTACTATTGTTGCTACTTGCTACCGCTGTCACTACTGTTGTTCCTTGCCACTGCTGTTACTCGTTACACTGCTGCTACCTGCTACAATTCTGGTTCGCTCGGCGTTGACGGGAAAAGACAATTTCCGTCAACGAGCAAGTTCTGGAGCCATTGATACGACCGTTAGAAATAGTCTGCCGTGTGAACAGATCGTTTGTGACACCGTTGTTATCATACTACTTTGCTGCTGATACTTTGCTTGCAGATACTAATCTTTCAGGTGTGGTTGAATCTGACACATTCAGCTGCTAATACTCGAGAGTATTCTCTCACCTCCTGACTGGCGTACCAACAAATTTGGGTCAAATACTCTACCTTCCAAAACAGCCGCGAACCCACGCGCTGGTGGGCCATTGCAAGACAATTGCTAATTGTTGAGCAACTCGGAGCAGTTCTGGGTCTGTTGTCGCGAAGGCATCAAGTCCGGGACTCGTCAACAACATTCTTCTAGTGTCGTTGCCGGGGACTGCTAAGCAGTGACTATGTCCTGCTATACAATTCTCGTTTAAGATTCTTCGCATGCAAGCTTCTGTCTAAATGGGAAGGTCCCTACGTTGTCGAGGAAGTATATCGTTCCAGTGCCATCAAAATCAATAACACGGAAGGTAATTTTCCTAGGGAGGTAAATGGGCAAAGAATCAAGCATTACATCTGTGGTACTCCCATAAATGTTGAGACCAATATCATCAATATCATAACTCCAGAGGAGTACATAAGGGATGTTTATCAGCCTGTTTCAGACCCTGAAAACCAAGAGGTATCTGTTTCGGTAAGTAATTGGATTCCAAAACTTTTCCAATAGGAAATTTTCTCCATTTTGGAATTTATGGAAAATTTAAAAAAATAAAAAGCAGTCCGCAGAGCGCACGAGGCGGCCACAAGCTTCGTTGCCGCGACCTCCCCCTAGCCACGGCAACAGGGCTTCTGGGGAGCTCGTGTGCCTCCCGGACTCCGTTTTCTTGCGGAGCACTCCTTCTGGTCCAGAAAAAATCATTATATATTCGCCCGAGGGTTTTGATCTTCGTATCGCGCAGTTTTCCTCTGTTTTTGTTTCGAGCCTGTTGTCTGCCGCAGATTTAGGTCAAGATGTCTTCTCAAGATTCAGAAGAAGACATCTATGTGGTCAATGATCGTGCTAACTCCAGGATTAATGGGGACTTGGAACCTTATGGCTGGACCATTGACGAGGAAGAGGACTATGAGCCCAAGGGGAAGGAACATACGAGTTCCGATGAAGAGGAGGCTCCTCTACCCCAACCTGGATGCACTCATGTGGAGTTCAAGAAGTCAAGCCTCCCTGACCAAAGGAAGAAGCCTAAGACCTTGTTTATCCCTTCTTGTTTCTTGCAGGAGAGTAAGCAGGAACTTTGCCATAGAGTGTTGAAGCTTGAGGAGGAAAATGACGATCTGAGGGAGCAGAACTTTTTGCTCAAGTGGAAATTAGACAAGCTCAAGACTACTTCAACAACACCACCGCCATCACCACCAAAGGAAGACAACAGAGCATTGGTATGGGCAATCCCCTTGGCTTTTGCCAAGCTTGGGGGAGTTACCATGGTATCAGATCACCTTTATATCTTTGGCTTTTACCTTTGTTTTAGTTCTTTCCTTTTTAGTTTTTATTTCTTCACTTAGTGGAATAAGTCTTTAGTGTTTTAGTTTGACTCATTTGCCTTGTGTCTTCCCCGATGTATTCGAGCTTACGAGCTATATAATAAAGAGTATCTTAGTCAAGGGCTTTGCTTTGTGTCGTGATCAAAAGTATGGAAAGAACGATAGCATGAAAGATCATGAGATGATCCTATGGAAAGTGATAGCTTCACATATAACAAGTATGATGATTGAAACTTGTTGAGAGTAGACCAACATACACCTCAGTCATTGTTGCAATTAATAAGAAGTAATAAGGAAAGAGAGGTTCGCATATAAATATATCATCTTAGACACTTTCTATAATTGTGAGCACTCACCAAACTATTACATGCTTAGAAGTAGATGTTGGACAAGGAAGACAACATAATGAATTGTGTTTGCTTGGTTCCAAACAATGTTATATGAATAGAGATCCCTTAGCATGTGACGATTGCTTCCACCTCATATTAGCCAAAACTCCCGCACCAAGTAGAGATACTACATGTGCATCCATAAACCTTCAACCTAGTTTTGCCATGAGTGTCCACCATAACTACCTATGGATTGAATAAGATCCCTCAAGTAAGTTGTCATCGGTGCAAGCAATAAAAGTTGCTCTCTAATATGTATGATCTATTAGTGTGTGGAAAATAAGCTTTGTACGAACCTGTGATGAGGAAGACATAAAAGCGACAGACTGCATAATAAAGTTCTTTATCACAGGAGGCAATATAAAGTGACGTTCCTCCGCACTAAGAGGACACGCATCCAAACCTCAAAAGCGCATGACAACCTCTGCTTCCCTCTGCGAAGGGCCTATCTTGTACCTTTCCTTTTGCCCCTTGTAAGAGTCATGGTGATCTTCACCAATTCCTTATTTAGCCTTTTTCTTGGTGAACGTCATATGCTTGGGAAAGATCTATATTCTTATATCAACTTGGAGCTGAGTACTTATAGGGGCAAACTATAAGCCCCTATCTTTCTCTGTGTCCAACTGAAACTTCGATACCATGAGTACCACGTGAGTTGTAACAATTGTGGAAAACAAAAGAGATGATTGAGTATGTGGATTTGCTTTGCAAGCTCTTATTTGACTCTTTCTGATAATTTGATATATTGCAATTGCTTCAATGACTATGGACTGTTGTTGGCCATTTCTCGGTAAGGTTTTTGTCTCATACTTTGCTTTGTGAAGGAATTGTTACTCTCCCATAAGAATCTCTATGATGTATTGCTGTTCTATGTGTGATCATGATGCCCTCATGTCCGTATTATGTTGTATCGACACCTTCATCCCTAAACATGTGGACATTTTTTGGGTCTTCGTTTTCGCTTGAGGACAAGCGAGGTCTAAGCTTGGGGGAGTTGATACGTCCATTTTGCATCATGCTTTCATGTTGATATTTATCGCTTTATGGACTGTTATTATACTTTGTGGAACCTTACTTATGCCTTTTATCTCTTATTTTGCACGGTTTATTTGAAGAGGGAGAAT
Source organism: Hordeum vulgare subsp. vulgare (assembly GCF_904849725.1). Classification (NCBI taxonomy): domain Eukaryota; kingdom Viridiplantae; phylum Streptophyta; class Magnoliopsida; order Poales; family Poaceae; genus Hordeum; species Hordeum vulgare. The sequence goes on from NC_058521.1 coordinate 593,764,373, forward strand.
ACCGGCAGCTGGAATTCTGGACTGGAAAAGGAGCAAGTCTGAGTCCTCTATTCTGCGCAACTCCAAATGCCCTGAAAAACAACGTGGATTTTTTTGGATTTTATAAAAAATACTGGGCGAAAGAAGTGTTAGAGGGGAGCAACCAGGGGGCCACAAGCCTGGTTACCGCGGCCTACCCCCCTAGCCGCGGCAACAGGGCTTGTGGGCACCCTAGTGGCCCACTGCCCCCCCTCTTTTCCTATATGAAGGGTTTCGTATGGAAAAAAAATCAGGGTGGAGCTTTTTCGTGGATTCTCCGCCGCCACGAGACGGAACTTGAGCAGATCCAATCTAGAGCTCCGGCAGGACGATCCTGCCGGGGAAACTTCCCTCCCGGAGGGGGAAATCGTCGCCATCGTCATCACCAACACTCCTCTCGTCGGAGGGGAGGCATCTCCATCAACATCTTCGTCAGCACCATCTCCTCTCCAATCCCTAGTTCATCTCTTGTAATCAATCTCCGTCTCGCGACTCCGATTGGTACTTGTAAGGTTGCTAGTAGTGTTGATTACTCTTTGTAGTTGATGCTAGTTGGATTACTTGGTGGAAGAGTTTATGTTCAGATCCTTGATGCTATTCATTACACCTCTGATCATGATTATGATTATGCTTTGTGAGTAGTTACTTTTGTTCCGGAGGACATGGGATAAGTCATGCTAATAATAGTCATGTGAATTTGGTATTTGTTCGGTATTTTAATATGTTGTATGTTGTTTTTCCTCTAGTGGTGTTATGTAAACGTCGAGTACATAACACTTCACCATATTTGGGCCTAGAGGAAGGCATTGGGGAGTAGTAAGTAGATGATGGGTTGCTGGAGTGACAGAAGCTTAAACCCCAGTCTATGTGTTGCTTCGTAAGGGGCTGATTTGGATCCTCTAGTTTAATGCTATGGTTAGACGTTGTCTTAATTCTTCTTTCGTACTTGCAGATGCTTGCGAGAGGGCTTAATCATAAGTGGGATACTTGTCCAAGTAAGGGCAGTACCCAAGTGCCGGTCCACCCACATATCAAACTATCAAAGTAACGAACGTGAATCATATGAACATGATGAAACTAGCATGACAGAAATTCCGGTGTGTCCTCGTTAGCGTTTTTCCTCTTATAAGATTTTGTTCAGGCTTGTCCCTTGCTACAAAAGGGATTGGGCCACTTGTTGCACCATTGCTACTACTTGTTACTTGTTACTTTTCGCTTGCTATGTTTCACCTCACTACACCATCACTTGTTACCGCTACTTTCAGTGCTTGCAGTTATTACCTTATTGAAAACCGTTTATCAGAGCCTTCTCCTCCTCGTTGCGTTCGACAATCTTACTTATCGAAAGGACTACGATTGATCGCGTATACTTGTGGGTCATCAGTTATATAGCGCACTGTTTTGGGGTCCCCGATCGATTTTTGAAGCTCCATGAACCCCGTGCATGGCTATCAAGACGTCGCAAAAACTTGTTATTATAGTCGTTTCGGGCCAGTTTAATTGTCTGTAGTGCATTGCTTTGGGGTTCAGGGTCATTTTCGATGCCCCATGAACCCTTCGCACGGCTATCGAGACGTCGCAAAAACTCGTTGTTTTTGTCATTTCGGGCCATTTTGGTGGGATATAACGTGTTGTTTTGGGGTCCGTGGTCGATTTCTTATGCTCCATGAACCCTGTGCACGGCTATCGAGATGTCGTGAAAACTCGGTGTTTTGTCGTTTCAGATCAGTTTCTTGGGCTATAGCGCATTGTTTTGGGGTCCCAGATCGATTTTTGATGCTCCATGAACCCTGTGCATGACTATATATGCGTCGCAGAAACTCGGTATTTTTGTCGTTTAGGGCCAGTTTCATGGGCTATAACACACTGTTTTGGGGCCCCGGTTGATTTTTGATGCTCCATGAACCGTGTGCTCGGCTATCGAGACATCGTGAAAACTCGTTCTTTTTGTCGTTTCAAGCCAGTTTCGTGGACTGCGCACTATGTTGGGGTCTCAGGTCGATTTTTTATGCTCCATGAACCCTATGCACGACTATAGAGACGTCGCAAGAACTCGTTGTTTTTGCCATATAGGGGCAATGTCGTGGGCTATAGCGCACTGTTTTAGGGCCTCGGTTTGATTTTTAATGCTCCAAGAACCATGTGCACGGCTATCGAGACGTCGCAATAACTTGTTTTTGTTGTTTCGAGCCAGTTTCGTGGGCTATAACGCACTGTTTTCGGGTCCTGGGTCAATTTTTGATGCTGCATGAACCATGTGCACGGCCATCGAGATCTCGAAAAAACACGTTATTTCTGTCGTTTGGGCTAGTTTCGTGCGCTATAGCGCACTGTTTTGGGGTCCCGGGTCGATTTTTAGTGCACCTTGAGCCATGTGTACGACTATCAAGACGTCGCAAAAACTTGTTGTTTTTGTCGCTTTGGGCCACATTCCTGGGCTATAACGCACTTTTTTGGGCTCCCGGGTCGATTTTTGATGTACATGAACCCTGTGGACGGCTATCTAGTGTTGGGGAACGTCGCATGGGAAACAAAAATTTTCCTACGCGCACTAAGACCTATCATGGTGATGTCCATCTACGAGAGAGGATTTCCGATCTACGTACCCTTGTAGATTGCATAGCAGAAGCGTTAAGAAATGCGGTTGAAGTAGTGGAACGTCCTCACGTCCCTCGATCCACCCCGCGAACGGTCCCACGAACCGTCCCGCGATCCGTCCCATGATCCGCTCCGATCTAGTGCCGAACGGACGGCACCTCCGCGTTCAGCACACGTACAGCTCGACGATGATCTCGGCCTTCTTGATCCAGCAAGAGAGACGGAGAGGTAGATGAGTTCTCCGGCAGCGTGACGACGCTCCGGAGGTTGGTGGTGATCTAATCTCAGCAGGGCTCCGCCCGAGCTCCGCAGAAACGCGATCTAGAGGTAAAACCGTGGAGGTATGTGGTCGGGCTGCCGTGGCAAAAGTTGTCTCAAATCAGCCCTAATTCCTCTGTATATATAGGTGGGAGGGGAGGGGCCTTGCCTTGAGGCTCAAGGAGCCCCAAGGGGGTCGGCCGAGCCAAGGGGGGAAGTCCTCCCCTTCCAAACCGAATCCAACTTGGATTGGAAGGTGGAGTCCTTCTCTCCTTTCCCACCTCCCTTTGTTTTCTTATCCTTTGGCGCATAGGGCCTTCTTGGGCTGTCCCACCAGCCCACCAAGGGATGGTGCGCCACCCCCAAGGCCTATGGGCTTCCCCGGGGTGGGTTGCCCCCCCGGTGAACACCCGGAACCCATTCCTCATTCCCGGCACATTCCCGGTAACTCCGAAAACCTTCCGGCAATCAAATGAGGTCATCCTATATATCAATCTTCGTTTCCGGACCATTCCGGAAACCCTCGTGATGTCCATGATCTCATCCGGGGCTCCGAACAACATTCGGTAACCAACCATATAACTCAAATACGCATAAAACAACGTCGAACCTTAAGTGTGCAGACCCTGCGGGTTCGAGAACTATGCAGACATGACCCGAGTGACTCCTCGGTCAATGTCCAATAGCAGGACCTGGATGCCCATATTGGATCCCACATATTCTACGAAGATCTTATCGTTTGAACCTCAGTGCCAAGGATTCATATAATCCCGTATGTCATTCCCTTTGTCCTTCGGTATGTTACTTGCCCGAGATTTGATCGTAAGTATCCGCATACCTATTTCAATCTCGTTTACCGGCAAGTCTCTTTACTCGTTCCGTAATACAAGATCCCACAACTTACACTAAGTCACATTGCGTGCAAGGCTTGTATGTGATGTTGTATTACCGAGTGGGCCCCGAGATACCTCTCCGTTACACGGAGTGACAAATCCCAGTCTCGATCCATACTAACTCAACGAACACCTTCGGAGATACCTGTAGAGCATCTTTATAGTCACCCAGTCACGTTGGAACGTTTGATACACACAAAGCATTCCTCCGGTGTCAGTGAGTTATATGATCTCATGGTCATATGAACAAATACTTGACACGCAGAAAACAGTAGCAAGAAAATGACACGATCAACATGCTACGTCTATTAGTTAGGGTCTAGTCCATCACATGATTCTCCTAATGATGTGATCCCGTTATCAAGTGACAACACTTGCCTATGGTCAGGAAACCTTGATCATCTTTGATCAACGAGCCAGTCAACTAGAGGCTTACTAGGGACAATGTTTTGTCTATGTATCCACACATGCACTGTGTTTCCAATCAATACAATTATAGCATGGATAATAAACGATTATCATGAACAAAGAAATATAATAATAACTAATTTATTATTGCCTCTAGGGCATATTTCCAACAGTCTCCCACTTGCACTAGAGTCAATAATCTAGTTCACATCACCATGTGATTCCAACGAATCCAACACCCATATAGTTATGGGGTCTGATCACGTCTTGCTCGTGAGAGAGGTTTTAGTCAACGGTTCTAAAACTTTCAGGTCCGTGTGTTCTTTACAAATCTTTATGTCATCTTATAGATGCTGCTACTATGTGCTATTCGGAAATACTCCAAATATCTACTCTACTATACGAATCCGTTTCACTACTCATAGTTATTCGGATTAGTGTCAAAGCTTGCATCGACGCAACCCTTTACGACGAAATCTTTAACCACCTCCATAATCGAGAAAAATTCCTTAGTCTATTTAGTTACTAAGGATAACTTTGACCGCTGATCAGTGATTCAATCATGGATCACTCTGTGTACCTCTTAACAGACTTGTTGCAAGGCACACATCAGGTGCGGTACTCAGCATGGCATACTTTAGAGTCTACGGCTAAGGCATAGAAGACGACCTTCATCTATTCTCTTTCTTCTGCCGTGGTCGGGTTTTGAGTCTTACTCAAATTCACACCTTACAACGCAACCAAGAACTCCTTCTTTGCTGATCTATTTTGAACTCCGTCAAAAACTTGTCAAGGCATGCACCTTGTTCAAACTTTTATTAAGCGCTTTCGATCTATCTCCATAGATCTTTGATGCTCAACGTTCAAGTAGCGCAATCCAGGTATTCCTTTGAAAACTCCTTTCAAACAACCTTGTATGCTTTACAGAAATTCTACATTACTTCTGATCCACAATATGTCAACCACATATACTTATCAGAAATTCTATAGTGCTCCCACTCACTTCTTTGGAAATACAAGCTTCTCATAAACCTTGTACAAACCCAAAATCTTTGATCATCTCATCAAAGTGTATATTCCAACTCCGAGATGCTTGCACCAGTCCATTGAAGGATCGCTGGAGCTTGCATACTTGCTAGTATCTTTAGGATCGACAAAACCTCCTAGTTGTATCACATACAATGTTTGCTCAAGGAAACCGTCGAGGAAACAATGTTTTGACATCCTATGTGCAATATTTCATAAATAATGCAGCAACTACTAACATAATTCTAACAGACTTTTAGCATCGCTACGAGTGAGATAGTCTCATCATAGTCAACTGTTTGATCTTGTCGGAAACATCTTTCTGACAAGTCGAGCTTTTCTTAATAGTGACTTATCACCATCATCGTCTGTCTTCCTTTTAAAGATCCATCTTCACTCAATAGTCCTATGACCATCAAGTAGTTCTTCCAAAGTCTACACTTTGTTTTCATACACGGATCCTCTCTCGGATTTCATGGCTTCCAGCCATTTCTCCGAATCCGGGCCCACCATTGCTTTCTCCATAACTCGTAGGTTCACTGTTGCTCAACAACATGACCTCCAAGACAGGGTTACCTTACCACTCTGCAGTCGTACGCGACCTTGTCAACCTATGAGGTTTGTAGTAACTTGATCCGATGCTCGATGATCACCATCATCAACTTTCACTTCAATTGGTGTAGGCGCCACAGGAATAACTTCCTGCGCCCTGATACACACTAGTTGAAGTGATGGTTCAATAATCTCATCAAGTTCTACCACCCTCCCACTCAATTCTTTCGAAAGAAACCTTTCCTCGAGAAAGGATCCGTTTCTAGAAAGAAACACTTTGATTTCGGATCTGAGATAGGAGATGTACCCAACTGTTTTGGATATCCTATGAAGATGCATTTATCCGCTTTGGGTTCAAGTTTATCAGACTGAAACTTTTTCACATAAGTGTCGAAGCCCCAAACTTTCAAGAAACGATAGTTTAGATTTCTCTAAACCTCAGTATATACTTTGTCATCTCAACGGAAATACGTGGTGCCCTATTTAAAGTGAATGCGGTTATCTCTAATGCATAACCCCTAAACGATAGTGGTAAATCGATAAGAGACATCATAGCAAGCACCATACCAAATAGTGCGTGGCTATGACGTTCAGAAACATCATCACACTATGATGTTCCAGGTGGCACGAACTGTGAAACAATTTCCACATTGTCTTAACTGCGTACCAAAACTCGTAACTCAGATATTCATTTCTATGATCATATCATAGACAGTTTATCCTCTTGTTACGACGAACTTCACTCCTGAAACAGAATTGAACCTTTCAATATTTCAGACTTGTGATTCATTAAGTAAATACTCTTGTATCTGCTCAAATCGTCATTGAAGTAAGAGCATAATGATATCCACTGCGTGCCTCAGCACCCATTGGACTGCATACATCAAAATGTATCACTTCCAACAAGTTACTATCTTGTTTCATCTTAATGAAAACAAGGCCTTGCTCATGTGGTATGATTTGCATGTCACTAGTGATTCAAAAATCAAGTGAATATAAAGATCCATCAGCATGGAGCCTCTTCATGCAATTTAGACCAACATGACTCAAGCGACAGTGCCACAAGTAAGTGGTACTATCATCATTACCTTGTATCTTTTGGCACCAATATCATGAACATGTGTAACACTACGATCGAGATTCAATAAACCATTGAAGGTGATTATTCAAGCAAATAGAGTAACCATTATTCTCTTTAAATGAATAATCGTATTGCAATAAACACGATCCAATCATGTTCATGCTTAACGCAATTACCAAATAACAATTATTTAGGTTTAACACCAATCACGATGGTAGAGGGAGTGTGCGACGTTTTGATCATATCAAGCTTGGAAACACTTTCAACACGTATCGTCACCTCGCTTTTAGCTAGTCTTCGTTTATGCCGTAGCTATCATTTCGTGTTACAAATCACTTAGCAACCGAACCGGTATCCAATACCCTCGTGCTACTAGGAGTACTAGTAAAGTACACATCAACATCATGTATATCAAATATACTTCTTTCGACTTTTGCCAGCCTTCTTATCTACCAAGTATCTAGAGTTGCTCTGCGTCAGTGACTGTTCCCCTCATTACAGAAGCACTTAGTCTCGGGTTTGGGTTTAATCTTGGGTCTCTTCATTAGTGCAGCAACTGTTTTTCCGTTTCACGAAGTACCCCTTCTAGCCCTTGCCTTTCTTGAAACTTAGTGGTTTTACTAACCATCAACTATTGATGCTCCTTCTTGATTTCTACTTTCGCAGTGTCAAACATCGCGAATCGCTCAAGGATCATTGTATCTATCCTTGATATGTTATAGTTCATCACGAAGCTCTCACAGCTTGGTGGCAGTGACTTTGGAGAACCATCACTATCTCATCTGGAAGATTAACTCCCACTTGATTCAAGCGATTGTCGTACTCAGACAATCTGAGCACACGCTCAACGATTGAGCTTTTCTCCTTTACTTTGTGGACAAAGAATCTTGTTGGAGGTCTTGTACCTCTTAACAAGGGCACAAGCATGAAATTACAATTTCATCTCTTTCGAAAATCACTTATGTTCCGCGACGTTTCAAAACGTCTTCGGCGCCTTTGCTTCTAAGCCATTAAGTATTTTGCACTGAACTATCGTGTAGTCATCAGAAATGTGTATGTCAGATGTTCACAGCATCCACAGACGACGCTCGAGGTGCAGCACACCGAGTGGTGCATTAAGGACATAAGCCTTCTGCGCAGCAACGAGGACAATCCTCTGCAAAGTTTGCTACTATCAACTTTCAACTAAATTTTCTCTAGGAACATATAAAAACAGTAGAGCTATAGTGCAAGCTACATCGTAATTCGCAAAGACCATTAGACTATGTTCATGAGAATTAGTTCAATTAATCATATTACTTAAGAACTCCCACTCAAAAAGTACATCTCTCTAGTCATTTGAGTGGTACATGATCGAAATCCACTATCTCAAGTCTGATCATCACGTGAGTCGAGAATAGTTTCAGTGGTAAGCATCTCTATGCTAATCATATCAACTATACGATTCATGCTCGACCTTTCGGTCTCATGTGTTCCGAGGCGATGTCTGCACATGCTAGGCTCGTCAAGCTTAACCCGAGTGTTCCGCGTGTGCAACTGTTTTGCACCCGTTGTATGTGAACGTTGGGTCTATCACACCCGATCATCACGTGGTGTCTCGAAACGAAGAACTGTCGCAACGGTGCACAGTCGGGGAGAACACAATTTCGTCTTGAAATTTTAGTGAGAGATCATCTCATAATACTACCGTCGTTCTAAGCAAGATAAGGTGCATAAAGGATTAACATCACATGCAATTCATAAGTGACATGATATGGCCATCATCATGTGCTTCTTGATCTCCATCACCAAAGCATCGGCACGATCTTCTTGTCACCGGCGTCACACCATGATCTCCATCAACGTGTCGCCATCGGGGTTGTCGTGCTACTCATGCTATTACTACTAAGGCTACGTCCTAGCAATATAGTAAACTCATCTGCAAGCACAAACGTTAGTTTAAAGACAACCCTATGGCTCCTGCCGGTTGCCTTACCATCGACGTGCAAGTCGATATTATCTATTACAACATGATCATCTCATACATCCAATATATCACATCACATCGTTGGCCATATCACATCACAAGCATACCCTGCAAAAACAAGTTAGACGTCCTCTAATTTTGTTGTTGCATGTTTTACGTGGTGACCATGGGTATCTAGTAGGATCGCATCTTACTTACGCCAACACCACAACGGATATATATGAATTGCTATTTAACCTTATCCAAGGGGCTCCTCGGTCAAATCCGATTCAACTAAAGTTGGAGAAACCGACACTTGCCAGTCATCTTTGAGCAACGGGGTTACTCGTGGCGATGAAACCAGTCTCCCGTAAGCGTACGAGTAATGTCGATCCAAGCCGCTTCAATCCAACAATACCGCGGAATCAAGAGAAGACTAAGGAGGGCAGCAAAACACATATCACCGCCCACAAAAACTTTTGTGTTCTACTCGAGAAGACATCTACGCATGAACCTAGCTCATGATGCCACTGTTGGGGAACGTCACATGGGAAACAAAAATTTTCCTACGCGCACGAAGACCTATCATGGTGATGTCCATCTACGTGAGGGGATTTCCGATCTACGTACCCTTGTAGATCGCACAGCAGAAGCGTTAAGAAACGTGGTTGATGTAGTGGAACGTCCTCACGTCCCTCGATCCGCCCCGTGAACCGTCCCACGAACTGTCCCGCGATCCGTCCCATGATCCGCTCCGATCTAGTGCCGAACGGATGGCACCTCCGCGTTCAGCACACGTACAGATCGACGATGATCTCGGCCTTCTTGATCCAGCAAGAGAGACGGAGAGGTAGATGAGTTCTCCGGCAGCGTGACGGCGCTCCGGAGGTTGGTGGTGATCTAACTCAGCAGGGCTCCGCCCGAGCTCCGCAGAAACGCGATCTAGAGGTAAAACCGTGGAGGTATGTGGTCGGGCTGCCGTGGCAAAAGTTGTCTCCAATCAGCCCTAATACCTCTGTATATATAGGTGGGAGGGGAGGGGCCTTGCCTTGAGGCTCAAGGAGCCCCAAGGGGGTCGGCCGAGCCAAGGGGGGAAGTCCTCCCCTTCCAAACCGAATCCAACTTGGATTGGAAGGTGGAGTCCTTCTCTCCTTTCCCACCTCCCTTTTTTTGTTTCTCTTTGATTTCTTATCCTTTGGCGCATAGGGCCTTCTTGGGCTGTCCCACCAGCCCACCAAGGGCTGGTGCGCCACCCCCAAGGCCTATGGGCTTCCCCGGGGTGGGTTGCCCCCCCGGTGAACACCCGGAACCCATTCGTCATTCCCGGCACATTCCCGGTAACTCCGAAAACCTTCCGGCAATCAAATGAGGTCATCCTATATATCAACCTTCATTTCCGGACCATTCCGGAAACCCTCGTGACGTCCGTGATCTCATCCGGGACTAGGAACAGCATTCGGTAACCAACCATATAACTCAAATACGCATAAAACAACATCGAACCTTCAGTTCGCAGACCCTGCGGGTTCGAGAACTATGCACACATGACCCAAGTGACTCCTCGGTCAATATCCAATAGCGGGACCTGGATGCCCATATTGGATCCCACATATTCTAGGAAGATCTTATCGTTTGAACCTCAGTGCCAAGGATTCATATAATCCCGTATGTCATTCCCTTTGTCCTTCGGTATGTTACTTGCCCGAGATTTGATCGTCAGTATCCGCATACCAATTTCAATCTCGTTTACCCGCAAGTCTCTTTACTCGTTCCGTAATACAAGATCCCGCAACTTACACTAAGTCACATTGCTTGCAAGTCTTGTATGTGATGTTGTATTACCGAGTGGGCCCCGAGATACCTCTCCGTTACACGGAGTGACAAATCCCAGTCTCGATCCATACTAACTCAACGAACACCTTCGGAGATACCTGTAGAGCATCTTTATAGTCACCCAGTTACGTTGCGACGTTTGATACACACAAAGCATTCCTCCGGTGTCAGTGAGTTATATGATCTCATGGTCATAGGAACAAATACTTGATACGTAGAAAACAGTAGCAACAAAATGACACGATCAACATGCTACGTCTATTAGTTTGGGTCTAGTCCATCACATGATTCTCCTAATGATGTGATCCCATTATCAAGTGACAACACTTGCCTATGGTCAGGAAACCATGACCATCTTTGATCAACGAGCCAGTGAACTAGAGGCTTAATAGGGACAGTGTTTTGTCTATGTATCCACACATGCACTGTGTTTCCAATCAATACAATTGTAGCATGGATAATAAACGATTATCATGAACATAGAAATATAATAATAACTAATTTATTATTGCCTCTAGGGCATATTTCCAACATCTAGATGTCGCAAAACCTAGGTGTTTTTGTCGTTTCGGGCCAGTTTCATGGGCTACAACGCATTGTTTTGGGTCCCGGGTCGATTTTTGATTCCTCATGAACCCTATGCACGGGTATCGAGACGTTGCAAATACTTGTTTTTGTCGTTTCGGGCCAGATTCGTGGCTATAACACACTGTTTTCGGGTCTCGGGTCGATTTTTGATGCTCCATGAACCATGTGCAACGCTATCGAGATGTCGCAAAAATTCGGTGTTTTTATCATTTCGGGCCAATTTCATGGGCGATAACGCACTGGCATGGGGCCCCGGGTCGTTTTTGATGCTCTATGAACCCTGTGCACCACTATCGAGATGTTGCATAAACTCATTTTTTGTCGTTTCGGGCCATTTTCGTCGGCTATAACGCGTTGTTTGTGCGTTCCGGGTCGATATTTGATGCTCCATGAAACGTGTGCACGGCTATCGAGATGTCGAGAAAAACTCGTTGTTTTTGTCGTTTTGGGCCAGTTTCGGGGGCCATAGCGCACTGTTTTGGGGTCCCGGGTCAATTTTTAATGCTCCATGAACCCTGAGTACGGCTATCGAGCCATCGGAAAAACTTATTGTTTTTGTCGTTTTGGGTCACTTTCGTGGGCCATAACGCACTGTTTTGGGGTCCCGGGTCGATTTTCGATGTACACGAACCTTGCGCACAACTATCGAGATGTCGCAAAAACTCGGTGTTTTTGTCGTTTCGGGCTAGTTTCATGGGCAATAGCGGAGTGTTGTGGTGTCCTGAGTTGATTTTTGATGCTTCATGAACCTTGTGCATGACTATCGAGACGTCACAAAAACTTGTTGTTTTTGTTCTTTCGGGCCAGTTCCGAGGGCTTTAACACACTATTTTTGCGTCCCGAGTTCATTTTTGATGCTGCATGAACCATGCGCACGGCTATCGAGATGTCGCAAAAACTCGGTGTTTTTGTCATTTCACGCGAGCATCATGGGTTATATAGCACACTGTTTTGGGGTCCAGATCGATTTCTAATGCTCCATGAACCCGGTGCACGGCTATCAAGACATCGCAAAAACTTGTTATTATAGTCGTTTCGGGCCAGTTTCGTGGTCTATAGTGCATTGTTTTGGGGTTGAGGTTCATTTTTGATGCACCATGAACCGTTTGCACAACTATCGAGACGTCGCAAAAACTCGTCGTTTTTGTTGTTTTGTGCCATTTTCGTGGGATATAACGCGTTGTTTTGGGGTCCGTGGTCGATTTCTTAGGCTGCATGAACCATGTGCACGACTATCGAGATGTCGCCAAAACTCAGTGTTTTTGTCGTTTCGGATCAGTTTCATGGGCTATAGCACATTGTTTTGGGGTCCTGGGTCGATTTTTGATGCTCCATGAACCGTGGGCACGGCTATATAAGCCTCGCAAAAACTCGCTATTTTTGTCCTTTTGGGCCAGTTTCGTGGGTTATAACACACTGTTTTGGGGCCCCGGTTGATTTTTGATGCTGCATGAACTGTGTGCTCGGCTATTGAGACGTCGTGAAAACTCGTTCTTTTTGCCGTTTCAGGCCAGTTTCGTGGACTATAGCGCACAATGTTTGGGTCCCGGTTCGAGTTTTAATGCTCCATGAACCATGTCCATGGTTCGATTTTTAACGCACTGTTTTGGGGTCCCGGGTTGTTTTTGATGCTCAATGAACCCTCTCCACCACTATCGAGACGTCGCATAAACTCATTTTTTTGTCGTTTCGGGCCATTTTCGTGGGCTATAACGCGTTGTTTGTGGGTTCCGGGTCGGTTTTTCATGCTCCATGAAACGTGTGCATGCTATCGAGATGTCCAAAAAACTCGTTGTTTTTGTCGTTTCGGGCTAGTTTCGTGGGCTATAGCACATTGTTTTGGGGTCCCGGATCGATTTTTAATGCTCCATGAACCCTGTGTACGGTGATACGTCTCCAACATATCTATAATTTTTGATGGTTTCATGCTATTATCTTGTCAAACTTTGGATGTTTTGCATGCCTTTTATATATTTTTTGGGACTAACTTATTAACTCAGTGCCAAGTGCCAGTTCATGTTTTTTCCATGTTTTTGACCACTTTTAGAGGAGGATTTTGAACGGAGTCCAAACGGAATGAAACTGCCAAAAATATTTTTTCCGAAACAGAAAAAGATCGAGAAGCCGGAGAATCAGGGCAGGGGGCCACCAGGGACCCCACAATCCCTCATGGCGCAGCCAGGGGGTCCCGCGCCTCCCTGGCTTGTGGGCTCCCTAAGCCTCAACTACCCTAAAATCCTGGAAAAAATCAGGAGGTCACCGAAAGTACTTTTCCGCCGCTGCAAGCTTCTGTCTCCGCAAGATCCCATCTGGGCACGTTCTAGTGCCCTGCCGGAGGGAGGATTCGGATATGGAGGGATTCTTCATCAACACCATGACCTCTCCGATGATGCGTGAGTAGTTCACCATAGACCTACGGGTCCATAGCTAGTTGCTCGATGGCTTCTTCTCTTTCTTGGATCTTTAATACAAAGTTCTCCATGATCTTCATGGAGATCTATCCGATGTAATCTTCTTTTGCGGTGTGTTTGTCGAGATCTGATGAATTGTGGATTTATGATCAGATTATCTATGAATCTTATTTGAGTTTCTTCTGATCTCTCTTATGCATGATTTCATATCCTTGTAATTCGCTTCGAGTTGTGGGTTTTGTTTGGCCAACTAGATCTATGATTCTTGCAATGGGAGAAGTGCTTGATTTTGGGTTCATACCGTGCGGTGACCTCACCCAATGACAAAAGGGGTAGCGAGGCACGTATCATGTTGTTGGCATCACGGGTAAAAAGATGGGGTTTTCATCATTGGTTTGAGATTATCCCTCTACTTCATGTCATCTTGCTTAAGGCGTTACTCTGTTCGTCACGAACTCAATACACTAGATGCATGCTCGATAGCGGTCGATGTGTGGAGTAATAGTAGTAGATGCAGAAAGTATCGGTCTACTTGTCTCGGACGCGATGTCTATATGTATGATCATTGCCTTAGATATCTTAATGACTTTGCGCGGTTCTATCAATTGCTCGACGGTAATTTGTTCACCCACCGTGATATTTGCTATTTTGAGAGAAGCCTCTAGTGAACACTATGGCCCCCAGGTCTACTCCACACCATATTTTCAGCCTTACACTTTTTCTTCGTCGCACTTACCGCCTTCAGATCTCACTTTGCAATCAATCTTGAAGGGATTGACAACCCCTTTAAAGCGTTGGGTGCAAGCTCTTTCGTGTTTGTGCACGTACTTTGGACTTGACGAGATTCTCCTACTGGATTGATACCTTGGTTCCCAAACTGAGCGAAATACTTACTGCTCCTGTGCTGCATCGCCCTTTCCTCTTCAAGGGAAAAACCAACGCAAGCACAAGATACGACAAAAGGATTTCTCGCACCATTGCCGGAAAAGCACTTTTGTTGCCGTAGCATATGGATATAGAGACGTCGCAAAAACTTGTTGCTTTTGTTGTTTTGGGCCATTTTCGTGGGCCATAACGCTCTGTTTTGGGTTCCGGGTCGATTTTTTATGTACCTGAACCGTGTGCACGGCTATCAAGACGTCGCAAAAACTCGGTGTTTTTATCGTTTCGAGCGAGTTTCATGGGCTATAGCGCAGTGTTTTAGGGTCCCGGGTTGATTTTTGATGCTCGATGAACCCTCTACATGATTATAGAGATGTCGAAAAACTCGTTCTTTTTGTCATTTCGGGCCAGTTTCGTGGGCTATAGCGCACTGTTTTTGGGGTCCCGTGTTGTTTTTTGATGGTCCATGAACCGTGTGCACTTCTATCGAGATGTCGACAAAACTCATTGTTTTTGTCATTTCGGGCCAGTTTCGTGGGCTATAGCCCACAGTTTTTGGGTCGCGGATCAATTTTTATTGCTCCATGAACCCTGTGCACGGCTATCGAGACGTTGCAAAAACTTGTTGTTTTTGTTGTTTCGGGCCAGTTTCGTGGGCTTTAACGCACTATTTTGTGGCCCCGAGTGCATTTTTGATTCTTTATGAACCATGTGCACGGCTAACGAGATGTCACAATATTTATAGCGCACTATTTTGGGGTCCCAGATCGATTTTTAATGCTCCATGAACACTGTGCACGGCTATCGAGACGTCAAAAAAACTTTTTATTATAGTCGTTTCGGGCCAGTTTCGTGGTCTATAGTGTGTTGTTTTGGGGTTCATGGTCATTTTTGATGCTCCATGAGCCCTTTGCACGGCTATCAAGACGTTGCAAAAACTCGATGTTTTAGACGTTTCGGGTCATTTTCGTGGGATATAACGCGTTGTTTTGGGGTCCGTGGTCGATTTCTTATGCTCCATGAACCGTGTGCACGGCTATCGAGATGTTGCAAAAACTCGGTTGTTTTTGTCGTTTCGGGTCAGTTTCATGGGCTATACCGCATTGTTTTAGGGTTCCGGGTCGATTTTTGATGTTCCATGAACCCTGTGCACGGCTATATAGACGTCGCAAAAACTCGTTATTTTTTTGTTTCGGCCCAGTTTCATGGGCTATAACACACTATTTTGGGGTCCCGGTTGATTTTTGATGCTGCATGAACCTTGTGCTCGGCTATCGAGACATCGTGAAAACTTGTTCTTTTTGCCGTTTCAGGCCAGTTTCGTAGACTGCGCACTATTTTGGGGTCTCGGGTCGATTTTTTATGCTCCATGAACCTTGTGCACGACTATAGAGACGTCGCAAAAACTCGTTGTTTTTGCCATTTTGGGCCAGTGTCGTAGGCTATAGCGCACGTCATCGAGTTGTACGTGTGCTGAACGCGGAGGTGCCGTCCATTCGGTACTATATCGGGACGGATCGTGGGACAACGGGGATTTGGATTGCGTGGACATTCCACTACATCAACCGCCTTTCTTAACGCTTCCCGCTTAGCGATCTACAAGGGTATGTAGATCCGATCTCCCTCTTGTAGATGATCATCACCATGATAGGTCTTCGTGTGCGTAGGAATTTTTTTGTTTCCCATGCAACGTTCCCCAACACCATGAACCATGTGCACGACAATCGAGACGTCGCAAAACCTCATTGTTTTGTTGTTTCGGGCCATTTTCGTGGGCTATAACGCGTTGTTTTGGGGTTAGTGGTCGATTTCTTATTCTCTATGAACCCTGTGCACGACTATTGAGATGTCGCGAAAACTCGGTGTTTTTGTCATTTCGGGTCAGTTTCATGGGCTATAGCGCATTGTTTTGGGGTCCCGGATCGATTTTTTATGCGTCATGAACCCTGTGCACGGCTATATATACGTCGCAAAAACTCGTTATTTTTGCCGTTTCGGGTCAGTTTCGTGGGCTATAACACATTGTTTTGGGGTCCCGGTTGATTTTTGATGCTCCATGGACCATGTGCTCGGCTATCGTGACGTCGTGAAAACTCGTTCTTTTGCCATTTCAGGCCAGTTTAGTGGACTGTGCACTATTTTGTCGTTTCGGGCTAGTTTCTTGAGCTATAGCGCACTGTTTTGGGGTCCCGAGTCGATTTTTGATGCACCATGAACCGTGTGGACGGCTAACGACATGTTGAAAAACTTGTTGTTTTTGTCGTTTCGGGCCAGTTTTGTGGGATATAGCGCACTGTTCTGGGGTCACGGGTCGCTTTTTGATGCTCCATAAACCCTGTGCACGGCTATCGAGATGTCACAAAAACTCGTTGGTTTTGTCGTTTCGGGCCATTTGCGTGGGCTATAACTTCTATTTTTTAGTTTCCGGGTCAATTGTTGATGCTTCATGAACCCTGTGCACGGCTATGAAGACGTCGCAAAAACTCGTTCTTTTTGCGTTTCTCACCAGTTTCGTGGGCTATAGCGCACTGTTTTGGGGTACCGTGTTGTTTTCTGATGCTCCAAGAACCGTGTGCACAGCTATCGAGATGTCGAAAAAACTCATTGTTTTTGTCGTTTCGGGCCAATTTCGTGGGCTATAGCACATTGTTTTTGGGTCCCGGATTAATTTTTGATGCTCCATGAACCCTATGCACGACTCTCAAGACGTCGCAAAAACTTATTGTTTTTATTGTTTCGGGCCAGTTTCGTGGGCTTTAACGCACTATTTTATGGTCCCGGGTGCATTTTTGATGTTGCATGAACCGTGTGCACGACTATTGAGATCTCGCAAAAACTCGATGTTTTTGACGTTTCGGGCGAGCATCATGGGCTATAACGCACAGTTTTGGGTTCCCGGATCGATTTTTAATGCTCCATGAACCCTGTGCATGGCTATCGAGACGTCGCAAAAACTCGTTGTTTTTGTCCTTCCGGGCCAGTTTCGTGGTCAATAGTGCAATGTTTTGTGGTCCAGAGTCATTTTTTATGTTCCATGAACCCTGTGCACGGGTAACGACACGTCGCAAAAACTCTTTGTCTTTGTCCTTTCGGGCCATTTTCATGCGCTATAACATGTTCTTTTGGGGTCTGTGGTCGATTTCTTATGCTCCATGAACCCTGTGCATGTCTATCGAGATGTCGCTAAAACTCGGTGTTTTTGTCGTTTCGGGCCAGTTTCATGGGGGGCTATAGCGCATTTTTTTTGGGTCGCGGGTCGATTTTTGATGCCTCATGATACCTATGCACGGCTATCAAGACGTCGCAAAAGCTTGTTTTTGTTGTTTTGGGCCAATTTGGTGGCTATAACGCACTGTTTTAGGGTCTCGGGTCGATTTTTTATGCTCCATGAACAATGTGCACGGCTATCGAGATGTCGCAAAAATTCGGTGTTTTTGTCGTTTCGGGCCAGTTTCGTGGGCTATAGCACACTGTTTTGGGGTCCCGGATCGATTTTTAATGCTCCATGAACCGTGTGTACGGCTATCGAGACGTCGCAAAAACGTGTTGTTTTTGTCGTTTCGGGCCAGTTTCGTGGGCTATAGCGCATTGTTTTTGGGTCCCAGATCGATTTTTAATGCTCCATGAACCCTGTGCATGGCTATCGAGACGTCGCAAAAACTTGTTATTTTTGTTCTTTCGGGCCAGTTTCGTGGGCTTTAACACACTATTTTGGGGTCTCGCATGCATTTTTTATGTTGCATGAACCCTGTGCATGGCTATCGAAATGTCGCAAAAAGTCGGTGTTTTTGTCATTTCAAGCGAGCATCATGGGCTATAGCGCACTGTTTTGGGGTCCCGGATCGATTTAAATGCTCCATGAACCGTGTGCACGGCTATCGAGACATCGCAAAAACTTGTTATTATTGTCGTTTCGGGCCAGTTTCGTGGTCTATAGTGCAGTGCTTTAGGGTCCCGGGTCATTTTTGATGTTCCATGAACTGTGTGCACGGCAATCGAGACGTCGTACAAACTTGTTGTTTCGGGCCATTTTCGTGGGCTATAACTCGTTGTTTTGGGGTTCTGGGTCGATTTTTGATGCTCCATGAAACTGGCTATCGAGATGTCGAAAAAACTCGTTGTTTTTGTCGTTTTGGGCCAGTTTCGTGGGCTATAGCACACTGTTTTGGGGTCCCAGATCGATTTCTAATGCTCCATGAGCCCTGTGTACGACCATCGAGACGTCGCAAAAATTTGTTGTTTTTTTCGGTTTGGGCCAGTTTCATGGGCTATAGCGCAGTGTTTTGGGGTCCCGGTTTGATTTTTGATGCTCCATGAACCCTGTGCATGGCCATCGAGATGTCGAAAAACCTCGATGTTTTTGTCATTTCGGGCCAGTTTCGTGGGCTATAGAGCATTGTTTTTGGGGTCCCGTGTTGTTTTTTGATGCTCCAAGAACCCTGTCCACGGCTATCGAGATGTCGAAAAAACTCGTTGTTTTTGTCATTTCGGGTCAGTTTCGTGGAGCGCACTGTTTTTGGGTCCCGGATTGATTTTTAATGTTCCATGAACCATGTGCACGGCTATTGATACTTCGCAAAAACTTGTTGTTTTTCCTGTTTCGGGCCAGTTTCTTGGGCTTTAACACACTATTTTGGGGTCCCGAGTGCATTTTGATGTTGCATGAACCTTGTGCACGGCTATCGAGATGTCGCGAAAACTCGGTGTTTTTGTCGTTTCGGGCGAGCATCATGGGCCATAACGCACTGTTTTAGGGTCCCGAATCGATTTTTAGTGCTTCATGAACCCTGTGCACGACTATCGAGACGTCGCAAAAACTTGTTATTATTGTCATTTCGGGCCAGTTTCGTGGTCTATAGTTTACTGTTTTGGGGTCGATGGTCATTTTTGATGTTCCATGACCCTGTGCACGGCTAATGAGACGTTGCAAAAACTCGTTGTTTTTGTTCTTTCGGGCCATTTTCGTTGGCTATAACGCTTTGTTTTGGAGTCCGTGGTCGATTTCTTATGCTCCATGAACCCTGTGCACGGCTATTGAGATGTCGGAAAAATTGAGTGTTTTTGTCGTTTCGGGCCAGTTTCATGGGCTATAGTGCATTGTTTTGGGGTGCCGGGTCGATGTTTGATGCCTCATGAACCCTATGCACGGCTATTGAGACGTCGCAAAAACTTGTTTTTGTCGTTTCGGGCCAGTTTCGTGGCTATAACGCACTGTTTTGGGGTCTTGGGTCGATTTTGATGCTCCATGAACTATCTGCACGGCTATCGAGATGTCCCAAAAATTTGGTGTTTTTGTCGTTTCGGGCCAATTTCGTCGGCTATAGCGCACTGTTTTGGGGTCCCGAGTCATTTTTGATGCTTCATGAACCCCGTGCACCACTATCGAGACGTCCCATAAACGCGTTTTTTGTCGTTTCGGGCCATTTTCGTGGGCTATAACGCGTTGTTTTGGGGTTCCGGGTCGATTTTTAATGCTCCATGAAAATGGCTATCAGATGTCGAAAAAACTCACTGTTTTTGTCGTTTAGGGCCAGTTTCGTGGGCTATAGCACACTGTTTTGGGGTTCCGGATCGATTTTTAATTCTCCATGACCTGTGTGTACGGCCATCGAGATGTCGCAAAAACTTGTTCTTTTTGTCATTTTGGGCCACTTTCGTGGGCTATAACGCATTGTTTTGGGTTCCCGGGTCGATTTTTGATGTACGAACCGAGTGCATGGCTACCAAGATGTCGATAAAACTCGTTGTTTTTATCATTTCGGGCCAATTTCATGGGCTATAGCGCACTGTTTTTGGGCTCCCGTGTTGTTTTCTTATGGTCCCTGAACCGTGTCCACAACTATCGAGATGTCGAAAAAACTCGTTGTTTTTATCATTTCGGCCCAGTTTCGTGGGCTATAGCGCACTGTTTTTGGGTCGAGGATCGATTTTTAATGCTCCATGAACTCTGTGCACGGCTGTTGAGACGTCGCAAAAACATGTTGTTTTCCTTGTTTCGGACCTGTTTCATGGGCTTTAACACACTATTTTGGGGTCCCGAGTGCATTTTTGATGCTGCATGAACCCTGTCCATGGCTATCAAGATGTCGCAAAAAACTCGGTGTTTTTGTCGTTTCGGACGAGCATCATGGGCTATAGCGCACTGTTTTTGGGGTCCCGTATCGATTTTTAATGCTCCATGAACCCTATGCATGACTATCGAGACGTCACAAAAACTTGTTGTTTTTGTTGTTTCGGGCCAGTTTCACGGGCTTTAAAGCGCTAGTTTGGGGTCCCGAGTGCATTTTTTATGCTGCATGAACCGTGTGCACGGCTATCGAGATGTCGCAAAAACTTGGTGCTTTTGTCGTTTCGGACGAACATCATGGGCTATATAGCGCACTGTTTTGGGGTCCCGGATCGATTTTGAATGCTCCATGAACCCTGTGCACGGCTATCGAGACGTCCCAAAAACTTGTTATTATAGTCGTTTCGGGCCATTTTCGTGGTCTATAGTGCACTGTTTTGGGGTTGACGGTCATTTGATATGCTCCATGAACCCTGTGCACGGCTATCGAGACGTCGCAAAAACTTGTTGTTTTTGTCGTTTCTGGCCATTTTCGTGGGCTATAACGCGTTGTTTTGGGGTCCGTGGTTTTTGTCGTTTCTGGCCATTTTTTATGCTCCATGAACCGTGTGCACGACTATCGAGGTGTCGCAAAAACTCGGTGTTTTGTCGTTTCGGGTCAGTTTCATTGGCTATAGCACATTGTTTTGGGGTCCCAGGTCGATTTTTGATGCATCATGAATCCTGTGCACGGCTATAGAGACGTCGCAAAAACTCGTTATTTTTGTCGTTTCGGGTCGGTTTCGTGGGCTATAACACACTGTTTTGGGGTCCCGGTAGATTTTTGATGCTCCATGAACCATGTGCTCGGCTATCGAGACGTTGTGAAAACTCATTCTTTTTGCCGTTTCAGGCCAGTTTCGTCGACTGCGCGCTATTTTGTCCTTTCGAGATAGTTTCTTGAGCTATAGAGCGCTGTTTTGGGGTCCCGGGTTTATTTTCGATGCACAATGAACCGTGTGGACGGCTACCGAGATGTTGGTTTTTGTCATTTCAGGCCAGTTTCGTGGGATATAGCGCACTGTTTTGGGGTCCCGGGTCGCTTTTTGATGCTTCATGAACCTTGTGCACAGCTATCGAGATATGGCAAAAACTCGTTGGTTTTGTCGTTTCAGACCATTTTTGAGGGCTATAACTTCTATTTTTTGGTTTCCGGGTCAATTGTTGATGCTCCATGAACCATGTGCATGGCTATAAAGACGTCGCAAAAACTCGTACTTTTTGCGTTTCTCGCTAGTTCGTGGGCTATAGCACACTGTTTTGGGGTCCCGTGTTGTTTTTGGATGCTCCATGAACCCTATGCACACTGATGACCCACAAGTATAGGGGATCAATCGTAGTCCTTTCGATAAGTAAGTTTGTCGAACCCAACGAGTAGGAGAAGGATCTGACAAGTGGTTTTCGGCAAGGTAAATTCTGCAAGCACTGAAATTGTTGGTAACAAGTGATTGTGTTGTGAGATGATTCGTAGCAAGCAACAAGTAACAAAAGTAGCAACGGTGCAGCAAAGTGGCCCAATCCCTTTTGTAGCAAGGGACAAGCCTAGACAAAGTCTTATATGAGGAAAAACGCTCCCGAGGACACACGGGAATTTCTGTCATGCTAGTTTTTATCATGTTCATATGATTCGCGTTCGTTACTTTGATAGTTTGATATGTGGGTGGACCGGCGCTTGGGTACTGCCCTTACTTGGACAAGCATCCCACTTATGATTAACCCCTCTAGCAAGCATCCGCAACTACGAAATAAGAATTAAGACAAAATCTAACCATAGCATTAAACTAGTGGATCCAAATCAGCCCCTTACGAAGCAACGCATAAACTAGGGTTTAAGCTTCTATCACTCTAGCAACCCATGCCTTCCTACTTACTACTTCCCAATGCCTTCCTCAAGGCCCAAATAATAGTGAAGTGTTATGTAGTCGATGTTCACATAACACCACTAGAGGAAAAACAACATACAACATATCAAAATATCAAATTAATACCAAATTCACATGACTACTATTAGCATGACTTATCCCATGTGCTCAGGAACAAATGGAACAACTCACAAAGCATAATCATATTCATGACCAGAGAGGTAATGAATAGCATCAAGGATCTGAACATAAACTCTTCCACCAAGTAATCCAACTAGCATCAACTACAAAGAGTAATCAACACTACTAGCAACCTTACAAGTACCAATCGGAGTCGCGAGACGGAGATTGGTTACAAGTGATGAACTAGGGTTTGAAGATGAGATGGTGCCGATGAGAGGAGTGTTGGTGATGATGATGGCGACAATTTCGCCCTCCGGGAGGGAAGTTTCCCCTGCAGGATTGTCCTGCCGGAGCTCTAGATTGGTTCTGCTCAAGTTCCGCCTCGTGGCGGCGGCAAATCCACGAAAAAGCTATCTTGAGCGGTAGCAAGAACGAGGAAATCAGTAGGATACTTCGTTTTACCACACAAGACTTCAACATCACTAACAATTCCCACAGGGCAGATAGTATCTCTATTGGCAAGCTGAATAGTGACATCAATAGGCTCTATCTCAACAAGTGCAATCTCGTCTTTGCTTTCGTCATATAAGGATTGAGGTATTGCACTAACACTTGCACCCACGTCACGGAAACATGATCTCCTATCTTAACAGAAACAACAGGCGTGCCAACAACAGGCCTATGTTTGTCTCTAGCGTGAGGTTTAGTAATTCTAGCAGCATCTTCACAGAAGTGAATATTATGTCCCTCAACATCATCGGAATGGAGATCTTTGATAATAACAATGCTAGGTTCAACTCTAATTTGCTCAGGGGGTGTAGATGTTCTAATGTAGCCTCTACGTATCACAATTGAAGCTTTAGAATGATCCTTCATCCTAACAGGGAAAGGTGGTTTCTGAATGTAAGCACTGGAAACAATAGGATCATTATAGGCAATGACTCTCTCTTCAACTAGATTGGGTACATTGACTTCTAAAGGAGGATGATATTTAAACCACTTCTCTTTGGGGAGATCAATATGAGCAGCAAAGGATTCCCACAGTGAAGCTACTATCTCAGAGTCAAGTCCATACTTAGCGCTAAAGTCTCGAAATGTATTTGTTTCAACAAAGGATTTAACGCAATCAAACTTGAAATTCATACCTGACTCCTTACCTTCTTCAAGCTCCCAATCTTCAGAGTTACGTTTAATTCTCTCCAATAAATACCATCTGAAGTCAATATCTCTCTTCATAAAAGAACCGGTACAAGAAGTGTCAAACATGGTGCGATCATCATGAGAAAGCCGAGCATAGAAGTTCTGAATGATAATTTCTCTCGAGAGCTCATGATTGGGGCATGAATATAGCATTGATTTAAGCCTCCCCCAAGCTTGAGCGATGCTTTCTCTGTCACGAGGCCAAAAATTATTAATATAATTCCGATCACGATGTACTAAATGCATAGGATAAAACTTTTCATGAAATTCCAATTTCAACCGATTGTAGTCCCATGATCCAGTATCATCACATAGCCTATACCATGTCAACGCCTTATCCTTCAAAGATAAAGGAAAATCCTTCTTCTTGACCTCATCCTCGGGCAAACCTGCAAGCTTAAATAAACCACAAACTTCATCTACATAGATTAGATGCAAGTCTGGATGTGATGTTCCATCTCCTGTAAAAGGATTAGCCAGCAGTTTCTCAAGCATACCCGAAGGAAATTCAAAGCAAATATTTTCAGTAGGTGCAAAAGGTTGAGGAGCAACTCTTTGTGCTTCCGTTCGAGGTGAAGATACCCCAAACAAGCCCCTCAAAGGATTAGTATCCATAGTGACAAGTGACAATAAATTTCAGCACACTATATGAATGTTTCCTTACCAATTTCCACTTACCAAAGGCGCTTCACTCCCCGGCAACGGCGCCAGAAAAGAGTCTTGATGACCCACAAGTTGTTGGAAATATGCCCTAGAGGCAATAATAAATTAGTTATTATTATATTTCTTTGTTCATGATGATCGTTTATTATCCATGCTATAATTGTATTGATTGGAAACGCAATACTTGTGTGGATACATAGACAAAACACTGTCCCTAGTGAGCCTCTAGTTGACTAGCTCGTTGATCAAAGATGGTCAAGGTTTCATGACCATAGGCAACTGTTGTCACTTGATAACGGGATCACATCATTAGGAGAATCATGTGATGGACTAGACCCAAACTAATGAGCGTAGCATGTTGATCGTGTCATTTTGTTGCTACTGTTTTTCTGCGTGTCAAGTATTTATTCCTATGACCATGAGGTCATATAACTCACTCGCACCGGAGGAATGCCTGGTGTGTATCAAACGTCACAACGTAACTGGGTGACTATAAAGATGCTCTATAGGTATCCCCGAAGGTGTCCGTTGAGTTAGTATGGATCAAGACTGGGATTTGTCACTCCGTGTGACGGAGAGGTATCTTAGGGTCCAATCAGTAATACAACATCACACACAAGCCTTGCAAGCAATGTGACTTAGTGTATGTCACGGGATCTTGTATTACGGCATGAGTAAAGAGACTTGCCGGTAAACGAGATTGAAATAGGTATGCGGATACTGACGATCGAATCTCGGGCAAGTAACATACCGAAGGACAAAGGGAATAACATACAGGATTATATGAATCCTTGGCACTGAGGTTCAATCGATAAGATCTTTGTAGAATCTGTAGGATACAATATGGGCATCCAGGTCCCGCTATTGGATATTGACCGAGGAGTGTCTCGGGTCATGTCTACATATTTCTCAAACCCGCAGGGTCTGCACACTTAAGGTTCGGTGACGTTTCGGTATAGTTGAGTTATAGGTGTTGGTAACCGAAAGTTGTTCGGAGTCCCGGATGAGATCCAGGACGTCACGAGGAGCTCCGGAATGGTCCGGAGGTAAAGATTGATATATAGGAAGTCCTGTTTTGCTCACCGAAAAAGTTTCGGTCCTATCGGTAATGTACCGGGAGTGCCGGGAGGGGTGCCGGGGACCATCGGGAGGGGTGTCACACCCCAAGGGGTCTCATGGGCTATGGGAAGAGATAAACCAGCCCGTAGTGGGCTGGCATAAGTTCCCACTAAGGCCCATAAGGTTTGAGAAGGAAAAAACACAAGGTGGAAAGAGTTTCCAAGTGGGAAGGTGGAATCCTACTCCAAGTAGGATTGGAGTAGGACTCCTCCACCTCCAATTTCTGCCAAACCTTGAGGGTTTGAGGCTGCCTCCTCCCCTCCCTCCCTCCTATATATACTAGAGGTATTGGGGGTTTTTGAGATGCAACTTTGCCACGTGCTGCTCGACCCTATACCAGGCAGTATTTCCTCTAGATCGTATTTCTGTGGAACTTAGGCGAAGCCCTGCCAGAGTAGATCATCACCAACACCGGCGCGCCGTCACGCTGCCGAAGAACTCTTTTACCTCTCCGCCCCCTCTTGCTGGATCAAGAAGTCAGATATCGTCATCCAGATGTACGTGTGCTGAACGCGGAGGTGCCGTCCGTTCGGCACTAGATCGGGAAGGATCATGATGAGATCGCGGGACGGATCGTGATGAAGTTCGCGGGACGGATCATGATGAGATCGTGGGATGGAGTGTACGACTACGGTGATTTGAATCACACAAGTTGTTCCACTACATAGTTTGTGTTTCTTAACGCTTACCGCTGTGCGATCTACAAGGGTACGTAGATCGGAAATCTCCTCTCGTAGATGAACATTACCATGATAGGTATTGCGTGTGCATAGGCAAAATTTTGTTTCCCATGAAACGGTCCCCAAAAGTGGCATCATGAGCCAGGTTCATGCGTAGATATTATCTCGAGTAGAAAACACAAGTTTTTTGTGGACGGCGATGTGCGATATGCTGCCCTCCTTAGTCTTTTCTTGATTCCGCGGTATTGTAGGATTGAAGCGGCTCGGACCGACATTACTCGTACGCATATGAGAGACTAGTTTCATCGCTATGAGCAACCCCGTTGCTCAAAGATGACTGGCGAGTGTCGGTTTCTCCAACTTTAGTTGAATCAGATTTGACCGAGGAGGTCCTTGGAGAGATGTTAAATAGCAATTCATACATCTCCGTTGTGGTGTTTGCGTAAGTAAGATGCGATCCTACTAGATACCCATGGCAACCACGTAAAACATGCAAGAACAATTAGAGGACGTCTAACTTGTTTTTGCAGGGTATGCTTGTCATGTGATATGGCCAACGACGTGATGTGATATATTGGATGTATGAGATGATCATGTTGTAATAGGTAATATCGACTTGCACGTCGATGCTACGGCAACCAGCAGGAGCCATAGGGTTGTCTTTAAACTAAAGTTTGTGTTTGCAGATGCGTTTACTATATTGCTAGGACGTAGCTTTAGTAGCAATAGCATAGCATACACGACAACCTCGATGGCGACACGATGATGAAGATCATGATGATGGGGATCATGGTGCGGCGCCGGTGACAAGAAGATCATACCGGTGCTTTGGTGATGGAGATCAAGGAGCACTTGATGATGGCCATATCATGTCACTTATGAATTGCATGTGATGTTAATCCTTTATGCACCTTATCTTGCTTAGAACGACGGTAGCATTATGAGGTGATCTCTCACTAGAATTTCAAGCTCAAATTTTGTTCTCCCTGACTGTGCATCGTTGCGACAGTTCGTCGTTTTGAAACACCACGTGATGATCGGGTGTGATAGACTCAACGTTCACATACAACGGGTGCAAAACAGTTGCACGCGCGGAACGCTCGGGTTAAACTTGACGAGCCTAGCATGTAGAGACATGGCCTCGGAACACATGAGACTAAAAGGTCGAGCATGAATCATATAGTTGATATGATTAGCATAGAGATGCTTACCACTGAAACTATTCTGGACTCACGTGATGATCGGACTTGAGATAGTGGATTTGGATCATGTACCGCACAAATGACTAGAGAGATGTACTTTTTGAGTGGGAGTTCTTAAGTAATATGATTAATTGAACTAATTATCATGAACATAGTCTAATGGGCTTTGCAAATTACGATGACCTTGCGCTATAGCTCTACTGTTTTTATATGTTCCTAGAGAAAATTTAGTTGAAAGTTGATAGTAGCAACTTTGCGGACTGAGTCTATAAAACTGAGGATTGTCCTCGTTGCCGCGCAGAAGGCTTATGTCCTTAATGCACCACTCGGTGTGCTGCACCTCGAGCGCCGTCTGTGGATGTTGTGTACATCCGACATACAAGTTCCTGATGACTACGCGATAGTTCAGTGCAAAATACTTAATGGCTCAGAAGCAAGGCTCCGAAGACGTTTTGAAACGTCACGGAACATAAGAGATGTTCTAAAGAGATGAAATTGTGATTTCATGCTCGTGCCCTTGTTAAGAGGTATGAGACCTCCGACAAGATTCTTTGTCCACGAAGTAAAAGGAGAAAAGCTCAATCGTTGAGCGTGTGCTCAGATTGTCTGAGTACGACAATCGCTTGAATCAAGTGGGAGTTAATCTTCCAGATGAGATAGTGATGTTTCTCCATAGTCACTGCGACCAAGCTGTGAGAGCTTCGTGATGAACTATAACATATCAAGGATAGATACAATGATCCTTGAGCGATTCGCGATGTTTGACACTATGAAAGTAGAAATCAAGAAGGAGCATCAATAGTTGATGGTTAGTAAAACCACTAAGTTTAAAGAAAGGCAAGGGATAAAAGGGATACTTCGTGAAACGGCAAAACAGTTGCTGCACCAATGAAGAGACCCAAGATTAAACCCAAACTCGAGACTAAGTGCTTCTGTTATGAGGGGAACGGTCACTGAGGCAGAGCTACCCTAGATGCTTGGTAGATAAGAAGGCTGGCTAAGTCGACAGAAGTATATTTGGTATACATGATATCGATGTGGACTTTACTAGTACTCCTAGTAGCACGAGGGTATTGGATACTGGTTCGGTTACTAAGTGATTAGTAACTCGAAATAAAAGATATGGAATAAACAGAGACTAGCCAAAGGCGAGGTGACGATACGTGTCGGAAGTGTTTCCAAGGTTGATATGATCAAACGTCGCATGATCCCTCTACCATCGGGATTGGTGTTAAACCTATATAATTGTTATTTGGTGCTTGCGTTAAGCATGAACATGATTGGATCGTGTTTATTGCAATACGATTATTCATTTAAAGAGAATAATGGTTACTCTATTTGCTTGAATAATCACCTTCAATGGTTTATTGAATCTCGGTCGTAGTGTTACGCATGTTCATGATATTGGTGCCAAAAGATACAAGGTAATGATGATAGTACCACTTACTTGTCGCACTTTCGCTTGAGTCATGTTGGTATAAATTGCATGAAGACGCTCCATACTGATGGATCTTTATACTCACTTGATTTTCAATCACTTGTGACATGCAAATCATACCACATGAGCAAGGCCTTGTTTTCATTGAGATGAAACAAGATAGTAACTTCTTGGAAGTAATACATTTTGATGTATGCAGTCCAATGGGTACTAAGGCACGCAGTGGATATCATTGTGTTTTTACTTCAATGACGATTTGAGTAGATACAAAAGTATTTACTTAATGAATCACAAGTCTGAAATATTGAAAAGGTTCAATTCTATTTCAGAGTGAAGTTCGTCGTAACAAGAGGATAAACTGTCTACGATATGATCATAGAGATGAATTTCTGAGTTGCGAGTTTTGGTACACAGTTAAGACAATGTGGAAGTTGTTTTGCAATTCATGCCACCAAGAACACGATGGTGTCATGGTGTCATAGCCGCGACCTATTTGATGTGGTGCATACTATGATGTCTCTTATCCAATTACCACTATCATTTATGGGTTATGCATTAGAGACAACCGCATTCACTTTAAATAGGGCACCGCGTATTTCCGTTGAGATGACACAATAGAGACTATGGTTTAGAGAAACCTAAGTTGTCGTTTCTTGAAAGTTTGGGGCTGCGATGCTTATGTGAAAAAGTTTGACTCTCATAAGCTCGAACCCAAAGCGGATAAATGCATCTTCATAGGATATCCAAAATAGTTGGATACATCTCCTATCTCAGATCTAGAAGAAAAGTATTTGTTTCTAGAAAATGGGTCCTTTCTCGAGGAAAGGTTTCTCTCGAAAGAATTGAGTGGAAGGGTGGTAGAACTTGATGAGGTTATTGAACCATCACTTCAACCAGTGTGTAGTAGGGTGCAGGAAGTTGTTCCTGTGGCTCCTATACCAATTGAAGTGGAAGCTGATGGTGGTGATCATTAAGCATTGGATCAAGTTACTACAAACCTCGTAGGTCAACAAGGTCGTATACTACTACAGAGTGGTACAGTAACCCTGTCTTAGAGGTCATGTTGTTGAACAACAATGAACCTACGAGTTATGGAGAAGCAATGGTGGGCCCGGATTCCGATAGATGGCTGGAGGCCATGAAATCCGAGAGAGAATCCATATGTGAGAACAAAGTATAGACTTTGGAAGAACTACTTGATGGTCGTAGGACTATTAAATAAAGATGGATCTTTATAAGGAAGACAAACGATGATGGTGAATCGTCACCATTAAGAAAAGCTCGACTTGTCGCAAGGATGTTTTCCGACAAGTTCAAGGAGTTGACTATGATGAGACTTTCACACTCATGACGATGCAAAGGTCTGTTGGAATTATGTTAGCAGTTGCTGCATTATTTATGAAATATTGCACATAGGATGTCAAAACATTGTTTTCCTCAACAGAAAGGTTGTATGTGATACAACCGGAGAGTTTTGTCGATCTTAAGGATGCTAACAAGCATGCAAGCTCCAGCGATCGTTCTAAGGACTGGTGCAAGCATCTCGGAGTTGGAATATATGCTTTGATGAGTTGATCAAAGCTTTTGGGTTTATACAAGGTTTATGAGAAACTTGTATTTCCAAAGAAGTGAGTGGGAGCACTATAGAATTTCTGATAAGTATATGTGGTTGACATATTGTTGATCAGAAGTAATGTAGAATTTCTGTGAAGCATAAAAGGTTGTTTGAAAGGAGTTTTTCAAAGGAATGCCAGGATTGAGCTACTTGAACGTTGAGCATCAAGATCTATGGAGATAGATCGAAACGCTTAATAGAAGTTTCAACAAGATGCATGCCTTGACAAGTTTTTGAAGGAGTTCAAAATAGATCAGCAAAGAAGGAGTTCTTGACTGTGTTGTAAGGTGTGAATTTGAGTAAGACTCAAAACCCGACCACGGCAGAATAAAGAGAATAGACGAAGGTCGTCTTCTATGCCTTAGCCGTAGAATCTAAAGTATGCCATGCTGAGTACCGCACCTGATGTGTGCCTTGCAGCAAGTCTGTTAAGAGGTACAGAGAGTGATCCAGGATTGAATCACTGATCAGCGGTCAAAGTTATCCTTAGTAACTAAATGGACTAAGGAATTTTTTTCGAATATGGAGGTGGTTAAAGAGTTCGTCGTAAAGGGTTATGTCGATGCAAGCTTTGACACTAATCGGAATAACTATGAGTAGTGAAACGGATTCGTATAGTAGAGTAGATATTTGGAGTATTTCCGAATAGCACGTAGTAGCAGCATCTATAAGTTTCAGAACCGTTGACTAAAACCTTTCTCACGAGCAAGAAGTGATCAGACCCCAAAACTATATGGGTGTTGGATTCGTTGAAATCACATGGTGATATGAACTAGATTACTGACTCTAGTGCAAGTGGCACACTGTTGGAAATATGCCCTAGAGGCAATAATAAATTAGTTATTATTATATTTCTTTGTTCATGATGATCGTTTATTATCCATGCTATAATTGTATTGATTGGAAACACAATACTTGTGTGGATACATAGACAAAACACTGTCCCTAGTAAGCCTCTAGTTGACTAGCTCGTTGATCAAAGATGGTCAAGGTTTCATGACCATAGGCAACTGTTGTCACTTGATAACGGGATCACATCATTAGGAGAATCATGTGATGGAGTAGACCCAAACTAATGAATGTAGCATGTTGATCGTGTCATTTTGTTGCTACTGTTCTTCTGCGTGTCAAGTATTTATTCATATAACCATGAGGTCATATAACTCACTGACACCGGAGGAATGCCTTGTGTGTATCAAACGTCACAACGTAACTGGGTGACTATAAAGATGCTCTACAGGAATCTCCGAAGGTGTCCGTTGAGTTAGTATGGATCAAGACTGGGATTTGTCACTCCGTGTGACGGAGAGTTATCTCGGGGACCACTCGGTAATACAATATCACACACAAGCCTTGCAAGCAATGTGAATTAGTGTATGTCATGGGATCTTGTATTACGGAACGAGTAAAGAGACTTGCCGGTAAACAAGATTGAAATAGGTATGCGGATACTGACGATCGAATCTCGGGCAAGTAACATACCGAAGGACAAAGGGAATGACATACGTGATTATATGAATCCTTGGCACTGAGGTTCAATCGATAAGATCTTCATAGAATATATAGGATCCAATATGGGCATCCAGGTCCCGCTATTGGATATTGACCGAGGAGTGTCTCGGGTCATGTCTACATAGTTCTCGAACCCGCAGGGTCTGCACACTTAAGGTTTGGTGACGTTTCGGTATAGTTGAGTTATAGGTGTTGGTAACCGAAAGTTGTTCGGAGTCCCGGATGAGATCCAGAACGTCACAAGGAGCTCTGGAATGGTCCGGAGGTATAGATTGATATATAGGAAGTCCTGTTTTGGTCACCGGAAAAGTTTCGGGCTTATCGGTAATGTACCGGGAGGGGTGTCGGGGACCATCGGGAGGGCTGTCACACCCCAAGGGGTCTCATGGGCTATGGGAAGAGATAAACCAGCCCGTAGTGGGCTGGCATAAGTTCCCACTAAGGCCCATAAGGTTTGAGAAGGAAAAAACACAAGGTGGAAAGAGTTTCCAAGTGGGAAGGTGGAATCCTACTCCAAGTAGGATTGGAGTAGGACTCCTCCACCTCCAATTTCGGCCAAACCTAGAGGGTTTGAGGCTGCCTCCTCCCCTCCCTCCCTCCTATATATACTAGAGGTATTGGGGGTTTTTGAGACACAACTTTGCCACGTGCTGCTCGACTCTATACCACGCAGTATTTCCTCTAGATCGTATTTCTGTGGAGCTTAGGCGAAGCCCTGCTGGAGTAGATCATCACCACCACCGACGCGCCGTCACGATGCCGGAGAACTCTTTTTACCTCTGTACCCCGTCTTGCTGGATCAAGAAGCCGGAGATCGTCATCGAGATGTACGTTTGCTGAACGCGGAGGTGCCGTCCGTTCGGCAATAGATCGGGAACGATCATGATGAGATCGCGGGACGAATCGTGATGAAGTTCGCCGGACAGATCGTGATGATATCGTGGGATGGAGTGTACAACTACGGAGATTTGAATCATGCAAGTTGTTCCACTACATCGTCCGCGTTTCTTAACGCTTACCGTTGTGCGATCTACAAGGGTACGTAGATCGAAAATCTCCTCTCGTAGATGAACATCACCATGATAGGTATTGCGTGTGCGTAGGAAATTTTTTGTTTCCCATGCAACGTTCCCCAACACAAGTATAGTGGATCAATCGTAGTCCTTTCGATAAGTAAGAGTGTCGAACCCAATGAGGAGCAGAAGGATTTGACAAGCACGGAAATTGTCGGTAACAAGTGATTTTGTGGTGAGATGATTCGTAGCAAGCAACAAGTAACAAAAGTAGCAATGGTGCACCAAAGTGGCCCGATCCCTTTGGTAGCAAGGGACAAGCCTGGACAAAGTCTTATAGGAGGAAAAACGCTCCCGAGGACACACAGGAATTTGTGTCACGCTAGTTTTCATCATGTTCATATGATTCGTATTCGTTACTTTGATAGTTTGATATGTGGGTGGACCAGTGCTTGGGTACTGCCCTTACTTGGGCAAGCATCCCACTTATGATTAACCCCTCTCGCAAGCATCCGCAACTACGAAAGAAGAATTAAGACAAAGTCTAACCATAACATTAAACTAGTTGATCCAAATCAGCCCCTTACGAAGCAACGCATAAACTAGGGTTTAAGCTTGTGTCACTCTAGAAACCCATGATCTACTTACTCCTTCCCAATGCCTTCCTCTAGGCCCAAACAATAGTGAAGTGTTATGTAGTCGACGTTCACATAACACCACTAGAGGAAAAACATCATACAACATATCAAAATATCAAACAAATACCAAATTCACATGACTACTATTAGCATGACTTATCCCATGTCCTCAGGAACAAAAGTAACTACTCACAAAGCATAATCATATTCATGACCAGAGAGGTAATGAGTAGCATCAAGGATCTGGACATAAACTCTTCCAGCAAGTAATCCAACTAGCATCAACTACAAAGAGTAATCAACACTACTAGCAACCTTACAAGTACCAATCAGAGTCGCGAGATGGAGATTAGTTACAAGTGATGAACTAGGGTTTGGAGATGAGATGGTGCCAATGAGAGGAGTGTTGGTGATGACGATGGCGACGATTTCCCCCTCCGGGAGGGAAGTTTCACTGGCAGGATCGTCCTGCGAGAGCTCTAGATTGATTCTGCTCAAGTTCCGCCTCGTGGCAGCGGCGAATCCACGAAAAAGATCCTCCTTCATTTTTTCTGGACAAAACCCTACATATAGCAGAAGAGGGGGGCCAGTGGGCCAGCAAACTGCCCACAAGCCTCCTAGGCGCGGCCAGGGGGGTGGCTGCGCCTAGCAGGCTTATGGCCACCTGTTGGCGCCCCTCTGGCGCTTCTTCGGCCCAGTATTTTTTATAAATCCGGAAAAAAATCCTCGTTGATTTTTACGACGTTTGGAGTTGCGTAGAATAGGTATCTCGGGTCGATTTTGATGCTCCATGAACCATGTGCAGGGCTATCGAGATGTCGCAAAAATTTTGTGTATTTGTCATTTCGGGCCAATTTCGTGGGTGATAGCACACTGTTTTGGGGTCCCGAGTCATTTTTGATGCTCCATGAACCTTGGGCACCACTATCGAGACGTCCCATAAACTCGTTTTTTGTCGTTTCGGGCCATTTTCGTGGGCTATAACGCGTTGTTTGGGGTTTCGGGTCGATTTTTGATGCTCCATGAAACGTGTGCATGGCTATCGAGATGTTGAAAAAACTCACTGTTTTTGTCGTTTCGGGCCAGTTTCGTGGGCTATAGCACATTGTTTTGGGGTCCCGTATAGATTTTTAATCCTCCATGATCCCTGTGTACGACCATCGAGATGTCGCAAAAATTTGTTGTTTTTGTCGTTTTGGGCCACTTCCGTGGGCTATAACGCACTGTTTTGGGGTCCCGGGTTGATTTTTGATGTACATGAACCGTGTGCACGGCTATCGAGAAGTCGCAAAAACTCGGTGTTTTTGTTGTTTCGGGCCATTTTAATGGGCTATAGCGCAGTGTTTTGGGGTCCCGGGTTGATTTTTCATGCTCCATGAACCTTGTGCATGGCTATCGAGATATAAAAAAACTCGTTGTTTTTGTCATTTCGGGCCAGTTTCGTGGGCTATAGCGCACTGTTTTTGGGGTACCGTGTTGTTTTTTGATGCTCCCTGATCCCTGTCCACGGCTATCGAGATGTCGAAAAAACTCATTGTTTTCGTCATTTCGGGCCAGTTTCGTGGGCTATAGCGCACTGTTTTTTGGGTGCCGGATCGATTTTTAATGCTCCATGAACCCTGTGCGCGGCTGTCGAGACGTCGCAAAAACTTGTTTTTTTTCTTGTCTCGGGCCAGTTTCGTGGGCTTTAACGCACTATTTTGGGGCCCCGAGTGCATTTTTGATGTTGCATGAACCTTGTCCATGGCTATCGAGATGTTGCGAAAACTCGGTGTTTTTGTCGTTTTGGACGAGCATCATGGGCTATAGCGCACTATTTTGGGGTCTGATACGTCTCCAACGTATCTATAATTTTCGATGGTTCCATGCTATTATCTTGTCAACTTTGGATGTTTTATATGCATGAATATGCTATTTTATATTATTTTTGGGACTAACCTATTAAGCCAGTGTCAAGAGCCAGTTTTGTTTTTTCCGTGTTTTTGACCTTTTTCAGAAAAGAATATTAAACGGAGTCCAAACGGAATAAAACATGCGGGATGATTTTTTCATAACAGAAGATATGCAGGGGACTTGAGAACCAAGGCAGGAGAACTCGTGGGAACCAAGCTCCCTAGGCGCGCCTGGCAGGCTTGTGGGCCCCACGTGCCTCCTTTGCCCTACCTCTTTCGCCTATAAATTCTCTAAAATCCCGAAACCAAAGAAGAGAGCCACGAAAATACTTTTCCGCCGACGCAAGCTTCTGTCTCCGCAAGATCCCATCTGGGGACCGTTCTGGTGCCTTGTCGGAGGGGGATTCGGACACGGAGGGCTTCTTCATCAACACCATTGCCTCTCCGATGATGCGTGAGTAGTTCACCACAGATATTCGGGTCCATAGCTAGTAGCTAGATGGCTTCTTCTCTCTCTTGGATCTTCAATGCAAAGTTCTCCATGATCTTCATGGAGATCTATCCGATGTAACTTTCTTTTGCGGTGTGTTTGTCGAGATCCGATGAATTATGGATTTATGATCAGATTATCTATGAATATTATTTGAGTCTCCTCTGATCTCTTATATGCATGATTTTGTATCCTTGTAATTCTCTTTGAGTTATGGGTTTCGTTTGGCCAACTTGATCTATAATTCCTGCAATAGGAGAAGTGCTTGGTTTTGGGTTCATACCATGCAGTGTCCTCACCCAGTGACAGAAAGGGTAGCGAGGCACGCATCGTGTTGTTCCCATCAAGGGTAAAAAAGATGGGGTTTATATCATATTGCATGAATTTATCCCTCTACATCATGTCATCTTGCTTAAGGCGTTACTTTGTTTGTTATGAACGCAATAGACTAGATGCATGCTGGATAGCAGTCGATGTGTGGAGTAATAGTAGTAGATGCGCAAAGTATGGGTCTACTTGTCTTGGACGTGATTCCTATTTGTATGATCATTGCCTTAGATATCGTCATGAATTTGCGCAATTCTATCAATTGCTAGAAAGTAATTCGTTCACCCACCATAATACTTGCTATCATGAGAGAAGCCTCTAGTGAACACTATGGCCCCCGGGTCTACTTCACATCCTATATTCAGATCTACAAAAATACCAAAAATACTTTGTTGCACTTTTCACTTTCAAATCTCACCTTGCAAAAAATCGTGAAGGGATTGACAACCCCGTTATCGTGTTGGGTGCAAGTTTGTTTGTTTTTGCGCAGGTACATTTGTGCCTCATCTTGATACTCCTACTGGATTGATACCTTGGTTCTCAAACTGAGGGAAATACTTATGCTACTTTGCTGCATCACCCTTTCCTCTTCAAGGTAAAAACCAACGCAAGCTCAAGAGGTAGCAAGAAGGATTTCTGGCGCCGTTGCCGGGGAGTATTCAAGTGAAGCATATCCAAGTAATTATTGCAAACTCATCTCTTGCATTTACTTTATTTGCCTTTTGCCTGTCATTTTCCTCTCGCCCACTTCTGAAAAAAGAAAATTTACAAAATTATTTTACCTTTTTCATTTGCCTTTCCTTTGCTTGTGTGTTATGTGTCTTCAATATGCTTGCATCTTCGCTTGTTAAAAATCTATTGATATGGATCCTCACCCACTTGCTAATCTCTTTAAGACATCCAATTATGTTGAACCAATTGCTAGTGAGTTTTGTGCACTAGATTATCTTTATGAAGTTTTTCTTCAGATGCGTGAATCTTAAAATTGTGATGAAGAAATTTATGAAGTGATTCACGAGGTCTCCTTGAATGAAAAGCATGATTGCAATGGTTTCACCATAAATTCTATTAATGTCAATCATGCTAAAAATATGCAAAACCCTAAGCTTGGGGATGCTAGTTTTGCTATGTCCACTACTTGTTGCAATGATCTTGATTGGGGTGATGATTTTTCTTATGATCTTGAAAATTTGTTTAAGCCTCATGATGAATATGATATTGATAATAATGTTTTCAATAATATTGAAAATGGGTTTGGAGAATTCATGACTTTAGTTGATGATAATCCCACTATTTTTGAAGAGCGTCAACTTTGCATCCATGTGGATCATGAAAAGAATATCCTGTATGATAGTTATATTGTTGAATTTGAATATGATCCCACATGTAATTATTATGAGAGAGGAAAATATGGATATAGAAATTTTCATATCACTAAATCACCTCTCGTTATGTTGAGATTGTTGTTGTCTCTTTATTCTTCCTTGCATATGGTAGCTATTGGTTGTCTTTATAATTGATTTTCCTATAAAATTCCTATGCATAGGAAGTATGTTAGACTTAGATGTGATTTTCACATGCTTCATGATGCTCTCATTGTGCTCCAATTTTTGTATTTTGTGTGAGCATCATTGAATTATCAATGCCTAGCTAAGGGCGTTAAACAATAGCGCTTGTTGGTAGGCAACCCAATGAATAAATTTATTTTTGCTTTTCACTTTCTGTGTTGTTGAGTCCACACCATCATGATTCTGTTATGATTGTGTTTTTTATGTTTTAGTTAGTGTTTGTGCCAAGTAGAACCTTTATGATTAGTTTTGGTGATAGTTATTTAATCGTGCTGAAAAAGACAGAAACTTTATGCTCACAAAACTATTTTTAATTCCTATCCAGAAAGAGATTTTGAGTTGATTCTTTTTTGCTTCTGATTGATATGCAAATTTCCCTAATTGTCATAAGTTTTCAGAATTTTTGGGATACCAGAGGTATACGAAGTATACAGATTGCTACAGACTGGTCTGTTTTTGACACAATCTGTTTTTGTTGTGTTGATTGCTTATTTTGATGAAACTATGGTTAGTATCGGGGGGGGGGGGTACTAGCCATGGAAAAGTGAGAATACAGTAATATAACATCAATATAAATGGAAATCAAGTTTACTACAGTACCTAAAGAGTTGGTGGTTTTGTTTTCTTATGCTAATGATATCACGAGTTTCTGTTTAAGTTTTGTGTTGTGAAGTTTACAAGTTTTGGGTGATGTTCTCATGGACAATGGAATAAAGATTGGAAAGAGCTTAAGCTTGTGGATGCCCAAGACGTCCCAAGCCAAATTATAGGACACCAAAAAGCCTAAGCTGGGGGATGCCCCGGGAAGGCATCCCCTCTTTCGTCTTCAATCCATCGGTAACGTTACTTGGAGCTTTATTTTTATTCACGACATGATATGTGTTTTGCATGGAGCGTCGTGTATTATAGGAGTCTTTACTTTTTGTTTTGTCACAATCATCCTTGCTGCACACCTTTTTGAGAGGGACATGCACTCATCGTGAATTTGCTAGAATACTCAATGAGCTTCACTTATATGTTTTGTGTTAGGCAATTTAGCTCGCATGTTGTTGGGGATATTCTCTGTTGGATAACCTGCCCTAATTGGGCCGGGTCACCGAAGCTGGCGACTCATCTCAATGTGGTTTGGGCCTTGGCCTGGTAAGGCCGGAAGTCATATGGCGGTTCAAGGCCTTCCGAAGGAGTCCATAATAGAGAAGGTCTCCAAGCCTTGGAAACAGGGCAACTTAGAGATCGCAAGAGTCACGATTTGTGTAAAGGAAAGCACCCTTGTAAACCCTAAGGACTCGACCTATATATAAAGGCGAGTCCCAGGGAAGTAGAGGGCAGGTTTGAAATCATTGAGTGCTAGGTCAGGCGAGTTACGCCCTCCTTGTAATGGAAACACCTTCAATACAACTCAAAGCAGGACGTAGGCTTTTACCTCCTCACGAGGGGCCGAACCTGGGTAAATCTCTGTCTCACTCTCGTTCAACCCCTTTGAGTCGCCACCAAGGTGCGATGGCTCCAACACTAAGTCCTTTCACGAGGACATCTGCCGTGACAAAACCACGACAGTTGGCGCCCACTTTGGGGCCTGCGCACGGTGGAGTTGAGTTCTCAAAGGGAGCCCTACCAGGGTTTGGGAGCTACACGACGGGGCTCATGACCCGGAGCCGCCGTGGGAAGTACTACATCAACAACTTGCTATGGGGGCCCGAGGCGGATTCGATCGAATCCGGTTACAGGGTCCCCTTCGGCAAGATCAACGTCTTCATCGGCATGATTGGATCGCCCGCGCCTGAGCCGAACACCTCCTCCGACATCATCGAGCCGGCCAGGTACGTCTGCCCGGTCGTGATGCAAAACCTAACACGTCCGGTCTTTGTTGGATTCACGCATGGATCTGAGGAGCCAGAACACTCAGCGACCCAGGAAACCACGCTGATCAACACTCATGACGAGTCGTCCATGGGCAATTCACATTCAATCCAATATCTACACGGGGGCTGTCCTTGGGGGCTTGTCACTGGCCATGGACCCCGAAGTTCTTGACCGGACTCGCCGTCAGATCGCCGTTTACATGGTAGGGGCGACTCAACCCTCACCAAACCTAGCAGGCGGAGATGGAACTGGCGAGACGTCTAGAAGCCCGGCCGCGATTTTGGTGGAGTTAGCAGCGGAAATAACAAGGCTCATGGCGACCCCCATCACACCGGAAAACCAGGAGGCGGTAAACAAGGAATTGACAAAGCTAAGAGAAGGGGTGGCAAAGGCTCAGTGGGATGCCGAGGTGGAGTCCGCCAGGATCGAGACTCGGCAGGCTCAAATTACCGCTGAGATAGCTCCCTTGAATACCGACAACTGGCGGCTAGAAAGGCACCAGCGCGCATCTGACGCCGTTCATCAGCGGAGGCACCAGGGTCGCTTCCCCCCTGATCTCAACCCGACCCGCCTATTCGACACTCCACGAACTCCCAGGACAGGAGCTGCCCTAGGGGGAGTGCCAGGCCAGCCACCGAACCAGCCGTTTCGGCCAGCTGTGGATCGCGTTCCTCGATTCCAGACACCTCAAGGTCACTTTTCCAACCCGGTGGGCAACGTCCTTGCCGCAACTCGCCATTGAATCCCTTCCGATTCACGGCAACACTCCAGCCGAGATAGAGGCGAGCAATGCCATTGAGATGTTGAAGACGGCGGTGGTCCAAAACGCCCAGTTCTCACACAGCCTGGATCGGCTGCATTCTACTCCCCAGGCAAGCCGCACCAGGAGTCGGCCAGAGGACCAACCCGCTATAACCAGCGGACCGCGGCCCTTTCCCCAGGTCAACTCGCCTGATTATCGAGACCCGCCAGGGCGGGATCACCCGGACACCCAAGTTGCCCGAACACCTCTTGTTGGGAGCGGCAAACAAGTGGGGGTGCCGTGCTTGGCCCCCGCCCTTCGGAACGAGCGAATGCCCAAGGATTTTAAAGGGCCGGGAAAGGTGCCTAACTACACTCCGGACCTTGAGCCGGCATCGTGGGTCGAGAGTTATGAAATCGCCATGACCATGGTCGATGT
Source organism: Hordeum vulgare subsp. vulgare (assembly GCF_904849725.1). NCBI lineage: Eukaryota > Viridiplantae > Streptophyta > Magnoliopsida > Poales > Poaceae > Hordeum > Hordeum vulgare. Next base: position 593,805,357 of record NC_058521.1, read on the forward strand.
AAGAGAAGCAGTTTGCGCCAGATACTTCACAATGATGCTTGAAGGGACGGCGCGTACTTGGTTAAAGAACTTGCCCCCCAACTCCATCCAGACTTGGGCTGAATTGAAAGAGTGTTTCGTCAAAAACTTCCGAGGAACCTGCAAACGTCCGATGACAATAGTTGATCTACAGCACTGCATTCAATGCCCGGATGAGTCGGCCCACCACTGGTCGCGGCGGGTCACAGAAATCATTCACTCGTCAGACGGTATTACGGCGGCTCAGGCTGTGCTAATCCTTGAGCAGAATTGCCACTACGAGCCCTTGGTGCAGAAGTGGGGGTGACTCAAGCGAAAGGTCCAAGACATGGGGGAGCTAATGGACACCCTCACTAGATACTCTGAGGTGGACGATACCAAAGATCCCGGCGAGGATGGTGGTAATGCTAACTCGCCAAGGAAGGGCGAGTCATCCAAAAATCATACCCGGTTCCAGGGACGCGCCTGCCATAACCAGGGAGCGAATAGCAAGAGAAGGCAGTAGGAAGAATCTTCGGACTTAGTCGCCAACACCAACACCAGTAATGGCAACCAGCGCCAGAAGAAAAGTAGGGGCTACAGTGGCAATAAGTCGCGCAACTATAATGAGTTACTCAAGGTCCCCTGCCCGCACCATGCCATGGCAGACGGACCGGCGACTCATTCCTAGGAGGACTGTTACGTAATGCGGGAGTTTAGGGCGGAGGCGATCAAAAAAGGGCAAAGCGGTGACCCGGACCAACAGCAGGAACAATTCGGTGCACCTAATCAACGACAGAACCCCTTCGGCGGTTTCCCCGAACCCGGGGCTCAGGGTGGCTCGCAGCCAAGCAGTGGCCAGTATCCGGTGCATCACCAGCGACGGTATAACCCGCCTGGAGTTTTTCAGCAACCACCCCCACAGGGGGCTTCGCAGGGGCATGACGATAATGGCGGCTTCTGCAACAATCCCAAACAGTTAAGCAATGGGACAGTATCATGTTTTCACCACCAATTCTTGCAGGCGTGATAAAAAGGTGAGTCACCGAGCGTACAGTGTGTCTGAGCCGGCACTCCCTAGATACCTCCACTGGTCCGAGCAGACTATATCATGGAGTAGGGAGGATCACACGCCAAGAGTTCATAATCCCGGCGATTTAGCGTTGGTCGTGGCTCCCCAAGTTGGGGGATATACTTTATCGAAGGTACTCATGGATGGTGGCAGCAGCATCAACATTTTGTATTTCGACACTTTCCAAAGGATGAATCTGTTGGAGAAAGATTTGATGCCCTCAACTATGGTATTCCATGGGATCGTCCTAGGCAAATCAGCGTATCCCATAGGCCGAGTCAGGCGCACAGTTGCGTTTGGAACGACGTCTAATTACAGGAGTGAGTTGCTTATATTTGAGGTGGTCAAGTTAAAAAGCCCTTCTCATGCGCTGTTTGGGCGGCCGGCTTACGCTCGGTTCATGGCTCGCCCATGCTATGTTTACCTTAAACTCAAGATGCCTGGTCCCAAAGGACCCATCACGGTTGATGGTGATAGGAGGATTGCAAGAGAGTGTGAAGGAGGGGATGCGGCTTACGCAGAAGTCGCCTATGCTGCGAAGGAGCTCAAATATCACCAGGCCAATGTTGATCCGACTGATATGTCACCCTTAAAAAAGCCGACGACAGACGCTGAGTCACCCCTCAAGTTCAAGCCAACAGATGACACTAAAACGGTGGATTACGTCCCTGGCGACTCAACCAAGAAGTTCACTATTGGGACGGGTGTGGATCCCAAATAGGAAAGCGCGCTCATCGAATTCATCCATGAGAATCGGCACATCTTCGCATGGAAACCTTTTGACATGCCTGGTGTGCTGAGAGAATTCACTGAGCACCATCTTAATGTTGACCCAAAGGCAAAACCTATTCAGCAATATCTTCATAGGTTCAATGAGGAACGACGCAAGGCAATCGGGGAGGAGGTTGCTCGTCTCTTGGCCGTCGGATTCATCGTAGAGGTCTTCCACCCCAAATTGTTGGCTAACACGGTCTTGGTGCTCAAGAAGAATGGTACCGTCCGTATGTGCATTGATTACACGGACCTTAACAGAGCTTGTCCAAAGGATCCTTTCGCTCTTCCCCGCATTGACCAAATTATTGATTCAGTGGCGGGATGCGAACGTTTGTGCTTTCTGGACGCTTATTCTGGATATCACCAAATCAAGATGGCCGTGGAAGATCAAGAGAAAACAGCTTTTATAACCCCCTTTGGGGCTTTTTGCTATGTGTCCATGCCATTCGGACTCAAGAGTGCACAGGTGACTTATCAGCGCTGCATCCAAAATTGCCTCCGTGGCCAAATCGGACGCAACCTCCATGCCTATGTCTTTGACATTGTGGTTAAAACCCACAGGAGGGAGACGCTATTGGAAGATCTCAAGGAAACTTTTGATAATCTGCGGGTATATCAGATGAAGCTTAATCCCACCAAGTGTTTCTTTGCTGTTCCTGCATGGAAGTTGTTGGGTTCCTGGTGTCTGAGCGCGGCATCGAAGCTAACCCGAACAAGATCGAAGCGGTTACCTCCCTTGGGAAACCAGCGAATAGTAATCAAGTCCAACGGATGGCGGGTCGCATTGCGGCTTTAAGTCGCTTCATAAGCCGTCTGGGAGAAAAAGCTGTTCCCCTTTATCAATTGCTAAAGAAATATGACCATTTTGTTTGGACAGATGAAGCCGATGAAGCTTTCGAAGCCTTAAAACGGCAGCTGGTCAACCCGCCGGTCTTGGCCGCCCCGACTGAGAAAGAGCCCATGCTTTTATATATTGCGGCAAACTCCAAAGCGGTGAGTGTGGCGGTGGTCGTCGAAAGGAAGGAGGAAGGGAAGGAATACCCTGTGCAGCGCCCGATGTATTTTATCAGCGAGGTGCTAACTCTTTCCAAGCAGCGATACCCACACCGGCAGAAATAAGTGTATGGGGTCTTTATGGCAAGCCGGAAGCTTAAACATTATTTTCAAGAGCATCCCATCACGGTGGTTAGCTCCGCTCCCCTCGGGGACATCATCCAGAATCGGGAGGTGATAGGGCGGATCGCCAAGTGGGCGATTGAACTTGGGCCGCACCACGTGCGATACACCCCTCACACGGCTATCAAGTCTCAGGCCTTGGTTGATTTCGTCAATGATTGGACCGAGTTACAGATCCCGGAAGACAGGCGTGACCTTACATACTGGACTATTTATTTTGACGGATCTAGACAGTTGGAAGGCTCGGGGGCTGGCGTGGGTGCTGGTATCGCCTCAAGGAGACAAATTCTGGTACGTCCTCTGACTCATGTTTCCATGTACCAACAACGCTGCGGAAGACGAAGCTTTACTTCACGGCTTGCGACTCGCCAAGGAGATGAACCTTACGCGGGTCAGATGTTTTGGCGACTCTGATTTGGTGGCTCAGCAAGTTTCAGGCACTTGGGTTTCTCGGGACCCCTTGATGGCGGCTTACAGGAGGGCTGAGTCCGATGTGACGGGTCATTTCCATGGCAATCAGGTTGATCACATTGACCGGCGCCTTAACGAGGCAGCTGATGCCCTTTCACGTCTCGGTTCCCAGCAAAAGCCGGTTCCCCCTAATGTTTTTCTGGATACTTTGCATAATCCTTCCGTAAGGTTGCCTTCAGAGGAGGAGTTGGCAATACCAGATCCTGAGTCCCAGTTCGTGGCGGCTCTCCATGTTATGCCGGATTGGGTTCTTCCGTATCTGGCCTATCTCGCCCGAGGCGAGTTACCTACGGATGAAGTGTTGGCTTGCCAAATCCTTCGGCGAAGCAAATCCATGGTGATCATCAATGGCGAACTATATAAACGAAGCACTTCCGGGGGTTTTCAAAGATGTGTTTCCTCCGAAGAAGGGTGCATAATTCTAAATGACATTCATTCCGGAGATTGTGGGCATCACGCCGGGTCGCGCTCCTTAGTTTCAAAGGTGTTCCGTCATGGTTTTTTTGGTTGACGGCCCATGCAGATGCAGAAGAGATAGTTCGTCGATGTGATGGATGCCAGCGTTATGGGCGACAGGCCCATGTGCCGGCTCAAGAACTAAGGATGATACCCATCACTTGGCCTTTCGCGGTCTGGGGGTTAGACATGCTTGGCCCCTTTAAGATGTCATCCAACAAGAAAACTCATTTGCTGGTGGCGATTGATAAGTTCACCAAGTGCGTTGAAGCAGAGCCTGTTGGAGCTTGCGATGCGGAGACAACGGTCGAATTCTTGAAAAAATTCATCTTCCGGTTCGGATATCCGCACAGTATCATTACTGATAATGGCACTAATCTGTCTCAAGGAGCGATGCAGGAGTTTTGCCGTGGTGAGCACATCCGGCTTGATATTTCTGCGGTTGCTCACCCACAATCTAATGAACACGCGGAGTGGGCGAACCAGGAAGTTTTGCGGGGAATCAAACCCCGACTCATGGTTCCCTTGGAACGAACCCCGGGGTGTTGGGTTGAGGACTTGCCTTCGGTACTATGGAGCATCCGGACCACCCCGAACCGGTCTACGGGTTTTACTCCTTTCTTTCTGGTCTATGGAGCAGAAGCCGTTCTTCCCACTGACATAAGGCATGACTCGCCTAGAGTTGCTGCTTATGTGGAACAGGACAACGAACTGGCGCGTCAAGACTCTTTGGACGCCTTAGAGGAAGCGCGTGATTTGGCTGCAGCCCGATCGGCCATTTATCAGCAGGACTTACGGCGTTATCACCGCTGCCGGGTCAGGAGCCGAACTTTTCAGGAAGGCCACTTAGTGCTTCGGCTGATACAAGATCGTACTGGCATGCATAAGTTATCACCACCATGGGAAGGACCGTCCGTAGTCAGCCAAAACCTTCACAACGGGTCTTACTATCTCGTGGATCTACAGCCTGATCGGCCAACCTTGGAGGCTGAGTCAACTCGCCCCTGGAACATAGCCCACTTGCGCCCTTATTACACTTGAGCTATTAGCTCTACGTTTTGTAAGTTTTTCATTTCTTATAAAGCAATAAAATTAAACGCCTCCCGAGTTGGGGGCTTTCCTGCTAATTCATCTTATTGAAAGGTATGGATCTTTATTCTTTGATCAACAAGTCGCCCAAACATGGATGCTATCCATACCAAAGAGCTTAAGTCACCACGACGCGCTTATTACAAAACTGGGTGTCGATAAGCCAAAGAGGATCGAAGTCGCCACAAGCGCGCGATTCAAACATAGGCGCCTTATGTGATTATGTGGATTAGGTCGTCTTACTTGAGGACAGTGTGTTCTCAAGTCGTTTTGTGGTAATAGCGTATACGCTTCTACAATCCTATGACAGTCTTTCCCTTAATCATAGGTCACTTGGGGGCTTCCTCTCACTGATATCAGCCTTACCACCCATTTGGCCTGCGAAAAATTACCGCATTACAAATGGTTATACTAGAATGTGTGTTGGCCGAATCGCCATATGGACCCGTGAAATCTTGGCGAGTTATTCCGCTCATGGACCCTGAACTCGCCTTGTTTAAAACATGTCTGGTACCGGCAAGCGCCTCGCATGGAAAATAGAGAAACCATTGGTTCATTGAACCCGCTTCACTGAAGCTTGACTCGTGCCTGATCAGCCGGTCTAAATACTTGAGCTTTTGATACAAAAGTCTCCCTTGGGTGGCGCTTGAGTTTATTTAACTCGCCCTATCCTGTCGCGGTCTGATGAGCCGACAAAATTGCAATTTTTTACCTTCCTCGCACTGCCACAAGGTTTTTCAGACTTTTTTTGACTCGCCTCAAAATATCTTGGGCCGATTGCTATTTATTATCACCCATTACTCACTGAGATGGTTTGATATATGTTTTCAAGCTTAAAACAGGTTGATGATCAAAATCACTCTAGCCATGGCGGGTCAAGCATCATGAAAACACCTCAATGGCGGGTCAAGCATCATAAAAACGCCTCAAACGGCAGATCAAGCATTTCAAAACGCCTTAAGGGCGACATAAGGATTTTTCGAGATATCACAGAAGCAGTTTGATTCCTAAAAAGACTTATTACATGACTCTCATGGACAAATCTATTAAGTTTTATTCTGCTGTTGTCCTTGGATCAGCTTGCTGTGAGCTTTGGCCGACATCAATTTGCAAGTCGCCCAGTACCCAGTTACACTTGGATAACGCGGCGAACTCATCTTCATCGTTCAACACTGATGAGAGATCCGCCTCCAAGTCACAAAGGATTCTTGGGTCGACACGGAGTTAAGCTGGTCGTCACAAAGGTTGGCGGGTTAACTTTCTTGTTCTTGTTGTCATAGGCGGCTTGGTATTTTGATAAATCCAAGCTTGCAGCAAGCTGAGTCGCCGCAAAACGGGAGTCGCTGGTAGTCCTCCTCAGCAAATTCTCACCCGTCATCCTTGAGCTGAGGAAAGCCTGCCGCTACTTCTTCTGGGTTTATTTCTGGAGCATATGCTAAACACCGACTCAGTGTAGTCAGTGCTCCTTTCCGGGCGGCTGGCCGATTTAGCTCGCCAATTTGAGGAGGAAGAGTAGATAAGCAGCCAAGCATCTTCTTTATTGACGTTATGGGTTCCTTGGCGCCCATCACTGCTTTCACGGTCAGCACACTTCTTGTATACAGTTGCTCCGTCAATGTATAAATCGCCTTCAGCATCAGGACACAATCATCTTGAAGATTGGCGGCTCTCGGACCTGTGCAAGAGGTAATGATAGTTACCGATTTATACAAAGCTATTTATTTACAAAGTGCAAGGTCAAGGGTTGGTTTTTTACCGAAGACAGCTGGCGCCATGTTGGAGATATGTCTCTTTAAGCCGGACAGCTCTTGTTGCACAGTGTCCAATTTGGCTTCAGCTTTTTCTGCTCGCTTTATTAAGGCATCTTGATCAGCTTGAGCCCTTTTCAAGTCGGATTTTAGCTTCTTCATCTTAGAGAGGATCAGTTGACACTTCTCTTCTGATTTTTCCTGAGCGTCCTGCTGATCGGTTAAACTTTTTTTCAAGTCGACAAATGCTGATTCAGTTTGGATAAGTGATTCCTGTCAAAATATATAATCAAGGGGCAAGTTTCAGAATTATTGCAAGCAACACCCTGACACTTGGGGGCTAATGTATAATTTTTTAGACAAAATTATACAGTATCAAGACCCGGCTCATCTTTTTACAAATGACCCGACCCTTGGGGGTTACAGGTCGAAAGTTTGTTCTTCAATTATCAAGACCCGACTCATCTTTTTACAGACGACCCGGCCCTTGGGGGTCAGAGGTCGAAAGTTTTTTCTTCAATTATGAAGACCCGGCTCATCTTTTTACAAATGACCCGGCCCTTGGGGGTCACAGGTCGAAACTTTTTTCTTCAATTATCAAGACCCGACTCATCTTTTTACAAATGACCCGGCCCTTGGGGGTCACAGGTCGAAAGTTTTTTCTTCAATTATCAAGACCCGACTCATCTTTTTACAGATGACCCGTCCCTTGGGGGTTATAGGTCGAAAGTTTTTTATTCAATGCTGAAAGACCCGGCTCATCTTTTTAAAGATGACCCGGCCCTTGGGGGTTAATGAGGATAATACAGTGTACAACAAGACGTACCTCATGTTTGTTTTTCAGCAATCGAAGCAGACTCTTCTCCATCTCATAACTCGCCTCCAGGCGACTTGCAAAGCCAGAGCAAAGTTCTTCAAATTCGAGATTCTCATACTGGGAGAGCTTAGCCTTGGAATGTTCATGCTCAAAACAGGTTGAGCTGATGATGATACATGCTTCGATAAAACCGTCGTGGCCGGTTTAGAGAAGCGAGTACCGGTGATAACTGCAGCGTCTGGGTCTTCTGTTGTTTTCAATGGACTTGGCGGGTTAGGCGCTTCCATGGTTTCCTTGGGCGAGCTGGGGAGATCCACTTGATCTTTAGGTTTGTCTTGGTCCGAGTTATCCTGGATCGGCGCTGATTTTTGGATAAGCTCCGAACTTGTAATGGGAGTTGACCCGCCAGTTTTCCTTTTCTTCGCCTGTGCCCTGAAAGGAGAAGGGGGTGTGTTTAAAGGAATGGATATTATCACCATCAGACCAAAGGTAAATGTTATCAAAGGCTTACCCAGGGACACGGATCATCGGTGGAAGTGCCGACATCACTGAGTTGCCGGATGTGGGAGGAGAACTCTGCAAAAATAAATACTTCAAAGATATGAGCAGGTTACAAACGCGATCCAAAAGGACATAAAGAAGTGCTATTAAAAGATACCTCATTTTGCCTTTTCTTGGGTCTTGTTGGTAACCCGGACACCAAGTCTCCAGCAAGATGGTGCGTTTTCTTTAACAGGAAATTTGGATCCAAACAAGCATTTGGGTGTGAGAAGGGAACTTTCCCGCAAATTTGCCTGGCCGACTTAGGTGAAGGAGAAGGTGAGTTGGAGGAAACAGAAATTACCTCTACGGAATCCTCCTGGCTTTCATTGTCCTCATTCTACACAAGAGATACAGTGGTGTAAACACAAAATTATCAGTAATAGATGGCGAGTTAAAAGAGGATGGATTTTTTACCTCCGAAAGTACGTCGCCCACTTGGGATTCATCGGCTTCAGATGGCTCAGTGACGGCGGCTTTGCCCTTGCCCTTGGATTTCTTCTTTGGAGGCGGCCTAGCTTGCTTCATGGCCGACTTTTTTGGCCTCTTGGACCAAAATTTATCACCTTTCTGAAATGGCATATTTTATAAGAGGTCATAGTTGAAGTAAGACGTAAGGAATAAAAATAAACGGCGGGTTAAGTTATTTACCTTTGGTGCCGGGTCAATCTTGCAGAAAGGTTTAAGACCTATTTGGCCGCACTTTGCCGCGGGTTCGCCGGTCAACTTCTTAATGATGGTTACAATATCACTTTCTGTCAGAGCCGTGTGGAAGTAGCACTGAGGATGGTCTAGGGTGCCGTCAAACTCACACATTAGCCCGTCCCGGCGACTTAAAGGGAGCATACACCATTCGACCCAGCAGCGGATCAAGTCAACCCCAGTAAGGCCGTTGTTTGTCAGAGATCTTAACTCAGACAATACTGGAATAAAGTCTGACTGCTCTTCTTCGGTGAGCTTGTCTGGGAGTTTAAAATTTGTTGGAAGGCGATCTTCCCTATAACCGAGAAGCTTGTTCTCGCCCTCAGGCGAAGTCTCCCGGCAGTAAAACCAAGACTCGCCCTAGCCTTTGGGATGGCTTGGCATGGCGAGTGACGGGAATGAACTATCCCTACGGCGCTGAACGTTGACACCACCAAGCTCCAGGCTGGGGCCATTGTGAAATTCAGTTTGGCGATTCAAGTGGAAGAAGTACCAGAATAAGGGAACTAAGGGTTCCATCCGCAAGTAAGCCTCACAAAACACTTGGAACTGGCATAGATTGCTTATCGAGTTGGGCCCTAAATCCTACAGGCGGACATTCATAAAGGTCATGGCGTCTCTGAGGAATTTCGATCCGGGCGGCTTAAAGCCCCGTTCAAGGTGTTCAACAAAAATAACTATCTCCCCTTCCTTCAGATTGGGGACTTCTTCTCCTAACCCGGTGCGCCAACCGATAACCTCTTGAGGGTCCAGATTCCCTGTTTTTACATAGTCATTAAGTATAGCATCAGTGACCTTGGTTGGGAGCCAATCACTTTTGAAAACAGTGCCCATGCTACAAAGGGATAAAATTACGGGTGAATCAACACGCCAAGCATCTACTGAAAATGGTGAAACAAGTTCATTTGACCCGCCAAAACAATTTGCCTGATGGCTGAGGGAGGTTTTTGACCCGCCGACGAAGGTCCGGGGCAGGCTGCCAAGGCGACTTATGAAACTCTTACTACTTGAAGGAGAGGTGTTTCAGAGCATCAGTAGTACTTGTCAAGATGGTGAAGTATGAGATTATAAACAGATTTCACTTGACAAGCGATAGATTGTGGATCTACCGGACAGGCAGAAATGAATGCGAAAAAGGTCTGGATAAAACGGCCTGCGACTAAGGTGGGAACAGTACTGTTGATCTGGTGAAGCCTTTTCTAAGTATGCAAGTCAAGGTCGAACAAATAAAGGTATGAAAAACATTGTTGTTCTCGCTATCATCACCGCCGACTAATCAGAAATTATGAAGCCATTCGGGAGGTACCAAGAACACAGTAGGTATGAACCTCGAAAAACTTGGATCTGCTTTCAATGGCGGGAAGCTGACCTGATGGATACGGCTGGAGACGTCCGAAGAGGGGTTCGCCGTGAGCGTTGCGCGGACGGCGACGAAAATCTCGGACGGACGCGAAGATCTCGGGCGGCGACAGGGTGCTCGACGGCGACAAGGTGCTCGACGGCGGCTAGGCGTTCGACGGTGACGAAATGCTCGGCCACGACGAGGTGTTCGGCGGCGACGAAGTCTTCGGGCGGCGCCGAAGCTTTCGGACGACAACGAAGTCTACGGGTGGCGGCGGAGCTCTCGGGTGGCGATAAGATTTTCGCTGCGACGGCGAGGAAGAGAAGGGCGACAAGACAGGTAGGTGAAATGCGCCCAGTCCCTTCCTCCCGCCTATTTATCAGGTCGGGCGCTAGAATCGACGCGCCACGAGTGGGAACTGCCAAAAGATAAAGATTCTCCATGATGGCGCCCCGAAATTTTTGGGATAACGATATCGAAGGATCCGTTGGGGATTACGTCATCATCCCTTCCGAGATTCAAGGGATAAGGGGGCGCTAACAAGAAGTGGTTTGGCGACTTGTGTTTTTCCGCAGCCAATGGCGGTTTAAGTGCATGGTGCATAAGAGGAGTGAAGATGAATCGCCCCTGACTGAGTAAGGATAATTGCGTGAAAGGAATTCAAGTCAATCTGGGGCCTAATGTTGGTGATATTATCTGTTGGATAACCCGCCCTAATTGGGCCGGGTCACCGAAGCTGGCGACTCATCTCAATGTGGTTTGGGCCTTGGCCTGGTAAGGCCGAAAGTCATATGGCGGTTCAAGGCCTTCGGAAGGAGTCCATAATAGAGAAGGTCTCCAAGCCTTGGAAAGAGGGCGACTTAGAGATCGCAAGAGTCACGATTTTTGTAAAGGAAACGACCCTTGTAAACCCTAAGGACTCGACCTGTATATAAAGGCGAGTCCCAGGGAAGAAGAGGGCAGGTTAGAAATCATCGAGTGCTAGGTCAGGCGACTTATGCCCTCCTTGTAATCGAAACACCTTCAATACAACTCAAAGCAGGACGTAGGCTTTTACCTCCTCACGAGGGGCCGAACCTGGGTAAATCTCTGTCTCGCTCCCGTTCAACCCCTTTCAGTCGCCACCAAGGTGCGATGGCTCCAACACTAAGTCCATTCACAAGGACATCTGCCGTGACAAAACCACGACACATGTGCTTCACTTTTATCTTTTGAGCTAGATAATTTTGCTCTAGTGCTTCACTTAAATATTTTTAGAGCACGGAGATACGTCTCAAACGTATCTATAATTTTTTATGGTTTCACGCTGTTATCTTGTCTTCTTTGGATGTTTTATGTACCTTTTTTTAATCTATTTTGGGACTAACTTCTTAATTCAGTGCGAAGTGCCAGTTCGTGTTTTTCTGTGTTTTGACTCTTTTCAGATCTGATTTTGGAATGGAGTCCAAACGGAGTAAAACCCCGAAATGATTTTTCCCGAACGGAAGAAGATCAGGGGGCCTCTGGACCAAGCCACGTGGGCCCCAGGGAGCCCACAAGCTCCCACTCCGCCACCCCCTGACCTAGATCCTTGGCCTATATATTCCCAAATATTCAGCCAAAAATCAGGGGAGCCTCGAAAATACTTTTCCGCCACCGCAAGCTTCCGTTTTCGCGAGATCTCATCTCGAGACCCTTCCCGACGCCCTGCCGGAGGGGACTTTGTTGTTGGAGGGCTTCTTCATCATCATCATCATCGCCCCTCCAATGACTCGTGAGTAGTTCACTTCAGACCTACGGGTCCGTAGTTAGTAGCTAGATGGCTTCTTCTCTCTCTTGGATCTTCAATACAAAGTTCTCCATGATCTTCATGGAGATCTATCCGATGTAATCTTCTTTGGCGATGTGTTTGTCGAGATCCGATGAATTGTGGATTTGTGATCAGATTATCTATGATATATATTTGAGTCTTTGCTGATTTCTTATATGCATGATTTGATATCCTTGTAAGTCTCTCCGACTCTTGGCTTTGCTTTAGCCAACTAGATCTATGATTCTTGCAATGGGAGAAGTGCTTTGTTTTGGGTTCCACTTGTGGTGACCTTTCCCAGTGATAGTAGGGGCAGCAAGGCACACATCAAGTAGTTGCCATCAAGGGTAAAAATATGGGGTTTTTATCATTGGTTTGAGATTATCCCTCTACATCATGTCATCTTGCTTAAGGCGTTACTCTGTTCTTATGGACTTAATACACTAGATGCATGCTGGATAACGGTCGACGTGTGGAGTAATAGTAGTAGATGCAAAAAGTATTGGTCTACTTGTTTTGGACGTGATGCCTATAGATATAATCATTGCATAGATATCGTCACGACTTTGCGCGGTTCTATCAATTCCTCGACAGTAATTTGTTCACCCACCGTCTACTTGCTTTCATGAAAGAAGCCACTAGTAAACACTACGGCCCCCGGGTCTATTCACATCCATCGTTTACACCTCCGCTTTTACTTTGCTTTGTTACTTTGTTGCTTTCAGTTCTCACTTGGCCAACAATCTATAAGGGATTGACAACCCCTTCATAGCGTTGGGATCAAGCTTTTGTGTTTGTGCAGGATCTTAAGATACTCTTCCACTAGATTGACACCTTGGTTCTCAAACGGAGGGAAATACTTACCACTGCTATGCTACATCACCCTTTCTTCTTCGAGGGAACACCAACGCAAGGCTCCAAGGCCACGGGGGAAATCCTTTGTATACTTGCCTAGGAAGTCCCTTAAGGCGTAGCCGCAGCTGAAGGGTTCTGGTGCCGTTGCTGAGGAGTATCAAGCAACACTCCTATATCTAGCGCCATTGGAAGATCTTTTGTTGCAGTAGCAGAAGTATTTCTAGCACCGTTGCCGGGGAAGAGAATCACTTGCCGAGGAAGATCAAGACAAGAATAATCTCCCGTCAACACGCCTATTTCTGGCGTCGTTGCCGGGGAGGAGAAATTAAGATCTATCCAAGTAGGTCTCACAAACTCTTCTCTTGCATTTACTTTTGTTGCCAGTTGCCTCTCGTTTTCCTCTCCCCCACTTCACATTTGCCGTTTTCATTTGCCTTTTTCCGTTCACCCTTTTTCTCTCGCTTTCTTTCTGTTCGCTTGTGTGCCATGTGCCTTCAATATGCTTGCATCTTCATTTGTTAATCTCTTTAAGAGACCCACTTGTGTGGAACGAATTCCTAGTAGGTTGAGGGCACTTGACTATCTTTATGGAGTTTTGCATGAGATGCGTGAATCTGAAAATTGCGAGGAAGAAACTTATGAAGTGCTTCACGAGGTCTCCTTGGATGAAAAGCATGATTGCAATGGTTTCACTACAAATTATATTAGTGACAATCATGCTAAAATTATGGAAAACCCTAAGCTTGAGGATGCTAGTTTTGCTATGTCCCCTAGTTGTTGCAATAATCATGATTGGGGTGATGATCTTTCTTATGATCTTGAAAATTTGTTCAAACCTCATGATGAATATGATATTTGCAACAATACTGAAAGTGGGATTGGAGAAGTCATTACTTTATTTGATGATAATCCCACTATTTTTGAAGAGCGTCAACTTTGCATGCATGTGGTCATGAAAAGAATATCCTATGGGATAGCTATATTGTTGAATTTGAATATGATCCCACATGTAATTTCTATGAGAGAGGAAAATATTTTGGTAGAAACTTTCATGTTACCAAATCACCTCTCGTGATGTTGAGATTGATCTTGTCTCTTTCTTATTCCTTGCATATGGAAATTATTGGTTGTCTTGAAAATATGTTTTCCTATAAAATGCCTATGCATAGGAAGTATGTTAGACTTAGATGTGGTTTTCACATGCTTTAGGACGCTCTCGTTATGCTTCAATTCTTGTCTTTTGTGAGAGCATCATTGAATGCCTAACTAAGGGCGTTAAACAAAAGCGCTTGTTGGGAGGCAACCCAACGAATCTATCCTTTCTATTTCTGTTTTGTGTCTTCCACACTTTCGAAATTCTGTTATGATTTTGTTTTTGTGTTTCTTTTTGCGTTTGTGCCAAGCAAAACCGTTATGATTAGTCTTGGGGATGATCGTTTGGTCATGCTGGAAAAGACAAAAACTTTCTGCTCACGGAAAGAATTTTCTTTTTTTCCTGTAAGAGATTTTGAGTTGATTCTTTTGTATGCTGATTGCTACGCATATTCTTCATATTGTCGTAATTTTTCAGAATTTTTGAAGTGACAGAGATATACGGAATATACATATAGTTACAGACTGGTCTGCTGTTAACAGATTCTGTTTTTGTTGTGTTGGTTGCTTATTTTGATGAAACTATGGATAGTATCGGGGGTATTAGCCATGGAAGATTGAAAGTACAGTAACCCAACATCAGCACAAGTAGAATTTAAGTTTTCTATAGTACCAAAGGAAGTGGTGGTTTGCTTTCTTGTACTAATGTTATCACGAGTTTCTGTTTAAGTTTCGTGTTGTGAAGTTTTCAAGTTTTGGGTGAAGTTCTGATGGACAAAGAGATAAAGAGTGGCAAGAGCTCAAGCTTGGGGATGCCCAAGGCACCCCAAGAGATTCAAGGATGTCGTAAAAGCCTAAGCTTGGGGATGCCCCGGGAAGGCATCCCCTCTCTCGTCTTCAATCCATCGCTAACGTTACTTGGGGCTATATTTTTATTCACCACATGTTATGTGTTTTTTCTTGGAGCGTCTTGTATCGTAGGAGTCTTTTATTTTTTTTGTGTCACAATCATCCTTGCTGCACACCTAGAGAGAGAGAGACATGCACACACCATGATTTTGTCGAGCTTCACTTATATCTTTTGGTAGACAATTCAGCTCACATGTGCTTCACTTATATCTTTTGAGCTAGATACTTTTGCTCTGTGTGCTTCACTTATATCTTTTAGAGCACAGCGGTGCGTGGCTTGGTAGTTGATCTATGCTTTGAAAGTAGTCTCAAAAGGGGTAGTTATCCAAAGGGATACGAAAACTTCCACCTTCATGTGCATTGAATAGTTAGAAAAGTTTGATTCATCTCAATTAGTTTTGAGTTGTGGTTATGGTAATATTGAAGTCATGCTAGTAAGGTGTTGTGGATCTAGAAATACTTGTGTTGAAGTTAGTGATTCCCGTAGCATGCACGTGTGGTGAACCACTATGTGATGAAATCTGAGCATGATTAGTATATTTTTTGTCATCCTTTGCGTGGCGGTCGGGATCGCGCGATGGTTTATACCTACCAACCCTTCCCCTAGGAGTATGCGTTGAATGCTTTGTTTCGATTACTAATAAAACTTTTGCAACAAGTATATGAGTTCTTCATGACTAATGTTGAGTCCATGGTTTAGATGCACTTTCACCTTCCACCATCACTACCTTCTAGTGCCGTGCAACTTTCGCCGGTGCACAAAACCCACCATTAGCCTCCCTCAAAACAGCCACCATACCTACCTACTATGGCTTTTTCAAAGTCATTCCGAGATATATTGCCATGCAAATACCACCATGACATGTGCCACCATGTCTACATTGCCATTGCATGATCGTAAGATAGCTAGCATGATGTTTCCATTGATGTCTATGCCATGCTAGATCATTGCCACGGTACACTACCGAAGGCATTCCATATAGAGTCATCGTTACTCCAAGTTTTGAGTTGAAAGTGTGATGATCATCATTAATGGAGCATTGTCCCATGTGAGGAAATAAAAGAGGCCAAAGAAGCCCACAAAAAAGAGGCCAAAGAGCCCACCAAATAAAAAAATGAGAGAAAAAGAGAGAAGGGACAATGCTACCACTTTTTCCACACTTGTGCATATTAAGCACCATGATCTTCATGATTGAGAGTCTCTCGTTTTGTCACCACCATATAGCTAGTGGGAAATTTTCATTATATAACTTGGCTTGATTATTCCAATGATAGGCTTCCTCAAAATTGCCTTAGGTCTTCTTGAGCACGCAAGTTGGATGCACACCCACTAGTTTTCTTTAAGAGCTTTCACATACTCGTAGCTCTAGTGCATCATTGTGTGGCAATCCCTACTCATTCACATTGATATCTATTGATGAGAATCTCCACAGCTCATTGATATGCCTAGTTAATGTGACTGACTTCTCCTTTTTGTCTTGCAACCTCCACCACATTCCACACCATCTATAGTGCTATAACCATGGCTCACGCTCATGTATTGCGTGAGAGTTGAAAACGTTTGAGAAAGTAAAGGTGTGAAACAATTACTTGGCCAATACCGGGGTTGTGCATGATTTAAATTCATTGTGCAATGATGATAGAGCATAGCCACACTATATGCTTTTGTAGGAATAACTTTCTTCTGGCCTTGTTATTTTGAAAGTTCATGATTACCTTGCTAGTTTGCTTGAATTATTATTGTTTCCACGTCAATAGCAAACTATTGTTTTGAATCTAATGGATCTGAACATTCACATCACATAAGAGGAATTACAAAGGACACCTATGCTAGGTAGCATCAAGGCATCAAAAATTCATTCTTTATCACTTCCCTACTCGAGGACGAGCAGGAGTTAAGCTTGGGGATGCTTGATACTCTCAAACGTATCTATAATTTTTGATGGTTTCACATTGTTATCTTGTCTTCTTTGGATGTTTTATGTACCTTTTTATATCTTTTTTGGGAATAAATTATTAATTCAGTGCCAAGTGCCAGTTCCGGTTTTTTCTGTGTTTTTGACTCTTTTCAGATCTGATTTTGGAACGAAGTCCAAACGGAATAAAAACCCCAAAATGATTTTTACCCGAACGAAAGAAGATCAGGGGGCCTCTGGGGCAAGCCAGGTGGGCTCCACGGAGCCCACAAGCTCCCACTCTGCCACCAGGGGGAAGCGGCGGTGTGAGGGATTGTGGCCTCCCTAGCCGCCCCCTGACCTAGATCATTGGCCTATATATTCCCAAATATTCAGCAAAAAATCAGGGGAGCCTCGAAAATACTTTTCCGCCGCCGCAAGCTTCCGTTTCCGCGAGATATCATCTGGAGACCCTTCCCGGCATCCTGTCGGAGGGGACTTTGGAGTTGGAGGGCTTCTTCATCATCATCATCGCCCCTACAATTACTCGTGAGTAGTTCACTTCAAACCTACGGGTC
This sequence comes from Hordeum vulgare subsp. vulgare, assembly GCF_904849725.1. NCBI lineage: Eukaryota > Viridiplantae > Streptophyta > Magnoliopsida > Poales > Poaceae > Hordeum > Hordeum vulgare. Next base: position 593,822,659 of record NC_058521.1, read on the forward strand.
CGTAGTTAGTAGCTAGATGGCTTCTTCTCTCTCTTGGATCTTCAATACAAAGTTCTCCATGATCTTCATGGAGATCTATCCGATGTAATCTTCTTTGCCGATGTGTTTGTTGAGATCCGATGAATTGTGGATTTGTGATTAGATTATCTATGATATATATTTGAGTCTTTGCTGATTTCTTATATGCATGATTTGATATCCTTGTAAGTCTCTCCGAGTCTTGGGTTTTGTTTGGCCAACTAGATCTATGATTCTTGCAATGGGAGAAGTGCTTGGTTTTGGGTTCTACCATGTGGTGACCTTTCCGAGTGACAGTAGGGGCAGCAAGGCACACATCAAGTAGTTGCCATCAAGGGTAAAAAGATGGGGTTTTTATCATTGGTTTGAGATTATCCCTCTACATCATGTCATCTTTCTTAAGGCGTTACTCTATTCTTATGGACTTAATACACTAGATGCATGTTGGATAGCGGTCGATGTGTGGAGTAATAGTAGTAGATGCAGAAAGTATCGGTCTACTTGTTTTGGACGTGATGCCTATAGAGATAATCATTGCATAGATATCGTCACGACTTTGCGCGGTTCTAACAATTGCTCGACAGTAATTTGTTCACCCACCGTCTACTTTCTTTCATGAGAGAAGCCACTAGTAAACACTATGGCCCCCGAGTCTATTCACATCCATCGTTTACACCTCCGCTTTTACTTTGCTTTGTTACTTTGTTTCTTTCAGTTCTCACTTGCCAAACAATCTATAAGGGATTGACAACCCCTTCATAGCGTTGGGAGCAAGCTTTTGTGTTTGTGCAGGATCTTAAGATACTCTTCCACTGGATTGACATCTTGGTTCTCAAACTGAGGGAAATACTTACCACTGCTACGCTACATCACCCTTTCCGCTTCGAGGGAACACCAACGCAAGGCTCCAAGGCCACGGGGGAAATCCTTTGTATACTTGCCTAGGAAGTCCCTTAAGGCGTAGCCGTAGCTGAAAGATTCCTGGTGCCGTTGCTGAGGAGTATAAAGCAACACTCCTATTTCTGGTGCCGTTGGTAGATCTTTTGTTGCTGTAGCACACGGCGGTGTCATATTTTGTAGAAATAAAAACTGTCGATCTTCACTTATACCATTTTGAAAGTGCTCTGTCTAAGTAACTTGGTAATTGGCGTGTGTTATGAAATTAGTCCCAATTATGATAGGCATCCAAAGAGGATATTATAAAAACTTTCATATTCAAGTGCATTGATTAGTAAGCGAAGTTTGATTCCTCACAATTAGTTTTGAGATATGGATATGGTAATATTACAGTTATGTTAGTAGGGTGTTGTGAATCTAGAAATACTTGTGCTGAAGTTAGTGATTCCCGTAGCATGCACGTATGGTGAACCGCTATCTTAGGAAGTCGGAGCATAATTGATTTATTGATTGTCATCCTTTGTGTGGCGGTCGGGATCGCGCGATGGTTAACACCTACCAACCCTTCCCCTAGGAGTATGCGTTTAGCACTTTGTTTCGATTACTAATAAAACATTCGCAATAAGTGTATGAGTTCTTCATGACTAATGTGAGTCCATGGTATAGATGCACTCTCACCTTCCACCATTGCTAGCCTCTCTAGTGTTGCGCAACTTTCGCCGGTGCACAAACCCACCATATACCTTCCTCAAAACAGCCACCATACCTACCTATTATGGCATTTTCATAACCATTCTGAGATATATTGCCATGCAACTCCCACCGTTCCGTCTCATGACATGTGTCGTCACTTTCATATTGCCATTGCATGATCGTAAGATAGCTAGCGAGATGTTTCAACGTCATACGCTAAGCTAGATCATTGCACATCCCGGTACACTGCCGGAGGCATTTCATATAGAGTCATCACTGTGCTAAGTATTGAGTTGTAAGTAAATAAAAGTGTGATGATCATCATTACTAGAGCATTGTCCCATTTGAGAAAAAAAGAGGCCAAATATGCCCACCAAAAAAATATGAAAAAAGAGGCCAAAGAGCCCAAACAAAAAAATGAGAGAAAAAGAGAGAACAGACAATGCTACTATCTTTTTCCACACTTGTGCTTCAAAATTGGAGCATGTTCTTCATGATAGAGAGTCTCTTGTTTTGTCACTTCCTTATACTAGTGGGAATTTTCATTATATAACTTGGCTTGTATAGTCCAATGATGGGCTTCCTCAAAATAGCCCTAGGTCTTCGTGAGCAAGCAAGTTGGGTGCACACCCACTAGTTTTATTTTTGAGCTTTCACACACTTATAGCTCTAGTGGATCTGTTGCATGGCAATCCCTACTCATTCACATTGATATGTATTGATGGGCATCTCCATAACCCATTAATACGCCGAGTCAATGTGACCATCTCCTCCTTTTTGCCTCACAATCTCCACCACACTCTATTCCACCTATAGTGTTATATCCATGGCTCACGCTCATGTATTGCGTGAGAGTTGAAAAAGTTTGAGAAAGTAAGAGTGCGAAAACAATTACTTGGCCAATACCGGGGTTGTGCATGATTTAAATTCGTTGTGTGGTGATGATGGAGCATAGCCAGACTATATGATTTTGTAGGGATAACTTTCTTTGGCCTTGTTATTTCAAAAGTTCATGATTACTTTGCTAGTATGCTTGAAGTATTATTTTTTTCATGTCAATAGTAAACTATTGTTTTGAATCTAATGGATCTGAACATTCATGCCACAAGAAAGAAGTTACAACGAAAAAATATTTTAGGTAGCATTCCACATGAAAAATTATGTCTTTATCACCTCCCTACTCGAGGACGAGCAGGAGTTAAGCTTGGGGATGGTTGATACGTCTCCAACGTATCTATAATTTTTTGTGGTTCCATGATATTATCTTGTCAACTTTGGATGTTTTATATGCATGAATATGCTATTTTATATCATTTTTGGGCTAACCTATTAATTAGTGCCCAGTGCCAGTTTCTGTTTTTTCCGTGTTTTGACCTTTTTTAGAAAATAATACTAAACGCAGTCCAAACGGAATAAAAGCCGCGGGATGATTTTTTCCATAAGAGAAGATACGCAGGGGACTTGAGAACCAAGGCCTAGGGGGGCGCCTAGCAGGCTTGTGGGCCCCACGTGCCTCCTTTCCCTACCTCTTTCGCCTATCCCGAAACCAAAAAAGAGAGCCACGAAAATACTTTTCCGCCGACGCAAGCTTCTGTCTCCGCAAGATCTCATCTGGGGACCGTTCTGGTGCCCTGCCGGAGGAGGATTCGGACACGGAGGGCTTCTTCATCAACACGATTGCTTCTCCGATGATGCATGAGTAGTTCACCAGAGACCTTCGGGTCCATAGCTAGTAGCTAGATGGCTTCTTCTCTCTCTTGGATCTTCAATACAAAATTCTCCATGATCTTCATGGAGATCTATCTGATGTAACTTCCTTTTGCGGTGTGTTTTACGAGATCCGATGAATTGTGGATTTATGATCAGATTATCTATGAATATTATTTGAGTCTCCTTTGATCTCTTATATGCATGATTTCGTATCCTTGTAATTCACTTCGAGTTATGGGTTTCGTATGGCCAACTTGATCTATCATACTTGCAATAGGAGAAGTGCTTGGTTTTGGGTTCATACCGTGCGGTGTCCTCACCCAGTGACAAAAAGGGTGGCGAGGCATGCATCATGTTGTTCCCATTAAGGGTAAAAATATGGGGCTTATATCATATTGCATGAATTTATCCCTCTACATCATGTCATCTTGCTTAAGGCGTTACTCTGTTTGTTATGAACTCAATACACTAGATGCATGCTGGATGGCGGTCGATGCCTGGAGTAATAGTAGTAGATGGAGAAAGTATCGGTCTACTTGTCTCAGACGTGATGCCTATATGTATGATCATTGCCTTAGATATCGTCATGACTTTGCGCGATTCTATCAATTGCTCGACAGTAATTCGTTCACCCACCGTAATACTTGCTATCATGAGAGAAGACTCTAGTGAACACTATGGCCCCCGGGCCTACTTCACATCCTATATTTAGATCTACAAAAATACAAAAAATACTTTGTTTCACTTTTCACCTTCACATGTCACCTTGCAAATAATCATGAAGGGATTGACAACCCCTTTATCGCATTGGGTGCAAGTTTGTTTGTTTTTGCGCAGGTACATTGGTGCCTCATCTTGATACTCCAACTGGATTGATACCTTGGTTCTCAAACTGAGGGAAATACTTATCGCTACTGATACGTCTCCAACGTATCTACAATTTTGGATGGTTTCATGCTATTATCTTGTCAAACTTTGGATGTTTTGTATGCCTTTTATATCTTTTTTGGGACTAACTTATTAACTCAGTGCCAAGTGCCAGTTCCTGTTTTTTCCATGTTTTTGACCCCTTTCAGAGGAGGATTTTGAATGGAGTCCAAACGGAACGAAACTGCCAAAAAGATTTTTTCTGAAACAGAAAAAGATCGAGAAGCGTGAGAATCAGGGCAGGGGGCGTGCAGGGATCCCACAAGCCCCGTAGCCGCGGCCAGGGGGCCCGCGCATCCCTGGCTTGTGTGTTCCCTGGGCCACTTCTGCCCTAGGACTTTCGCCTATAAATTCCCTAAAATCCCAGAAAAAATCACGAGATCATCGAAAGTACTTTTCCGCCGCCGCAAGCTTCTGTCCCGCAAGATCCCATCTGGGGCACGTTCTGGTGCCCTGCCGGAGGGGGGATTCGAATACGGAGGCTTCTTCATCAACACCATGAAATCTCCGATGATGCGTGAGTAGTTCACCATAGACCTACGGGTCCGTAGCTAGTAGCTAGATGAGTTCTTCTCTCTCTTGGATCTTCAATACAAAGTTCTCCATGATCTTCGTGGAGATCTATCCGATGTAATCTTCTTTTGCGGTGTGTTTGTGGAGATGCGATGAATTGTGGATTTATGATCAGATCATCTATGAATCTTATTTGAGTTTCTTCTGATCTCTCTTATGCATGATTTCATATCCTTGTAATTCTCTTCGAGTTGTGGGTTTTGTTTGGCCAACTAGATCTATGATTCTTGCAATGGGAGAAGTGCTTGGTTTTGGGTTCATACCGTGCTGTGACCTCACCCATTGACAGAAGGGGTAGCGATGCACGCATCATGTTGTTGCCATTAAGGGTAAAAAGATGGGGTTTTCATCATTGGTTTGAGATTATCCCTCTACATCATGTCATCTTGCTTAAGGCGTTACTCTGTTCGTCATGAACTCAATACACTAGATGCATGCTGGATAGCGGTCGATGTGTGGAGTAATAGTAGTAGATTCAGAAAGTATCGGTCTACTTGTCTCGGACGTGATGCCTATATGTATGATCATTGCCTTAGATATCGCCATGACTTTGCGTGGTTCTATCAATTGCTCGACAGTAATTTGTTCACTCACCGTAATATTTTCTATTTTGAGATAAGCCTCTAGTGAACACTATGGCCCCCGGGTCTACTCCACACCATAGTTTCAGCCTTACACTTTTTCTTCGTTGAACTTTCCGCCTTCAGATCTCACTTTTCAATCAATCTTGAAGGGATTGACAACCCCTTTATAGCGTTGGGTGCAAGCTCGTTTGTGTTTGTGCAGGTACTCTGTACTTCACGAGATTCTCCTACTAGATTGATATCTTGGTTCTCAAACTGAGGGAAATACTTACTGCTCCTGTGCTACATCACCCTTTCCTCTTCAAGGGAAAACCAACGCAAGCTCAAGGGACGACAGAAGGTTTCTGTCGACGTAGCAGAAGGATTTCTGGCGCCGTTGCCGGGGAGGATCAAGTCAAGAACTCATCCAAGTAAGTGTCGCAAACTCATCTCTTGCATTTACTTTTTTGCCTCTCGTTTTCCTCTCCCCCACTTCTGAAAAACAAAAATTTACAAAAAAATCTTTGCCTTTTTCGTTTGCCTTTTCGTTCGCCCTTTTCTCTCCTTGGCTCTTTGTTCGCTTGTGTCCTTGCTTGCTTGCTTAAGTCACCATGACTGAAAACACCAAACTTTGTGAATTCTCTAATACTAATAATAATGATTTTATTAGTACTCCGATTGCTCCCGCCACTAGTGCGGAGTCATACAAAATCAATGCCGCTTTGCTGAATCTTGTTATGAAAGAGAAATTCGCCGGCCTTCCTAGTGAAGATGTCGCATCCCATCTTAACACCTTCATTGAGCTTTGTGATATGCAAAAGAAGAAAGATGTGGATAATGATGTGATTAAATTGAAGCTTTTTCCTTTCTCGTTGCGAGATCGAGAAAAAACTTGGTTTTCGTCTTTGCCCAAAAATAGTATCGATTCTTGGGATAAATGCAAAGATGCTTATATATCCAAGTATTTTACATCAACTAAGATCATCTCTTTCCGTAATGATATCATGAATTTTAAGCAACTTCATCATGAACATGTTGCACAATCTTGGGAGAGAATGAAATTGATGATTAGAAATTGTCCCGCTCATGGCTTGAGTCTTTGGATGATTATACAAATCTTTTACGTGGCTTGAATTTCGCTTCTAGAAATATCTTGGACTCCACCTCAGGTGGAACGTTCATGGAAATAACGTTAGGAGAAGCCACAAAACTCCTAGACAATATCATGACGAACTACTCTCAGTGGCACACTGAAAGGTCACCTACTAGTAAGAAGGTACACGCTATGGAAGAAATTAACTTGTTGAGTGCTAAGATGGATGATTTAATGAATTTGGTTGCTATTAGAAGTGCTCCTTTAGATCCTAATGATATGCCCTTGTCTTCCTTGATTAAGAGTAGCAACGCTAGCTTGGACGTTAATTTTGTTGGTAGGAATAATTTTGGCAACAACAATGCTTTTAGAGGAAACTACGTTCCTATGCCTTTTCCTAGTAACTCCTCTAATAACTTTGGCAACTCCTACAACAATACTCATGGAAATTACAATAGATTACCCTTTGATCTAGAGAGTAATATCAAAGAGTTTATCAACTTGAAAAAGATTTTCAATGCGTCCATCGAGGAAAAACTAATGAAAATTGACGATTTGGCTAAGAGCGTTGATAGAATGTCTAGTGATATTGATGCTTTGAAAGTTAGATGTGCTCCTCCCAAGATCAATATGGATGAAACTTTGAAAGCTATGCGTCTTTCCATGATTGAGAGCAAAGAAAGAACCGCCCAAATTCGTGCTACACATGAATGGCTTAAAAAGGCGTGTTCTCGTGATAAGAATCACGAAGACCTTAAAGTGATTGGTGTGACTCCCATTGAAACTTTGTTTTCTTGTGTCAAACCCAATGATGATGGGGCTGGATATGAATCCACTTTGGTTGAAAAGCGCCCCAATGATTTGGAGTCCACCTATCTTAATGCTAAAAGCATTGAAAGTGGAGTAGAACACATTAGAACTTTTAGTAGTAATGAAATTACTACTTTGGATTTCAAGGAATTCAATTATGATATTTGCTCCTTGATTGAATGCATTTCCTTGATGCAATCCATGCTAAACTCTCCACACACTTATAGCCAAAACAAAGCCTTTACCGATCATATCATCGAAGCTATGATAAAATCTCTTGAAGAGAAACTTGAATTGGAAGTCTCTATCCCTAGAAAGCTTCATGATGAGTGGGAACCTACTATCAAAATCAAAATAAAAAACTATGAATGCAATGCTTTGTCTGATTTGGGTGCTAGTGTTTTCGCGATTCCAAAGTCTTTATGTGATGCTCTGGATTTTAATGAGATTGAAGAGTGTTCTCTTAATTTGCATCTTGCGGATTCTACTGTCAAGAAACCCATGGGAAGGATCAATGATGTTCTTATTATTGCAAATAGGAACTATGTACCCGTGGATTTCATTGTGCTTGACATTGATTGCAATCCTACATGCCCTATTATTCTTGGTAGACCTTTCCTAAGGACTATCGGTGCTATCATCGTTATGAAGGAAGGGAATATTAGATTTAAATTTGCTTTAAAGAAGGGCATGGAGCACTTTCCTAGAAAGAAAATAAGATTGCCTTATGAATCCATGATGAGGGCCACTTATGGTTTGAGCGCCAAAGACGACGATACGTGATTCTATCGCTTTTATGCGTAGCTAAGGGCGTTAAACAACAGCGCTTGTTGGGAGGCAACCCAATGAATTTATCTTTTTATTTCTATTTTTTAGCGTCCATACCATCATAATTCTGTTGTGATTGTGTTTTTTGTGTTTCTTTTTGTGTTTGAGCCAAGCAAAACCTTTATGACTAGTCTTGGTAATGGTTGTTTGATCCTGCTGGAAAAAGACAAAAACTTTTCTCTCACGAGATGATTTTTAATTTTTATTCAGAAAGATATTTTGAGTTGATTCTTTTTGCTGATGGTTTACATCCCTTTTTCCCAGGCAGTAGTAATTTTTCAAAAAATTGGAGGTACCAGAAGTATACGAAGTATACATATTGCTACAGACTGGTCTGTTTTTGACAGATTCTGTTTTTGTTGAGTTGGTTGCTTGTTTTGATGAAACTATGGATAGTATCGGGGGGTACTAGCCATGGAAAAGTGATAATACAGTACCCCAACACCAATATAAATAGAAATAAAGATTGCTACAGTAACAAAAGAGGTGGTAGTTTGTTTTCTTGTGCTAATGTTATCACGAGTTTCTGTTCAAGTTTTGTGTTGTGAAGCTTTCAAGTTTTGGGTGATGTTCTCTTGGACAAAGATATAAGGATTGTAAAGAGCTCAAGCTTGGGGATGCCCAAGGCATACCAAGCCAAATTCAAGGACACCAAAAAGCCTAAGCTTGGGGATGCCCCGGGAAAGCATCCCCTCTTTCGTCTTCAATCCATCGGTTACATTACTTGGAGCTATATTTTTATTCACCACATGATATGTGTTTTGCTTGGAGCGTCTTATATCGTAGGAGTTCTTTCTTTTTGTTGTGTCACAATCATCCTTGCTGCACACCTTTAGAGAGAGGCATGCACTCATCATGATTTTGCTAGAATGCTCATAGTACTTCACTTATATCTTTTGATCTAGATAATTTTGCTCTATGTGCTTCACTTAGATCTTTTAGAGCACGGCGGTGCGTAACTTGGTAGTTGGCTTATGCTATGAAAGTAGTTCCAAAGGTGATAGGTACCCAAAGAGGATACAAAAACCTCCATCTTCATTTGCATTGAGTAGAAAGAGAAGTTTTGATTCCTCTCAATTAGTTTTGAGATGTGATTTTGGTAATATTAAGAGTTATGTTAGTAGGGTGTTGTTGATCTAGAAATACTTGTGTTGAAGTTAGTGATTCGTGTAGCATGCACGTCTGGTGAACTGCTATGTTAGGAAGTCGGAGCATACTTGATCAATTCATTGTCATCCTTTGTGTTGAGGTCGGGATCGCGCGATGGTTAACACCTACCAACCCTTCCCCTAGGAGTATGCGTTTAGCACTTTGTTTCGATTACTAATAAAAACTTTCGCAACAAGTATGTGAGTTCTTCATGACTAATGTGAGTCCATGGTATAGATGCACTTTCACCTTCCACCATTGCTAGCCTCTCTAGTGCCGCGCAATTCGCGCCGGTGCACAAGCCCACCATATGCCTTCCTCAAAACAGGCACCATACCTACCTACTATGGCATTTTCATAGCCATTCCGGGATATATTGCCATGCAACTCCCACCGTTCCGTCTCATGACTTGTGCCGTCACTCTCATATTGCCAATGCATGATCGTAAGATATCTAGCGAGATGTTTCAACATCATACGCCAAGCTAGATCGTTGCACATCCCGGTACACTGCCGGAGGCATTTCCTATAGAGTCATCATCGTTCTAAGCTTTGAGCTGTGAGTAAATAAAAGTGTGATGATCATCATTATTAGATCATTGTCCCATGTGAGGAAATAAAAATAAAAAAAAGAGAGGCCAAAGAGCCCATACAAAAAAAGGAGAAAAAAAGAGAGGCCCAAGTGCCCAAATAAAAAAGGAGAGAAAAAGAGAGAAGGGACAATGCTACTATCTTTTTCCACACTTATGCTTCATAATAGCACCATGTTCTTCATGATTGAGAGCTTCTTGCTTTGTCACTACCATATGCTAGTGGGAATCTTCATTATATAACTTGGCTTGTATATTCCAATGATGGGCTTCCTCAAATTTCCCTAGGTCTTCGTGAGCAAGCAAGTTGGATGCACACCCACTAGTTCTCCTTTTGAGCTTTCACATACTTATAGCTCTAGTGCATCCTTTGTATGGCAATCCCTACTGATTCACATTGATATCTATTAATGGGCATCTCCATAGCCCTTTGATACGCCGAGTCAATGTGACCATCTCCTCCTTTTTGTCTCACAACCACCACCACAATCTATTCCACCTATAGTGTTATATCCATGGCTCACGCTCATGTATTGCGTTATAGTTATAAAAGGTTTGAGAAAGTAAGAGTGCGAAAACAATTACTTGGCCAATACCGGGGTTGTGCATGATTTACATTAGTTGTGTGAGGATGATGGAGCATAGCCAGACTATATGATTTTGTAGGGATAACTTTCCTTGGCCTTGTTATTTTGAAAGTTCATGATTACCTTTCTAGTTTGCTTGAAGTATTATTGTTTTCATGTCAATAGCAAACTATTGTTTTGAATCTTACGGATCTGAACATTCATGTCACATGAAATAAGTTATAAAGGACAACTATGCTAGGTAGCATTCCACATCAAAAATTCAGTCTTTATCACTTCCCTACTCGAGGACGAGCAGGAGTTAAGCTTGGGGATGCTTGATACATCTCCAACGTATCTATAATTTTTGATGGTTTCATGCTATTATCTTGTCAAACTTTGGATGTTTTGTATGCCTTTTATATTTTTTTGGGACGAACTTATTAACTCAGTGCCAAGTGCCAGTTCCTGTTTTTTCCATGTTTTTGATCCCTTTCAGAGGAGGATTTTGAACGGAGTCCAAACGGAAGGAAACTACCAAAAATATTTTTTTCCGAAACAGAAAAAGATCGGGAAGCCTGAGAATCAGGGCAGGGGGCCTGCAGGGACCCCACAAGCCCCCTAGACGCGGCCAGGGGGGCCCGCGCCTCCCTGGCTTGGGGGCTCCCTGGGCCACCTCTGCCCTAGGACTTTCGCCTGTAAATTCCCTAAAATCCCAGAAAAAATGAGGAGATCATCGAAAGTACTTTTCCGCCGCCGCAAGCTTCTCTCTCTGCAAGATCCCATCTGGGGCACGTTCGGTTGCCCTGCCGGAGGGGGGATTCGGATACGGAGGGCTTCTTCATCAACACCATGACCTCTCCGATGATGCGTGAGTAGTTCACCATAGACCTATGGGTCCATAGCTAGTAGCTAGATGGCTTCATCTCTCTCTTGGATCTTCAATACAAAGTTCTCCATGATCTTCATGGAGATCTATCCGATGTAATCTTATTTTGCGGTGTGTTTGTCGAGATCCGATGAATTGTGGATTTATGATCAAATTATCTATGAATCTTATTTGAGTTTCTTCTGATCTCTCTTATGCATGATTTCATATCCTTGTAATTCCCTTCGAGTTGTGGGTTTTGTTTGGCCAACTAGATCTATGATTCTTGCAATGGGAGAAGTGCTTGGTTTTGGGCTCATACCGTGCGGTGACCTCACCCAATGACAGAAGGGGTAGCGAGGCACGCATCGTCTTGTTGCCATCAAGGGTAAAAAGATGGGGTTTTCATCATTGGTTTGAGATTATCCCTCTACATCATGTCATCTTGCTTAAGGCGTTACTCTGTTCGTCATGAACTCAATACACTAGATGCATGTTGGATAGTGGTCGATGTGTGGAGTAATAGTAGTAGATGCAGAAAGTATCGGTCTACTTGTCTCGGAACTGATGCCTATATGTATGATCATTGCCTTAGATATCATCATGACTTTGTGCGGTTCTATCAATTGCTCGACAGTAATTTGTTCACCGAGTGTAGTAGTTGCTATTTTGAGAGAAGCCTCTAGTGAACACTATGGCCCCCGGGTCTACTCCAGACCATATTTTCAGCCTTACACTTTTTCTTTGTTGAACTTTCCGCCTTCAGATCTCACTTTGCAATCAATCTTGAAGTGATTGACAACCCCTTTATAGCGTTGGGTGCAAGTTCGTTTGTGTTTGTGCAGGTACTCTGGACTTGACGAGATTCTCCTACTCGATTGATACCTTCGTTCTCAAACTGAGGGAAATACTTACTGCTCATGTGTTGCATCACCCTTTCCTCTTCAAGGGAAAACCAACACAAGCTCAAGGGACGACAGAAGGTTTGTGTCGACATAGCAGCTACTTTGCTGCATCACCCTTTCCTCTTCAAGGGCAAAACCAACGCAAGGTCAGGAGGTAGCAGGGTACCGGATCGATTTTTAATGTTCCATGAACCCTATGCACGACTATCGAGACGTCGCGAAAACTTTTTTTTGCGTTTCTGGCCAGTTTCGTGGCTATAACGCACTGTTTTGGGGTCTCGGGTCGATTTTTGATGCTCCATGAACCATGTGCACGACTATCAAGATATCGCTAAAATTCGGTGTTTTTATCATTTCGGGCCAGTTTCGTGGCTATAACGCAATGCTTTGGGGTCCCGGATCGATTTTTAATGCTCCATGAACCATGTGTACGACTATCGAGACGTCGCAAAAACATGTTTTTGTCGTTTTGGGCAAATTTGGTGGGCTATAACGCACTGTTTTGTGGTCCCGAATCGATTTTTGATGTATATGAACCATGTGCACGGCTATCGAGATGTCTAAAAACTCGGTGTTTTTTTTTGTTTTGGGCCAGTTTCATGGGCTATAGCGCAGTGTTTTGGGGTCCCGGGTTGATTTTTGATGCTCCATGAACCCTGTGCATGGCTATCGAGATGTCAAAAAAACTTGTTGTTTTTGTCATTTCGGGCCAGTTTCGTGCGCTATAGCGCACTATTTTTGGGGTCCCGTATCGATTTTTGATGCTCCATGAACCCTGTGCACGGCTATCGAGACATCACAAAAACTTGTTGTTTTTATTGTTTCGGGCCAGTTTCAGGGGCTATCGAGTGCATTTTTTATGCTGCATGAACCGTGTGCACGGCTATCGAGATGTCGCAAAAACTCGGTGTTTTTGTCGTTTCGGACGAGCATCATGGGCTAGCACACTATTTTGGGGTCCCGGGTCGATTTTTAATGCTCCATGAACCCAGTGCAGGGCTATCGAGACGTTGCAAAAACTTGTTATTATAGTTGTTTCGGGTCCTTTTCGTGGTCTATAGTGCATTGTTTTGTGGTTCACGGTCATTTTTGATGCTCCATGAACTGTGTGCACGGCTATCGAGACGTCGCAAGAACTCGTTGTTGTTGTCGTTTCTGGCCATTTTCGTGGGCTATAACGCGTTGTTTTGGGGTCCGTGGTCGCTTTCTTATGCTGCATGAACCGTGTGCACGACTATCGAGATGTCGCAAAAACTCGGTGTTTTTGTCGTTTCTCGCCATTTTCGTGGGTTATCACGCGTTGTTTTGGGGTCCGTGGTCGCTTTCTTATGCTGCATGAACCGTGTGCACGACTATCGAGATGTCGGAAAAACTTGGTGTTTCATGGGTTATAGCGCATTGTTTTGGGGTCCCCGATCGATTTTTGATGCTCCATGAACCCCGTGCACGGCTATATAGACGGCGCAAAAAGTTATTATTTTTGTCGTTTCGGGCTAGTTTCGTGAGCTATCACACACTGTTTTGGGGTCCCGGTTGATTTTTGATGCTCCATGAACCATGTGCTCGGCTATCGAGACGTCATGAAAACTCGTTATTTTGGCCGTTTCAGGCCAGTTTCGTCGACTCCGCACTATTTTGTCGTTTCAGGCTAGTTTCTTGAGCTATAGGGCACTGTTTAGGGGTCCCGGGTCGATTTTTGATGCACCATGAACCTGTGGACGCCTATCGAGATGTTGAAAAAACATGTTGTTTTTGTCCTTTCGGGCCACTTTCGTGGGATATAGCGCAGTGTTTTGGGGTCACGGGTCGCTTTTTGATGCTCCTTGAACCCTATAAACAGTTATCGAGATGTCGCAAAAACTCGTTGGTTTTGTCGTTTCGGGCCATTTTTGTGGGCTATAACTTCTATTTTTCGGTTTTCGGTTCAATTGTTGATGCTGCATGAACCTTGTGCATGGCTATGAAGACGTCGCAAAAACTCGTTCTTTTTGCGTTTCTCGCTAGTTTCGTGGGCTATAGCGCACTGTTTTGGGGTCCCGTGTTGTTTTTTTATGCTCCATGAACCACGTGCAGACCTATCGAGATGTCGAAAAAACTCATTGTTTTTGTCGTTTCGGACCAGTTTCGTGGGCTATAGGGCACTGTTTTTGGGTCTCGGATCGATTTTTAATGCTTCATGAACCCTATGCGCGACTCTCGAGACTTCGCAAAAACATGTTGTTTTTATGGTTTCGAGCGAGTTTCGTGGGCTTTAACGCACTATTTTGTGGTCCCGAGTGCATTTTTGATGTTGCATGAACCCTGTGCACGACTATTGAGATGTCGCAAAAACTTGGTGTTTTTGTCGTTTCGAGCGAGCATCATGGGCTATAGCGCACTGTTTTGGGTTCCCGGATCGATTTTTAATGCTCCATGAACCGTGTGCACGGCTATCGAGACGTCACAAAAACTCGTTGTTTTTGTCCTTTCGAGCAAGTTTTGTGGTCTATAGTGCAATGTTTTGGGGTCCATGGTCATTTTTGATGTTCCATGAACCCTGTGCACGGCTAACGAGACGTCGCAAAAACTCGTTGTTTTTGTCCTTTCGGGTCATTTTCGTGGGCTATAACATGTTCTTTTGGGCTCCGTGGTCGATTTCTTATGCTCCATGAACCCAGTGCATGGCTATCGAGATGTCGCAAGAACTCGGTGTTTTTGTCGTTTTGGACCAGTTTCATGGGCTATAGCGCATTGTTCTGGGTCCTGGGTCGATTTTTGATGCCCCATGAACCCTATGCATGGCTACCGAGATGTCACAAAAACTTGTTTTTGTCGTTTTGGGCCAGTTTCGTGGCTACAACGCACTGTTTGGGGTCTCGGGTCGATTTTTTATGCTCCATGAACCATGTGCACGGCTATCAAGATGTCGCAAAAATTCAGTGTTTTTCTCGTTTTGGGCCAATTTCGTGAGCTCTAGCGCACTGTTTTTGATGCTCCATGAACTGTGCGCACCACTATCGAGACCTCGCGTAAACTCGTTTTTGTCGTTTCGGGCCATTTTCGTGGGCTATAACGCGTTGTTTTGGGGTTCCGGGTCGATTTTTGATGCTTCATGAAACGTGTGCATGACTATCAAGATGTCGAAAACACTCGTTGTTTATGTCGTTCGGGGCCAGTTTCGTGGGCTATAGCACACTGTTTTGGGCTCCCGGGTCGATTTTTAATGCTCCAAGAACCGTGTGTACGGTTGTCGAGACGTCGCAAAAACTTGTTGTTTTTGTCGTTTTGGGCAACTTTCGTGGGCTATAACGCACTGTTTTGGTGTCCCGGGTCGATTTTTGATGTACATGAACCGTGTGCACGGCATCGAGATGTCTAAAAACTCGGTGTCTTTCCTTTTGGGCCAGTTTCATGGGTATAGCGCAGTGTTTTGGGGTCCCGGGTTGATTTTTGATGCTCCATGAACCCTGTGCATGGCTATCCAGATGTCGAAAAAACTCGTTGTTTTTTTTGTTTTGGGCCAGTTTCATGGGCTTTAATGCGCTATTTTGGAGTCCCGAGTGCATTTTTGATGCTGCATGAACCGTGTGCACGGCTATGGAGATGTCGCCATAACTTGGTGTTTTTGTAGTTTCGGACGAGCATCATGGGCTATATAGCGCACTGTTTTGGGGTCCCGGATCGATTTTTAATGCTCCATGAACCCTCTGCACGGCTATCGAGACGTCGCAAAAACTTGTTATTATAGTCGTTTCGGGCTAATTTCGTGGTCTATAGTGCACTGTTTTGGGGTTCAGGGTCATTTTTGATGATCCATGAACCATGTGCACGTCTATCGTGACGTCGCAAAAACTCGTTGTTTTTGTCGTCTCAGGCCATTTTCGTGGGCTATACGTGTTGTTTTGGGGTCCGTGGTCGATTTCTTATGCTCGATGAAGCCTATGCACGACTGTCAAGATGTCGCAAAAACTCGGTGTTTTTGTCGTTTCGGGTCACTTTCATGGGTTGTTTTGGGGTCCCCGGTCGATTTTTGATGCTCCATGAACCCCGTGCACGGCTATATAGACGTCGCAAAAACTCGTTATTTTTGTCGTTTCGGGCCAGTTTCGTGAGCTATAATACACTATTTTGGGGTCCCGATTGATTTATGATGCTCCATGAACCGTGTGCTCGGCTATCAAGACGTCGTTAAAACTCGTTAATTTTGCCGTTTCAGGCCAGTTCCGTGGACTGCGTACTACTTTGTCGTTTCGGACCAGTTTCTTGAGCTATAGCGCACTGTTTTGATGCACCATGAACCGTGTGGGCGGCTATCGAGATGTTGACAAAACTTGTTATTTTTGTCGTTTCGGGCTAGTTTTGTGGGATATAGCGCACTGTTTTGGGGTCCCGGGTCAATTTTTGATGCTCCATGAACCCTGTGCACGGCTATCGAGACATCGCAAAAACTCATTGGTTTTGTTGTTTCGGGCCATTTTCGTGGGCTATAACTTCTATTTTTCGGTTTCCGGGTCAATTTTTGATGCTCCATGAACCCTGTATATGGCTATGAAGACGTTGCAAAAACTCGTACTTTTTGCGTTTCTTGCCAGTTTCGAGAACTATAGCGCACTGTTTTGGGGTCCCGTGTTCTTTTTTGATGCTCCATGAATTTTGTGCACGGGTATCGAGATGTGAAGAAATTCATTGTTTTTGTCGTTTCGGGCCAGTTTCGTGGGCTATAGCACACTGGTTTTGGATCCCGGAACGATTTTTAGTGCTCCATGGCCCTTGTGCACGGCTCTCGAGACGTCGCAAAAACTTGTTATTATTGTCGGTTCGGGCCAGTTTCGTGGTCTATTGTGAAGTGTTTTGGGGTCCCGGGTCATTTTTTATGTTCCATGAACCCTGTGCATGGCTAATGAGACATCGCAAAAACTCGATGTTTTTGTCCTTTGGGGCCATTTTCATGGGCTATAACACGTTGTTTCGGGGTCCGTGGTCGATTTCTTATTCTCCATGAACCCTTTGCATGACTATCGAGATGTCGCAAAAACTCGGAGTTTTGTCGTTTCGGGGCAATTTCATGGGCTATGTTTTGGGGTCCCGGGTCGATTTTCGATGACTCATGAACCCTATGCACGGCTATCGAGACGTCACAAAAACTTGTTTTTGTCGTTTCGGGCCAGTTTTGTGGCTATAACGCACTGTTTTGGGGTGTCGGGTCGATTTTTGATGCTGCATGAACCATGTGCACGACTACCGAGATGTCGCAAAATTTCGGTGTTTTTGTCGTTTCGGGAAAATTGTGTGTGCTATAGTGCACTGTTTTGGGGGCTCGGGTCGTTTTTGATGCTCCATGAACCTTGTGCACCACTATCGAGACGTCGCATAATCTCATTTTTTTGTCGTTTCGGGCCATTTTCATGGGCCCGGGTCGATTTTTTATGCTCCATGAACCTTGTGCACGACTATCGAGATGTCGAAAAACTTGTTGTTTTTGTCCTTTCAGGCCAGTTTCGTGGGCTATACCACACAGTTTTAGGGTCGCGGATCGATTTTTAATGCTCCATGAACCCTGTGTACGACTATCGAGACGTAGCAAAAACTTGTTGTTTTTGTCGTTTTGGGGTCCCGGGTCGATTTGTGATGTACATGAACTCTGTGCACGGCTATCGAAATGTCGCAAAAACTCGGTGTTTTTCTCGTTTTGGGCAAGTTTCATGGGCTATAGCGCAGTGTTTTGGGGTTCCAAGTTGATTTTTGATGCTCCATGAACCCTGTGCATGGCTATCGAGATGTCGAAAAAACTCGTTGTTTTTGTCATTTCGGGCCAGTTTCGTTGGCTATAGCACACTGTTTTTGGGGTCCCGTGTTGTTTTTTGATGCTCCATGAACCCTGTGCACGGCTATCGAGATGTCGCAAAAACTTGTTGTTTTTGTTGTTTCGGGCCAGTTTCATGGGCTTTAACGCGCTATTTTGGGGTCCCGAGTGCATTTTTGATGCTGCCTGAACCGTGTGCACGACTATCGAGATGTCGCAAAAACTTGGTGATTTTGTAGTTTTACACGAGCATAATGGGCTATATAGCGCACTGTTTTGGGGTCCCGGATCGATTTTAATGCTCCGTGAACCCTCTGCACGGCTATCGAGACGTCGCAAAAACTTGTTATTATAGTTGTTTCGGGCCAGTTTCGTGGTCTATAGTGCACTGTTTTGGGGTTCAGGGTCATTTTTGATGATCCATGAACCGTGTGCATGTCTTTCGAGACGTCGCAAAAACTCATTGTTTTTGTCGTTTCAGGCCATTTTCGTGGACTATACGCGTTGTTTTGGGGTCCGTGGTCGATTTCTTATGCTTGATGAACCCTATGCACGACTTTCAAGATGTCGCAAAAACTCGGTGTTTTTATCGTTTCGGGTCACTTTCATGGGTTATAGCACATTGTTTTGGGTTCCCCGGTCGATTTTTGATGCTCCATGAACCCCGTGCATGGCTATATAGACGTCGCAAAAACTCGTTATTTTTGTCGTTTCGGGCTAGTTTCGTGAGCTATAACACACTGTTTTGGGGTCCCGATTGATTTTTGATGCTCCATGAACCGTGTGCTCGGCTATCAAGACGTCGTTAAAACTCGTTATTTTTGTCGTTTCAGGCCAGTTCCGTGGAATGCGTACTACTTTGTCGTTTCGGACCAGTTTCTTGAGCTATAGCGCACTGTTTTGATGCACCATGAACCGTGTGGACGGCTATCGAGATGTTGACAAAACTTGTTGTTTTTTTCGTTTCGGGCTAGTTTCGTGGGATATAGCGCACTGTTTTGGGGGTCCCGGGTCGATTTTTGATGCTCCATGAACCCTTTGCACGGCTATCGAGATGTCGCAAAAACTCATTGGTTTTGTCGTTTCGGGCCATTTTCGTTGGCAATAACTTCTATTTTTCGGTTTCCGGGTCAATTTTTGATGCTCAATGAACCATGTATATGGCTATGAAGACGTCGCAAAAACTCGTACTTTTTGCGTTTCTTGCCAGTTTCTGAACTATAGCGCACTGTTTTGGGGTCCCGTGTTCTTTTTTGATGCTCCATGAATTTTGTGCACGGGTATCGAGATGTCGAAGAAATTCGTTGTTTTTGTCGTTTCGGGCCAGTTTCGTGGGCTATAGTGCACTGTTTTTGGGTCCCGCAACGATTTTTAGTGCTCCATGGCCCTTATGCACGGCTCTCGAGACGTCGCAAAAACTTGTTATTATTGTCGGTTCGGGCCAATTTCGTGGTCTATTGTGCAGTGTTTTGGGGTCCCGGGTCATTTTTGATGTTCCATGAACCCTGTGCATGGCTAACGAGACATCGCAAAAACTCGATGTTTTTGTCCCTTCGGGCCATTTTCGTGGGCTATAACACGTTGTTTCGGGGTCCATGGTCGATTTCTTATTCTCCATGAACCCTGTGCACGACTATCGAGATGTCGCAAAAACTTGTTGTTTTTGTCGTTTTGGGGTCCCGGGTCGATTTTTGATGTACATGAACCCTGTGCACGGCTATGGAAATGTCGCAAAAACTCGGTATTTTTGTCATTTTGAGCCAGTTTCATGGGCCATATCGCAGTGTTTTGGGGTCCCGGGTTGAGTTTGATGCTCCATGAACCATGTGCATAGCTATCGAGATGTCGAAAAAACTCGTTGTTTCTGTCATTTCGGGCTAGTTTCATGGGAGCGCACTGTTTTTGGGTCCCGGGTCGATTTTTAGTTCTCCACGAACCCTTTGCACGGCTATGGAGACATCGCAAAAACTTGTTGTTTTTGTTGTTTCGGGCCAGTTTCGTGGGCTTTAACACACTATTTTAGGGTCCCAAGTGCATTTTTGATGCTGCATGAACCATGTGCACGGCTATCGAGATGTCGCAAAAACTCAGTGTTTTTGTCCTTTCGTACGAGCATCATGGGCTATATAGCGCACTGTTTTGGGGACCCGGATCGATTTTTAATGCTCCATGAACCCTCTGCACGGCTATCGAGACATAGGAAAAACTTGTTATTATAGTCGTTTCGGCTAGTTTCGTGGTCTATAGGGCACTGTTTTGGGGTTCATGGTCATTTTTTATGCTCCATGATTCGTGTGCACGGCTATCGAGACGTCGCAAAAACTTGTTATTATAGTCGTTTTGGACCAGTTTCGTGGTCTATAGTGCACTGTTTGGGGGTTCAGGATTATTTTTTATGCTCCATGAACCCTGTGCATGGCTATCGGGACGTCGCAAAAACTCGTTGTTTTTATCGTTTCGGGCCATTTTCCTTGGCTATAACGTGTTGTTTTGGGGTCCGTGGTCAATTTCTTATGCTCCATGAACCATGTGCACGTCTATCGAGATGTCGCAAAAACTCGTTATTTTTGTCGTTTTGGGCCAGTTTCGCATTGTTTTTGGGTCCCGGGTCGATTTTTGATGCTCCATAAACCCTGTGCACGGCTATATAGACGTCGCAAAAACTCGTTATTTTTGTCCTTTCGGGCCAGTTTCGTGAGCTATAACACATTGTTTTGGGGTCCCAGTTGATTTTTGATGCTCCATGAACCGTGTGCTCGGCTATCGAGACGTCGTGAAAACTCGTTCTATTTGCCGAATCAGGCCAATTTCATGGACTGCGTACTATTTTGTAATTTTGGGCCAATTTATTGTGCTATAGTGTACTGTTTTGGGGTCCCGGGTCGATTTTTGATGCATCATGAACCGTGTGGACGGCTATCGAGATGTTGAAAAAATTTGTTGTTTTTGTCGTTTCGGGCTAGTTTGGAGGGATATAGCGCACTGTTTTGGGGTCCCTGGTCGATTTTGGATGCTCCATGAACCGTGTGCATGGCTATCGAGACGTCGCAAAAACTCGTTCTTTTTGCGTTTCTCGCCAGTTTCGTGTGCTATAGCGCACTGTTTTGGGGTCATTTGTTGTTTTTGTCATTTCGGGGCAGTTTCGTGGGCTATAGCGCACTGTTTTCAGGTCCCGAGTCGATTTTTGATGCTCCATGAACCCTTTCCACGGCTATCGAGATGTAGAAAAACTCGTTGTTTTTGTCGTTTCGGGCCAGTTTCGTGGCGCGGTGTTTTTGAGTCCCGGATCGATTTTTAATGCTCCATGAACCCTATGCACGACTCTCGAGACATCGCAAAAACTTGTTGTTCTTGTTGTTTCGGGCCAGTTTCGTGGGCTTTAACGTACTATTTTGGGGTCCCGGCTGCATTTTTTATGCTGCATGAACCCTGTGCACGGCTATCGATATGTCCCAAAAACTCGGTGTTTTTGTCATTTCGGGCGAGCATCGCACTGTTTTGGGTTACCGGATCGATTTTTAATGCTGCATGAACCCTGTGCACGACTATGGAGACGTCGCAAAAATTTGTTATTATTGTCGTTTCGGGCCAGTTCCGTGGTCTATAGTGCACTATTTTGGGGTCCACGGTCATTTTTGATGTTCCATGAACCCTGTGCACAACTAACGAGACATCGCAAAAACTCGTTGTTTTTGTCCTTTTGGGCCATTTTCGTGGGCTATAACACTTTGTTTTGGGGTCCGTGGTCGATTTCTTATTCTCCATGAACCCTGTGCACGGCTATCGAGATGTCGCAAAAACTCGGTATTTTGTCGTTTCGGGCCAGTTTCATGGCTATAGCGCATTGTTTTGGGGTCCCAGGTCAATTTTTTGATGCCTCATGAACCCTATGCACGGCTATCGAGACGTCGCAAAAACTTGTTTTTTTTGTTTCGGGCCAGTTTCGTGGCTATAACGCACTGTTTTGGGGTGTTGGGTCGATTTTTGATGCTTCATGAACCTTGTGCACGGCTATCGAGATGTTGCAAAAATTCGGTGTTTTTGTAGTTTCGGGCCAATTGCGTGGGCTATAGCGCACTGTTTTGGGGTCCCGGGTCGTTTTTGATGCTCCATGAACCTTGTGCACCACAATCGAAATATCGCATAAACTCGTTTTTTGTCGTTTCGGGCCATTTTCATGGGCTATAACGCGTTGTTTTGAGGTTCTGGGTCAATTTTTTATGCTCCATGGAACGTGCGCACGACTATCGAGATGTTGAAAAAACTCGTTGTTTTTGTCGTTTTGGGCCAGTTTCGGGGGCTATATCACACTGTTTTGGGGTCGCGGATCGATTTTTAATGCTCCATGAGCCCTGTGTACGGCTACCGAGAAGTCGCAAAAACTTGTTGTTTTTGTCGTTTTGGGTCACTGTCGTGGGCTATAACGCACTGTTTTGGGGTCCCGGGTCGATTTTTGATGTATATGAACCCTGTGCACAACTATCAAGATGTCGCAAAAACTCGGTGTTTTTGTCATTTCGGGCCAGTTTCATGGGCTATAGCGAAGTGTTTTGGGGTCCCGGGTTGAGTTTTGATGCTCCATGAACCGAGTGCATAGATATCGAGATGTCGAAAAACTCGTTGTTTTTGTCATTTCGGGCCAGTTTCGTGGGAGCGCACTGTTTTTGGGTCCCGGATCGATTTTTAATGCTACATGAACCCTGTGCACGGTTATCGAGACGTCGCAAAAACTTGTTGTTTTTGTTGTTTCGGGCCAGTTTTGTGGGCTTTAACACACTATTTTTGGGTCCCGAGTGCATTTTTGATGTTGCATGAACCGTGTGCACGGCTATCGAAATGTTGCAAAAACTCGGTGATTTTTTCGTTTCGGGCGAGCATCATGGGCCAAATAGCACACTGTTTTGGCGACCCGGATCGATTTCCCGCTGGCTGTTGATGTCTACTACGCAACCTTCTCCTTGTAGACGTTGTTGGTGTTGGAAATATGCCCTAGAGGCAATAATAAAATGGTTATTATCATATTTCCTTGTTCATGATAATCGTCTATCGTTCATGCTATAATTGTATTAACAGGAAACAGTAATACATGTGTGAATGAATAGATCACAATGTGTCCCTAGCAAGCCTCTAGTTGGCTAGCTCGTTAGCCAATAGATGATCATGGTTTCCTGATCATGGGCATTAGATGTCGTTGATAACGGGATCACATCATTGGGAGAATGATGTGATGGACAAGACCCAATCCTAAGCCTAGCACTAGATCGTATTGTTTGTATGCTAATGCTTTTCTAATGTCAAGTATCTTTTCCTTCGACCGTGAGATTGTGCAACTCCCGGATACCGTAGGAGTGCTTTGGGTGTATCAAACGTCACAACGTAACTGGGTGATTATAAAGGTGCACTACCGGTACCTCCGAAAGTGTTTGTTGGGTTGGCACGAATCGAGATCGGGATTTGTCACTCCGTGTGACGGAGAGGTATCTCTGGGCGCACTCGGTAGAACATCATCATGAGCTCAATGTGACTAAGGAGTTGGTCACACGATGACGTGCTACGGAACGAGTAAAGAGACTTACCGGTAACGAGATTGAACAAGGTATAGGTATACCGACGATCGAATCTCGGGCAAGTTCTATACCGACAGACAAAGGGAATCGTATACGGGATTGATTGAATCCTTGACAATGTGGTTCATCCGATGAGATCATCGTGGAGCTAGTGGGAGCCACCATGGGTATCCAGACCCCGCTGATGGTTATTGGCCAGAGAGTTGTCTCGGTCATGTCTGCCTGTCTCCCGAACCCGTAGGGTCTACACACTTAAGATTCGATGACGCTAGGGTTATAGGGAATTGTTATACGAGGTTACCGAAAGTTGCTTGGAGTCCCGGATGAGATCCCGGATGTCACGAGGAGCTCCGAAATGGTCCGGAGGTAAAGATTGATATATAGGACGGATGGTTTCGGACACCGGAAGTGTTTCGGGCATCACCGGTAACGTACCGGGACCACCGGAGGTGGTCCCGGGGGACCACCGAAGGGGGGCAACGACCCCGGGAGGTAAGGTGGGCCAAGTGGGGGTGGGAACCAGCCCCTAGGTGGGCTGGTGCGCCTCCCCACTCAGCCCATGGCGCAAGGGAAAGAAAAAGGGGGGCAAACCCTAGGCCAGGTGGGCCTAAGGCCCACCAGTGGGTGCGCCACCCCCTCCTCCCCCTCTGGCCGCCGCACCACCCATCTGGGAGGGCTGCTGCACCCCCTAGGGTGGGAACCCTAGGGGTGGCACCCCCTCTCCCCTTCCCCTATATATAGTGGGCACTTTTGGCCTTTGGAGGACACAGTTTTCTCTCTCTCTCGGCGCAGGCCTGCTCCTCTCCCTCCTCCTCTCTGCCGGCGCTTGGCGAAGCCCTGCCGGGAGACCTCGTCTCTCCACCGACACCATGTCGTCGTGTTGCTGGACTTCTTCCCCAACCTCTCCCTCCTCCTTGCTGGATCAAGGTGCGGGAGACGTCACCGGGCTGCACGTGTGTTGAACGCGAAGGTGTCGTTGTTCGGCACTAGATCGGAATCGCCGCGAGTACGACTCCATCAACCGCGTTCTAGCAACGCTTCCGCTTAGCGATCTTCAAAGGTATGAAGATGCTCTTAGCCCTCTCTCGTTGCTGGTCTCTCCATAGGAAGATCTGAACATGCGTAGGAAAATTTTTGAATTTATGCTACGTAACCCAACAATTGGGCCTCCAAGTGCAGAGGTTTGTAGGACAGTAGCAATTTTCCCTCAAGTGGGTGACCTAAGGTTTATCAATCCGCGGGAGGCGTAGGATGAAGATGGTCTCTCTCAAGCAACCCTGCAACCAAATAACAAAGAGTCTCTTGTGTCCCCAACACACCCAATACAATGGTAAGTTGTATAGGTGCACTAGTTCGGCGAAGAGATGGTGATACAAGTGCAATATGGATGGTAGATATAGGTTTTTGTAATCTGAAATTACAAAAACAGCAAGGTAACTAGTAACAAAAGTGAGCACGAACGGTATTGCAATGCGTGGAAACAAGGCCTAGGGTTCATACTTTCACTGGTGGAAGTTCTCTCAACAAAGATAACATAACTTGATCATATAACTAGCCCTCAACATGCAACAAAGAGTCGCTCCAAAGTCACTAATAGAGGAGATCAAACGAAGAGATTATTGTTGGGTATGAAACCACCACAAAGTTATTCATTCTGATCGATCTATTCAAGAGTCCGTAGTAAAATAACACGAAGCTATTCTTTCCGTTCGATCCATCATAGAGTTCATACTAGAATAACACCTTAAGATACACATCAACCAAGACCCTAATGTCACCTAGATACTCCATTGTCACCTCAAGTATCCATGGGCATGATTATACAATATGCATCACACAATCTCAGAATCATCTATTCAACCAACACATAGAACTTCGAAGAGTGCCCCAAAGTTTCTACCGGAGAGTCAAAACGTGTGCCAACCCCTATGCATAGGTTCCCAATGTCACGAACCCGCAAGTTGATCACCAAAACATACATCGAGTACTCACATAAATCCACGTGTGCCAACCCATATGCATAGGTTCCCAATTGTCACAAACCCGCAAGTTGATCACAGTAGATAGACACGTTTAAGACATACATCAAGTGTTCTCAAAGACTCAATCCGATAAGATAACTCCAAAGGGGAAACTCAATTCATTACAAGAGGGAGAGGGGGAAGAACATCATAAGATCCAACTATAGTAGCAAAGCCCACGGTACATCGAGATCAAGACATATCAAGAACACGAGAGAGAGAGAGAGATCAAACACATAGCTACTGGTACATACCCTCAGCGCCGAGGGAGAACTACTCCCTCCTCGTCATGGAGATCGCCGGGATGATGAAGATGGCCACCGGAGATGGATTCCCCCTCCGGCAGGGTGCCGTAACGGGCTCCAGATTGGTTTTTGGTGGCTACAGAGGCTCGCGGGGGCGGAACTCACGATCTAGGTTCCTTTTTGGAGGTTTCTGGATTTATAGGACAAGATGGCGGTGGAGTTGCGTCAAGTGGGCCCCTGAGGGGCCCACAAGCTTGGTTGGTGCGGCCTGGGGGGCGCGCCGACAGGGCTTGTGGCTTCCTCGGGACCCCTCTCCGGTATCTTTTTCTTCCGGTATTTTTGATATTTTCCATAAAAAATCATCGCGAAAGAATTATTCCGTTTGGACTCCGCCTGAAAAAGGGTCAAAAACACGGGAAGAACAAGAACTCACACTTGGCACTGAATTAATAGGTTAGTCCCAAAAAAGATATAAACGGCATATAAAACATACAAAATTTGACAAGATAACAGCATGAAACCATAAAAAATTATACATACGTTGGAGACGTATCAAGCATCCCCAAGCTTAACTCCTGCTCGTCCTCGAGTAGGGAAGTGATAAAGAATGAATTTTTGATGCTTTCATGCTACCTAGCATAGATGTCCTTTGTAACTCCTCTTATGTGACGTGAATGTTCAGATCCATTAGATTCAAAACAATAGTTTGCTATTACCGTGGAGACAATAATAATTCAAGCAAACTAGCAAGGTAATCATGAACTTTCAAAATAACAAGGCCAAAAGAAAGTTATCCCTACAAAATCATATAGTCTGGCTATGCTCTATCATCCTTGCACAACGAATTTAAATCATGCACAACCCCGGTATTGGCCAAATAATTGTTTTCACACCTTAACTTTCTCAAACTTTTTCAACTCTCACACAATACATGAGCGTGCGCCATGGTTTTAGAACTATAAGTGGTGTGGAGTGTGGTGAAGGTTGCAAGGCAAACAAGGAGAAGATGGTCACATTGACTAGGCATATCAATGAGCTATGGAGATGCTCATCAATAGATATGACCGTGAATGAGTAGGGGTTGACATACAAATGATGCACTAGAGCTAAGAGTATATGAAAGCTCTTAAAGAAAACTAGTGGGTGTGCATCCAACTTGCTTGCTCACGAAGACCTAAGGCAATTTTGAGGAAGCCTATCATTGGAATATACAAGCCAAGTTATATAATTAAATTTCCCACTAGCTATATGGTGGTGACAAAACGAGAGACTCTCAATCATGAACATCATAGTGCTTAATATGCACAAGTGTGGCAAGGTGGTAGCATTGTCCCTTCTCTCTTTTTCTCTCATTTTTTGGTGGGCTCTTTGGCCTCTTTTTTTTGGTGGACATCTTTGGCCTCCTTTTTTTTAAATGGGCTTCGCTGGTCTATTTTATTTCCTCACATGGGACAATGCTACATCAATGATGATCATCACACTTACAACTCAAAACTTAGAGCAATGATGACTCTATATGGAATGCCTTCGGTAGTGTACCGTGACGATGATCTAGCATGGCATAGACATCAATGGAAACATCATGCTAGCTATATTATGATCATGCAATGGCAATGTAGAAGTGGTGGCACATGTCATGATGGTATTCATATGGCAATATATCACGGAATAGCTTTGAAAAAGCCATAGTAGGTAGGTATGGTGGCTGTTTTGAGGGAGGCTATATGGGTGGTTTTGTGCACCGGGAAAGTTGCACGGCACTAAAGAAGATAGTGTTGGTGGAAGGTGAAAGTGCATATAAACCATGGACTCAACATTATTCATGAAGAACTCATATACTTGTTGCAAAAGTTTAGTAGTAATCGAAACAAAGCATTCAGCGCATACTCCTAGGGGAAGGGTTGGTAGGTATAAACCATCGCGCGATCCCGACCGCCACACAAAGGATGACAATCAATAGACTAATCATGCTCAGACTTCATCACATAGCGGTTCACCACACGTGCATGCTACGGGAATCACTAATTTCAACACAAGTATGTCTAGATCCACAACACCTTACTAATATGACTTCAATATTACCATAACCACAACTCAAAACTAATTGAGATGAATCAAACTTCTCTAACTATTCAATGCACATGAAGGTGGAAGTTTTCATAACCCTTTGAATAACTACCTATTTTGAGACTACTTTCAAAGCATAGATCAACTACCAAGCCACGCACCGTTGTGCTCTAAAAGATAAAAGTGAAGCACATAGAGAAAAAGCAACTAGCTCAAAACATATAAGTGAAGCTCGACAAAATCACGGTGAGTGCATGTCTCTCTCTCTAGGTGTGCTGAAAGGATGATTGTGACACAACAAAAATAAAAGACTCCTACGATACAAGACGCTCCAAGCAAAACACATAACATGTGGTGAATAAAAATATAGCCCCAAGTAATGTTACCGATGGATTGAAGACGAAAGAGGGGATGCCTTCCCGGGGCATCCCCAAGCTTAGGCTATTACGACATCCTTGAATCAACTTGGGGTGCCTTGGGCATCCCCAAGCTTGAGCTCTTGCCACTCTTTATCTTTTTGTCCATAAGAACTTCACCCAAAAGATGAAAACTTCACAACACCAAACTTAAATAGAAACTCGTGATAACATTAGCATACGAAAGCAAACCACAACTTCCTTAGGTACTGTAGCAAACTTATATTCTACTTATGTTGATGTTGGGTTACTGTATTTTCAATCTTCCATGGCTAGTACCCTCCGATACTATCCATAGTTTCATCAGAATAAGCGACCAACTCAACAAAAACAGAATTTGTTAACAGTAGACCAGTGTGTAGCAATCTGTATACTTCGTATACTTATGGTACTTCAAAAAATCTGAAAACATACGACAGTCTCACGAAATTGCATAGAAATCAGAATAAAAAAGAATCAACTCAAAATCTCTTACATAATAAAAATGAAAATTCTTTTCGTGAGCAGAAAGTTTCTGTCTTTTTCCAGCATGATCAAACAATCATCACCAAGACTAATCATAACGGTTTTGCTTGATACAAACACAAAAAGAAACACAAAATACACAATGATAACAGAATTATGATGGTGTGGAGAAAAAAAAACATGAAGCAAAAAAGCAAAGAAAAATTTATTCATTGGGTTGCCTCCCAACAAGCGCTATCATGTAACGCCCTTAGCTAGGCATTGATTTAAATGATGCTCACATAAAAGGTAAGGATTAAAACACAACGAGAGCATCATGGAGCAAATGGCTAGCACATTTAAGTCTAACCCACTTCCTATGCATAGTGATTTTGTGATCAAATAATTTATTGGAGCAAGAATCAACTAGCATAGGAAGGCAAAACAAGCATAGCTTCAAAAATTTCAACATATGGAGAGGAAGCTTGATACTATTGAAATAAGTAGAAGCATATGATCCTCTCTCATAGTAATTTTCAGTAGCATTATGAATGAATTCAACAATATAACCAGCACCTAAAACATTCTTTTCATGATCTACAAGCATACAAATTTTACTACTCTCCACATAAGGAAATCTATTCTCAAAAATAGTAGTGGGAGTATCGTAAAGCACTTGAATGCTACAAATAGTTTCCACGTTGAAAAGTCAAGGTTTAGCAAAGGGGTACTCGAGAGTATGAAAAGTTTAATCATCCCTCTTCTTTATAGCATACGTATTCTCGCAATAATCATCATAGATAGGAGGCATGCAAAAGTCATAGTAAATTTGATCACTCAAAGTGGGGGGACTAAAAGGATCATCTTCCCTTAACGAAGCATCCCCAAGCTTGGGACAAACTTTAATTGTAGCAAATATATTCTCAAACATGGCATCCCCAAGCTTGTGCTTTTGCAAATCATAGACAGCACCAAGAGTATAGCAATTATTGTCATCCTCCACATTTATACCATTTGGGAGAGATACCTATTTACCTTTACTTTTTCTTCTTTTCTTCTTCTTCACCCCATGTGAAGATTTACTTAATTCTTCCAAGCTTCCTTTTGGAGAGGTTGGTTGAATAGAGAGCTCCTCCTCGTTACCTAATTCATCATAAGAAATAATAGGAGGGTCTTGGGAAACCTCTTCCCCTTAGTTAGTCTTATCTTTATCTCTTATTTGTTTCCTTGCCTTTAGGTAATTGGAAATATAAGGATTCTCAATGCAATTCACCGCACAATACAATTAAATTTCTTCTAGATCATAATCAAGCATTTTCATGACAGCCCAATCTGGAAGGTGCTTAGTTATACGTTTCGTTTCTTCATATCTCAGAAGCAAACTAAGTTCATTGTGATACGTAAGGGAAATCAAGTCATCACAATTATTGGACACGATTTGATCATGAAACAATTTGCATTGCAGATTTAAATGACCATGTTCATTGCATAGTTCACAAGGATGGCTGTCAATATTAAATATTTCAGCACAATCATCTAGCCTCACATGCAACGACTTAGTTTCTAAATACTTATGCGTCTTGCAAAATCTATCTTCTCTTTTTGGTATATATTTGCAAACTCTATGTATACCACAGAAATCAACATGCTTATAGGAGACATTTTCATCATGATTAGTGCAATTGCAATTAGCATCATGGATATTCATAGAACTCATGCTAACAACATTGTAATCATGCTCATCATTCACGGATTCTATGCCAAGCATTCTATGTAATTCTTCTTTCAGCGCTTGAGCACAATTTTCCTTCCCATCATGCTCACGAAAGACATTGAAAAGATGGAGCATATGAGGCATCCTCAATTCCATTTTTTTGTAGTTTTCTAGCGAAAGAACAAGAAACAAAAAAGATTCGATTGCAAGATCTAAAGATATACCTTCAAGCGCTAACCTCCCCGGCAACGGCACCAGAAAAGAGCTTGATGTCTACTACGCAACCTTCTTCTTGTAGACGTTGTTGGGCCTCCAAGTGTAGAGGTTCGTAGGACAGTAGCAATTTTCCCTCAAGTGGGTGACCTAAGGTTTATCAATCCGCGGGAGGCATAGGATGAAGATGGTCTCTCTCAAGCAACCCTGCAACCAAATAACAAAGAGTCTCTTGTGTCCCCAACACACCCAATACAATGGTAAGTTGTATAGGTGGGCATGATTATACGATATGCATCAACCAAGACCCTAATGTCACCTAGATACTCCATTGTCACCTCAAGTATCCGTGGGCATGATTATACGATATGCATCACACAATTTCAGAATCATCTATTCAACCAACACATAGAACTTCAAAGAGTGCCCCAAAGTTTCTACCGAAGAGTCAAAACGTGTGCCAACCCCTATGCATAGGTTCCCAATGTCACGAACCCGCAAGTTGATCACCAAAACATACATCGAGTACTCACATGAATCCACGTGTGCCAACCCATATGCATAGGTTCCCAATTGTCACAAACCCGCAAGTTGATCACAGCAGATAGACACGTGAAAGACATACATCAAGTGTTCTCAAAGACTCAATCCGATAAGTTAACTCCAAAGGGGAAACTCAATTCATTACAAGAGGGAGAGGGGGAAGAACATCCTAAGATCCAACTATAGTAACAAATCCCACGGTACATCGAGATCAAGACATCTCAAGAACACGAGAGAGAGAGATCAAACACATAGCTACTAGTACATACCCTCAGCCCCGAGGGAGAACTACTCCCTCCTCGTCATGGAGATCGCCGGGATGATGAAGATGGCCACCAGAGATGGATTCCCCCTCCAGCAGGGTGCCGGAACGGGCTCCAGATTGGTTTTTGGTGGCTACAGAGGCTTGCGGCAGCGGAACTCCCGATCTAGGTTTCTTTCTGGAGGTTTCTAGATTTATAGGACCACATGGCGGTGGTGTTGCGTCAAGTGGGCCCCTGAGGGGCCCACAAGCTTGGTTGGTGCGACCTGGGCGGTCCGCGCCGACAGGGCTTGTGGCTTCCTCGGGACCCCTCTCCGGTATCTTTTTCTTCCTGTATTTTTTATATTTTCCATAAAAAATCATCGCGAAAGAATTATTTCGTTTGGACTCCGCCTGAAAAAGGGTCAAAAACACGGAAAGAACAGGAACTGGCACTTGGCCCTGAATTAATAGGTTAGTCCCAAAATGATATAAAAGGCATATAAAACATCCAAAGTTTGACAAGATAACAGCATGAAACCATCAAAAATTATAGATACGTTGAGACGTATCAGGGTTCAAGGTCATTTTTGATGCTCCATGAACCTTGTGCACGGGTATCGAGACATCAGAAAAACTCGTTGTTTTTTCGTTTCGGGCCATTTTTGTGGGCTATAATGCGTTGTTTTGGGGTTTGTGGTCGATTTGTTATGCTCCATGAACCCTGTGCACGGCTATCGAGATGTCGCAAAACTCGGTGTTTTTGTCGTTCCGGGTCAGTTTCATGGGCTATAGCGCATTGTTTTTGGGTCGCGTGTCGATTTTTGATGCCTCATGATACCTATGCACGGCTACCGAGATGTCGCAAAAGCTTGTTTTTGTCGTTTTGGGCCAATTTGGTGGCTATAACGCACTGTTTTGGGGTCCCGAGTCGTTTTTGATGCTCCATGACCCTTGTGCACCACTATCGAGACGTCCTATAAACTCGTTCTTTTCTCGTTTCGGGCCATTTTCGTGGGCTATAACGCGTTGTTTTGAGGTTCCGGGTCGATTATTGATGCTCCATGAAACGTGTGCACGACTATCGAGATGTCGAAAAAACTCATTGTTTTTGTCGTTTCGGGGCAGTTTCGTGGGCTATAGCTCACTGTTTTGGGGTCCCGGATCGATTTTTAATGCTCCATGAACCATGTGTACGGCTATCGAGACGTCGTAAAAACTTGTTGTTTTGTCATTAATTTTGGGCCACTTTCGTGGGCTATAACGCACTGTTTTGGGGTCCTGGGTTGATTTTTGATGTACATGAACCCTGTGCACGACTGTCAAGATGTCGCAAAAACTCGGTGTTTTTTGTCGTTTCGGGTTAGTTTCATGGGCTATCGTGCACTGTTTTGGGGTCCAGGGTCATTTTTGATGTTCCATGAACGCTGTGCACGGCTAACGAGACGTAGCAAAAACCCGTTGTTTTTGTCCTTTCGGTGCATTTTCATGGGCTATAACGCGTTGTTTTGGGGTGCGTGGTCGATTTCTTATGCTCCATGAACCCAGTGCACGTCTATCGAGATGTCACAAAACTCGTTTTTTGTCGTTTCGGGCCAGTCTGATGGGGTATAGCACATTTATTGGGGTCCCGGGTCGATTTTTGATGCCTCATGCACCCTATGCATGGCTATCGAGACATCGCGAAAACTTGTTTTTGTCGTTTCGGGCCAGTTTCGTGGCTATAACGCACTGTTTTGAGGTCTTGGGTCAATTTTTGATGCTCCATGAACCATGTGCACGGCTATCGAGATGTCGCAAAAATTCGGTGTTTTTGTTGTTTCGTGCCAATTTCGTGGGCTATAGCGCACTGTTTTGGGGTCCCGGGTCGTTTTTGATGCTCCATGAACCCTGTGCACCACTATCGAGACGTCGAATAAATTCGTTTTTTGTCATTTCGGGCCATTTTCGTGGGCTATAACGCGTTGTCACTACAATAGGACAGAGCTTTTGTAACACCGTCTTGTGTTACTACAAGCCCAAAAGTGTGTTACTAGGCCATATAGTAACACAATTTGAAACGTGTTCCGTTAGACCGTGTTACTAAGTTATTTCAACTGTCACACATAGTAATTGTTACCATATATTAAAAAATGTGTTACATTTTACATCATAGTAACATCCATTATATGTGTTACAAAACACACTGGTAACACTTTTTTGTAATTGCAGTAACACCCTTAGTAACATGTTTTCATAGGCGTAAAACATTAATGGTAACATGTTTCTGTAACTATAGTAACACAACTGGTAACACATATTTTTTTGTCATTGACACACAACTAGTAACGCGGTATCCAAATATCGTAACACTATAATTTTTAGTTGTCACCTACTCGAGTAACATTTTATGTAACTATAGTTACACCATCAGTAACACTACTGTATTAATATAGTAATAGAATTGATGTATTTGTTTTCTTATTATTAACCATAAATTTTGTACCCATTTTATGGAGTATGATTTTAGTTAATAAAACTAATTCAATTGCGCAGTTAATCATTTTATTATTATGCTTGGCCTCATCAAACTGATACAAATATTGA
The DNA here is from genome assembly GCF_904849725.1 of Hordeum vulgare subsp. vulgare. NCBI lineage: Eukaryota > Viridiplantae > Streptophyta > Magnoliopsida > Poales > Poaceae > Hordeum > Hordeum vulgare. The sequence goes on from NC_058521.1 coordinate 593,856,688, forward strand.
AGCACAACACATATGTAAATTCAAAACATGAAGATATTTTGCAGAGATATATGAGTGTATGATACATATATATTACAATAAAGATATCATATATATCACTCTGAGAATAAAAAACACAACTACTGAGAATATTACAGCATAACACTTGCATCAATTTGACAAAAGAAAAAGATCTTGTGGGTGATATTATATTTTTCAATCTATGAATGCAGAACTACAACTATTAGTAGCTACAATCTTCAAATTGTGTTTGCTTCTAGATCCAAGAATTTAACTACAACTCAATTATCCTTCTCTCGAATCTGTAAAAGAGAATTGCACCTTAGATATATGTGATTAAATGTACAAGAATATGTATTCAGAATGTGGAAGAGAAGATTTTTACTTACAAAAGATGACGGGCAGACAATTAAGTATCCTGAAGAGAAAGGATCATCAATTGTCTTGCAATGAAAAACTAACCTTACCAACTCCTCATGATTAAGAATAGGTTGATCTATGTGCACAAGGGAAAATTCAGCACCTAACTCAATACCACCAGCCTTAGTTCTTGGATCGATACTCCGAATAGTACCATGCACAACATTCCGCTTGTTGGAATAGTACCATACGCAACATTCCGCTTGTCTTTAGTACTACTTGGGAACCTGCATATATTATGATCCATATTAGCATTGAGCGATAATGATAATATAATTTTCATGAACAATATGCTCTCTTTTTATGTCAGCCCCGCATAGGTGCCCAAAAAACTAAATAAACTGGACCCGACATCAAAGTCTCACTTGCTCATGCTTGGTTAAATTTTTCCTTTACTTGCATATAACAGATTGAGCAAAATTTGTAACAAAATACATTTTCAAAGAGGCATGATAATGTGGTTTGGGTTCAAATTTGGGTGCAGTAAATGATGGCCATTGGCGGATCTTTACTTTGATCAAAGAAGTACACCTTTTTTAGCGTGAGTTGGGTGTGGTTCAGTCTTGAAAAAGATTCACGCATAAGATCCCTTGTTTTCTTCACCTACAAAGAGACAATAATATTAGATGGAGTGATATTCATATGTTGAAGCGATGATGAATTACCTCTAGCCCAGAATCGATAACAAGGTCTTGTGGCGATGATGAATTTTCCTGAATTTGTAATTGGTTGACATCATGGTCACCAATCTAATTGCATGACATAACAATGGTCAGCAAGTAGCTATTTTATATTCAATATTGTGACATGAGTAAGACTAACTGTAGGCAAAGCCTTGTCTTGCGAACATGATAAATTAATTTCCTCAAAAATGTGATGTTGCATAGACGAGCATGCCTCAACAGGTCCATTGCATTGGATTCTCTGCAAACCAAAATATTAATACTAAGGTTTCAAGTGGCAAGAAATGATATAGCCATGTATTAACATTACCTTTGTTTTACCTAGTATTGGTAACCGAGAAATACCATTATCATTTGATTGGAGATTTTCTTATAGAACTAACAAAGCTGAGTTAAATATTGATATAAATGCACACAAAAGGGGGCTTAAGATGTCCTTTACCTCTTCTATTCCCTTGTTCACATAGCCTTCTTTCACTACTGGAATTCAGTTTTTTGCCATCCGCCAAATCTTTGCCGTCTGTTGGCTTTGGCAAACAGTGTCTTTGCCGTCAGCTCCCACAAAGCAGGCGGCAAAGAACTGGCTGATGGAAAAGAATGTCTTTGCCATCAGTCAATTCTTTGTCGTCTGCCGTAGACGGCAAAGATGAGGACAACAGACGACAAAGCTTTGGACTGGGCCCACCTCGCCGAGGGAATATTAGGTCAAACTAGGGTCGCTTCTTTGTTGTGTGCTAGCGGACGGCAAAGAGTCTGGAGGCAGACGTCAAAGAGTGTAGACCCTTTGTTGTCCGCCAGCAAACGGCAAAGCTTCTGAATTTACTAACGTCCGTCCCGATTCACCCCAGCCCTGTGTCTCTCTCAAACAGCCACTCTCTTCCCCTCCTCTCCCCCGACCCCCACCGCCACCAGCAACGTCGCGCCGCCGCCCCAGGCACCACACCGGTGACTCACAGCCCCACCGCCACCGCCCCGCCGCCCCGGGCACCGCCCCGGTGCCCCCACAGCCCCCCGGCGCCACCGCCCCATCGCCCCCGGCGCCGCCCTGCACCCCCAACACCGTCGACGCCGCCCCGCTGCCACAACACCCCCGGCCCTGCCGCCCACAACGCCACAGCCGCCCCTGCCGGTGAGCCCCCACACCCCCACCCCCACCCCCCATGGGAAATTAACTTGTTGTTATTTAGACCTATCTTTACCTATTAGCGTGTAGGTTGCATGGACGTAATAAAAATGGAGAACTTGATTAACTGATGAATATATAAGCTAAATTATATATGAATATATTTCTTGTGTCTTTAGTAGCTAGGCAAGATGAGTGATCATGCGTGGATGTATACCGATCACCCTTATCAGAAAGAGATGACGAAAGAATGGTTTCTAAAAACCAAGGAATTTGTGAAAGCCGCATTTGCAAATATCCAGGAAAGAAACTATTGCCCCTGTCCTGGATGCGACAACTATAAAAGACAACAGAGGTTGTAATGATTAAACACCTGCAAAGGAGAGGTTTTAAGCCTAATTATACGTTGTGGATATTTCATGGTGATTCTATACAACGCACCAGAGCTGAGGTGGTCCATCGTCGCACCGACGAGCATGGTACCGGGATCGAAGACATGGTGCAAGACTTTGATGATGCTCAGGATTCGGAAGATGAGATGGAGGAATCTGCAAAGGCCTTCTATGAAATGTTGGAGTCTTCAAAATGTTCTCTCCATGAGCACACCGAACTTTGTCAGCTGGATGCAATTGCATAAGTAATGGCTCTGAAGGCTCAGTTCAACTTGGGAAGAGAATGCTACGATGCAATGATGACACTATTTGGACGCTTCCTACCCAAAGGCCATGTCATGCCTGCAAACATGTACAAGTCGGACAAAATACTTCATATACTTAAGATGCCCTATGAGTAGATAGATGCATGTGAGAAAGGATGTGTCTTATTTAGGAAGGAGTATGCACACTTGGACTATTGTCCCAATTGCGAGTCTTGCAGGTATCTTGTGGTAGACAATGGTATGGGTGAGAAGAGGCAGACCAAAATTGCAGTTAGTGTTCTTCGGTATATGCCAATCGTTACCAAGGCTTCAACGTCTTTTCATGGTCGAAGAGACAGCCAGACAGATGACATGGCACAAACTGGGCAAAAGAACCGAACTAGATGCGGATGGGAATAAGATGGCAGTACACACATCGGATGGGGAAGCGTGGAAACATTTCGATGGATTGCATCAGGATAAAGCGGCATATCCAAGGAATCCTCGAGTCTGCGTCGCCACAGATGGTTTTAATCCATTCGGCATGACGGCAACCCAATATATTTGTTGGCCTGTATTTTTCATTCCACTCAATCCCCCCCCCCCCCCGGCAGATTATGCAAAGAAAGAACATATTTCTGACGTTGATAATTCCAGGGCCCAATTATCTGGGGAAGAATATGAATGTGTACCTGCAGCCGCTTAAGGATGAATTGGAAGAAGCTTGGGATAACAGGGTCAAGACATACGATGCCGCTAGAAAACAAAACTTCAAAAATGCATCTGTGGTACATGTACTCTATGCATGACTTGTCGGCGTATGCGCTACTCTCTCGATGGTGTGTGCATGGAAGGTTCCCATGCCCCCAACGCAAGGCAACTCTTCAGTTTCATTGGTTGCAGGAGGGTCGGAAGTATTATTGCTTTGACTTGCATAGACAGTTCCTGGATCCAGACCATCAGTTCAGAAAATACAAGAAAAACTTTACCAAAGGTAAAGTTGTCAAAAACTTGGCACCACCTGCGTTGACAGGCCAACAAATCCTGGATCAGCTAAACGCCCTCGAGCCTGATCCAGAGCGTCCAGGGTATTTCAAGGGGTATAATTCAAAACATGCCTGGACTCACAAGCCATGCTTCTGGGATCTGCCTTACTTCAAAGACCTCCTTCTTCCACACAATAGCGACATGATGCACACTGAGATGAATATCGGACAGGCTATTTTTGGTACATTGTTCGACAAAGATGGGAAGACAAAGGATAACACTAAGGCTAGAGTCGATCAAGAGACACTATATCATAGACCGTTACAAAACATGCGAGAAGGCAAAGGAAAGCAGAAGTGGTCGAAGCCGAAGGCCTGGTTCAATCTTGGAAGGCCAGCTATGTGGGAAATTATCTGGTGGGTCAAAATGCACTTGATGTTCCCCGATGGGTATGCAGCGAATCTAAAGAGGGGAGCGATTCTTGAAAAATTAAAAATCTTTGGTCTCAAGAGTGATGATTGGCACATATGGCTAGAGCGGGTAATGCTGGTGATGTTACGTGGCTTTATTCCTGAGAATGAATGGCTAGTACTGGCGGAGCTGAGCTATTTCTTCTGTGTTCTTTGTGCGAAAGAATTGTCGCCTGACGTGGTAGATGACATGGAGGAGTTTGCACCGGAGTTGTTGTGCAAGTTAGAGAAGATCTTTCCGCCGGGCTTCTTTAATCCAATGCAGCATTTGATTTTACATCTATCGACCGAGGCAAGATTGGGTGGGCCCGTGCAAAATCATTGGTGTTATGCAGCAGAGAGGATGCAGAAGACGCTTCACACTAAATGTAAAAATAAGCATAGAATCGAAGCATCGATGGCTGAGGCTTTCGTTACTGAGGAGGTGGCGAACTTTGTGACAGCACACTACGAAGCCAAAAATCATCATTTGCATAATCCGAAGCCTCCACACAATGATGCAGACCCTAAAAAGGTGGGTCCAACCTTTGCCTATTCAAAGGGAAACTCGCACCAGCCGGTGCTTCGAAACCAATAACGTTGGATGTGGAAGAATGGCGGAATATTTCGTTGTATATCTTCAACAACTTACAGAAGTGCGGCCGTACATCGAGTAAGTTCTCGGCACATTTTCCCGTAACTTCTAATTCCTTTGAACTGCTCTTATTCCCGGATATTTCATACAGCCGATACGTCCCCTAATTCTCGGATGGAGCGGTGATCGAAAATGATTCCGTCGAAGAGTATGAGCTTCTAGCAAAGACAGGAGGCGGCTATCCCGGTTTCATCTCTTGGTTCAGACAAACGGTAATTATCAATAATGGACCATTTCATTTCTTGGTCTAACTTGCGGCTAATGCAACAATCGTTTCGTATTAAACTTGTAGGCTAATTCAGAGTCTATGGGCGCCGAATTGAGACAAGACGCTAATGGTTTTGACTATAAGGTCCGTTCATTTGAGAAATACAACATCAACGGTATCTCTTTCGTACCTTTGGCAAAGAGCTATCTATGCCCGACCGGAAATCTAAAAATTGTGATGTCTCTCCTATCGGCGAAGGTGTTATCGAGTATTATGGAAGAGTTGAAGCAATTTATGAGCTGTAATTCTACGGTGAAAACCCATCGAACGTCATAGTCTTCAAATGTTATTGGTTCCAGCCGAAGGAGACTAGAAGGACTCATGAACATATAGGACTAGTCGAAATCAATCCAAACACCCATTTAGATGTTCCCGATGTCTATATTACGGCTCAACAGGCGACCCAAGTTTTCTATCTACCGTGGGCATGCCAAACTGATAAGAATCTGGAAGGTTGGTATGTTGTTTATGAAGTGCCGCCACAAGTTAGACCACCTCTCCCAAATGAACGGGGTTATGAACCTCACATTAACCAGACACGTATGATGGAGAATTCTTCCAAGAAACACGTCTTTCCAAGAAAAGTTTCAAGAACCGCCGTGCTTCACCCTAGAACATGGAAGTAGACAGCGACAATGAATCCAACTTCACCCCTGAGCCGGAGCAAGAAGAGCTGAAACTAGAAGAGGTTACTAATGCGGATGACATGTCAATGCTTGACCGATTATAGAAAGACCTTCCACAACTTCATGCCATTGAACCCGATGAGCACGTCATTCATGAAGACATGCGTGATAGTGATGATGATGATGCATTTATTGATGATGATTATTAGTTTGTAATATTCACAACTTAAATTATATATGTACATATTAGTATTCATGATAGTGATTATGTTGTACTAATTTCTTTTAATCTTTATCATGGCACGTCAAGTCCCTCCGCCGATGCCCGTATTCTTTGCGATTGGCACGGTGAGTTTCATTTCAATGGTCATTATAAACTAGTATTAACAAGAGGAGAAGAGGAAAAGAAATAGGAAAAAACCTTGGTTAGCTCATGAATATTATATTCTTAGCTTGTTTTCCTCTAAAATGACATAATTAGCCCATTTAGCTCCAAAAAGACATAATTAGATAATTTAGGTCCATCAAGAGGAGAAGAGGAGAAGAAATAGGAAAAATGAAAAGAAGAAGAAGAAGAGGAAGAAGAGAAGAAGAAGGAGAAGGAGGAGTAGGAGAAGAAGGAGGAGAAGGAGCCTTCTCATTCTCCTCCTTCTCCTCCTTCTCCTCCTTCTCCTCCTTCTCCTTCTTCTTCTTCTTCTCCTTCTTCTTGATTTCTTCTTATTCTTCTCCTTCTCCTCTTTCTTCTCCTCTTTCTTATTCTCCTTAACTTATTTTCCTCAACAATGCTCCGAAATGACCTATTTTACCCAAGTTAGCTCCGAAAGGACCTATAGTTAGCTAGGCTTCCACCTTAATGACATAATTAGCTTAGTTAGATCCAAAATGGCCTATTTAATAAAAATGACCTATACTTAGCTAAGTTCTCTCCTACATGACATAATAAGGCTTACGTAGCTCCAAGATGACCTATTCCCCCTAACTTAGGTATTAAATGGCCTATAATAACTTAGCTAGCTCCAAAATGGCTTAATAAGCATAGTTTGCTCTGAAATGACCTATTTTACCCAAGTTAGCTCTGAAAGGACCTATAATTAGCTAGGCTCCCACCTAAATGACATAATTAGCTTAGTTAGCTCCAAAATGGCCTATTTAATAAAAATGACCTATACTTAGCTAAGTTCTCTCCTAAATGACATAATAAGGCTTACGTAACTCCAAGATGACCTATTCCCCCAAACTTATGTATTAAATGGCCTATAATTAGCTTAGCTAGCTCCAAAACGGCTTAATAAGCATAGTTTGCTCCGAAATGACCTATTTAACCCAAGTTTTCTCCGAAAGGACCTATAGTTAGCTAGCCTTCCACCTAAATGACATAATTAGCTTAGTTACCTCCAAAATGGTCTATTTAATAAAAAAATGGCCTATACTTAGCTAAGTTCTCTCCTAAATGACATAATAAGGCTTACGTAGGTCCAAGATGACCTATTCACCCTAACTTAGGTATTAAATGGCCTATAATTAGCTTAGCTAACTCCAAAATGGCTTAATAAGCATAGTTTGCTCCGAAATAACCTATTTAACCCATGTTAGCTCCGAAAGGACCTATAGTTAGCTAGGCTTCCACCTAAATGACATAATTAGCTTAGTTAGCTCCAAAATGGCTTATTTAATAAAAAATTACCTATACTTAGTTAAGTTCTCTCCTAAATGACATAATAAGGCTTACGTAGCTCCAAGATGACCTATTCCCCCTAACTTAGGTATTAAGTGGCCTATAATTAGCTTAGCTAGCTCCAAAATGGCTTAATAAGCATAGTTTGCTCCGAAATGACTTGTTTTACCCAAGTTAGCTCCGAAAGGACCTATAGTTAGCTAGCCTTCCACCTAAATGACATAATTAGCTTAGTTAGCTCCAAAATGGCCTATTTAATAAAACATTGACCTATACTTAGCTAAGTTCTCTCCTATTTTACCCAAGTTAGCTCCGAAAGGACCCAAGTTAGAATAAGAAGAAGAGAAGAAGAAGGAGAAGGAGGAGTAGGAGAAGAAGCTTCTTCTCCTTCTTCTTGATTTTTTCTTCTTCTCCTCCTCTTCCTCTTTCTTCTCCTCTTTCTTATTCTCCTTACCTTATTTTCCACAACAATGACATAATTAGCCCATTTAGCTCCAAAAATACATTATAAGCTCAAAATGGCATAAGAACCTTGGTTAGCTCATTAATATTATATATCTAGCTTGTTTTCCTCTATAATGACATAATTGGCCCATTTAGCTCCAAAAAGACATATTTAGCTAATTTAGCTCCAAGAAGAGGAGAAATGAAAAGGAAGAAGAAGAAGAAGAAGAGAAAAAGAAGAGAAGGAGAAGGAGAAGAAGGAGGAGGAGAAGAAGAAGAGAAGAAGGAGGAGAAGAAGGAGAAGGAGCCCTCCTTCTTCTCTCCTCCTTCTTCTCCTCCTTCTTCTCCTTCTTCTTCCGTTCTTCTTTTCTTCTCCTTCTCCTCCTCCTCCTCCTCCTCCTTATTCTTGTTTTTCTTCTCCTTCTTCTCTTCTTGCTTCTTCTCTTTCTTCTTCAATTTAGCTTATTTGTCATATATATATGTTGTTGTTGTTCTTTTTCTGACTTTCTTATTCCCATTTTGCAGATTGGATGCACTGCATGCATGGAAGCTGGCATTGGAGTGCTTTAGTTCTAGTTTTCATTTGAGTTGATGAACAATGTGGAACTATATGTATATGTATATGCAAAGCGGGAGGTGCAGAAGGTGTCACTGAAGATCGATAACCAAGCTGCAATCTCGTTGTGCAAAAATTCGGTTCATCACGAAAGGATCAAGCACATAGATACCCGGTTCCACCATATCCGGGAGTGCATTGAAGAAGGGTTGATCGAGGTTCAACATGTGAACACGAAAGACCAACTTGCCGATATTTTCACCAAGTCCCTCGGTCGACAGAAGTTCATCGAGATGAGGAGGAAAGTCGGAGTGCAAGAAGTGAAGTCAAGCAACAAGATTAAGGAGGTGAATGTAGAAGTTAATCATGTTGTTTCTTTAGGATTAGGAAAGAAAGCCAAACCGAGTCCTAGTGGTATTAGGATTCCTAGTCCTAGTCTATTTTCATAGTCCCTTGTGGACGTGTATAAAAGACACCCTAGGGGTGTTGATTGTAACACCAGAAAAACGAAAAGCAATACAAAGCAAAGGCTCGACACGGGCCTTTAGCCATCGAGTCCATCGATCAACTTTATTCATGTCGCTAGTTACGCAAGTTCCGTCAAGTAGCCGGCCGAAACAAGAATCGCGTAGGCACGCCTGTACAGCTACATACGCACGTTCAAAAGCCAACAATGTCATCATCTTTCGGGATTTCCTTCCCTCGTCGGGTCTAATGACGTGGTCGCGTCGGTTTCCGTGATTGTTGGGACTTCCTTATCACGTCGCGCCGCCTCGACCCCGAACCTCGCCATACCCTCCCGCGACGTCGCAGATCCATCCGAGCTGAGATAACGCCGCCGCCGCCGTCACAGGTAAACCTAACGCCGACGTCCGTCCGTTTAAACCTAACGTCCACTACCGTCCCGACACGTGTCAGTACTGACGTCGGGGTTCTTTTCACGCAGTCGGGGGTGTCGCCGCCGTGCTGCCTCACGGGGGTCTCGCCGAACGTCATCAGTACTGACGTCGGGGTCTCGCCGAGCGTCGTCAGTACTGACGTCGAGGTCTCATCACCGCATTGCGTCACGTCCGCCGTCGAGTCGCGAGGCGGGATCGGCGCGCCCCCGTCCGTCGGGGTTTCTGCCACAGTGACGTACGACGTCGTCGCGCCGTGATAAACTCACCGACGACAGAAGGTACTAATTTTCGATGTTTGTTAATTTTTTATTTTCTGTAATTTCTAGAAAAATATTATAAAATAGTAATGTGTACTATAATTTTGTTTGTGTAGTATGGAGGAGCATAATGCAATATATTGTTCGATTGAAAAATGGTGCACATTAGTGGAAAAGTTGAATCCGAAGCAACGTTTGCGGCTACGTGGTACTAGCTTACAAAATATGTTGCGTATTCCTAGTGTGCTTATCAGAAAGAATCTACTTCAAACGTTGATTAAATCGTTTGATGTGACTAAAAGAAGGTTTGTTTTGCAACCTAAAAAGGTTGAGATGACAGTACGGTCTGCTGATGTGTTCCACATTTACGGATTAAAAAATAAAGGCAAAGATGTGATAAAACATTTAGCAACACTAGAAGAGGGATCAAAAGATTATGTGCCAAGTAGATTCTTGAATGAAAAAACTGGTACAATAGTCATAGACGAGTTGATCGATCACATTGTTAAGTCTGGATCATTTGATGATGATTTTGTGAGGAGGGCCGTACTTGTTCTTATTGGCACCGTCATAGCATCACACTCTACGAAGACTGTTCCTCGTCACTTGTATTCATTGGTGGAGGATGTAGACACTATCAAGTTATATAACTGGAATGCCTTTATGTTACACGTGTGCATTGATGGAATAGCAAAGATAGTTAAAGATCAGCACAAATTCAAATGGCCGGTCGGCAACTTATCGCTAATTCAGGTATTTTATTAATGCATTTTAAATTTGTTTATAAATTTGTAATAGTGCTAATATTTTATGTACCATGGAGTACTCATACTGGGAAAAAGTGCAGCCGACAGGTATAGACGAACCTTTGTCATATGAGTATCCACTAATGCTTAATTGGTCTGAAATTAAGGTCAAGAAGCGTGAGGAGTATGACTACGAAAACGGGCGTGGCCATGGGAAGGTAATAAATTATGCCTTATTGTCAATTTATTTCTTTTGTCACTGTTTATGTCATTTAATTGAGTGTCTTTCGACAGTATACAGTTCGATGATGTAATTGGGGAAGATCACAGAGAAGCGAAGGTAGCCAAAGAAGGAACACTTCCGGAGGTGGAGGCACAGGCAGAGACATCAAAACGGAATGGAGGTGCAAGTGGAGTCATCAATATCATGAAACAAATTCAGAAGGATGTTCTTACCCTTCCCACAAAATGTGCTGAGGTAAATGTTGCATCATCACTTATTAATTGTAAGATGCCATGTACTGAAGGTGTTCAATTTATTCTTGCAGATCGTCATTGAGAGGCTTAAGAAGGAAGGTTTGACATACAAACCTTCCTTCAAGGACATCAATCCCGAAGAAAACGGTGTGGATGAAAGTGAGGTTTGGGTGAAGAGGAAGTACGCTCCCAAATATTTTCCAGAAGTTGACTCTTCTCCTTTGGGTGAACGTCACGAAGAGAAAAATGATGCATCTTTCACGAAAATGCCTATTGATGAGGAGTTAAATGATGACACCAGCGCACGCATCAATGGATCGGGGATAGGTACCCCAAATGATCCTTTCATTGTTAATGTTAACAATTCACATGTGAGATCGTCATCTTCGTTACCAACAAATGAATTCCCTAAGGTTACACGAACCCCAGAGAATGGTGGCATTTTAATACTGGATGATATGCCAAATGATGTTTCTTCAATGGGGTCTGAGGCTACCATTGGCAAATTGAATGACGATGATGCCAAGCGGGTGCGCAAAGCTTCGAGATGGCTACAGTTTCCTTACGAACAAATGGATGGGTCGAAATGTGTAAAGAAATGTAAGTATTACTTAAATTACAATTGTTAGTTTTTTCATAGTTATATGTGACTGTAATTAAATTATTATGCAGCTTTGTTTGGAAATTATGCCGTTATGGTTAGTACGGAGTACCTGGATGCAGAGCACGTAGAGGCTACAAATGCTTATATTAACACTCTCATAGAAAATGGTAAACATAGGAAAGATGTAGCGGTTAAGATAACCGCACCAGATGTAGACATTTGTACCACAGATGTGCTTGGAGACATCATAAAAAGAAGTGGTTGTGTGGCGATGTAAGTACTACTAATTATAATTATTTTTCGGTTCGCGTATGACAATGAACTTATTAGTTAATATTGCATTGTTTTTACAGGTTATAAATGCTTATTGTAAACAAATTAAGAAGCGTTTTAATGTACCAGATCGTCATATATTATCGACATGGGTGTCGAAATGGCTTGTAGACCGAGTAGCTGGTCGCGTGACAACGCAGGAAGACCAAGATGGAGCTTTTGGTAAAGAGAACAACAACTATGACTAGAGTCATGGACGAGTATTTCAGCACAGACAAGGTATTGTTTTCTTAATAAAGTTAACATTTTGTTTACAAAGTTAATATGATTTTTTTTCGCAGGATTATTTTCCTATGAACGTGAATGGTAATCATTGGATAACTGTTCTCATGCACAACACTCAGAAAGAGTATCAAGTCCTTGATTCACTTGGTCCAATTGACAGAAATATTCGTAAAACCATTCACACTCTGGTAAGTTTTCTTTTCTTCGTTACATACTTTGTACCGTCTTGCAACATGTATGATGATAATGTTAAATTTATTTTTATCAGAAAGCGCAAATTGCTATAGATATTGCGGCTGCCAATAAACAAGTTGAAAGTAAATTTTCTGATGTCTCTGCATGGCCCATTGTGAAGTATGAAATGCCAAAACAAACTGATGGGTAAGTCATAAATGCTATCGAATATTGTAACAAGCTTAATTCAATAATTATCTAACATCACACTTTTTTTAGAGTTTCTTGCGGGTTGTTCGTTCTGAGATGTATCGAATATTGGGATGGAGAAAAGTGGACATCCACATTTGAACAGGACGAAATTAATGAATCAAGGAGTAAAATTCTTGCTGAACTTATATTTTCAGAGGACAACATTGTTGAGAAAGTGAAGCACAAAGTATTGAGACTTATTTCGCGAGATTAAGTTGTAGAACATGGAGGGTTTTTGTCGCGTAGAAGGTTTCCCTGATGTGTTCGATACTTATTTGACTTGTAATGATCTAATATACTTTGAAAGCGAATTTGTTTGGTATTCCATGAAATATGTTCGTATTGATTTTATGGTCATGATTGTACGTCTCATATGTGGTTTTTATGGTAGCGACGATCTGCGCCAGCCCCGTCGTTGTGTTGTTCTGGTCGTCGCTGTGTTGTCCCAGCCCATGTAGCGACGATCTGCGCCACCCACCTCACTGTGTTGTTCTGGTTGTCGTTGTGTCGTCCTAGCCCCTGTAGCGACGACCTGCGCCAACCCCGTCCCTGTGTTATTCTGGTCGTCGCTGTGCCGTCCCAGTCCTGTAGCGACGATCTGTGTCAGCCCCGTCGCTGTGTTGTTCCGGTCGTCGCTGCGTCGCTGTGCCGCCAGCCCCCGTCGCTGTCGATGTGCACAGTTGCTGCGTCGTTGTCCCAGTCCATGTCGTTGTCCCGTCGCGCGCGCCCGATGTCATGTAAAAAAATATAAATAACCCATCGCAGGCGACGGATGGAGTCGACCCGGCGACCTGGCGGTCAGTTTATATAAAGGCACTGGGCTACCGCCGCTGCGCCAGCGAGCATGTTTATATTAACGTCACGTCGCGTCATACATAACGGCGGTCCAGCGGCCTCGGGTCGTACATAACGTCGGTCCAGCGGCCTCGCGTCCTTAGTAACGTCGGTCTAGCGGCTGTAGCGACGGACCAGCGGCTACAGCGACACTCAGCGACGGTACAACATAATATCAACACTCAACACTATTAATATAAATCAGAACATCATAATCAAGAAAACACCTCAAAAATGCCTCATAGATAAATATAAAATAGATTTTGAGTACAACAACGACGCACAGCGACGGTACGTTTCTCACATCACACAAAATATAATATTTCAAGTACAACTTAATTTTATTAAAATAACAAATGTCTCATATTGTCTTCTTTTAACAAATGAAGCATCATGTTTACCGTTCGTACCTACATAATAAATATAAAATATTTGTTAGAAAGTCAATAAAATACATCGTTTGAAAAACTTAATTTGTGTAAAACGTACCTCTTACTGCATGTTGCCTTGTTATGACCCGGATTGTGACATAGGCTGCACAAAGGACCATAATATTTTTTGTTAAAAGATTTTGGTCTACCATTTTTCGTAACTTCTGGACCACCTTTCTTGGTTTTTTTAGGTGCACCGTTGGTCCTTATATTCGCAGGATCACCAATAGTACCTCCACTTTCTTCAGGTGCACTTGCAATCATCCTCTTATACCTTCTCTCGCTTATCATTTCTTCAAGTGGGATCTTTCTCTGTAATGTTATATTTTCCACACACTTCATCAAATCATCGAACAAGAAGGTATCATTTGATGCAACATGGAAAGCTTGTGCGCCTCTTATGCTAAGCCTACTATACCGAGAACGTTGTTCTTCCCCTGACCAACCCCAGCCAAACAGATCACTCTTGCGCTGAGCAGGCAATCAATGTCTCGCATGTTTCGTCAACCGACGTAGCACACAACAATTTGGTATTTCAGACAATTTAAGAACATTCACTAGCACAAAGAAAATATGTTTGCAAGGCAGCCCTTTTCGAACCATCCTTCCACAACTACATGATATCGTTTCATCTGAGTTACTTGGTTCATATATAACATCAAACCTGAACTTGTGATTATTCTGCCATGTGAAAATATAAGTAGACCGTTGAACTCCCACAAGCGTCTTAAATATCTCCAATTCTGCCAGCTTCAAAAGATCTTTTTGCAGAATATAAAAATTAGCTGGAGTGAAAACAAGGGCAGCATGATCCTCAATAGCCTTATATGCAGTAATTGATGGTGGAAGTGACAGATTAGCAGTGCAATCATCTTCCGCCTCGTACTCACGTAGGCGATTTAAACAGTTCTCATAATGTACTACCGATCAACAATAGTCATACCATAGTCCAAATGGAGATGAAGGGAGGAGTTCAGACTTTCGCTTCTCTGATTGCTACGCATACCAAGAAAAATCCCATCTGAAAGATATGACGCTGCCTATAGTGTCTTCTTTCTGTACATCCTGTTAAGCCACTGTTCAGTTTTAGGTGTCTGCCACCTAACAATGAAAGCATTCCATCTCTTCTCAAAGTTGGCTGGCGAGGTCACATAATAAATCAATTATTTGAACTCCATAAATGATTTGTGATAAAGGTGCCTCTGCATATTTTTCTTCACATGCCATGAACAAAGACGATGGAAAATATCCGGAAGAACAATACGAATAGCTCGAATCATTGAAGCTTCTCCATCTGTGATTACTGATTTTGGTTTTACCTGACAATTTTCTTTCAGAAAGGTCTCGAGCAGCCACACATAGGTTCCTTCGGTCTCGTCGGACACAATGGTGCAAGCAAACACGGTGGTGCAACAATGATTATTAACATCGACGAATGGGATGAACGGTATACCGTATCTGTTCATCTTAACATGCTCTTCAATCTCCCCTCTTTATCCAGCATATACTCAAAAAAAGAAGTCCGGATCTTTCTCCTTTCTACTCCTCATTATACCAATCGCCGTGTCAGCATCACCTTTAGCAAGGAGCTTCCTTTTCTCTCTGCAACATAGGTTGTACACATCACGCCTCACAAGTCCGCATTTATCATACGAACCGTATCTACTGATAAAGTTATCAACTATGATGTGCTTTCGGATTCCCTTCCCTGATAGCGCTAAAATCTCCGCCTTCTGGAAATCATCTATCCGTCTATGTGACCACAAAAATGGCACCTCATCGGGTCGAGCGAGGTCATGGTTGTGCTCATCAAAAAATGCCGCAACGAACCAAACTCCATAGGCTTTATCCAGTTTCACCACCAAGTGCGCACCGCAATCGCAACGAGTCTCCCCCCTTAACCTGCGGGTGCGGCCATCCATGGTTATGAATTTCCTCCGCCGTCTTCCTGCTCTGAAGCAAACAAACCGCCTGAACCTTATAATTCCTGCAGGACCTTTTCCTCGTTTCACCTTCTCTTTCCTGATGCCGAACCCACGCTCTTTCGCGTGATTGTTGTAGAACATGTACGCATCCCCTTGGGATTTAAATGTCATCTACATAACCTTACAATGCGTATCCAGCATCTTTTCCAACTTCTCAGTCTCCGCAATGTCAATCTCTACTTCACCGTCATCATCGATACAATCATTTATGTCCTCCTGAAGAAATACATAAAAAACCATGAGAGTTATGCTCTATCATAATCTAGTTCACACTACAGGCTACCGTACAAAAATGATTGAACAAACCTGATTTACATTATCGTAGAAAGAGTCATCCTTATTATTTTTCGCATTCTCAACATCCACATCTTCCTGTACAATAAATACACACACGAAATAAACATTGTATTGTATTTTACAAACTTAAAAATCTAAATATATATCACTTACGTTTTCACTGCATGTATCATCTTCATTATTTTGAAAATCCTCCGAAGGTAAATTATCATATGAAGACCATCATTCATTGGTGCTATTATAATCATCATCACTAATAGAACTGTTGTCAGTTGCATCGCCGGTATCTATATCATACTCATCCTTCGAATAACCAGTGTACTCCTCCATTCAAACACGTCAAGCACTATACAACAGTAAAGATATAAAAAAATTACAATTAAATTTTTGTATAAGACTCGGTTTTATTTCAATAGCTTAGGTCGCAAACCAACGATGACTCCGGCGGCAGGGGATGATCCTTGACGGGGCGGCGGCTTGGTGATCGGGAACGAGGTGGCGGAGTGGCGGTCGGGAACGGGGTGACGTCGTCGGCGGCGATTGCCAGGTGGTCGGCAGTGGTGAACGTGGACGGGTCGGCGGCAGAGTGGTTGCCGGGAACGGGGCGATGTCGTAGGCGGCGATGTGTAGATGGGCGGCACTGGCGAACGCATGGATGGGACGGCGACGGGGTGATCCGCGACGACGTGGTGGTCCGGAACGGGGGCGGGTCGTCGGCGATGTGGAGAAGGTGCGGCGGGGGCTGATCGTCACGGGCGTCGGCGGCGGCGAGGTCAACCGCGGGCGACGTGAATTAGGTCAAGCGACGGGCTGGCCCAGCATGAACGACGAGTCAACCGGGGGTCGGGGGCGTGGGATGCGACGTGACGAGGCGACGGTTTTCCAAGTCAGCGGTGCCGACGTGGCGAGGCGGGGTGGGGAGGGCCGACGTGGCGGCGTACGTATATACTGTACGCGAATACATTTGAAGGAAATGACCTTCCTATCCTTCTACGTTTTTTGGGGGTGGGGGTGTACGGAAGCGGGGCTCTTATTAATAGGTTTTAAAAACCTGGACATCGAACTGAGCCTGATCAGGTTTGAGAGTTGTAGCTTCATAGCTTGCTGATGTGTTTCTCTTTTAAGTTCTAACTAGGACCCTTGTAGAAGTAAACTACTACTGCTAGTCCATCCGAACAATCTATCTTTTGTTATTGCAATAAAGAATAAGTCTGTTTAAGACAATTTTCAATAGATTTATTTAAGTGTGAATGGGTTGATGTTTCTGAAAAAGAAAGTATAAAAAGGACAACTATACCTACACACTTGTTAACTTCTCACATTTGATGCAAAAAAGGAGATATGATTCAACATAAACCTTTTATTTTGCGTAACCAAGCCGATCAAGTGTTTTATCTACAAGATGAACTGAACCCATGTTGGTAAGTGATGATGCAGAATGAACTACAATAAAGATAGATGTGACACTGGAAATGATGAATGCACACAAGACGTAGACGCTGAGGCATTTCATGTTTCTCACCTCATGGATATGTTTAAAAGAAAAGGAAAGATCAACATTGGGTAAGATCCTATATTGAGGGAACAACTGTGGATGCTATTCATAATGCTTTGAAGGATGAAGAATAGTGGAGGTAGATCATATAAAGGCATTTTTCTGTTCGAGCAACATTTTCATGATTATATATAGACTGTAATTTTACCTGTACTCAAACCTGAGTTTGCTGGACACTAAGAACCATTGTATGTTCTTGCAGATCGTTGGCTGAGCTTATAGCCTTAGGAAATTCTAAAGAATATGGTCTTCCACTCAACATATAAACCTACTTTTCTTTTTCTTTTTTACTTTCCACTTTTCATGTGCTACCATAAAGAGCTAAGTGTCCATATATGTATTGAATTTAACCTGACTCTTTTCATTTTTTATGAAATTTTTCTCATGCACTTCATTGAATCTTCCTTTTTAGGAAATTTTGCAAGTGGAGATTAGAAGGATTGATCTAAACTGATGGATGAAGCAATTTGTTCTTTTAGCAGGCTTTTATATGTTTGCATTGTTTTTGCTGTTCAAAATGAAGCTTGGAACATGTCAGAAAATTCCAGTGGACTTAAGTTTCATCTATCACAGTTGACAGATTGTCATTTGAAATAGATACATTTTGGTTGAAGAAGTATTATGTAAGATTTACTATCTGATAGACTAAGTGTACGCAAGTTTGAAATTAAACCTGGATGGCTGATTGCCTGATTCAACATTTTATTCTTTGTTGTTGTGAACCAACCTCTGCGTTTGTGATTCAACGTGTCTTTTTGCTGATTTTATAGTTAATCAAACAGTCAAATAAACACTAGCATAGAGTAAAGGATTCGGCCATCACACACATCTCATGCATCAGATCAAGTTCACTAGTGACTCACAAGTTGTCTCATACAAATTTAACTAATATTATCTCCATTTCAGCAAAGGTTCATATTAATAAGAGAAGAGCGAGATTCAGAGATTATTTCTAGTCCATTTTCAAATTATAGATGTAGCATGTGTAGGTGATGGAGAAGAAATTGTAAGCTGTAATAAGCCGCGGTGGCGCGCTGCACATGTCTGGTGCGTGGATGGGCGCGCACCAGATGTGTGTGGTGCGTCGGGACCGTGGGGTAGGCGTGCGTGCGTGCGTGCTTGACTTGGGTGACACACTGACACGGTAGCCAGGCGAACAGGGGAGACGCGGTGATCACGCGGGGTTCGTTGAGGGCTCGGCGCAGAGAGCGCGCGGGAGCGCGTCGTGCGCGCCCGCCGAGCGGGCCGAACCGGGGTGGCGTGGTGGGCAAGCTGCGAGCGAGTCGTGGGGTGGTGTCACCCGGGTATAAGGAGCACCGTGGTGATCGTTGTAACGGTGCGGTGTGTGTGTTTGAGTTCGTGCTCAATAGACAAGCGTTCGAGCGCCGGAAAAGAACCACCTTGTCGAGTCTCTGATCGTCTTCCTCCTCGCCTCTTTCTTGTTTGGTTCGAGCCACTGCACCAGGGAAGAGAGAGCTGACACCAAGAGGGGCTGGGAGGAACACACGCGGGCGCACCAAGAAGGTGTTCGATCACCGGGGGAGCTCGGCTGCTGCGTTCCTCGTGCTCAATTCCTATCTACGGTGATCGCCGGAGGGACGGGGTTCCATTTTTGGTCTAACATTTGGTATCAGAGCCACGTGTGACCGGGGAGCTCGCCGATCATGGCGTTGGTCCCGTACTCCGGGGGGTCGGGGACGACGATGTTGACGTCGGTCCCTATGCTTACGGGGGAGAACTACACCACCTGGGCGATCAAGGTGGAGGCTGATGTCGACGCTGCTGGGCTCTGGGAGGCGGTTGTGCCATCGGAGGAAGCGGCGTCGGCGGTGATCGCGAAGAAGGACAAGCCGGCGCGCGCTTACCTGCTGCGGGCGCTCTCCGACGACCTGCTGCTGCAGGTGGCTGCAAAGAAGACCGCGGCGGAGATCTGGAGCAGCCTCAAGTCGAGATTCGTCGGAGCTGATCGCGTGCGAGCGGCACGGCTGGCTACACTCCGAGGGGATTTCGAGCGGCTGCGCATGGACGCCGACGAGTCGCTGGACGCGTTCGCAGGGAAGATCGGCGGGATGGCGGCGCGCTACGCTGGGCTTGGATCGACCCTAGACGACGCCGCGATGGTCAAGAAGCTTCTTGACGCCGTGCCGGACCGCCTGTACGCGGCGGTGGCAGGGATCGAGCAGTTCTGTGACGTGTCGACGATGCTCTTCGAGGACGCACTGGGCGGCTTAAGGCGTTCGACGAGAGGCTGCGGCGTCGTGGACAGGATGGCGGCGACCGTGGTGGCGATCAGTTGATGCTGACCATGTCACAGTGGCGTGCACGGGAGCGCCGACGAGGTGGTGCACGGGATGATGACGACGGCAGGAGCGAGGCGTCGGGTGCTCGAGGGAATCGCCGCACGCGTTGCTATCACTGCAATGAACGCGGCCACTTCAAAAGGGAGTGCCCGAGGCGGGAGAAAGCGGCAGCGCAGGAGCAAGCTCTGCTGGGGGAGATCGTCGCCGACGAGCCCAGGCTCCTCTGAGCCACGTCTTAGGGGGAGAATGTAAGCTGTAATAAGCCGCGGCGGCGCGCTGCACATGTCCGGTGCGTGTATGGGCGCGCACCAGATGTGTGTGGTGCGTCGGGGCCATGGGGTAGGCGTGCGTGCGTGCGTGCGTGACTTGGGTGACACGGTAGCCAGGGTAGCGGGGGAGACGCGGTGATCACGCGGGGTTCGTTGAGGGCTCGGCGCAGAGAGCGCGCGGGAGCGCTCGTGCGCGCGCGCCGAGCGGGCCGAACCGGGGTGGCGTGGTGGGCAAGCTGCGAGCGAGTCGTGGGGTGGTGTCACCCGGGTATAAGGAGCACCGTGGTGATCGTTGTAACGGTGCGGTGTGTGTGTTTGAGTTCGTGCTCAATAGACAGGCGTTCGAGCGCCGGAAAAGAACCACCTCGCCGAGTCTTTGATCGTCTTCCTCCTCGCCTCTCTTTTGTTTGGTTCGAGCCACTGCACGAGGGGAGAGAGAGCTGACACCAAGAGGGGCTGGGAGGAACACACGCGGGCGCACCAGCAAGGTGTTCGATCACCGGGGGAGCTCGGCTGCTGCGTTCCTCGTGCTCGATTCCTGTCTACGGTGATCGCCGGAGGGACGGGTTTCCATTTTTGGTCTAAGAGAAATCATGGAGAGCTTGGAGAAGAATAGTAGAAGAGGAGCCTTGGGGACACAGTAGAGCAGAGATGCTAGAGGAAGGCACAACTGCATTGTGTGGTGGAGGGCGCCACAAGACGGGAACTCATGCGGAGAACCAGACACCGCGGCTCCCTGTCTAGTGAGGCGTGTGACTTCCCCTTCCTCCTGTTATGGCCATCAGGAGAAGGAGAGCGAGCAGTGGTGAATGCAGAAATAATTTCCCGGTGTGGCGGGGATTACAAAGGAGAAAATCATGCAAAATGCAAATGTCCAAAAACTCTCTAGACTATAATATATATAGCACTTTGTGTTCTGCAAATACAACTAATATCCAAATTTAAGTAATGTATTGGTTTATCTTGCATGTACTCATTTTTTTTGTTCGGTGGAGGTTTACATCATCATCACCACCGAGATGGATGTCTAGCAAGCAAGTATACTAGCACATTTTGCTTAAATGTTAGGTGTGGCAAGAACCGGGACTAATATATCGAACCGAACCGGGACTATTGCCCCGCGAGGCCCTGACAGCTCGAAAGGGGACCAATGCCTGGCATTGGTCTCGGTTTTACTTGGACCTGAGGCTAATGGGATTTGGGGCTGTGGCCGAAAGCCTTATTTTCTACTAGTGGTATCCATCACCCGCAATTCGGCCCACTCCCTCACCCATTCTCTCTGTGGCCGTATCCCACGAGCTTTGTAGTTCGACAATAGTTAGTGCATATCTAACAGACCTCGTATAAGTGGTTAAATCTATGAAAATTTGCGTGTTACAGTTTTGATCGTAAAAAATGTGCAGAACAGAAATCGTGAAATTGATACAACCCGTAATTTTTTTAAGGGGCACGGAAAAGCCACACTCAAAACCCTTATTTTTTAAAGTTGGAAGGCCGACTCTAGGGGGGCACGTATACCGGTCAAACCTCGTCGGAGCAAACACGCCGCCGCGGAGTTTGCGAAAATCCGTTCTAAACTCGTTGGAATTCATCACCGCGCGCCGAAAAATGCCGCTGAACGCCGCAACTGAGCACCGCTGGTTTGAATTGGACGAGTTCGACCTCGCCGTGGCCTCCCATGACCTCAGCCTCACTGCTGGAATCCTCCCGACATGACCGACAAAGGGGCGCGACTTGGCAGGCGCAGCTGGCAACAAAGTAGGACAGTGCCAGCGGGCGACATGGCATGGCTGGCCGACTGATGGGGTGATGGGGAGCAGCGGACGGCACGGTCGACGGCGTATTTTTTGACCTGTATGCCAGTTTTACCATTTGCATTTTTATGGGTTTGGTAGAGATGCTTTTGGACCATTGTACTTTGACACGAATCACGAAATGATTTGGCCTCCGATCATTTCTCCATTGTCTTACATCGAAGAAACAACAACACTAATAAATAAGCCATTCATCTAACCAGACTACTTTTCTCAAAATAGAAAAGAAAATATAACCAGACTACTCGTCGAACCATGCTGACGCCTCAGAACGAGCCGATGCCGGCGGAAGATGCTAACTTGCCATGGCGTCTCCCCACAGCCCTCAAGAGCACCGCGGCGACGGAGTGCGCGGCGGCGGACGCTATCCTCGCCTTGATCTGCCCCCGCCTCGGCATGTGTCGTCGTCCTTCACCATTTTCACGCGGAGCAGCAGACGCACCAGCACCACCGTGGTTGGCCATCTTCTTTCGCCGGACGGTGGCGTGCAGAGCTATGCTTAGCTTAACTTGGATGTCTTCTGTTGCCTCTTGCTCTCTCTAACGCTCTGAAATGTGCCCTGCGGTGACTCTAACCGGCGGCCTATTTATATTATACCTATGCAAGCCTGCAAGTGGAGTGATGGCGGTGGTGACTTATTTAGTTGGGAGTAGTGTTCCATTCCAGTAGGCTTTTGGTTGTTAAATCGCGACCAAATATTCGTTGGATCACGGGAAAACAATTGTATGAGCATGTGCTGTCGAGGGCACACTGCTTTGCGGTTTCTAAAGTGCCGCTGTATACTGTATGTTTCAGCGGTGGCCATGCATGGCGCCGCTAGCTGTTTCCGACCGTCGTCGCATGGTGCCTGTGGCGATTACATGCATGCACCTATATGATTTGGGTCTTTATTCACGACGCTTTAGATCGCACTTAATTATGGCTTTTATTCCCAGAAATGATATCGTACAGTATTATTTTGGGGCCGCTTTTATTCACGTCTGCGAACATACTACAGTACTACATACTGTACTGTGAGTGATGATGGATATTTTCCGGCAGCTGAATTTCGGACGGCCGTATTCAGCAGCGGCACACCCTGTCATGCATGCTGCGTGCATCTAAAAAGTCTTTGACTTGTGCTACATGGATGCGTGTGAGATTTCATCGCTGCCAAATCAGTGTGTAGCGTCTCGATCTAGTGTGCAGTCAATTTAAATCAAGTAACTTAGAGCATCTTCACCAGATGCCGAAAAAACGCCACCGTGAAGTAAAAGACAAGCGCTTAAGGCATTTTAGGTTAAAGAAATGCTGGTTGAACAGATGATGTACTATATGTCCACAATGGTGTAATTTTCATTTACACGCCCAAACAAATTACCACCAACTGCCGCAACGTGAAAACACCCCGCAGAAGTTTTCCTGTGGTCCCACCAGCCGCAACCAGACACCGATTCCGGCTGGATCTCGTCGCCGTCGAGGCCATCCGCAACCGGTCGATTTGCATCTATTCCGGCAGCTTCTCGCCCCTCTAACGCCCGATACGGCCGTCATAGCAACCGGGTTTGCCCTCGAGGTCCTTCTTCAAGTGAGCGTGCTGGCCAACACCGGGCAACTGCTCTTCCAAGCTCTCGGTTGTCGGCCGACACGACGACAACCTCTCTACCCAAGATCCACGGCTTCAACACATTCCTAGCCGGCCCGGCAACCGCCTCGGCCCCGGCATGCTACGGTGTATGGATATATATTTTATCTTCGTGCTCACCAGGTGTTTCAGAAAAATCACCACTCTTTGGATGGTTAGCAAACGGGAAAGCCCCAGCAGTGGAGTTTCAAGCAAAGGACCACAGATACTAACGTAAATCTTTAAAGAGATCTCATCGAGGATTGATGGACGTGGAATGTGCAACAAGACTAGTTGTGTTTAATGTCATTTGTGATGAACTTTGCGTTATGTATGATAAACATTTGTGTTTGATTTGAGCTTGTCGATTGATGAACTATGTAATAATTAATACTATTTGTGTTTTAATTATTTGTTCCAGATTCATTTGATAGGAGTTTTAATTATCATAACATGTTTTGTTTGAATATGTATGCAATTGTAGAGTAAAAGAGAAGAACGACAAAAAAATCAGGTTACCACTTTTACTTCATTTGTTAAAGCAACAACGGTCGTGGTCATGAAAAATTGTGCTCTTATGGCATCTTCAATGCTGACCCACAAACCTCCTCCAACCGTTCGGACCGCGTTGTCTGATCCGCGGAAGCCATCCGTCGCAGTCCTGTATCGGTCTGCGGTGCGGTCCGAACATGCTTTCTCCCATAAATCGGAGATGAGTATGGACACGTGAAACATCGCTATCTACCCTGGCCCATCCAAAAGAAAGGCGGAGCCCAAGGTTTTGTCACATCCCGCACCGTTTCCACGCCAAAATCCCTCACTCTCTTCTTCGATTTCTCGTCGCTCTTCGCCCAATTCCCGCTCTTTTCTCCCACCCTCTCCTTCCTTTGGCCACCGACGCATGAAACATTCAGAGAATCCATCGGAGATGGAGCCGGTGAAAGTGCCGGAGGATCCGAGCATCACGCTCGCTCGGTAGGTCAGCTCCGCTAAGCGACAGGATCGTCGTGGCAAAGCAAAGGTTGCAAAGGAGGAGCAGATCAATAAGCGACTGGCCTGGTGGTGGCGATGGGCATGGAGGTCATGGCGGATGAGGCAGTCGGCGTGGCCGTGGCGGATGTCGCCAGACGAGCGTGCCCATAGTGTAAATGGTGACACCGAGGCCGAAGCCTTACAAGCCTTCGTACTACTACGGTGCCAAGAAGCTCGAAACCCCTGCCGGCACGGTGCCTTAGATCGTCGATGTTAACGTGACATTGCTCTTTTCCGAGTATTCTTCGCCGCCGCTTGTCCGGGTGCAGATGGTAATCGTGGAGAAGATGGGTGCCTGCACGCTGTTCGCTGTAATGCCTAGAGCGGGGGAGCCGGCGTACAAAACCGACAGGGAGATGCTCTATATCATTTACGACAAATACGAGCGAGGAGGAGGGGGCTATGAGGATGGACAAGTGAAAGACTTGTGTCCCAGCCAGCCACTTCGGCCACAACTAGCATCAGTAGTCCAACACCCACACGGCCACGCATCAGTGCTACACCCAAACCGACGATGGTACACAACAACACAAGCATTGGGCCGCGGAGAGCAAAACCAGAGGGCAGAGGAGGATAATGGTGACAACGATCATCGAGATGATACAACCGGTGATCCGAACAAGAAGGTTGAAGGAGAAAGCTTCAACATGCGGGAGGACGAGCTGTTGTGGGATGCATGGTTGGCCACTAGCATTGATCCATTCCATGGCAAAGAGAAAAAGGGCACACCTTTTTGGAGGACCATTCACATATGGTTCCAATGAACAAGCATTTCACATCTCCCACTCCGACACGCTCATCTGTAGCCATGAATGGAAGTCCCTCAACCATCAATGATACACCATCCAAGAGGCCGTGTCCAAGTATTGTGGGCACTTGAAGTATCTCATCGCAGGTGGCCTAGCGGTGAACAAATTGAAAGGATCGATATGGTTGACTAGAGGGGGGGGGGTGAATAGGCAACTACCAATTTTTAGCTTTTCTTAATAAATAAGGAGTAGCAATCATAAAGGTTCACTAAAATGACACTAGGTGAGAAACCTATATGATGCTACTTACAACGAGTAAAGAAGCACGTAAGAGATACTCTACAACACCAACAAATACAAAGTAAAGGTAAGAGATAACCACAAGTGGAACCGATGAAGACGAGGATGTGTTACCGAAGTTCCTTCCCTTTGACATGAAGTACGTCTCTGTTGGAGCGGTGTGGAGGCACAATGCTCCCCAATAAGCCACTAGGGCCACCGTATTCTCCTCACGCCCTCGCACAATGCAAGGTGTCGCGATTCCACTATAGGTGCCCTTGAAGGCGGCGACCGAACCTTTACAAACAAGGTTGGGGCAATCTTCACACAAAGCTTGGAGGATCCCAACAAGACCACGGAGCTTCACCACAATGGAATGTGGCTCCGAGGTGACCTCAACCGTCTAGGGTGCTCAACCACCCAAGAGTAACAAGATCCGCAAGGGATTAGTAGGGGGAATCAAATATCCTTTGGTGAAAGTGTAGATCAAGGCCTTCTCAAGCAATTCCTAGAAAATCAACAAGGTTGATTGGCTAGGGAGAGAGATCGGGCTAAAATGAGCTTGTGGAGCAACAATGGAGCTTAGAGGGGTTAAAGGTGAGCTCTACGAAGAAGAAGATGCCTTTATATAGTAGGGGGGCAGATCCACCCGTTACCCACCTACCACATAAATGCACGAGCGGTACTACCGCTCCTGGAGCGGTACTACTGCTACCCAGTGTTGGGGAACGTCGCATGGGAAACAAAAATTTTCCTACGCGCACGAAGACCTATCATGGTGATGTCCATCTACGAGAGGGGATGAGTGATCTACGTACCCTTGTAGATCGTACAGCAGAAGCGTTAGAGAACGCGGTTGATGTAGTGGAACGTCCTCACGTCCCTCGATCCGCCCCGCGAACAATCCCGCGATCAGTCCCACGATCTAGTACCGAACGGACGGCACCTCCGCGTTCAGCACACGTACAACTCGATGATGATCTCGGCCTTCTTGATCCAGCAAGAGAGACGGAGAGGTAGAAGAGTTCTCCGGCAGCGTGACGGCGCTCCGGAGGTTGGTGATGATCTCGTCTCAGCAGGGCTCCGCCCGAGCTCCGCAGAAACGCGATCTAGAGGAAAAACTATGGAGGTATGTGGTCGGGCAGCCGTGAGAAAGTCGTCTCAAATCTTCCCTAAAAGCCCCAAATATATAGGAGGAGGGAGGGGGACCTTGCCTTGGGGTCCAAGGGACCCTCAAGGGGTCGGCCGAGCCAAGGGGGGGGGGGGGAGGACTCCCCCCGGACTCCCCCCCAAACCGAGTTGGACTTGGTTTGGTGGGAGGAGTCCCCCTCCCTTCCCACTTCTTCCCTCTTTTTTTTATTTTCCTTCGATTTCCTTCTCTTGGCGCATAGGCCCCCTTGGGGCTGTCCCACCAGCCCACTAAGGGCTGGTGTGTCTCCCCAAAGCCTATGGGCTTCCCCGGGGTGGGTTGCCCCCCCCGGTGAACTCCTGGAACCCATTCGTCATTCCCGGTAACTCCGAAAACCTTTCGCTAATCAAATGAGGTCATCCTATATATCAATCTTCGTTTCCGGACCATTCCGGAAACCCTCGTGACGTCCGTGATCTCATCCGGGACTCCGAACAACATTCGGTAACCAACCATATAACTCAAATACGCATAAAACAACGTCGAACCTTAAGTGTGCAGACCCTGCGGGTTCGAGAACTATGTAGACATGACCCGAGAGACTCCTCGGTCAATATCCAATAGCGGGACTTGGATGCCCATATTGGATCCTACATATTCTACGAAGATCTTATCGTTTGAACCTCAGTGCCAAGGATTCGTATAATCCCGTATGTCATTCCCTTTGTCCTTCGGTATGTTACTTGCCCGAGATTCGATCGTCAGTATCCGTATACCTATTTCAATCTCGTTTACCGGCAAGTCTCTTTACTCGTTCCGTAATACAAGATCCCGCAACTTACACTAAGTTACATTGCTTGCAAGGCTTGTGTGTGATGTTGTATTACCAAGTGGGCCCCGAGATACCTCTCCGTCACACGGAGTGACAAATCCCAGTCTTGATCCATACTAACTCAACTAACACCTTCGGAGATACCTGTAGAGCATCTTTATAGTCACCCAGTTACGTTGCGACGTTTGATACACACAAAGCATTCCTCCGGTGTCAGTGAGTTATATGATCTCATGGTCATAGGAATAAATACTTGACACGCAAAAAACAGTAGCAACAAAATGACACGATCAACATGCTACGTCTATTAGTCTGGGTCTAGTCCATCACGTGATTCTCCCAATGACGTGATCCAGTTATCAAGCAACAACACCTTGTTCATAATCAGAAGACACTGACTATCATTGATCAACTGGCTAGCCAACTAGAGGCATGCTAGGGACGGTGTTTTTTCTATGTATCCACACATGTAAATGAGTCTTCATTCAATACAATTATAGCATGGATAATAAACTATTATCTTGATACAGGAATTATAATAATAACTATACATTTATTATTGCCTCTAGGGCATAATTCCAACAGTCTCCCACTTGCACTAGAGTCAATAATCTAGCCCTCACATCACCATGTGAATTACATTGTAATAAATCTAACACCCATACAGTTCTGGTGTCGATCATGTTTTGGCCGTGGAAGAAGTTTAGTCAGCGGGTCTGCTACATTCAGATCCGTGTGCACCTTGCATATATTTACGTCCTCCTCCTCGACGTAGTCGCGGATGAGGTTGAAGCGTCGTTTGATGTGTCTGGTCTTCTTGTGAAACCTTGGTTCCTTTGCCAGGGCAATGGCACCAGTGTTGTCACAGAACAAGGTTATTGGATCCAGTGCACTTGGCACCACTCCAAGATCCGTCATGAACTGCTTCATCCAGACACCCTCCTTAGCCGCCTCCGAGGCAGCCATGTACTCCGCTTCACATGTAGAATCTGCTACGACGCTTTGCTTGGAACTGCACCATCTTACTGCACCCCCATTAAGAATAAATACGTATCCGGTTTGCGACTTAGAGTCGTCCGGATCTGTGTCAAAGCTTGCATCAACGTAACCCTTTACGGCGAGCTCTTCGTCACCTCCATACACGAGAAACATCTCCTTAGTCCTTTTTAGGTACTTCAGGATATTCTTGACCGCTGTCCAGTGATCCACTCCTGGATTACTCTGGAACCTGCCTGCCATACTTATGGCCAGGCTAACATCCGGTCTAGTGCACAGCATCGCATACATGATAGAACCTATGGCAGAAGCATAGGGGACGGAGCGCATATGCTCTCTATCTTCATCAGTTGCTGGGCACTGAGTCTTACTCAATCTCGTACCTTGTAACACTGGCAAGAACCCTTTCTTGGACTGTTCCATTTTGAACCTCTTCAAAACTTTATCAAGGTATGTGCTTTGTGAAAGTCCTATCAGGCGTTTTGATCTATCCCTATAGATCTTAATGCCTAGAATGTAAGCAGCTTCTCCTAGGTCCTTCATAGAGAAACTTTTATTCAAGTAACCTTTTATGCTCTCCAAAAGCTCTACGTTGTTTCCAATCAGTAATATGTTATCCACATATAATATTAGAAACGCCACAGAGCTCCCACTCACTTTCTTGTAAATACAAGATTCTCCAACCACTTGTATAAACCCAAATGCTTTGATCACCTCATCAAAGCGTTTGTTCCAACTCCGAGATGCTTGCACCAGTCCATAAATGGATCGCTGGAGCTTGCACACCTTGTCAGCATTTTTAGGATCGACAAAACCTTCGGGTTGCATCATATACAACTCTTCCTTAAGGAAACCGTTAAGGATCGCCGTTTTGACATCCATCTGCCAGATTTCATAATCGAAAAATGCAGCTATTGCTAACATGATTCTGACGGACTTAAGCATCGCTACGGGAGAGAAAGTCTCATCGTAGTCAATTCCTGGAACTTGTGAAAAACACTTTGCCACAAGTCGAGCTTTATAAACGGTCACATTACCGTCAGCGTCCGTCTTCTTCTTAAAGATCCATTTGTTCTGAATAGCCTTGCGGCCCTCAGGTAGTATCTCCAAAGTCCACACTTTGTTCTCATACATGGATCCTATCTCGGATTTCATGGCTTCTAGCCATTTGTTGGAATCTGGGCCCACCATTGCTTCTTCATAATTTGCAGGTTCATTGTTGTCTAACAACATGATTAATAAGACGGGATTACCGTACCACTCTGGAGCAGCGCGTGATCTCGTCGACCTGCGTGGTTCAACAAAAACTTAAACTGGAGTTTCATGATCATCATCATTAACTTCCTCCTCAATCAGCGTTGCAACGACAGAGGTTTCCCCTTGCCCTGCGCCACCATCCAGAGGGATGAGAGGTTCGACAACCTCGTCAAGTTCTATCTTCCTCCCACTCAATTCTCTCGAGAGAAACTCCTTCTCGAGAAAAGTTCCGTTCTTAGCAACAAACACTTTGCCCTCGGATTTGAGATAGAAGGTGTACCCAACTGTCTCTTTTGGGTAACCTATGAAGACGTATTTTTCCGCTTTGGGTTCCAGCTTTTCAGGCTGAAGCTTTTTGACATAAGCATCACATCCCCAAACTTTAAGAAACGACAACTTTGGCCTTTTGCCACACCACAGTTCGTATGGTGTCGTCTCAACGGATTTTGATGGTGCCCTATTTAAAGTGAATGCACCTGTTTCTAATGCATAACCCCAAAACGATAACGGCAAATCAGTAAGAGACATCATAGATCGCACCATCTCTAACAAAGTACGATTACGACGTTCGGACACACCATTACGCTGTGGTGTTCCAGGCGGTGTTAACTGTGAAACAATTCCATATTGTCTTAAGTGAGCACCAAACTCGAAACTCAGATATTCACCCCCACGATCAGACCGTAGGAACTTGATCTTCTTGTTACGATGATTTTCCACTTCACTCTGAAATTGCTTGAACTTTTCAAATGTTTCAGACTTGTGCTTCATCAAGTAGACATAACCATATCTACTTAAATCGTCAGTGAAGGTGAGGAAATAACGATATCCGCCGCGTGCCTCTACGCTCATTGGGCCACACACATCGGTATGTATGATTTCCAACAAGTCACTTGCACGCTCCATTGTTCCGGAGAACGGAGTCTTAGTCATCTTGCCCATGAGGCATGGTTCGCACGTGTCAAGTGAATCAAAGTCAAGTGACTCCAAAAGTCCATCAGCATGGAGTTTCTTCATGCGCTTTACACCAATATGACCTAAACGGCAGTGCCATAAAAATATGGTGCTATCATTGTTAACTCTAACTCTTTTGGTCTCAATGTTATGTATATGCGTATCGCTATCAAGATTCAATATGAACAATCCTTTCACGTTCGGTGCATGACCATAAAAGATGTTACTCATAGAAATAGAACAACCATTATTCTCAGACTTAAAAGAGTAACCGTCTCGCAATAAACAAGATCCAGATATAATGTTCATGCTCAACGCAGGCACTAAATAACAATGATTTAAGTTCATCACTAATCCCGATGGTAGCTGAAGTGACACTGTGCCGACGGCGATTGCATCAACCTTGGAACCGTTTCCTACGCGCATCGTCACTTCGTCTTTCGCCAGCCTTCCTCTGTTCCGCAGTTCCTGCTTCGAGTTGCAAATGTGAGCAACAGAACCGGTATCAAATACCCAGGCACTACTACGAGAGCCGGTTAAGTACACATCAATAACATGTATATCAAATATACCTGATTTTTCTTTACCCGCCTTCTTATCTGCCAGATACTTGGGGCAATTGCGCTTCCAGTGACCCATACCCTTGCAATAGAAGCACTCTGTTTCAGGCTTAGGTCCAGCCTTGGGTTTCTTCGGTGGATTGGCAACAGGCTTGCCGCTCTTCTTCGAATTGCCCTTCTTGCCTTTGCCATTTCTCTTGAAACTAGTGGTCTTGCTGACCATCAACACTTGATGCTCTTTACGGAGTTCAGACTCTGCGACTTTCAGCATCGCAAACAACTCGCCGGGAGACTTGTTCATCCCTTGCATGTTGTAGTTCAACACAAAGCCTTTATAGCTTGGCGGCAGTGATTGAAGGATTCTGTCAGTGATAGCTTCTTGCGGGAGTTCAATCCCCAGTTCAGCTAGACGGTTTGAGTACCCAGACATTTTGAGCACATGTTCACTGACAGATGAGTTTTCCTCCATCTTGCAAGCATAGAATTTATCGGAGGTCTCATACCTCTCGATCCGGGCGTTCTTCTGAAAGATAAACTCCAACTCCTGGAACATCTCAAATGCTCCATGACGCTCAAAGCGACGTTGAAGTCCCGGTTCTAAGCCATACAAGACTACACATTGAACTATTGAGTAGTCCTCCTTACGCGCTAACCAAGCGTTCTTAACATCCTGATCAGCCGTAGCGGGTGGTTCATCTCCTAGCGCAGCATTAAGGACATAATCCTTCTTCCCAGCTTGTAAGATTAGCTTAAGATTACGAGCCCAGTCTACAAAGTTGCTTCCATCATCTTTCAACTTAGCTTTCTCTAGGAACGTATTAAAATTCAGGATGACTGTTGCGTGAGCCATGATCTACAACACAAATATATTTAAAGTGGACTTAGACTATGTTCAAGATAATTAGAGTTCAACTTAATCAAATTATATGCTAAACTCCCACTCAAAAAGTACATCTCTCTAGTCATTTGAGTGGTTCATGATCCACTTACACTATCCCAAGTCCGATCATCACGTGAGTCGAGAGTAGTTTCAGTGGTAAGCATCCCTATGCTAATCATATCAACTATATGATTCATGATCGACCTTTCGGTCTCATGTGTTCCGAGGCCATGTCTGCACATGCTAGGCTCGTCAAGCTTAACCCGAGTGTTCCGCGTGCGCAACTGTTTTGCACCCGTTGTATGTGAACGTTGAGTCTATCACACCCGATCATCACGTGGTGTCTCGAAACGACGAACTGTAGCAACGGTGCACAGTCGGGGAGAACACAATTTCGTCTTGAAATTTTAGTGAGAGATCACCTCATAATGCTACCATCGTTCTAAGCAAAATAAGGTGCATAAAAGGATTAACATCACATGCAATTCATAAGTGACATGATATGGCCATCATCACGTGCTTCTTGATCTCCATCACCAAAGCACCGGCACGATCTTCTTGTCACCGGCGCCACACCATGATCATCCATCAACGTGTTGCCATCGGGGTTGTCGTGCTACTTATGCTATTACTACTAAAGCTACATCCTAGCAAAATAGTAAACGCATCTGCAAGCACAAACGTTAGTATAAAGACAACCCTATGGCTCCTGCCGGTTGCCGTACCATCGACGTGCAAGTCGATATTTCTATTACAACATGATCATCTCATACATCCAATATATCACATCACATCGTTGGCCATATCACATCACAATCATTCCCTGCAAAAACAAGTTAGACGTCCTCTAATTTTGTTGTTGCATGTTTTACGTGGTGACCAAGGGTATCTAGTAGGATCGCATCTTACTTACGCAAACACCACAACGGAGATATATGAGTTGCTATTTAACCTCATCCAAGGACCTCCTCGGTCAAATCCGATTCAACTAAAATTGGAGAAACCGTCACTTGCCAGTCATCTTCGAGCAAAGGGGGTTACTCGTAACGATGAAACCAGTCTCTCGTAAGCGTACGAGTAATGTCGGTCCAAGCCGCTTCAATCCAACAATACCGCGGAATCAGGAAAAGACTAAGGAGGGCAGCAAAATGCACATCACCGCCCATAAAACCTTTTGTGTTCTACTCGAGAAGACATCTACGCATGAACCTAGCTCATGATGCCACTGTTGGGGAACGTCGCATGGGAAACAAAAAATTTCCTACGCGCACGAAGACCTATCATGGTGATGTCCATCTACGAGAGGGGATGAGTGATCTACGTACCCTTGTAGATCGTACAGCAGAAGCGTTAGAGAACGCGGTTGATGTAGTGTAACGTCCTCACGTCCCTCGATCCGCCCCGCGAACAATCCCGCGATCAGTCCCACGATCTAGTACCGAACGGACGGCACCTCCGCGTTCAGCACACGTACAGCTCGACGATGATCTCGGCCTTCTTGATCCAGCAAGAGAGACGGAGAGGTAGAAGAGTTCTCCGGCAGCGTGACGGCGCTCCGGAGGTTGGTGATGATCTCGTCTCAGCAGGGCTCCGCCCGAGCTCCGCAGAAACGCGATCTAGAGGAAAAACTATGGAGGTATGTGGTCGGGCAGCCGTGAGAAAGTCGTCTCAAATCTGCCCTAAAAGCCCCATATATATAGGAGGAGGGAGGGGGACCTTGCCTTGGGGTCCAAGGGACCCTCAAGGGGTCGGCCGAGCCAAGGGGGGAGGACTCCCCCCCCAAACCGAGTTGGACTTGGTTTGGTGGGAGGAGTCCCCCTCCCTTCCCACTTCTTCCCTCTTTTTTTTTGTTTTCCTTTGATTTCCTTCTCTTGGCGCATAGGCCCCCTTGGGGCTGTCCCACCAGCCCACTAAGGGCTGGTGTGTCTCCCCAAAGCCTATGGGCTTCCCCGGGGTGGGTTGCCCCCCCCCCCCGGTGAACTCCCGGAACCCATTCGTCATTCCCGGTACATTCCCGGTAACTCCGAAAACCTTCCGGTAATCAAATGAGGTCATCCTATATATCAATCTTCGTTTCCGGACCATTCCGGAAACCCTCGTGATGTCCGTGATCTCATCCGGGACTCCGAACAACATTCGGTAACCAACCATATAACTCAAATACGCATAAAACAACGTCGAACCTTAAGTGTGCAGACCCTGCGGGTTCGAGAACTATGTAGACATGACCCGAGAGACTCCTCGGTCAATATCCAATAGCGGGACCTGGATGCCCATATTGGATCCTACATATTCTACGAAGATCTTATCGTTTGAACCTCAGTGCCAAGGATTCGTATAATCCCGTATGTCATTCCCTTTGTCCTTCGGTATGTTACTTGCCCGAGATTCGATCGTCAGTATCCGTATACCTATTTCAATCTCGTTTACCGGCAAGTCTCTTTACTCGTTCCGTAATACAAGATCCCGCAACTTACACTAAGTTACATTGCTTGCAAGGCTTGTGTGTGATGTTGTATTACCGAGTGGGCCCCGAGATACCTCTCCGTCACACGGAGTGACAAATCCCAGTCTTGATCCATACTAACTCAACTAACACCTTCGGAGATACCTGTAGAGCATCTTTATAGTCACCCAGTTACGTTGCGACGTTTGATACACACAAAGCATTCCTCCGGTGTCAGTGAGTTATATGATCTCATGGTCATAGGAATAAATACTTGACACGCAGAAAACAGTAGCAACAAAATGACACGATCAACATGCTACGTCTATTAGTTTGGGTCTAGTCCATCACGTGATTCTCCCAATGACGTGATCCAGTTATCAAGCAACAACACCTTGTTCATAATCAAAAGACACTGACTATCATTGATCAACTGGCTAGCCAACTAGAGGCATGCTAGGGACGGTGTTTTGTCTATGTATCCACACATGTAAATGAGTCTTCATTCAATACAATTATAGCATGGATAATAAACTATTATCTTGATACAGGAATTATAATAATAACTATACATTTATTATTGCCTCTAGGGCATAATTCCAACACCCAGAGCGGTACTACTGCTCCTGGGAGCGGTACTACCGCTCAGCTTCTCACCAACAGGGGTAGTACCGGGATACTACCGTGCCACCACCTCCGTGGAAAAGTATGCGAGAAAAAGCCCGTCGGCGCGGTAGTAAATTAATACTACCGCACTTGGGGCGGTAGTACCGCCCTTGGAGCGGTAGTAAAAAACTACTACCGTACTTCGGGCGGTAGTACCACTCCTGGAGCGGTAGTAAAAGTTTACTACCGCACCTGGGGCGGTAGTACCGCTCTTGGAGCGGTAGTAAAACTTTGCTACCGCTCTGAGGGCGGTACTACTGCTGTGCCAGCAGTACTACCGCTGGTACAGCGGTACTACCGCTTACCCTTTTCGCATGGGCATAGAAAACACATATTGGTGCTCCATTGAGGCCAAAATATGGGTGGGTGCATGAAGTGTGTGCGTGAGGATTCCACCCAAACCTTTCCGACGCGGACCCGCTCTTAATAAGAAGACTTTCCTATGACTCAAACTAGGAAGAGAAATGTAGAAGAAAATCCGTCTTCGAAAACCTCCGAGGGGCGTCGAGTCATCTTGTGCCTAGAAGAGAATATTCTGAAATGCTCAGGACACAAGATTAGTCCGCACAACAATTGTCATCAATCACTAAAACCACTTAGGAGAAATATGCCCTAACAATCTCCCCCTTTTTGGTGGATTGATGACAATGTTGGATTTGCACAGAACAATATAGATAGGCATATGCAAACTCCAAAGATATCACAAGGGGACTAGTTTCCTCTAGGTATGTGCATACCAACAACTAACCACAGAGAGAACACTCCCGCTAGATTATATAGACTAAGCCATCCTTACTACATATGTACGAGAGATGTAAGAATATTAAAGCATGGCAAAGCATGTGAGCAAATGAATATTGGCACAAGATACTATGTCTCATAGGCTAATAACAAGATAGATAAAACTGATAATACTGAGACAAAAGATAAGGAAGATAAAACATATATCTCACACCATGATAGGGTCTGACGACTCATAGTATCAACCATAAAGAAAAAGCAATGAACGAAAGCAACAAAGTTTTATCAAACCAAATAACCAGAAAACCTAGAGAACGAGCAAATCCTACACTCTCTCCCCCTTTGGCATCGGAACACCAAAAAGGCAGAGAGGAGCCCTACGACCCAGGTGGTAGAAACATCAGTCGGTGTCCTCCTCATCACGATATTCCTCATCTGAGTCATCGTCGGTGTCCTCCTCAGATGCAGCCCACTGAAACCGGTGCTTCGCCATCCATTCAGCCTCCGGGGTGATCTCGCGCTCAGAACCGCTGGAGAAGGGCGGGTCAAGCTTCCTCATGATCAATTTGTCACGCTGGCGACTCTCTTTCTGAGCAACATGGGTCATGTACTGGCCCTTGGCCTGCATGCAGAACAGGGTCTTCATCTTGTCGGTGAGCCGTGTGCCCATGATGGTTCCGCAGAGGCAGGCATGTGGGAACCCTCACCCTGTCGGTGAGCCTCTGGAGGGGCCTCATCCTCAGCATCAGGCACATCTTCATCAGAATCCCTTGGGGCAGCAGGACGAGAGGAGGTGTTGGCCCATTTGTCCTTCTGACGCAGTTTGATGGGCTCATGGCAGACCCAATCAGGAGCAAGAAACTCAGCCCCGGGGAAAGTCTTGGTCCAAGTGGTCTTGATGAAGTAGAACAGGTAGGGACCGTAGATTGGGACCTTACGGTTAATGACTGCAGAGTACAGCTCACTCCACATGACATGAGAAACATCAAGGGGCTAACACTGACGATTCTTCCCCTTATGACACATTAGAAGCATGTCTACCAGGTAAGAGTGAACCTGGTCCTTGTTGCCAACCCTGGGAAACAGCGTGTTGCGAAAAATCCGGTGCATCACATCCAAAAAGGGGTTCATGACATAGGATACCTCGCCAGCGGGGGTGTGCTTCACAGTGAGGTAAGGGTGCAGCTTCTCCTTGGCAGCAGCTTGAGGCTTGGCATGGGGGCGCAAGCCAACAAGAGTAGTGAGGCCCTCATCCCTAACCTGAAGGAGATCCATGAAATCCTTCCAGGTAGCAGTCAGCTGCACTCCATTGGTCAATCAAGTCATAGTACGAGCCTCATCATGGTGAGAGTGCACTGTAGCAAAGAAGTGAGCCACAATGGAAATATCAAAATCTTGGTGAAACGAGATGAGATCCACAATCTGAAGTTGTTCCACCATAGCGATGGCCTCCCCAAAGTAAGACATGTCCTTCCTCAAGTGATCAAGATGAATCCATTGCACCAGTACATACAGGTTCTTCTTTGATCTGAGAACGTCTTCATAAATCAAGAACTGATCGCGATTCCAAAACAGTTCACCGCCAGGGAATGTCTCCCTATTGCTGGCATAGGGGTTGAGCTTGCGACGGTGTTGAAACTCAGCAAGCGGCATGGTGTTCTAGTTGACAGAGGGCTTCTTCGGATCAGGCTTCTTGAAAGTGCGCTTGGGGGCATTGGACCCTTCAGATGGATCGAAGGAAGGTCGCTTGGAGCTGGCAGTGATCTCAGGAAGGTGATCATGGAAGAAGCTCATAATTCTCTGCTTTCTATTCATCCGGGAAGTTCCAAGATGTACCATGACTTGAAGCAGTCGTTCTGGTGGACCCGTATGAAGCATGAAATTGCACAATTCGTCAATGAGTGTGATGTATGTCGAAGGGTGAAAGCAGAACATCAAAGACCAGCGGGCCTCTTGCAGCCTTTGCTGATTCCCGAGTGGACGTTCGATCACATTGAGATGGACTTCGTCACAGGGTTTCCGAAGTCCAAGAAGGGCAATGACGCTATCTTCGTCGTCATCGACAAATTGAGTAAGGTGGCGCATTTCCTTCCCGTCAAGGAGTCCATTTCAGCAGCTCAGCTCGCAAAGTTGTACACCTCAAGGGTTGTCTCGTTGCACGGTGTACCTATGATGATCTCATCAGATCGCGGGAGTATCTTCACTTCCAAGTTCTGGGACTCTTTTCAGTCTGCTATGGGCACGAAGATCCGCTTCAGCACAACGTTCCATCCTCAGACTAGTGGTCAAGTGGAGAGAGTGAATCAAGTTCTTGAGGACATGCTGAGAGCCTGCGTTATCTCGTTTGGCATGAAGTGGGAGGATTGTCTGCCTTTCGCGGAGTTCTCGTATAACAACAGTTATCAAGCTAGCTCTGGCAAGGCTCCGTTTGAGATTCTCTATGGCAGGAAGTGCCATACTCCGCTCAACTGGTCCCAGACAGGCGAGCTTCAGATCCTTGGCAATCATATGTTAGAAGAAGCTGAGGAGATGTGTCGGATCATTCGCGACAACCTCAGAGCAGCGCAGTCCCGTCAGAAGAGCTATTACGATAGCAAGCACCGTGACATGTCGTATGAGCTGGATGATTTTGTCTACCTCAAGGTGTCACTTATGAAGGGTATGCAGCGTTTTGGCATCAAAGGCAAGCTTGCGCCTCGTTTCGTCGGTCCGTTCAGAGTGGTTGGCAAGAGGGGTGACCTCGCGTACCAGCTCGAGCTTCCGTCAACCTTTGCAAATGTCCATGATGTGTTCCATGTTTCTCAGCTTCGGAGGTGTTTCAAGAACCCCGAGCGCACTGTGCATCTTCAGGATATCGATCTCCAGCCTGACATCTCTTATCGCGAGCATCCAGTTGCGGTTCTCGAGGCGACTGAGCGCAAGACCCGTAACAAGTCTGTCAAGTTTCTCAAAGTGCAGTGGTCACACCATTCCGATAAAGAGGCTACGTGGGAACGCGAGGATCACCTCCGTTCCGAATTTCCCGATTTCTTTCAGTCTTAGATCTCGGGGTCGAGATCTTCTTTGTAGTGTGGGAGAGTTTGTAATGCCCCAAGTGTAGAACTTTCCCTTCTTGTAACCTTCCATGTGGGGCCACCTTGTCAGAGATCTTGATGATATCATTTTGTGCCATGAATTCATGTGTGTTCCTCTTCTCCCCTCAGCCGCCGCCGCCACCTCTCCCAAACCCATCTCGTCCCCATCTCTCTCCCTTCTTCTCTGTCAGGTAAGATAGCAGAGAGAAGCAGGATAGAGAGCAGTAGACGTCGCCGGTGGTGTCGCGCCCCGCCTTCGTTCGCCGCCGTCGTCATGTCCGGGGGCTCGGGGCGGCTCCCCGCGTCCCATTCCCGGCGCTAGGACCCCGAGGAGTGCCCCCCCCCCGTCGAGCTCGTCTTCGTCAACGGGGCGAACCGGGTGAACTACGTCAGCCCCTCTTCTTCGCCTCCGGCGTTCCTCCTTCCTGTCCGGCGCCCCTCTTCTCCCCAAGGTGAGGACCGCCGCCCAGTGCTTCCTCCTCCTCGGTCCGGTCCAGATCCACGGTGGAGTCTTCGTTCTTCTCTACCGCCGTTCGTCAGGAGGTTGTGATTGTGTGTACGTGCAGGGTCGAGTTCTTTTGTGTGTTGCTGTTTGTTGGCAAGGTGTTGTAGCAGGGACCCCCTCCCCCCTCTCGTCGGTAGTGCCGTGACCAGAGGGAACCCCCGCATCGCCGGTAGAGCCGCGCGGCAGCGCCGCCAAGCGAGCAGCTGCCAGACTTCTCTGTCGCCGGCGCTCGCTGTAGACAGGAGTCGGCTTTGGTAGCTTTACCTGTTATGGGAATCCCCCTCTGTCAGCTTCCTATTCGTAGCCCAGTGGTCGACCTCCTGCGTGCCTGATGAGAGGTCCAGGGTTCGAACCCCCTCTCGGCATAATTTTAGTTTCTTTTGCTATTCGGTGGCTAGCAAGGCAAGTTATTTTGTTTCCTGTTGCGTTCCTGTCGTCAGTAGCGCAGGTGGTGCAGTGGCTAGTTGGTGTCTGGTAAACCAGGAGGTACAGGGATCGAATCCCAGAACCCCTGGCATGGGTTTTGCTATCTTTCCTTGCTGCCTTTTTATTTTTTTTGTACTTCCCCTCCCTTGTGTTGGGCAGCAAGATGGTCTTATCATCTTTTTCCTTGCTAGTGTAGTTGGGAACAGGGTCCTTTGTGTGTGTGTTGTGCACCTACAAGAGATTAGAGGTGGTATTGCTAGCTTTGTAAGCCTTTGTGGGTTACATCTAGTGGTGTGGAGAACACTTGGTGGGAGTGGTTCTTGTAATGTGTTTTTATTGTGTGTGTTGTGCCTTAAGGAGAAGATGCACTAGCTACTCTTGTGGAGCCCATCTTGGGGAGTTTTAGGTGGTACAAGTTGAACTTGTAGTTTTTATTTGTTTGCATAGATTTAGTGGGGTGTGGGAGCTTCCACCCCACCACATGTTTTGGTGTGATGTGAAGATCTAGGTGACTATCTACGCTAGCGTGTGAAGGTGTGGATGTTGTGGTGGTTGCATATAGAGGATGACATGATTACTAGGAAGATCCTAGTGATGCTTGTGAGAGTGTGCACCATCACATGCCCATATGTGAGGGTGTGCTTACCCTCTTGTTAGTTTAAAGTGTCGTTTGTGTGAGCTTGATGCTAGTGCTTGTGAGAAATTGTGTGTGTTGGAGTTGTTGATGTGCATGACACAAACATGGTGTTCAAACCCCCATGTCACTTTGTCATTGTGCACATGAAACCCTCCTATGTAGTTGTCATCTTAAAAGCATACTTTATGGATTTGCATTTTCATTTTGTTGAAAGTTTGGGCTTTGTTTCCATGATATAGATGGAGCCCAAAGGCATGGATCTTGGTGTGTTAGTTGTAGGGGTTTGTGCTCAATACCATAGTGGTGTCAAACACCTCTTGGGAACTTGTGTGTGCAAACTATGCCTAGACAAAGTGGGCATGTGGTTGGGAAATTCCAGATTTTTGAACTCTGAAAATTTCACTAAGTCTGGAATGCTGAGAACATTTTCTTCCCCTGTAGATAAGGTTGTTCTGGTCATTATGTTGAGAACTGGACTTAGTTCAGTGCTACTGTTTTGAACCTGGGATGTTTGTGAACCTTACTGTAAATTGTCAAGTCATTTGGAGGCCAGTAGCTTGTGTTTTGATTGCTATCAAAAAGCTTCAGAACAGAAACAGAAACTCAGGTGCAGGAATTTTCACTAAGTCCCTGAGAACTGATGGTTTTGGGAAAGTTTGTGGCCTTGTATCTTCTATAGTTTAATTCCTTTTGCTGTGATTCTTGCTGGAGATTGTCGTGTCCTTGGTTGGCAACAGCCACATATATTATTTGTCACATTTGAAGACCTGTAGCTATGTTGCATGTTGCTCACAAACAGCTAAGATGCAGAAACTGGCAGATTGCGTAGTTTTGACATTTTGTTCAAAGTTTGTGTTCAATTGTTGTTGGGGTGTTCTACCTTGCACCATTTCATTCATGTTGGGTTAATATATGTCTTGGCAACCTGGGAACACCAGATTTGTGCCAATTGTGTGAGTGGTGATGAATCTTTCACGTAGGGCTTCATATCGTGTTTCGTTGATTCCCGTTGATCCGTAGCTCCGTTTGCAAAGTTCCTTATATGGTTTTGCACCGTTTTCACGAGATGCATCTATTCATATCATTCCCGTGCATATCCAAATAGTTTAGTGCAAAGTTCTGTCCAGGAACTTGTTGTAGTTTATCTTGCTTGTGCTAGTGTTAGAAATAGTGGTGCATGCTCAACTTTTGCCGGGTAAATGACGAGAGGCCTAGCCTTTTGCCGGGTGTCTTGTTCCGTCATTGCCGCCTTAGTTACCGGTGTTTGATTCCATAATGATCGCTCCTAACACGTTCGGGGTTGTTATGGGGACCCCCTTGATAAATCGCGTAGTGTTAAGGCTTGTCCGGCAGGACCCAACTTTGGTACTATTTGCTAATCACCTAAAAATGAACTGCATAGGGAATAGCTACCCCGAGGAACTTAATCAACAACCCGGGCCAGTGCTCCTCATGAGCGTTGGTCCAAACCAGAGCAGCTTATTACGCTCCCCGGGGCAACTCGGAGTTTTGGCGTGGTAACCATCGCTCATCCGGCGTGTCCTGAGACTGAGATACGCGGCTCTTATCAGGGTCGTCGACACGTCGGGAGGTCCTGCTAGCCTTGTCTTACCTTAGCGGTATATCTTGCGTATAGGAACCCCGGTGAGGCTTTGGTTTTCCCCAGAGTTGAGGTTTTCCTCTAAGGAATCCGACGAGATCACGAGATTCGTGATAGAGGATGACTTTGCGGCATGTGTTCGTTTGTGATGGACTAGTTGGAGCACCCCTGCAGGGTTTAATCTTTCGGAAAGCCGTGCCCGCGGTTATGTGGCAACTTGGAATATTTTGCTATCATCCGGTATTAGAAAACTTAAACATAAACTAATAAAATATGCCAACTGTGTGTGTAACCGTGACTGTCCCTTCGAAGTCCTCTCTTCGATCGGGAACACGGTGGGGTTATGAATGCCGTAGGTAGGTGTTCAGGATCACTTACTGATCAAGCATTCTCGATCGTTAGCGTATACCACTTTTACTTCCTTCTCGCGTAAGCTAGCCACTTATTCAAACTTAGGATGCAGCAGTCAGAAACACTTCACCCCTGCCTTACCCATTAACATGGCTAGATCTGGCACCAAGGCCTTAGATTGCTGAGTCCCCGTGGCTCACGGATTCCTCCAAAACTTCAGCA
This sequence comes from Hordeum vulgare subsp. vulgare, assembly GCF_904849725.1. Classification (NCBI taxonomy): domain Eukaryota; kingdom Viridiplantae; phylum Streptophyta; class Magnoliopsida; order Poales; family Poaceae; genus Hordeum; species Hordeum vulgare. Next base: position 593,899,602 of record NC_058521.1, read on the forward strand.
GGTACAGGTACCCCAGAGGCAGAGTGAAAGGATCGATATGGTTGGCTAGAGGGGGGGGGTGAATAGACAACGACCACTTTTCAATTAATCTTAACAAGTTAAGGTAAACACTATACGGGTTCACAAACAATATGACAAAGAGGTGACCCCTATAGAAGCTACCAACCAGACCTATTAAGACAAGTAAGATATAGTCACAAGTAAAAGCAAATACAAAGTAAAGGTTAGAGATAACCACAAGTGGAACCGATGGAGACGAGGATGTGTTACCGAAGTTCCTTCCCTTTGACAGGAAGTACGTCTCCGTTGGAGCGGTGTGGAGGCACAATGCTCCCCAAAAAGCCACTAAGGCCACCGTATTCTCCTCAAGCCCTCGCACGATGCAAGGTACCGTGATTCCACTATAGGTGCCCTTGAAGGCGGCGACCGAACCTTTACAAACAAGGTTGGGGCAACTCGACACAAAGCTTGGAGGCTCCCAACAAGACCACGAAGCTTCACCACAATGGAATATGGCTTCGAGGTGACCTCAACCGTCTAGGATGCTCAAACACCCAAGAGTAACAAGATCCGCAAGGGATAGGTGGGGGATTCAACTTTTCTCTTGGTGGAAGTGTGGATCTAGGCCTTCTCAACCAATCCCTAAAGAATCAACAAGTTTGATTGGCTAGGGAGAGAGATCGGGCACTTTTAAGCTTGTGGAGCAACAATGGAGCTTAGAGAGGTAAGAGATAGGGTTCCTCAGCTAGAAGAACCCTTTATATAGTGGGGGAAAAAATCAGACCGTTTTCCCACTCTCTGCCCGAGATCCAGCGGTACTACCGCTGGGAAGGAGCGGTACTACCGCTGCCTGGCGGTACTACCGCTGGATGCAGCGGTACTACCGCTGGGGCTTCCAGCGGTACTACCGCTGGCACCAGCGGTACTACCACTGGCACCTTGGTAGTGCAAAAGCACTACTACCGCCGGGAAAGTCTTCGCAAAAGGGTCCATCCACGAACTACCGCTGGGTAGGTGGAACAAGGCACCTGGAGCGGTACTACCGCTGACCAGGGGGCGGTACTACCGCTGGCTAGCGGTACTACCGCTGTCAAGTGGCGATACTACCGCCAGATAGCGGTACTACCGCTCTCTGCAGCGGTACTACCGCTGGCAGTCCAGCGGTACTACCGCTGGGGACCATTTTGCAGAGATGCTCAAGACGAAATAGGCGAGGGCCGCTCCAAACAACGAAGGGGAGAATTGTGAAGTGTGCGTGTGTAAAGATAGATTCCACCCAAACCTTTCCACTACAGATCCCCTCTTAATAGTACGGTTTTCCTATGACTCAAATAAAGAGAATCGTAGAGAGCGCCGTGTTTCCGTTCCAGAAGAGAGGGGACGTGTCGTCTTGTGCCGTTGACGAGTGTTACCTGAAACCTTGACACACATGATTAGTCCTGTACGGTACTGTCATCAATCACCAAAATTACTTAGGCATAAACTATGCCTCAACAATCTCCCCCTTTTTGGTGGATTGATGACAATACCGGATTTGCACAGATAATAATATGAGAATAAAAAGATAGAGATATATGACATATGACTCACAGCATATGGTGGAAATAAATCTAATCTCTCATAAGAAAGATCATGTCTCACACAAGATAGCAAACGAATCAAACCAAGTTCAAAGCAAACCATACGAGATAAAGCAAAGCAATGCAAAGTTCGAAATGAAAGAAAATCCTAGACTCTCTCCCCCTTTGGCACAAGACACCAAAAAGGGGCACACCTAATGCCACAGGTAACTACTCCTCGTCTTCAGGATCACCAGACTCGTCTGTCCCCTCCTGGTCGGTCTGCTCCTCCTCTGCTGCCTCATCGCCCGACCACTGGTACCCCTGAGCCTGCATCCACGTGGCCTCCGGAGTGATGTCGTCCTCGGAGCCGCTGGAGATGTCCACATCCAAGGTCCTGAGAACACGCTTATGCCTCTGGCGGCTCTGCTTCTGAGCCACATGTGTCTGGTACTGTCCCTTGGCCTACATACAGAAAAGTGTCTTCATCTTGTCCTGCAGTTTGATAGCCCAAGATGGCGTGGCAGACGAGCGGGGCTGAGAGGCAGGTCCTCTGCCAGCAGCGGTCTCTGTATCAGTGTCCATGTGCTGAGAAGATGAAGATGGGTTGGCCCACTTGTCCTTGACGCGCAGCTTGATTGGGTCATGCACAATGTAGTCAGACTGTGCGTAGAGCACCTCATCCGGAAACGCCTGTTGCCACTTATGGCAGATGTATGCGAACAGGTAAGGCCCGTAGATAGGAACCTTACGGTTGATGATGCAGTTCCAGAGCTCTGTGAACATCACATCTGCAATATCCAGTGGAGCAGACTCCTGAGACATAGCTTCCTCACACAGTAACAACATCTCGACCAAGTAGCCATGGACCTCATCGAAGTTACCACTCCGAGGGAAGAGGGTGTTGCGAAAGATGCGATGCATGATGTCCAGGTGCTTGGGAAGCACCCCCTTCCTCAGATACAGTGACTGCAGTCTGTCCTTTGCGAGGGCCCTATCAGTGGGGGCTGGAGCGTGAGGGCGCAGCCCAAGAGGAGTGTCAGCACCCTGAAAGTCAATGTGAAGGAACTGCATGAACTCTGCCCAAGAACCGGTCATCTTCTTTGACCCAGTCATCCATATCATGGAGCGCTGTTCATCATGGGAGAAATGGACTGTGACATAAAACTGAGCAACTGCCGTGGGATCAAAATCCGTCTTGAAGGAGATGATGTTTTTGATGCCTAGCTTGTCAATCAAAGCGAGGGCATCACCAAAGTACTCCATGTTCCGCTGGAGATGTGGCAGATCAATCCACTGGACAGAGACACAGTTCTTCTTGAAGTTGGCGATAACATCCCGATAGATCCTGCAATGGTCCTTTACCCAGACATGGTCAACACCATCAATCTCCTCCCTCTCCTGGAGATAGTGGTTCTTGGTGCGAAATTGCAGAAAGTCCTTGGGGGACATTGTACGGACATTCACCCTCTTATGAGCGACCTTCTTGAAGGACTTCTTCTTGGGAGGCAGGCCAGACGTGGCAGACCCCTCGGGCGCCTTTGGGTTGCGAAACTGTTTGGATTGCGTTTCCCGTGGGGGGTTCGAACGGCGAGCAGAGCCACCTGTGACACAGACCACAAAGCAAAAAAGAGGCGACAAGAAGAGTCAAGGCAATGAATCTTGAAAACGCGAAACAAGTAAACACGCATTGCTAAGCAAAAACAAGCAGAAAATACACTGTGAATGCTCTGGCGGTAGTACCGCTCGCCCCGGCGGTAGTACCGCTGGGGCCCAGCGGTAGTACAGCTACCCCTGGCGGTAGTACCGCTGGGGGTCATAGCGGTAGTACCGCTACCCCCTGGCGGTAGTACCGCTGGGGGTTTGACTTTCAGATGTGACAAATAATACTTGTTTTCGAGGGCATGGGCTGATATGAACACGAAGACATACAACCTAGCCCTACTTTAATGAGGAACACATAACACTAAGAGATACAAACATGCCTAGGCAAGAGAGAGCACGTTTTAGATCTAATCCAAAAATTCAAGTGATCGATCTAAGACGAATGAATCCTAGGACATGGCAGCAAACACAACAACAAATCATCGGACCTATACCCTCCCTCAAATATTTCCTCCATACCATCCAAGAGCTAGCCATAGGATCAAAAATATGAGTCCAATACCCAATGCTCCTAACCCTAGAACACGAGTAATCAAAGAGAAGAAGGGAGGAGCCTTTTTTTTTACCGGGATTCATGGCTTTGGAGGAGGAAGAAGAAGTGAAGCAGCCCTTCCACACCAACGGGGAGAAGAAGCTCCACGAAGAAAGATCCAATCGGGGGGTTTTCGGGCTGGGGGAGGGAGGAGCCGCGAGGAAGAAGAAACAGATAAAAAAACGGGCTCCCCCTACCTTTATATAGCCCAAGGGGTACGGGCAGCGGTAGTACCACTGGGGTGTAGCGGTAGTACCGCTGGGATCCCAGCGGTAGTACCGCTCCCCTGGCGGTAGTACCGCTCCCCCTCGAAACCCTAGAAATATCCCAGCTCGGCGTGTTAGATTTTGAATCCTGGCGGTAGTACCGCTACCACTGGCGGTAGTACCGCTGGGGTCCTGGCGGTAGTACCGCTACCCCTGGCGGTAGTACCGCTTGGGTCCTGGCGGTAGTACCGCTCCCCCTGGCGGTAGTACCGCTAGGGTCCTGGCGGTAGTACCGCTACCCTGGCGGTAGTACCGCTGTACATGTTTCAACACGTCTAGGAAAACGGGAAACTTGCGCACATGACAAGTGAGTAAAAAGAGATGACTTCCAAGAAAATGTACTGACTTGTCATTGTGTATCCTCTCCTTTATACGCAAGAGAGGATGGAGGGGCGGTGGCCGTGGCCACCTATGTTTGAGACAATGGTATGACACCGCGAAGAATTATCCTTGGGTTCATGACCAATGCTCGTCTTTGAAGCACAAGTACCATTTGACAATGGCTAAAGTGAAAGACTAGATTGATTTACGCATAATGGGGGGAGGGAGAGTTCATTGAGAGAACAACACTCCCCCTATGTCCATGCCTACGTCTAGACCAAGATGAAATGTGAAGTGAGGTGCAATATGCCTAGTTTCAATCCACATTACTTGAATCAATGATATTTAGCTCATGCCTTAACTCCCGGAACCTTGCTTCATCTAGTGGCTTGGTGAAAATATCTGCAAGTTGCTCTTTAGTGTGGATAAAGTGAACCTCAATATCACCTAGCTTGATATGTTCACGGATGAAGTGATGACGAATATCAATATGTTTGGTTTTGCTATGTTGCACTGGGTTGAGGGAAATCTTGATGGCGCTTTGATTGTCACATAGAAGAGGCACTTTGTCACAAGTGACACCATAATCCTTTAAAGTTTGCCTCATCCATAGCAATTGAGCACAACAACTTGCAGCCGCCACATACTCAGCCTCGGTGGATGATAAGGAGACGCAGTTCTGCTTCTTTGAAGACCAACTTACCAAAGAGCGACCAAGGAATTAGCATCCTCCAGACGTTGACTTCCTCTCCGCACAATCTCCAGCCCAATCTGAGTCAGAATAGCCAACTAGATTGAAGTTTGCTCCTTTGGGATACCAGAGGCCAAAGTTTGGGGTATGAGCCAAATATCGAAAGATTCGTTTGACAGCCATGTAATGACTTTCTTTTGGTGCGGATTGAAACCGTGCACATATCCCTACACTCAACATAATATCTGGTCTAGATGCACAGAGGTAAAGGAGGGATCCAATCATGGAGCGGTATACCTTTTGATCCACAGCTTTACCATTGGGATCACTGTCTAGCTTGCATCTGGTTGGCATGGGAAACTTGACCGGTTTGACATCTTCGAGCTCGAACCGCTTGAGCATGTCTTGAGTGTATTTGGCTTGTTTGATGAATGTCCCTTCTAGACCTTGGTTAATCTCGAACCCGAGGAAAAACTTCAACTCTCCCATCATGGACATCTCAAACTTCTCAGTCATTAGTGCAGCAAATTCTTCATTGAATGAAATGTTAGGAGAGCCAAAGATAATATCATCAACATATAGTTGGCATATGAACAAATCCCCTTTAACCCTCTTAGTAAAAAGAGTGGGATCAATCTTCCCAATTTCAAACCCACGATCTTGTAACAACTCAGTAAGGTACTCATACCACGCGCGTGGGGCTTGTTTAAGGCCATAGAGTGCCTTATTGAGTTTGTACACATGATTGGGGAGCTTGGGATGTTCGAATCCCGGGGGTTGTTTGACATATACTAACTCATTCAAAGGACCATTAAGAAATGCACTTTTCACATCCATTTGCTGTAATTTGAAGTTATGATGAGAAGCAAATGCAAGTAACATGCGGATAGATTCTAGACGAGCAACAGGAGCAAAGGTTTCACCGTAGTCGATACCCTCGACTTGGGAGTAGCCTTGAGCCACCAATCTTGCCTTGTTTCGAATCACAATTCCATTCGCATCTTGCTTGTTCTTAAATATCCATTTGGTCCCAATGACATTATGTTCCTTCGTTGGTCGAGGCACTAAATCCCATACTTGGTTGCGCTCGAAGTTGTTAAGTTCTTCGTGCATGGCCATAAGCCAATCCTCATCATCGAGCGCTTCCTGTACCTGTTGAGGTTCACAATACGAGACAAACGCGTGATGCTCACAATAATTCCAAAGCTGTTGACGAGTAGATACTCCCTTTTTTAAACTGCCAAGAACATTCTTCATAAGGTGTGATTTGACTCTCAGCTTGTTCGCATTCTTGGCTGCTCGACGCTCCCAGAGTTCTTCATTAGATAACGGAGGTGTGTCGCCTTGTTTCGCTTGTTTGCCCTTGCGTCTTGAGCCGGTTGTTGGAGCTCCAGACGGGAATTGTGAGACAGTCTCCTGATCATCTTGTCCTTCGACTTGAGCAAGTTCACTGGTTTGGTCTTGTATTAGTGGTTGCTCTTGATCTTGATCTCGTGCTGGTTCAAGGTCTTGGGGCAGTGCTTGAGTGGGCATATCACCATTGTTAGGCAATTGATCTTGACCGAGAGCTTGATCAACTTGTTGAGAGTCTTCTCTTTGTTCATCGGAAGCGTGTGGGGCTTGTGGGGGTGATGGATCCACTTGAGTAGAGCATTCTCCTTCTCCTTCGGCCACAAGGGGTTCCTCAATGGGGAGTATTTGACCATTCCCCATTCTTCTTATGGCTTCGCGAGGAATTTCATCACCTATATCACAAAGACCACTTTGCTCCACTTGGGAGCCATTATTTTCATCAAACTCCACGTTACACGTCTCCTCAATTAGTCCGGTGGACTTTTTGAGGACACGGTAAGCATGAGAGTTTGTAGCATAACCAACAAAGATACCCTCATGTGCTCTAGAATCAAATTTAGCTAACCGAGCTCCCTTTTTAAGAATGAAACACTTATAACCGAATACCCGGAAGTACTTGAGATTGGGTTTGTTTCCAGTTAGAATCTCATACGGAGTCTTGTTCAAGCCTTTGCGGATGTAGAGCCGATTGGACGCATGACATGCTGTGTTGATGGCCTCTGCCCAGAACTTGTATGGAGATTTGAATTCTGCCATCATTGTTCTTGCAGCGTCTATCAAGGTCCGGTTCTTCCTTTCTGCCATGCCGTTTTGCTGAGGGGTATATGGTGCAGAATATTGGTGCTTTATTCCCTCATCACCTAGAAACTCATCTAGGGTGTAGTTCTTGAACTCGGTGCCGTTGTCACTCCTAATCATCAGGATCTTTGCTTCATGTTGACGTTGCGCTTCATTAGCAAAGTTGATGACCATTTGTTGAGTTTCACTCTTCCTTTTGAAGAAATATACCCAGGTATATCTTGAGTAATCGTCAACAATGACTAAGCAATACTTTCTGCCTCCAAGACTATCAAATGTTGGAGGACCAAACAGATCCATGTGAAGAAGTTCCAGTGGCCTCTTAGTGTAGATAAGAGTTATTGGACGATGAGCAGTTTCATGAATCTTTCCTTCAATGCAAGCACTGCAAACACAATCTTTAGCAAAGCTCACATTTGTTAGTCCACGAACATGGTCCCCTGTCAGAAGACTTTGCAAAGATCTCATATTGACATGAGCTAAACGGCGATGCCAAAGCTAGCCCACGTCAACTTTAGCCATTAAACATGACGCAGTCTTAGTGGGTCGCTTTGAAAAGTTTACCACATAGAGACCATTTTTGACATGTCCAACATAGGCTACTTTAAGAGTCTTGCTTCTTAGGAGGACCACAGTGTCAATATTAAAGAATGTGGAAAAACCCATGATTGCAAGTTGACGAACGGAAAGTAAATTGTAGGCAAGAGACTCAACAAGCATGACCTTCTCAATAGACAAATCTTGAGAGACGACCACCTTACCAAATCCCAATACCTTTGACGAGGATGCATCGGCGAATTGGACATGGGTGGGCATAGATGGAGAAGGATGCACATCCACCACTAAGTCCTTGCTTCCGGTCATATGATTTGTTGCTCCACTATCGAGCAACCATGACACCCCACCGGAAGCAAACTCCTGCAATAGATCAAGGCTTGGTTTTAGGTACCCATTTTTTAATGGGTCCTTTCATGTTAGAGACAAGGGTCTTAGGAACCCAGATAGCCCATTCAATATATTCATCGTAGGAACCAATAAATCTGGCATAAACATGCCCATCACTAGCACAACGTAACACATAAGAGGAATTGAGTTTGCCGGCTGTGTTAGTAGGAGCGGTTTTGCCCTTCTTGGGGTTCCCATAGTCCACCTTGTTCCTGTTCACCTTCTGAGTCCCCTCACCCTCCTTGACAAATATGTCCATGAGGGTGAGAGATCGTTTGTTCTTGTTCTTCCTTTTACCTTTTGACTTGGAGGTAAGTCCAAGTCCTTCCTTTCCTACAACACCCTTTTGAGTGCTTAAGAGATCGTTCAGACTCTTCTCACCTTGTCTGCATGACACAAGGCCCTTCTCAAGTTTCTCCTTTAACTTGGCATTTTCCTCCACAAGATGGACATGCTCACAACAAGGGTTAGTTGCACAAGTATTATCAATTAACACAAAGGGAGGACAAGTAGAGATCTCCTTGGTAAGATTTGCTTGGAGTTGATCATGAGACTCTTTCAGAGCGAAATGAGCACCTTTCAAGGCTTTGTGGGCCTTGTCAAGTATGTCAAACTCTTCTTTGAGTCTGTCACGGCCAACCTCAAGAGCATACTTTTCAGATTTAAGCATGCGAGTGAGAACAACATCATGATCTAGTTTCTTTTGCATTTTAGTGCAGTCATCGTTATATGACTCCTCAAGAGCCAAACGAAGAGTGCGCTCTTCTTCTAGAGTACTAGATAATTCGGCAATTTCATCGGCATAGTCACGGCTATGTCCATGAAGCTCGGAGATGGTCTCCTCATGAGACTCAATGAGGTCAGTGGCCTCACCCAGTTGTTCCAAGAGGGCAACAAAATGCTTCTTGGTTTCTCCCTTAATAGTGCATAGAAACTTATCAAGATCATGCTCATTAAGTTCTCCAACATCACTATCTTCTACACAATTTAACAATGAAGGAGCAGAAGCAATGTTGGTCTTAATGATAGGAGTTACCTGATTGGTACCTTTTGCCATGAGGCACTTGGTGATGTGGTTCTCGTTGGGGGCGTTGAAGAGAGACACCTTCTGGGAAGGGGTAGTGGCTATAGCAACAGTTGTCGTTGCCACTGTATCATCATCATCATCATCATCAGAAGGATACTCCTCCAAGGCCACCATTCCTTTTGGGTGAGGTTTCTTCACAAAGTTGTTCTTGATTGGAAATGATTTGGTTTTGTCTTTGCGAATGAGCTTGCCTCCTTTGTCTTCTCTCTTCTCATAGGGGCATTCTGCCACGAAGTGACTCACGTTGCCACAGTTATAACATGTCCTTACTCGTTGTTTGGGTTTGAATCCACTTGAGTTGTTCTTGTTGAAGGTTGGTCTTGAGTTCCTTTTATTTCCCCAGAATTGCCTTGATGCAAGAGTCATGTGCTCATGATAGGCATACTTTGTGTCTTCCGGGCAGCTCTCCTCTTCCTCATCTTCTTCTTCTTCTTCAAGCATTGCTCTTGCTTTCAATGCATGTTTGGGTGAAGTGGTTTTTGATCGGACACGAGCAAGTGCATTGTCGGCTGTTTCGTTCATGATTGACATTGCAATGAACTCATCCAACACTTCACTGGAAGACAAGGAGTGGAAGTCTGGCCGCTGACGAATGACAGATGACATGGCTTTATTGAAAGGCATGATGGCTTTGAGAAACTTGCGCTTGACCCAAGTGTCATCCACATCCTTACTCCCATGATCCTTTAGTGCCACAGCAATAGCCGTCACCCTCCGATAGAGATCACGAGGGTCCTCTTCTTCCTTCATCACAAACTCATCGGCCTGATCAAGGATCACTTCATAGTTGGATCGTTGAATACTTGAGCTTCCCTTGTACAACACCGTAATATGCTCCCAACAATCCTTGGCCAATGTGAAGGGACGTAAGTGGGGAAGATCTTCAGGTGGCACAGCAGACTGGAGAATAAATAGCGCAGAGTGATTATATTGATTGCCTGCATCTTCTCTTGGAGTGAGGTTGCTTGGGTCATGGGGGTAATATCCTTGCTCGATAATTCTCCACAAGTTTGTTGAGCTGTGATTCAAATGAGACTTAATGGAAAATATCCAGTTAGCAAAGTCACCTTTTACAAGTTTAGGAGGAGGACCAACAGGATTAAGACGAGGTGCGAGAACGGGTCCTCCATATGTCATGGGAGGTGGAACGGAAGCATGTGTTCCCGTTCCATCCTTCTCGTGAGGTGAAGCAGGTTGCATACCTTTAGCCGCTTCCTTAGAGGAGTTGGCCTCCGAATCGGAAATGGTGGGTTTAACCACTAAAGACGGTTCTGGTGAACTTTTAAGACCATCAATTAATTCTTTAAGCATGGTTTTGACTTCGCTCGTCAAGGACGTCTTGAGGGCGGCCATAGCCGTATTCAAGTCGTCCCTTGTGACCGAAGTCAAGTCCATGTTCTCGGGTTGCCCACGGTTAACTTCCTCTCCGCCTTCCATACTCTTCGGGTGGTTAAACCCTTAATAAAGAGACGTGGCTCTGATACCAATTGAAAGGATCGATATGGTTGGCTAGAGGGGGGGTGAATAGACAACGACCACTTTTTAATTAATCTTAACAATTTAAGGTAAACACTATACGGGTTCACAAATAATATGACAAAGAGGTGACCCCTATAGAAGCTACCAACAAGACCTATTAAGACAAGTAAGATATAGTCACAAGTAAAAGCAAATACAAAGTAAAGGTTAGAGATAACCACAAGTGGAACCGATGGAGACGAGGATGTGTTACCGAAGTTCCTTCCCTTTGACAGGAAGTACGTCTCCGTTGGAGCGGTGTGGAGGCACAATGCTCCCCAAAAAGCCACTAAGGCCACCGTATTCTCCTCACGCCCTCGCACGATGCAAGGTACCGTGATTCCACTATAGGTGCCCTTGAAGGCGGCGACCGAACCTTTACAAACAAGGTTGGGGCAACTCCACACAAAGCTTGGAGGCTCCCAACAAGACCACGAAGTTTCACCACAATGGAATATGGCTTCGAGGTGACCTCAACCGTCTAGGATGCTCAAACACCCAAGAGTAACAAGATCCGCAAGGGATAGGTGGGGGATTCAACTTTTCTCTTGGTGGAAGTGTGGATCTAGGCCTTCTCAACCAATCCCTAAAGAATCAACAAGTTTGATTGGCTAGGGAGAGAGATCGGGCACTTTTAAGCTTGTGGAGCAACAATGGAGCTTAGAGAGGTAAGAGATAAGGTTCCTCAGCTAGAAGAACCCTTTATATAGTGGGGGGAAAAATCAGACCGTTTTCCCACTCTCTGCCCGAGATCCAGCGGTACTACCGCTGGGAAGGAGCGGTACTACCGCTGGATGCAGCGGTACTACCGCTGGGGCTTCCAGCGGTGCTACCGCTGGCACCTTGGTAGTGCAAAAGCACTACTACCGCCGGGAAAGTCTTCGCAAAAGGGTCCGTCCACGAACTACCGCTGGGTAGGTGGAACAAGGCACCTGGAGCGGTACTACCGCTGACCAGGGGGCGGTACTACCGCTGGCTAGCGGTACTACCGCTGTCAAGTGGCGGTACTACCGCCAGATAGCGGTACTACCGCTCTGTGCAGCGGTACTACCGCTGGCAGTCCAGCGGTACTACCGCTGGGGACCATTTTGCAGAGATGCTCAAGACGAAATAGGCGAGGGCCGCTCCAAACAAAGAAGGGGAGAATTGTGAAGTGTGCGTGTGTAAAGATAGATTCCACCCAAACCTTTCCACTACAGATCCCCTCTTAATAGTACGGTTTTCCTATGACTCAAATAAAGAGAATCGTAGAGAGCGCCGTGTTTCCGTTCCAGAAGAGAGGGGACGTGTCGTCTTGTGCCGTTGACGAGTGTTACCTGAAACCTTGACACACATGATTAGTCATGTACGGTACTGTCATCAATCACCAAAATTACTTAGGCATAAACTATGCCTCAACACAGAGGATCCCGACGGCACCCAGCTGGCGTGGCAGTACGACGAGGAGACAGATCGCCTTTACGTGAACTATCCAGAGGACTGAGCCGTGGTCGTGATCGTGGGCTTGCAGCGGGTAGCATAGCATTTCCCTTGTTTTGTAGTCCGTACCGGAACTACATTGTTTGTATCTGTGTTGTACTATGTATTATTAATAAGAAGACAGTTGAATCCCAGATTGTCTACTTTATTCATTATTATGTGCTATGTTTACTTGCTTGCAAAACACTTAGATGCGCTTCTTTCCTATTCGGGGGCCTCGATCCCCAGATCGGAAAGGACCGCATCTTGGTCGTTACAAGTTGGTAATCAGAGCCTTACGACCATAGGAGCCTTTGTGTGATCGTATTTGGCCGAGTCGAGTCTAGTATATGTTTTGAGTCTTAGTTATATCGAAGAGTAGGTTTCATTTTTCTCCTCTTCTTTGCTCTGGTGAGGCTTCCGTCTTAGGAAATCTTTAACTCTACTCCTTTTCTCGCTCAATATTCTTTTAGGATCACGCGGGTGTTTGCGAAATCTATATGATTTCGATGTGACGGAATCATGTCCTGGTGCCTCTTGTCTGCTCTAAGTATCAGGGGAGTTGAGCTCCATGGATTATCGCGCACATCGCCATCATTCAGATTTCTGAGTACCTAAGAACGGAGGGTGTTTGTTATTGCTTCAATACGGGTAGTGGTGAGATAACCCCGACGTCCCCAGTACTGGTGTAGATTGTCCGGGGGTACTACCACACTTGGTATCGTTGTGATCACGAGGATCTGTTGTAAACGAAGGTCCGAGATGCTGGTTGTGTGTTGAAGGATGTGATACAGGTGACGGCTTAGTTTAGGAGTTGTGTGAAATACTCCTTGTATCCGTGTGCCTGATTGCATGACCAGTTATTTCGGGAATTCATAGGTGGGATATCTGGTAGTATCTTATAGGACTATCTTCCTACAGACGCTTGATTGAGGTTTGGGAAATCTCGATCTTATGTTTGTTCCGAGAAGTTCTAGCTCACACTTGTTTGTTGTGGCCCCTTATCGGAATTTTGTCGTCTGTTACTTTGAGAATGCACTCTTGCTATGTTGTTCGAGTGCAATGCTAAGTTCTATTCAGATATTCTGTCTTTTGATTCAGCTTATCTTCAAATATTCTGTGGACTAATATGCTGTCCGTCTTCAGGATGGCTCCACCAACTCGTCAGACCCCAGCGCGTGAGGATATGCCGCCTCCACCTCCTCCTCCGCCACCGCCGCCGCCTCCTCCTGCAGAGGCCTGGCAGGCGATGATGGCAGCTACCAATGCAAATACTCAGATGATGTTGCAGTTGATCCAGGAGAGAGCCAATCATCAGCAAGGCAATTTCCAGCAGGGTGGCAATCACTTCGCCAGTCTGAGTCAGTTCCTGTCAAACCAGCCTAGGACGTTCACTTCTTGCGACCAGCCGTTTGACGCGGAAGATTGGATCCATGATATGAACAAGCATTTCGAGTGTAGCAATGTGCGTCCAGAGGATTATGTCAAGTTTGCAACATTCCAGTTGAAGGGGCAGGCTTCTATTTGGTGGCAGCAGCTTAAGGATTCCACAGGTGGCAGGGTGATGTCTTGGGACGAGTTCTGTCGTGACTTCAGGTCCCACTACATTCCTTCCAGTTTTGTTGAGGAGATGCGTGAGAAGTTCAGGCGCTTGAAGCAGGGCAGCAATTCTGTGTACAAGTACAATGTTGAGTTCCACGAGCTGGCCCGTTACGCTTTGCAGGATGTTCCGGATCAGAAGAGCAAGATATACCAGTTCAGGGGTGGCTTGAAGGAGGATTTGCAGTTAGCACTCGCTTTGCACGATCCTGAGGAGTTTGACAAATTCTATAACTTAGCTCTCAAAGCAGAGGCAGCCTTGCTCGGGGTGGAGAACTCCAAGAAACGTTTCAGAGATTCTAGCTCTTCCTCGACTCAGGTGGTTCAGAAGCAACAGAGGTTTTGGGTTTCTCCTCCTCCTCCTCCTCGGCACTCTCAGCAGCCGAAGCACTCAGGTGGACGTGGTTCTTCCCACCCACCCAACCCTGGATTCCAGCAGAGATATCAGCCGCAGAAGCACGGGCCTCCTCAGATTCAGTTCCGGCAGCCAGCAGATGTCACTTGTCACAAATGTGGGCAGAAGGGTCACTATGCCAACAAATGCACTTCTCAGCTCCGTCTGCCGCCTCCTCCTCCAGGCAAACCTCCTAGCAACGCTCTTGTGAAGTTCAACCCCAGATCAGCTCGAGTCAACATGGTTAATGCAGCTGAGGCAGAAAATTCTTCGGATGTGATCATGGGTAATATCTTAGTCAATGATTTTCCTGCTAAAGTCTTGTTTGATTCTGGTGCTTCGCATTGCTTCATCTCCAAGCCTTTCCTAGCTAAGTATGATATTCCTGCAATTCATTTGGATAGTCCCTTCCGTGTGGTTTCTCCGGGCATGCGCATGAGTTCGTTCATGAGGGTTCCGGATGTTTCTATCAAGTTGGACAATTATGCTTTTCTGGCGTCTCCTATTGTCTTGGGCAAGTCCGACATTGATTTGATCCTTGGTATGGACTGGTTGGCCATGAACAAAGCATCAATTGATTGTGAAGCTAAAGAAGTGAAGCTGACCCACTCTTCGGAGGATGTGATTATATTCACGGCACGCGATGACACAGTCCGCTTGTTCTCCTTGAATGAAAAGGGTGAGATCAATCCCATTGAGCAAGTTCCAGTAGTCTGCGAATATCAGGACGTGTTTCCTGAAGAGCTGCCAGGGATGCCTCCGCACCGTGAAGTGGAGTTCGTCATTGAGCTTGAGCCAGGCACAGAGCCAGTGTCCAAGCGGCCGTACAAGCTGGGTCCAGAAGAGTTGAAGGAACTCAAGAGACAACTCGATGAGCATGAGCGTTTGGGTTTGATCAGACCAAGCTCGTCTCCGTGGGGATGTGGTGTTCTGTTTGTCAAGAAGAAGGATGGCACGGAACGACTATGTGTCGATTACCGCCCATTGAATAAGAAGACAATCAAGAACAAATATCCGCTTCCGAACATAAATGAGTTGTTCGAGCAGTTGAAAGGTGCTAAAGTATTCTCCAAGCTTGATCTCAGAATGGGCTATCATCAGATTCGCATTCGTGAGGAAGACATTCCAAAGACGGCTTTTAGGAGCAGTTTTGGCTCATATGAGTATACGGTCATGTCTTTGGTCTGGCTAATGCTCCTCCGACTTTTTGCCGATTGATGAACTATATTTTCTCGCCATTCAAGAATGAGTTTGTCTTGCTCTATCTCGATGACATTCTGGTCTTTTCTGAGGATGAGGAAGAACATGAGAAACATCTCAGGTTGGTGCTTGATAAACTGAGAGAATACAAGCTGTATGCCAAGTTTTCCAAGTGCGAGTTCTGGCTGAAAGAAGTGGTGTATCTTGGGCATATTATCTCTGCCGAGGGCATTAAGGTTGACCCGTCCAAGGTTCAGGCCATTGTTGAATGGGAACCTCCGCAGAATGTGAAGCAGCTTCGAAGTTTTCTCGGTCTTGCCGGATATTGCAGAAGATTCGTTGAGAACTTCTCCAAAATCGCCAAGCTGCTCTCTAGTCTTCTTCAGAAGGGTGTCAAGTATGTGTGGTCTCCAGAGTGTCAACTGGCTTTTGATACACTCAAGGAAAAGCTTACCTCCACTCCGGTATTGGCGCCTCCGGTTGATTCCAAGCCGTACCAGGTCTTTTGCGATGCTTCTCTTCAGGGTTTTGGTGCAGTCTTGATGCAAGATAGGAAGGTGGTTGCTTATACCTCCAGGCAGTTGAAGCCTGCGGAGAAGAACTATCCTGTGCACGATCTCGAGCTAGCAGCTGTTGTGCACGCCTTGATGACTTGGAGACATCTCTTGTTGGAACGTAAGGTTGAAGTTTTCACCGATCACAAGAGCCTCAAGTATATCTTCACTCAGCCTAACTTGAATCTTCGGCAAACACGTTGGGTGGAAATGCTCCAGGATTTTAATCCGAGTGTTGAGTACACGCCAGGCAAGGCAAATGTTGTGGCAGATGCATTGACCAGGAAAGCATATTGCAACAGTCTGATTCTGCAACCTCTCCAGCCGGGTCTTTCTGAGTCTTTCAGGAAGCTCAATCTTCAGCTGGTTCCTCAGGGTTTTCTTGCGAACCTTCAGATCTCTCCTACCTTGGAAGATCAGGTCAGAGCAGCTCAGCTACTTGATACTATGGTGAAGAAGGTCAAGATTGGTGTGGGAAAGAGCCTTCCCTTCAAGGAGTCCATTTCAGCAGCTCAGCTCGCAAAGTTGTACACCTCAAGGGTTGTCTCGTTGCACGGTGTACCTATGATGATCTCATCAGATCGCGGGAGTATCTTCACTTCCAAGTTCTGGGACTCTTTTCAGTCTGCTATGGGCACGAAGATCCGCTTCAGCACAGCGTTCCATCCTCAGACTAGTGGTCAAGTGGAGAGAGTGAATCAAGTTCTTGAGGACATGTTGAGAGCCTGCGTTATCTCGTTTGGCATGAAGTGGGAGGATTGTCTGCCTTTCGCGGAGTTCTCGTATAACAACAGTTATCAAGCTAGCTCTGGCAAGGCTCGGTTTGAGATTCTCTATGGTAGGAAGTGCCGTACTCCGCTCAACTGGTCCCAGACAGGCGAGCGTCAGATCCTTGGCAATGATATGATAGAAGAAGCTGAGGAGATGTGTCGGATCATTCACTACAACCTCAGAGCAGCGCAGTCCCGTCAGAAGAGCTATTACGATAGCAAGCACCGTGACATGTCGTATGAGCTGGATGATTTTGTCTACCTCAAGGTGTCGCCTATGAAGGGTATGCAGCGTTTTGGCATCAAAGGCAAGCTTGCGCCTCATTTCGTCGGTCCGTTCAGAGTGGTTGGCAAGAGGGGTGACCTCGCGTACCAGCTCGAGCTTCCGTCAACCTTTGCAAATGTCCATGATGTGTTCCATGTTTCTCAGCTTCGGAGGTGTTTCAAGAACCCCGAGCGCACTGTGCATCTTCAGGATATCGATCTCCAGCCTGACCTCTCTTATCGCGAGCATCCAGTTGCGGTTCTCGAGGCGACTGAGCGCAAGACCCGTAACAAGTCTGTCAAGTTTCTCAAAGTGCAGTGGTCACACCATTCCGATAAAGAGGCTACGTGGGAACGCGAGGATCACCTCCGTTCCGAATTTCCCGATTTCTTTCAGTCTTAGATCTCGGGGTCGAGATCTTCTTTGTAGTGTGGGAGAGTTTGTAATGCCCCAAGTGTAGAACTTTCCCTTCTTGTAACCTTCCATGTGGGGCCACCTTGTCAGAGATCTTGATGATATCATTTTGTGCCATGAATTCATGTGTGTTCCCTAGTGCTTACTTACCTTGCATGCATGAATTACATATCATTCCTTGCCATACTTATGATTGCATGCCATGATCATGTTGCATTTGAGTTTAATAGGAGTAGTGTTGTGGTGTTGTGAGTGCATGTGATCTTGCTAGGATTAAGTGGTGGTTTTGCACTACCTTGTGATGCATGTGATAATGGTGTGTGTGATGCAAGAGGGGGTGCTAGTCTTTTTAAGCTCTTGCCTTTTAAACTCCTTTTCCCTCCTATTTTTATTCTTGTCAAAATTCCTTCTTCCCAAAGATGATTCTAAAATGTCTAGTGGGTAGATAAAATGTGCTTATGAGGGGGTGCAATTTTTCTGATTTGATTCTTTGATTTTAGTGGTGCAAATAAATTCAAAACAGTAGCTTAATGACTGTTTTGCATTTATTTCAAACATCTCCAAATATTGCATTCCTATTTTTCCCTATTGGGCAAAAATTCCTTAAGTCCAGCAGAATTTTCCTTTTGATTTTGGCCACAATAGCTTAGGTGGGTTATTTTCTTGAGTGTGTTTAAAACTAACAAGAATTCCCTCCCAGCTTTATTTCTTGCCCTGGACAGCATGGGCCTCCTTCTCCTCCCGGCCCAGCTGCACCCTCCAGAGAGAGAGAGCCCACGCGAAGCCCCCTCCCTCCTTCCTGACGGCGCTTCTCCTTTCCTCGTTGTCCTCTTTCCGTCAGTCGCGTGTGAGAGAGAGAGCTGACGGCGCCGTGAGCAGCACGTCGAGGGCCCCCTATAAGTCGCGTTGGCGTCCGTGCCCGAAGCCTAGGGTTCCTCTTCTCCCCTCAGCCGCCGCCGCCACCTCTCCCAAACCCATCTCGTTCCCATCTCTCTCCCTTCTTCTCTGTCAGGTAAGATAGCAGAGAGAAGCAGGATAGAGAGCAGTAGACGTCGCCGGTGGTGTCGCGCCCCGCCTCCGTTCGCCGCCGTCGTCATGTCCGGGGGCTCGGGGCGGCTCCCCGCGTCCCATTCCCGGCGCTAGGACCCCGAGGAGCCCCCCCCCCCCCCCCCCGTCGAGCTCGTCTTCATCAACGGGGCGAACCGGGCGAACTGCGTCAGCCCCTCTTCTTCGCCTCCGGCGTTCCTCCTTCCTGTCTGGCGCCCCTCTTCTCCCCAAGGTGAGGACCGCCGCCCAGTGCTTCCTCCTCCTCGGTCCGGTCCAGATCCACGGCGGAGTCGTCGTTCTTCTCTACCGCCGTTCGTCAGGAGGTTGTGATTGTGTGTACGTGCAGGCTCGAGTTCTTTTGTGTGTTGCTGTTTGTTGGCAAGGTGTTGTAGCAGGGACCCCCTCCCCCCTCTCGTCGGTAGTGCCGTGACCAGAGGGAACCCCCGCGTCGCCGGTAGAGCCGCGCGGCAGCGCCGCCAAGCGAGCAGCTGCCAAACTTCTCTGTCGCCGGCGCTCGCTGTAGACAGGAGTCGGCTTTGGTAGCTTTACCTGTTATGGGAATCCCCCTCTGTTAGCTTCCTATTCGTAGCCCAGTGGTCGACCTCCTGCGTGCCTGATGAGAGGTCCAGGGTTCGAACCCCCTCTCGGCATAATTTTAGTTTCTTTTGCTATTCGGTGGCTAGCAAGGCAAGTTATTTTGTTTCCTGTTGCGTTCCTGTCGTCAGTAGCGCAGGTGGTGCAGTGGCTAGTTGGTGTCTGGTAAACCAGGAGGTACAGGGATCGAATCCCAGAAACCCTGGCATGGGTTTTGCTATCTTTCCTTGCTGCCTTTTTATTTTTTTTTTGTACTTCCCCTCCCTTGTGTTGGGCAGCAAGATGGTCTGATCATCTTTTTCCTTGCTAGTGTAGTTGGGAACAGGGTCCTTTGTGTGTGTGTTGTGCACCTACAAGAGATTAGAGGTGGTATTGCTAGCTTTGTAAGCCTTTGTGGGTTACATCTAGTGGTGTGAAGAACACTTGGTGGGAGTGGTTCTTGTAATGTGTTTTTATTGTGTGTGTTGTGCCTTAAGGAGAAGATGCACTAGCTACTCTTGTGGAGCCCATCTTGGGGAGTTTTAGGTGGTACAAGTTGAACTTGTAGTTTTTACTTGTTTTCATAGATTTAGTGGGGTGTGGGAGCTTCCACCCCACCACATGTTTTGGTGTGATGTGAAGATCTAGGTGACTATCTACGCTAGCGTGTGAAGGTGTGGATGTTGTGGTGGTTGCATATAGAGGATGACATGATTACTAGGAAGATCCTAGTGATGCTTGTGAGAGTGTGCACCATCACATGCCCATATGTGAGGGTGTGCTTACCCTCTTGTTAGTTTAAAGTGTCGTTTGTGTGAGCTTGATGCTAGTGCTTGTGAGAAATTGTGTGTGTTGGAGTTGTTGATGTGCATGACACAAACATGGGGTTCAAACCCCCATGTCACTTTGTCATTGTGCACATGAAACCCTCCTATGTAGTTGTCATCTTAAAAGCATACTTTATGGATTTGCATTTTCATTTTGTTGAAAGTTTGGGCTTTGTTTCCATGATATAGATGGAGCCCAAAGGCATGGATCTTGGTGTGTTAGTTGTAGGGGTTTGTGCTCAATACCATAGTGGTGTCAAACACCTCTTGGGAACTTGTGTGTGCAAACTATGCCTAGACAAAGTGGGCATGTGGTTGGGAAATTCCAGATTTTTGAACTCTGAAAATTTCACTAAGTATGGAATGCTGAAAACATTTTCTTCCCCTGTAGATAAGGTTGTTCTGGTCATTATGTTGAGAACCGGACTTAGTTCAGTGCTAGTGTTTTGAACCTGGGATGTTTGTGAAGCTTCCTGTCAATGTTCAAGTCATTTGGAGGCCAGTAGATTGTGTTTTGATTGCTGTCAAAAAGCTTCAGAACAGAAACAGAAACTCAGGTGCAGGAGTTTTCACTAAGTCCCTGAGAACTGATGGTTTTGGGAAAGTTTGTGGCCTTGTATCTTCTAGAGTTTAATTCCTTTTGCTGTGATTCTTGCTGGAGATTGTAGTGTCCGTGGTTGGAAACATCCACATATATTATTTGTCACATTTGAAGACCTGTAGCTATGTTGCATGTTGCTCACAAACAGCTAAGATGCAGAAACTGGCAGATTGCGTAGTTTTGACATTTTGTTCAAAGTTTGTGTTCAATTGTTGTTGGGGTGTTCTACCTTGCTCCATTTCATTCATGTTGGGTTAATATATGTCTTGGCAACCTGGGAACACCAGATTTGTGCCAATTGTGTGAGTGGTGATGAATCTTTCACGTAGGGCTTCATATCGTGTTTCGTTGATTCCCGTTGATCCGTAGCTCCGTTTGCAAAGTTCCTTATATGGTTTTGCACCGTTTTCACGAGATGCATCTATTCATATCATTCCCATGCATATCCAAATAGTTTAGTGCAAAGTTCTGTCCAGGAACTTGTTGTAGTTTATCTTGCTTGTGCTAGTGTTAGAAATAGTGGTGGATGCTCAACTTTCATCTCATGCATCATGTGATTGTTGCATTTTGTGGTGCTGCTGTTCATTGGCTGTTATTTTTGTGTTGGGTAGCACCCGGAGCGGAGACCGATTACGTGGAGTCAGGAGAGTACGTGCAGGACGATCCAGAACCATTCCAAGCTGAGGATATCACAGGCAAGATGACATGACCTTGATCCCAGATCTAGACTTGTTATGTTAGTTTCGATGCCACGTTATTGCTCGCTGCCTACCACTGAAAATATATTGCCTCTTCATATGCCATGATCCTAAACACCTTACTCTTTCCTAGCAAACTTGCATGGCTAGGTAGGCTTGCTCAGCTACTAATGTTAGCATTGCTAGTTGCAGGTGTTTATAACTCATGAGTTGCCATGAGCTTGATATCATTATGTTAATTTCTGTTATTTAATTAATGTACCTATATATTTGGTAAATGACAGGAGGCCTAGCCTTTTGCCGGGTGTCTTGTTCCGTCATTGCCGCCTTAGTTACCGGTTACCGGTGTTTGATTCCATAATGATCGCTCCTAACACGTTCGGGGTTGTTATGGGGACCCCCTTGATAAATCGCGTAGTGTTAAGGCTTGTCCGGCAGGACCCAACTTTGGTACTATTTGCTAATCACCTAAAAATGAACTGCATAGGGAATAGCTACCCCGAGGAACTTAATCAACAACCCGGGCCAGTGCTCCTCATGAGTGTTGGTCCAAACCAGAGCAGCTTATTACGCTCCCCGGGGCAACTCGGAGTTTTGGCGTGGTAACCATCGCTCATCCGGCGTGTCCTGAGACTGAGATACGCGGCTCTTATCAGGGTCGTCGACACGTCGGGAGGTCCTGCTAGCCTTGTCTTACCTTAGCGGTATATCTTGCGTATAGGAACCCCGGTGAGGCTTTGGTTTTCCCCAGAGTTGAGGTTTTCCTCTAAGGAATCCGACGAGATCACGAGATTCGTGATAAAGGATGACTTTGTGGCCTGTGTTCGTTTGTGATGGACTAGTTGGAGCACCCCTGCAGGGTTTAATCTTTCGGAAAGCCATGCCCGCGGTTATGTGGCAACTTGGAATATTTTGCTAACATCCGGTATTAGAAAACTTAAACATAAACTAATAATTTATGCCAACTGTGTGTGTAACCGTGACTGTCCCTTCGAAGTCCTCTCTTCGATCGGGAACACGGTGGGGTTATGAATGCCGTAGGTAGGTGTTCAGGATCACTTACTGATCAAGCATTCTCGATCGTTAGCGTATACCACTTTTACTTCCTTCTCGCGTAAGCTAGCCACTTATTCAAACTTAGGATGCAGCAGCCGGAAACACTTCACCCCTGCCTTACCCATTAACATGGCTAGATCTGGCACCAAGGCCTTAGATTGCTGAGTCCCCGTGGCTCACGGATTCCTCCGAAACTTTAGCAGGTACAGGTACCCCAGAGGCAGAGGATCCCGACGGCACCCAGCTGGCGTGGCAGTACGACGAGGAGACAGATCGCCTTTACGTGAACTATCCAGAGGACTGAGCCGTGGTCGTGATCGTGGGCCTGCAGCGGGTAGCATAGCATTTCCCTTGTTTTGTAGTACGTACCGGAACTACATTGTTTGTATCTGCGTTGTACTCTGTATTATTAATAAGAAGACAGTTGAATCCCAGATTGTCTACTTTATTTATTATTATGTGCTATGTTTACTTGCTTGCAAAACACTTAGATGCGCTTCTTTCCTATTCGAGGGCCTTGACCCCCAGATCGGAAAGGACCGCATCTTGGTCGTTACATCCCAGCCCTTTAAATAGCCCCTAGGTCGAGGTGGCGTGGTACTACCGCAGTCATCGCGGTAGTACCACTCCCCGAGCGGTAGTACCGCGCCCACAGCGGTAGTAAAAATTGCTACCGTGCTGGGGGCGGTAGTACCACTTGGTAAGCGGTAGTACCGCTCCCCCAGCGGTAGTAAAATTTTACTACCGTGCTGGGGGCGGTAGTACCGTGCTCTAAGTCACAAAACAGCCACAAAATGAACTCTCTACTTCTTAGGTGGTAGAAAAATCTTGATCAAGCCAAGAGAAACAAAGCACGGGAACAAGAAAGGATCACTGAAAGAAAAGAAACAACACAGAGTCTCCAACGGAGAGGGCGGTGGCCGAGGCCACCTATGTTTGAGACAAATGGTATGACACCGTGAAAATTATCCTTGGGTTCATGACCATATCTCATCTTTGAAGCACAAGTGCCATTTAGTAATGGCCAAAGTGAAAGACTTGATCGATCTATGCATAATGGGGGGAGGGAAAGTTCATTGAGAGAACAACACTCCCCCTATGTCCATGCCTACATCTAGAGCAAGATGTAATGTAGAGTGAGGTGCAAAGTGCCTAGTTTCAATCCACATTACTGGAATCAATGATATTTAGCTCATGCCTTAACTCCCGGAACCTTGCTTCATCTAGGGGCTTAGTGAAAATATCTGCAAGTTGCTCTTCAGTGTTGATGAAGTGAATCTCAATATCACCTAGCTTGATATGTTCACGAATGAAGTGATGGCGAATATCAATGTGCTTGGTCTTGCTGTGTTGTACCGGATTGAGAGAAATCTTGATAGCACTTTGATTGTCACATAGAAGAGGCACTTTGTCACAAGTGACACCGTAGTCCTTTAAAGTTCGCCTCATCCATAGCAACTGGGCACAACAACTTGCAGCTGCTACATACTCAGCTTCGGTGGAGGATAGTGAGACACAATTCTGCTTCTTTGAAGACCAACTTACCAGTGAATGACCAAGGAATTGGCATCCTCCAGAGGCTGACTTCCTCTCCACACAGTCTCCTGCCCAATCTGAGTCAGAATAGCCCACTAGGTTGAAATTTCCTCCTTTGGGATACCATAGACCAAAGTTTGGGGTATGATCCAAATATCGAAAGATTCATTTGACAGCCATGTAATGGCTTTCCTTTGGTGCAATTGAAACTGTGCACAAATCCCTACACTCAACATGATATCCGGTCTAGATGCACAAAGATAAAGAAGGGATCCAATCATGGAGCGATATACCTTTTGATCCACTACTTTACCATTGGGATCACTGTCAAGCTTGCATCTTGTTGGCATGGGAAACTTGACCGGCTTGACATCCTCTAGCTCAAACCTCTTGAGCATGTCTTGAGTGTACTTGGCTTGTTTGATGAAGGTCCCTTCTAAGCCTTGTTTGATCTCGAACCCGAGGAAGAACTTCAACTCACCCATCATAGACATCTCAAATTTCTTGGTCATCAGTGCAGCAAATTCTTCATTGAAAGTTTCGTTAGGAGAACCAAAAATGATATCATCAACATACAGTTGGCATATGAACAAATCCCCTTTGACCCTCTTAGTAAAAAGAGTGGGATCAATCTTCCCAATTTCAAACCCACGATCTTGTAACAACTCAGTAAGATACTCATACCACGCACGTGGGGCTTGTTTAAGCCCATAGAGTGCCTTATTGAGTTTGTACACATGATTTGGGAGCTTGGGATGTTCGAACCCTGGGGGTTGTTTGACATAGACCAACTCATTTAAAGGACCATTAAGAAAGGCACTTTTCACATCCATTTGTTGCAATTTGAAATTATGATGAGAAGCAAATGCAAGCAACATGCGAATAGATTCTAGACGAGCAATAGGGGCAAAGGTTTCACCGTAGTCGATACCCTCGACTTGGGATTAGCCTTGAGCCACCAATCTTGCCTTGTTTCGAATCACAATCCCATTGGCATCTTGCTTGTTTTTGAAGATCCATGTGGTCCCGATGACATTATGTTCCTCCTTTGGCCTTGGCACTAAATCCCACACTTGATTACGCTGCAAGTTGTTGAGTTCTTCATGCATGGCCATAAGCCAATCATCATCATCGAGCGCTTCCTGTACCTGTTGAGGTTCACAATACAAAACAAACGCGTGATGCTCACAATAATTACAAATTTGTTGACGAGTGCATACTCCCCTTTTCAAACTACCAAGTACATTCTTCATAAGATGTGACTTGACTCTCAACTTGTTCGCAATCTTGGCTGCGCGACGCTCCAAGAGTTCTTCATTGGATAACTGGGGAACATCGACTTGATTGCCTTGCTTGCCCTTGCCTTTTGATCCTCCCTTGGCACCAGTAGCCTTCTTAGGCACCGCAGAAGGAAATTGAGAGACAGCATCCTGATCAACTTGATCTTCGACTTGAGCAGGTTCACTAGTTTTTCCTTGTTCTTGTGGTTGCTCTTGATCTTGATCTTGTGCTTCTATTTGGTCTGGATCGTGTAGTTGCACTTGATCTTGATCTTGAGCAGGTCCGGAACCTTGGGTAAGTGCTTGTACATCATGGGACACATCACCATCTTTGGGCAATTTATCTTGTTCTTGAGTTTGTTCAACTTGTTGAGGGTCTTCTCTTTGTTCATCGGAAGCGTGTGGGGCTTGTGAGGATGATGGCTCCACTTGAGTAGAGCATTGTCTCCTTCGGCCACAAGGGGTTCCTCAATGGGGAGTATTTGACCAATCCCCATTCTTCTTATGGCTTGGGGAGGAATTTCATCACCTACATCACAAAGACCACTTTGCTCCACTTGGGAGCCATTATTTTCATCAAACTCCACGTTACACGTCTCCTCAATGAGTCCGGTGGACTTGTTGAGGACACGGTAAGCATGAGAGTTTGTAGCATAACCAACAAAGATGCCCTCATGTGCTCTAGAATCAAATTTAGCTAAATGTGCACCTTTCTTGAGAATGAAACACTTACACCCGAATACCCGGAAGTACTTGAGATTGGGTTTGTTTCCGGTGAGAATCTCATATGGGGTCTTGTTCAAGCCTTTGCGGATATAGAGACGATTGGATGCACATGCGGTGTTGATGGCTTCGGCCCAAAAGTCATATGGAGATTTGAATTCCGCCATCATTGTTCTTGCAGCGACCATCAATGTCCGGTTCTTCCTTTCCGCCACACCATTTTGTTGAGGGGTATATGGTGCCGAATATTGATGTTTTATTCCCTCATCACCTAGAAACTCATCCAAGGTGTAGTTCTTGAACTCGGTGCCGTTGTCACTTCTAATCATCAAAATCTTTGCTTCATGTTGACGTTGAGCTTCATTAGCAAAGTTGATAACAGTTTGTTGAGTCTCACTCTTCCTCTTGAAGAAATATACCCAGGTGTATCTTGAGTAATCATCAACAATCACCAAGCAGTACTTTCTGCCCCCAAGACTATCAAATGATGGGGGACCAAAGATATCCATATGAAGGAGCTCCAACGGTCTCTTAGTGTAAATGAGAGTCGTCGGACGATGAGCAGTTTCATGAATCTTTCCTTCAATGCAGGCACTGCAAGCACGATCTCTTGCGAAACTCACATTTGTTAGTCCACGAATATGGTCCCCTTTGAGGAGACTTTGCAAAGATCTCATATTGACATGAGCTAGTCGGCGATGCCAAAGCCAACCCACATCAACTTTAGCCATTAGACAAGTCGCAGTCTTAGTGGGTCGCTTTGAAAAGTTCACCACATAGAGACCATTTTCGACATATCCAACATAGGCTACTTTAAGAGTCTTGCTCCACAAAAGGACCACAGTATCAAGATTAAAGAATGTGGAAAAGCCCATAATTGCAAGTTGATGAACCGAAAGTAAATTATAAGCAAGGGACTCAACAAGCATGACCTTCTCAATAGATAACTCTTGAGAGATGACCACCTTACCAAATCCCAATACCTTTGATGATGATGCATTAGCGAATTGGACATGGGTGGGCATAGATGGGGAAGGATGCACATCCACCACTAAGTCCTTGCTTCCGGTCATATGATTTGTTGCTCCACTATCGAGCAACCATGACACCCCACCGGAAGCAAACTCCTGTAATAGATCAAGGCTTGGTTTTAGGTACTCATTTTTGAACGGGTCCTTTAATGTTAGAGACAAGGGTCTTAGGAACCCAAATAGCACAGTCAATGAACTCATAGTAAGAACCAACAAATCTGGCATAAACATGCCTATCACGAGCACGACATAAAACATAGGAAGGATTGAGTTTGCCGGCTGTGTTGGTAGGAATGGTTTTTCCCTTCTTGATGCTCCCATTTTCCACCTTGTTCCTGTTCACCTCCTCAATCCCTTCGCCCTCTTTGACAAAGATGTCCATGAGGGTGGGGGATCGGTTGTTCCTGTTCTTCCTTTTTCTTTTAGACTTGGATGTAAGTCCAAGCCCCTCCTTTCCTACCACACCCTTTTGATTGCTCAAAAGGTCGTTCAGGCTCTTCTTGCCTTGGATGCATGACACAAGGCCCTTCTCAAGTTTATCCTTCAACTTGGCATTTTCCTCCACAAGATGTACATGCTCACAACAAGGGTTAGTTGTACAAGCATTATCAATTAAAACAAAAGGAGGACAAGTAGAGATTTCCTTGGTAAGCTTTGCTTGGAGTTGATCATGAGACTCTTTCAGGGAGAAATGACTACCATTCAAGACCTTGTGGGCCTTGTCAAGTGTGTCAAACTCCATTTTGAGTCTGTCATGGTCAACCCCAAGAGCATCCTTTTTAGACTTAAGCATACGAGTAAGAACAGTAGCATGATCTAGTTTCTTTTGCAATTTAGCGCCGTCATCGTTGTTTGACTCCTCAGGAGCCAAACGAAGAGTGCGCTCCTTTTCTAGTGCAATAGATAGTTCAGCAATCTCATTGGCATAGTCACGACTACGTCCTTGCATCTCGGAGATGGTCTCCTCATGAGACTCGATGAGGTCATTAGCCTCACCCAGTTGTTCCAAAAGGGCAACAAAGTGCCTTTTGGTTTCTCCGTTGATAGTACACAGAAATTTGTCGAGATCATGCTCATTAAGTTCTACAACATCACTATCATCAACACAATTCAACAATGAGGGAGCACTAGTGATGTTGGTCTTAATGTTGGGTGTTACCTGATCGATACCTTTGGCCATGAGGCACTTGGCGATGTGATTATCGTTGGGGCGTTGAAGAGAGACACATTCTTGGGAGAAGGGGTGACAATAGCGACAGTCGCAGTTGCCACCATATCATCGTCATCATCATCATCGAAGGGGTACTCTTCAAGTGCCACCATACCCTTTGGATGGGGTTTCTTGACAAAGTTGTTCTTGGTTGGGAATGACTTTGTTTTGTCTTTGCGAGTCAGCTTGCCTCCATTGTCTTCCCTCTTCTCATAGGGACATTCCGCCACGAAGTGGCTCACATTACCGCAGTTATAGCATGTCCTCACTCATTGCTTGGGTTTGAACCCACTCGAGTTGTTCTTGGTGAAGTTGGGTCTTGAGTTCCTCTTGTTGCCCCAGAATTTCCTTGACGCAAGAGCCATGTGCTCGTGATAAGCATACTTAGTGTCTTCAGGGCAGCTCTCCTCTTCCTCATCCTCTTCTTCTTCTTCAGAAGCAGCCTTTGCCTTTAAAGTAAGGTTTGGTGAAGTTGTCTTTGATCGAACTCGAGCAAGTGCATTGTCAGCGGTCTCGTTCATGATTGACATTGCAATGAATTCATCCAACACCTCACTAGAAGACAAGGAGTGGAAATCTGGTCGTTGGCGAATGACTGATGACATGGCTTTGTTGAAAGGCATGATGGCCTTGAGAAACTTGCGCTTGACCCATGTGTCATCCACATCCTTGCTCCCATGATCCTTGAGAGCAACAACAATAGCAGTCACCCTTTGATAGAGATCACGAGGGTCCTCATCTTCCTTCATCACAAACTCATCGGCCTTATCAAGTACCACTTCATAGTTTGACCGTTGAATGCTTGAGCTTCCCTTGTACAACACCATAATGTGCTCCCAACGGTCCTTATCCAGAGTAAAGGGGCGCAAGTGAGGAAGATCTTCAGGAGGTACTGCGGACTGTAGAATAAACAATGCGGAGTGATTATATTGATTGTTCGCTTCTTCTCTTGGAGTGAGGTTTCTTGGGTCATGAGGATAGTAGCCTTGCTCGATAATTCTCCATAAATTTGATGAGCTGTGATTCAAATGAGACTTAATAGAAAACACCCAGTTAGCAAAATCACCCTTAACAAGCTTAGGAGGAGGACCAACAGGGTTAAGACGCGGTGTGGGAACAGGTCCTCCATAAACCATGGGAGGTGGAGCTGAGGCATAGGTTCCAGTCCCATCCTTTTCGAGAGAAGAGGAAGGTCGCATACTGTTGGGGATATTACCTGTGACTGACCCGCCCTAGTTGGGCCAGGTTAGTCATTAGGCAATTCATCCGAGCAGGTATTTGGGCCTTGTCCTGGTCAAATCAAGGTCATATGACGGTTTTTGAATCGTGGAAAGTCTCCAAGCTTCGGAAGATAGCGACTTAGAGACCACCGGGGTCACGATTCGTAGGAAGGAAAGTATCCTTGTAAGACCCTAGGGGATTTGACCTGTATATAAAGGCGAGTCCCAGGGGACGAGAGGGGAGGTTAGAAATCATCAAGTGCTAGGTTTGGCGAATTATGCCCCCCTTGTAATCGAATCCACATCAATACACACAAAATCAGGACGTAGGCTATTACCTCCTCACGAGGGGCCGAACCTGGGTAAATCGCCGTGTCTCTCCCGCTTAACCCCTTTGAGTCGCCACCAAGGTGCGATGGCTCCAGTATTAAGTCCTTTCACGAGGACATCTGCCGTGACAAAACCACGATAGTTGGCGCCCACCGTGGGGCCTACGCACGGTGGAGTTGAGTTCTCAAAGGGAGCCCTACCAGGGTTTGGGAGTTACGCGACGGGGCTCATGACTCGGAGCCGCCACGGGATAACCTACATCGACAACCAGCAATGGGGACCTAAAGAGGATCCGATTGAATCTGGTTACAGGGTCCCCTTCGGCAAGATCAACATCTTCATCGGCATGATCGGATCATCCACGCCTAAGCCGGACATCTCCACCGACATCGTCGAGCCGGCCAGGTACGTCCGCCAAGTCATAACGCCAAATCTGACTCGCCCGGTCTTTGTGGGGTTCACGCAGGGATCGGAAGAGCCAGAACGCTCGGCGACTCAGGAAACTACACCGGTCAACTCCGATGACGAATCATCCATGGGTGACTCAGATTCAATCCGCTCTCTGCATGGGGATTGTCTTGGGAGCTTGTCGCTGGCCATGGACCCAGAAATCCTTGACCGAACTCACCGCCAGATCGCCATCTACATGGCTGGGGCAACTCAGCCCACACAAAACCCTACTGGAGGCGATGGAACCGGCGAGACGACCAGGAGCCCGGCCGCAGTCCTAGTGGATTTAGCGGCGGAGGTCAGAAGGCTAATGGCGACTCCCCTCACACCAGAGAACCAAGAGGAGATAAACACAGAGCTGGCGAAACTCAGAGAGGCAGTGGCAAAGGCTCATCGGGACGTCGAGATGGAGTCCGCCAGGATTGAGACTCGGCAAGCTCAAATTACGGCCGAAAGGATGCGTTTAAACACTGACAACTGGCGGCTCGAGAGACAGCAGCGCGCGTCCGACGCCGTCCATCAGCGGAGACACCAGGGTCGCCTGCCCCATGACCTCAACCCGACCCGCCTGTTCGACACTCCACGAACCCCTGGGGCGGGAGCCGCCCCGGGGGGAGGACCGGGCCGCCCGCCTAACCCGCCGGCTCGGCCGGTTGAGGATCACGTTCCCCGATTCGGGACGCCTCAAGGCCACTTTTCCAACCCGGTGGATAACGTGCTTGCCGCAACTCGCCATCTGGAGTCTCTTCCGATTCACGGCAACACCCCTGCCGAGATAGAAGCAAGGAACGCCATCGAGATGTTGAAGACGGCGGTGGTTCAAAACGCCCAGTTCTCACATAGCCTCGAGAGGTTGCATTCCACCCCCCAGGCAAGTTACACCAGGAGCCCGCCAGAGGACCAGCCCGCCGTAAACAGCGGGCCGCGACACTTCCCACAGGACAACGCACCCGAACGAAACCCGCCGGGCCGAGATCTCCCGAACATCCAAGACGCCCCGGCCCCCCTCGCCGGGGGCGGAGGGCGAGTTGGGGTACCATGCTTGTCCCCGGCCCTTCGAAATGAAAGGATGCCCAAAGACTTCAAGGGACCAAGGAAAGTGCCTAATTTTACACCGGACCTCGAGCCGACGTCATGGATCGAGAGTTATGAAATCGCCATGGACATGCTCGACGTAAACGAGGCGGTTTGCGCCAGATACTTCACAATGATGCTCGAGGGGTCAGCACGCACTTGGTTGAAAAACTTGCCTCCCAATTCTATCCAGTCCTGGGCCGAGTTAAAAGAGCGTTTCATCAAAAACTTCCGAGGAACTGGCAAACGTCCGATGACGATCGTCGATCTACAACACTGTGTTC
This sequence comes from Hordeum vulgare subsp. vulgare, assembly GCF_904849725.1. NCBI lineage: Eukaryota > Viridiplantae > Streptophyta > Magnoliopsida > Poales > Poaceae > Hordeum > Hordeum vulgare. The sequence continues at coordinate 593,930,931 of NC_058521.1, forward strand.
AGCGCCCGGATGAGTCGGCCCACCATTGATCACGGCGGGTTGCAGAAATTATTCATTCGTCAGATGGTATTACGGCGGCTCAAGCTGTGCTCATCCTCGAGCACAATTGTCATTACGAACCCTTGGTGCAGAAATTGGGGCGACTCAAACGAAAGGTCCAAGACATGGGCGAGCTGATGGACACCCTCACTAGATATGCCGAGGCCGATGATACCAAAGACCCCAGCGAGCATGGCAAGGCTAATTCTCCTAAGAAGGGCGAGTCATCCAAAAATCATACCCGGTTCCAGGGGTGTAACCGTCACAACCAAGGGACCAATGGCAAGAGGAGACCACAGGAGGAGCCCTCGGAGTTAGTCGCCAATACCAACGCTAATAACGGCAAAAAGAAGAATCGAGGTTTCAGTGGGAAGAGGCCGCGTAACTATGAAGAGCTACTCAAGGGCCCTTGCCCGCACCACGCCACGGCTGACGGCCCGACGAGTCACTCTTGGGAAAACTGTTTTGTGATGCGAGAGTTTCGGGCGGAGGCAATCGCCGGTTCAGATACACTGTATGCCCCGTGACTCACCTTCTTATCACGCCTGCAAGCATTAGTGGTGAAAACGTGGTACTACCCATTACTTAACTGTTTGGGGTTGCTGCAGGCTGGACATGGTTGGCCCCTTTAAGATGTCCTCCAACAAGAAGACCCACCTGTTGGTGGCGGTTGATAAGTTCACCAAGTGGGTTGAGGCGGAACATGTTGGGGCTTGCGATGCGGAAACATCGGTCAAATTTTTGAAGAAGCTGATTTTCCGGTTTGGATATCCGCATAGTATCATCACTGATAATGGTACTAACTTGTCCCAAGGGGCGATGCAGGAGTTTTGTCGTCGAGAACATATCCGACTTGATGTTTCTGCAGTCGCTCACCCACAATCTAACGGGCAGGCAGAGTGGGCGAATCAGGAGGTTTTGCGAGGGATTAAGCCCCGACTCATGGTTCCCCTGGAAAAAACCCCAGGGTGTTGGGTTGAAGAGTTACCTTCAGTACTCTGGAGTATTCGGACTACCCCGAACCGATCCACGGGATTCACCCCTTTCTTTTTGGTCTACGGAGCAGAGGTTGTTCTCCCTACTGACATAAGGCATGACTCGCTTAGAGTCGCCGCATATGTGGAACAAGACAATGAGCTGGCGCGTCAAGACTCTTTGGATGCCTTAGAGGAGGCGCATGACCTGGCTGCAGCCCGTTCGGCTATCTACCAGCAGGATCTGCGACGTTATCATAGTCGCCGAGTTAAGAGTCGGACCTTTCAGGAAGGCGACTTGGTTCTTCGGCTGATACAAGATCGAGCAGGCATGCACAAGCTGTCACCACCTTGGGAAGGGCCGTCTGTCGTCAGCAAGAACCTCCGCAATGGCTCTTATTATTTGGTGGATCTCTGGCCTAATCGGCCGACCACGGAGGCTGAGTCAACTCACCCCTGGAATATTGCCCATCTGCGGCCTTATTACACTTGAGCTCTTAAGCTCTACACTATGTAAGTTTTTCAGTTTCATTATGAAATAATAAAATACTCCCCGACTTGGGGGCTTCTTCATTAAAAATCAATTGTGCCATCCTGTTGCGACCTTATGAGCCGACGAAACCTGCATTTAGGGTGTGTGCTCGAGTTCTCTGACTCGCCTCATCCTGTCGCGACCTTATGAGCCGACGAAACCTGCATTTAGGGTGTGTCCTCGAGCTTTCTGACTCGCCTCATCCTGTCGCGACCTTATGAGCCGACGAAACCTGCATTTAGGGTGTGTGCACGAGCTTTCTGACTCGCCTCATCCTGTCGCGACCTTATGAGCCGACGAAACCTGCATTTAGGGTGTGTGCTCGAGCTTTCTGACTCGCCTCATCCTGTCGCGACCTTATGAGCCGACGAAACCTGCATTTAGGGTGTGTGCACGAGCTTTCTGACTCGCCTCATCCTGTCGCGACCTTATGAGCCGACGAAACCTGCATTTAGGGTGTGTGCTCGAGCTTTTTAACTCGCCTCATCCCGTCGCGACCTTATGAGCCGACGAAACCTGCATTTAGGGTGTGTGCTCGAGCTTTCTGACTCGCCTCATCCTGTCGCGACCTTATGAGCCGACGAAACCTGCATTTAGGGTGTGTGCACAAGCTTTCTGACTCGCCTCATCCTGTCGTGACCTTATGAGCCGACGAAACCTGCATTTAGGGTGTGTGCACGAGCTTTCTGACTCGCCTCATCCTGTCGCGACCTTATGAGCCCACGAAACCTGCATTTAGGGTGTGTGCTCGAGCTTTCTGACTCGCCTCATCCTGTCGCGACCTTATGAGCCGACGACACCTGCATTTAGGGTGTGTGCACGAGCTTTCTGACTCGCCTCATCCTGTCGCGACCTTATGAGCCGACGAAACCTGCATTTAGGGTGTGTGCTCGAGCTTTCTGACTCGCCTCATCCTGTCGCGACCTTATGAGCCGACGAAACCTGCATTTAGGGTGTGTGCTCGAGCTTTCTGACTCGCCTCATCCTGTCGCGACCTTATGAGCCGACGAAACCTGCATTTAGGGTGTGTGCACGAGCTTTCTGACTCGCCTCATCCTGTTGCGACCTTATGAGCCGACGAAACCTGCATTTAGGGTGTGTGCTCGAGCTTTCTGACTCGCCTCATCCTGTCGCGACCTTATGAGCCGACGAAACCTGCATTTAGGGTGTGTGCACGAGCTTTCTGACTCGCCTCATCCTGTCGCGACCTTATGAGCCGACGAAACCTGCATTTAGGGTGTGTGCTCGAGCTTTTTGACTCGCCTCATCATGTCACGACCTCATAAGCCGACGAAACCTGCATTTAGGGTATGTGCTCGAGTTCTCTGACTCGCCTCATCCTGTCGCGACCTTATGAGCCGACGAAATTGCTGTTTGCTATTTTTTCTTCGTGGCATATCCTTGAGGGTTTTGTACCTTTCTTTTTGATCCCTCTGGGAAATATTTGTTGTCACTTATTTGGGTTTCACATATGCTATTTTCACAAGCTTAAAGTCAGGATAGTGATCAGAATTACTTCGTCCATGGCGAATTGAGCATCATAAAGGATTCTCAAAGGACAGGTCAAATATTTCAAATCGCCTTAAGGGCGATATAAAGGTTCCTTCGAAAGGGTATCACAAAAACAGTATCGACTTATGAAATAAACCTATTACATGGCTCTAAGGCCAAAATCAGTAAGGTTCATTCTGTTGGCGCCTTAGGATCATTCTGCTGTGAGCTTTGGCCAACTTCGATTTGCAAGTCGCCCCGTACACAATTGCACTTAGCCAAGGCTGCGAAGTCATCGTCATCAGTCAGGATCGATGCCAGGTCTGCTTCCAAGTCAAAAGGGTTCTTGGGTCGCCGAGGAGTTAAACTGGTCGTCGCAAAGGCTGGCGGGTTGACCCTCTTGTTTTTACTATCATAAGCCACCTGATACTTTGATAAGTCAAGGCTTGCTGCAAGCTAGGTTGCTGCCAGTCGGGAGTCCTTGATGACACGTTGATAGTCCTCTTCAACAAATTCTGACCCATCATCTTTAAGCTGAGGAAAGCCTGCTGCTACTTCTTCTGGCTTGATTTCTGGAGCATACGCCAAGCAGCGACTCAGGGCAGTCAGAACACCCTTTCGAGCGGCTGACTGAGTTAGCTCGCCAATTTGAGGGGGAAGTCTGGATAAGCAGCCAAGCACCTTCTTTATGGAAGTGATAGGCTCTTTGGCACCCATCATGGCTTTGACGGTCAAAACACTACCGGTGTATAGTTGCTCTGTCAGTGTGTAAATCGCCTTCAGCATCAGCACACAGTCTTCTTGAAGGTTCGCGGCTCTCGGACCTGAGCAAGGAGTCATGATGATCAGCGACTTATGATGAATATTATTTATAAAAAGAAGAAGAGGAGATCAAAAGTTTGAGTAAGCTTACCGAAGACGGCTTGCGTCATGTTAGAGATATGACGCTTCAAGACGGACAATTCCTGTTGCACGGTGGCCAGCCTGGCTTCAGCTTTCTCTGCTCTTTTTATGGCGGCATCTTGGTCAGCCTGAGCTCTTTTCAACTCGGCTTTGAGTTTTTCCAGCTCAGCCAAGGCCAATTGATATTTCTCCTCCGACTTAGCTCGGGCGTCTTGCTAACCAGATAAGTTTTTCTTTAAATCGCCAAGCTCTGATTCGGTCTGAGCAAGAGTTTCCTGTTGAAAGTACAAAGCAAGGGCAAGTCTCAGAACTATTGCAAGCAATATCCCTGACACTTGGGGGCTAATGTATATTTTTTTTCTTTTTAGATGAAATTATACAATATCAAGACCTGGCTCATCTTTTTACTGATGACCCGGCCCTTGGGGGTTACTGGTCGCAAAGTTTCTTCTAAATTTTTTAAGACCCGTCTTATCTTTTTACTAATGACCCGGCCCTTGGGGGTTACTGGTCGCAAAGTTTCTTCTAAATTTCTTAATACCCGGCTCATCTTTTTATTGGATGACCCGGCCCTTGGGGGTTACTGGTCGCAAAGTTTCTTCTAAATTTTTCTTAAGACCCGGCTCATCTTTTTATTGGATGACCCAGCCCTTGGGGGTTAATGGGAGTAATACAATATAACAAGTTTACCTCATGTTTGTTTTTTAATATTCGCAGCAGGCTCTTTTCCATCTCATAGCTCGCCTCCAGGCGACTTGAAAAACCAGAGCAGAGTTCCTCGAACTCCAGGTTTTCATACTCAGAAAGCTTGGCCTTGGAGAGTCCCGATTCAGGAATGGCTTGAGAGGAGGATGCCACATGTTTTGACAAAACCGTCGCCGCCGGCTTCGAGAAGCCAGTGCCAGTAATAATCACAGCATCTGGGTCTTCTGTTATCGTTAATGGACTTGGCGGCTTAGGGATATCCGTTGTTTCCTTCGGCGATTCAGGAAGATCCATCTGATTTTCAGGCTCGGCTTGATTCGGTTCATCCTCATTCGGTGCTGAGTCTTCGATGGTTTCTGAAGATGGGACAGGAGTTGACCCGCTGGTTTTCCTTTTCTTGGCCTGTGCCCTAAAAAGAAGGGTGAAGCGTATTAAGGAATTGAAAGGTTCATTACTTTCAGAATTCAAAACAAGATTATCAAAAGATTTACCCTGGAACTCGGATCATTAGTGGAAGTGTCGACATCACTCAGTCGCCAGATGTAGGAGGAGAGTTCTGCAAGAATTATACGTCAACAATATAGGCGGGTTACAGGCATGATTCAAGGAGAACATGAAGAGTTGTCATTCACAAAATACCTCATTTGGTTTCCTCTTGTTCGTTGCTGGTAAGCCGGACACCAGATCACCGGAATGACTTCGCGTCTTCCGATTTGAAGTGTGTTGTGCTTTCTTCAGTAGGAAATTTGGGTCCAAACAAGCATTTGGGTGTGAGAAGGGAACTTCCCACAAACTCGCCTGGCCGGCTTAGGTGGAGAAGGAGATGAATCGGAGGAAACATAAATTACCTCAACAAAGTCCTCCTGGCTTTCGTTGTCTTCGTTCTATTACAAGGAAAGGGAAAGACATAAATACAAAGATTAACAGTAGTGGATGGCGAGTGAAAAGAGGATGAATTTTTACCTCCGAAAGTGCATCGCCGACTTGAGATTCATCGACTTCGGATGGCTCAGCCACAACAGCTTTGCCCTTACCCTTGGTTTTCTTTGAGGGCGGCTTAACATTTTTCTTGGCTGACCTTTTGGGTTTTCTGGACCAGAACTTATCGCCTTTCTGAAATAGTATATGTTACAAAAACACAATACAAATGAAGCATAAGGAGTAAAAACAAAGGCGGGTTAGATTTGTTCACCTTGGGCGTCGGGTTAATTTTGGAGAAAGGCTTGAGGCCGATTTGGCCGCATTTTCCCGCAGGCTCGCCAGTCAGTTTCTTGATAATGGTGACAATGTCCTTTTCTGTTAAAGCCGTACGGAAATAACATTGAGGATGATCTAGGGTGCCATCAAATTCGCACATCAGACCGTCCCGGCGACTCAGAGGGAGGATACGCCATTCGACCCAGCAGCGGATTAGGTCAACTCCAGTAAGGCCATTATTCGTCAAAGACCTTAATTCAGACAGTACTGGGATGAACTCCGATTCTTCTTCCTCAGTGAGTTTGTCTGGGAGCTTGAAGTTTGTTGGAAGGCGAGTTGGCCGGTAGCCCAGAAGTTTGTTTTCGCCTACAGGAGAAGTCTCTTGACAGTAGAACCAAGACTCGCCCCAACCTTTGGGATGGCTAGGCATGGCGAGTGAGGGAAACGGGCTATCCCTACGGCATTGGACATTGACACCGCCGAGTTCCAGACTGGGACCGTTGTGGAATTCCGTTTGGCGATTCAGATGAAAAAAGTGCCAGAATAGAGGAACAGAGGGCTCAATCCGCAGATAAGCTTCACAGAAAACTTGGAATTGGCATAAGTTGCTTATGGAATTGGGTCCCAAATCCTAGAGGCGGACGTTCATGAAATCCATGCGTCTCTAAGAAACTTCGATCCAGGCGGCTTAAAACCTCGGTCCAGGTGTTCAACAAAGACGACTATTTCCCCTTCCCTGGGGTTAGGAAGATCCTCTCCAAACCCGGTGCGCCAGCCGATAACATTCCGGGGATCCAGGTTGCCCGTTTTCACGTAATCGGCCAATATGGTATCGTCAACCTTAGTAGGAAGCCAGTCACTTTTGAAGACGGCGCCCATGCTACAAAGAGATAAGGTGTGAACTTACATGCCTCGAACATCTACTGTAAGGGATGAAATAAGTTCATTTAAATCGCCAAATACTTTGTCCACGGACTAAGGGAAGGACTTGACTCGCCATATCAAAGGGTCGAGTCGGTTTATAATGGCGATTTACGTGGTGTGGCTATTTACAAGAGGTAACGTCGCATGGGAAACAAAAATTTTCCTACGCGCACGAAGACCTATCATGGTGATGTCCATCTACGAGAGGGGATAAGTGATCTAAGTACCCTTGTAGACCGTACAACAGAAGCGTTAGTGAACGCGGTTGATGTAGTGGAACGTCCTCACGTCCCTCGATCCGCCCCGCGAACTATCCCGCGATCAGTCCCACGATCTAGTGCCGAACGGACGGCACCTCCGCATTCAACACACGTACAGTTCGACGATGATCTCGGCCTTCTTGATCCAGCAAGAGAGACGGAGAGGTAGAAGAGTTCTCTGGCAGCGTGACGGCGCTCCGGAGGTTGGTGACGATCTCGTCTCAGGAGGGCTCCGCCCGAGCTCCGCAGAAACGCAATCTAGAGGAAAAACCGTGGAGGTATGTGGTCGGGCTGCCGTGGAAAAGTCGTCTCAAATCAGCCCTAAAACCTCCGTATATATAGGTGGGAGAGGGGGGACCTTGCCTTGGGGCTCAAGGAGCCCCAAGGGGGTCGGCCGAGCCAAAGGGGGGAAGGACTCCCCCCAAACCGAGTCCTACTTGGTTTGGTGGCTGGAGTCCTTCTTTCCTTTCCCACCTCCTCCTTTTTTTTCTCTTTGATTTTTCTTCCAATGTGCATAGGGCCCTTTTGGGCTGTCCCACCAGCCCACTAAGGGCTGGTGCGCCACCCTCAAGGCCTATGGGCTTCCCCGGGGTGGGTTGCCCCCCCCCCCTCCTGGTGAACTCCCGGAACCCATTCGTCATTCCCGGTACATTCCCGGTAACTCCGAAAACCTTCCGATAATCAAATGAGGTCATCCTATATATCAATCTTCGTTTCCGGACCATTCCAGAAACCCTCGTGACGTCCGTGATCTCATCCGGGTCTGCGAACAACATTCGGTAACCAACCATATAACTCAAATACGCATAAAACAACGTCGAACCTTAAGTGTGCAGACCCTCCGGGTTCGAGAACTATGTAGACATGACCCGAGAGACTCCTCGGTAAATATCCAATAGCGGGACCTGGATGCCCATATTGGATCCTACATATTCTACGAAGATCTTATCGTTTGAACCTCAGTGCCAAGGATACATATAATCCCGTATGTCATTCCCTTTGTCCCTCGGTATGTTAGTTGCCCGAGATTCGATCGTCAGTATCCGCATACCTATTTCAATCTCGTTTACCGGCAAGTCTCTTTACTCGTTCCGTAATACAAGATCCCGCAACTTACACTAAGTTACATTGCTTGCAAGGCTTGTGTGTGATGTTGTATTACCGAGTGGGCCCCGAGATACCTCTCCGTCACACGGAGTGACAAATCCCTGTCTTGATCCATACTAACTCAACGAACACCTTCGGAGATACCTGTAGAGCATCTTTATAGTCACCCAGTTACGTTGCGACGTTTGATACACACAAAGTATTCCTCCGGTGTTAGTGAGTTATATGATCTCATGGTCATAGGAACAAATACTTGACACGCAAAAAATAGTAGCAACAAAATGACACGATCAACATGCTACGTCTATTAGTTTGGGTCTAGTCCATCACGTGATTCTCCTAATGACGTGATCCAGTTATCAAGCAACAACACCTTGTTCATAATCAGAAGACACTGACTATCTTTGATCAACTGGCTAGCCAACTAGAGGCTTGCTAGGGACAGTGTTTTGTCTATGTATCCACACATGTAAATGAGTCTTCATTCAATACAATTATAGCATGGATAATAAACGATTATCTTGATACAAGAATTATAATAATAACTATATTTATTATTGCCTCTAGGGCATAATTCCGACAGTCTCCCACTTGCACTAGAGTCAATAATCTAGCCCTCACATCATCATGTGAATTAGATTGTAATAAATCTAACACCCATACAGTTGTGGTGTTGATCATTTTTTGGCCGTGGAAGAGGTTTAGTCAGCGGGTCTGCTACATTCAGATCCGTGTGCACTTTGCATATATTTACGTCCTCTCCTTCGACGTAGTCGCGGATGAGGTTGAAGCGTCGTTTGATGTGTCTAGACTTCTTGTGAAACTGTGGTTCCTTTGCTAAGGCAATGGCACCCGTGTTGTCACAGAACAAGGTTATTGGATTCAGTGCGCTGGGCACCACTCCAAGATCCGTCATGAACTGCTTCATCCAGACACCCTCCTTAGCCGCCTCCGAGGCAGCCATGTACTCCACTTCACATGTAGAATCTGCTACGACGCTTTGCTTGGAACTGCACCAGCTTACCGCACCCCCATTAAGAATAAATACGTATCCGGTTTGCGACTTAGAGTCGTCCGGATCTGTGTCAAAGCTTGCATCGACGTAACCTTTTACGGCGAGCTCTTCGTCACCTCCATACACGAGAAACATCTCCTTAGTCCTTTTCAGATACTTCAGGATATTCTTGACCGTTGTCCAGTGATCCACTCTTGGATTACTCTGGAACCTACCTGCCATACTTATGGCCAGGCTAACGTTCGGTCTAGTGCACAGCATTGCATACATGATAGAACCTATGGCTGAAGCATAGGGGACGGAGCACATATGCTCTCTATCTTCATCAATTGCTGGGCACTGAGTCTTCCTCAATCTCGTACCTTGTAAAACTGGCAAGAACCCCTTCTGGGACTATTCCATTTTGAACCTCTTCAAAACTTTATCAAGGTATGTGCTTTGTGAAAGTCCTATCAGGCGTTTTGATCTATCCCTATAGATCTTAATGCCTAGAATGTAAGCAGCTTCTCCTAGGTCCTTCATAGAGAAACTTTTATTCAAGTAATCCTTTATGCTCTCCAAAAACTCTACGTTGTTTCCAATCAGCAATATGTCATCCACATATTGTTGGAAATATGCCCTAGAGGCAATAATAAATTAGTTATTATTATATTTCTTAGTTCATGATAATCGTTTATTATCCATGCTATAATTGTATTGATTGGAAACACAATACTTGTGTGGATACATAGACAAAACACTGTCCCTAGTAAGCCTCTAGTTGACTAGCTTGTTGATCAAAGATGGTCAAGGTTTCCTGGCCATAGGCAAGTGTTGTCACTTGATAACGGGATCACGTCATTGGGAGAATCACGTGATGGACTAGACCCAAACTAATAGACGTAGCATGTTGATCGTGTCATTTTTGTTGCTACTGTTTTCTGCGTGTCAAGTATTTATTCCTATGACCATGAGATCATATAACTCACTGACACCGGAGGAATGCTTTGTGTGTATCAAACGTCGCAACGTAACTGGGTGACTATAAAGATGCTCTACAGGTATCTCCGAAGGTGTTAGTTGAGTTAGTATGGATCAAGACTGGGATTTGTCACTCCGTGTGACGGAGAGGTATCTCGGGGCCCACTCGGTAATACAAACATCACACACAAGCCTTGCAAGCAATGTGACTTAGTGTAAGTTACGGGATCTTGTATTACGGAACGAGTAAAGAGACTTGCCGGTAAACGAGATTGAAATAGGTATACGGATACTCACGATCGAATCTCGGGCAAGTAACATACCGAAGGACAAAGGGAATGACATACAGGATTATACGAATCCTTGGCGCTAAGGTTCAAACGATAAAGATCTTCGTAGAATATGTAGGATCCAATATGGGCATCCAGGTCCCGCTATTGGATATTGACCGAGGAGTCTCTCGGATCATGTCTACATAGTTCTCGAACCCGCAGGGTCTGCACACTTAAGGTTCGACGTTGTTTTATGCGTATTTGAGTTATATGGTTGGTTACCGAATGTTGTTCGGAGTCCCGGATGAGATCCAGGACGTCACGAGGAGCTCCGGAATGGTCCGGAGGTAAAGATTGATATATAGGAAGTCCTGTTTTGGTCACCGGAAATGTTTCGGGCTCATCGGTAGTGTACCGGGAGTGCCGGGAGGGGTGCCGGGGACCATCGGGAGGGGTGTCACGCCCCAAGGGGTCTCATGGGCTATGGGAAGAGATAAACCAGCCCCTAGTGGGCTGGAATAAGTTCCCACTAAGGCCCATAAGGTTTGAGAAGGAAAAAACACAAGGTGGAAAGAGTTTCCAAGTGGGAAGGTGGAATCCTACTCCAAGTAGGATTGGAGTAGGACTCCTCCACCTCCAATTTCGGCCAACCCTTGAGGGTTTGAGGCTGCCTCTTCCCTCCCCCTCCATCCTATATATACTAAGGTATTAGGGCTGATTTGAGACAACTTTTTGCCACGGCAGCCCGACCACATACCTCCATAGTTTTTCCTCTAGATCGCGTTTCTGCGGAGCTCGGGCGGAGCCCTGCTGAGATGAGATCATCACCAACCTCCGGAGCGCCGTCACACTGTCGGAGAACTCTTCTACCTCTCCGTCTCTCTTGCTGGATCAAGAAGGCCGAGATCATCGTCGAGCTGTACGTGTGCTGAACGCGGAGGTGCCGTCCGTTCGGTACTAGATCGTGGGACTGATCGCGGGATTGTTCGCGGGGCGGATCGAGGGACGTGAGGACGTTCCACTACATCAACCGCGTTCTCTAACGCTTCTGCTGTACGATCTACAAGGGTACGTAGATCACTCATCCCCTCTCGTAGATGGACATCACCATGATAGGTCTTCGTGCGCGTAGGAAAATTTTTGTTTCCCATGCGACGTTCCCCAACAGTGGCATCATGAGCTAGGTTCATGCGTAGATGTCTTCTCGAGTAGAACACAAAAGGTTTTGTGGGCGGTGATGTGCGTTTTGCTGCCCTCCTTAGTCTTTTCTTGATTCCGCGGTATTGTTGGATTGAAGCGGCTTGGACCGACATTACTCGTACGCTTACGAGAGACTGGTTTCATCGTTACGAGTAACCCCCTTTGCTCAAAGATGACTGGCAAGTGACGGTTTCTCCAACTTTAGTTGAATCGGATTTGACCGAGGAGGTCCTTGGATGAGGTTAAATAGCAATTCATATATCTCCGTTGTGGTGTTTGCGTAAGTAAGATGCGATCCTACTAGATACCCTTGGTCACCACGTAAAACATGCAACAACAAAATTAGAGGACGTCTAACTTGTTTTTGCAGGGTATGATTGTGATGTGATATGGCCAATGATGTGATGTGATATATAGGATGTATGAGATGATCATGTTGTAATAGAAATATCGACTTGCACGTCGATGGTACGGCAACCGGCAGGAGCCATAGGGTTGTCTTTATACTAACATATGTGCTTGCAGATGCGTTTACTATTTTGCTAGGATGTAGCTTTAGTAGTAATAGCATAAGTAGCACGACAACCCCGATGGCAACACGTTGATGGATGATCATGGTGTGGCGCCGGTGACAAGAAGATCGTGCCGGTGCTTTGGTGATGGAGATCAAGAAGCACGTGATGATGGCCATATCATGTCACTTATGAATTGCATGTGATGTTAATCCTTTTACGCACCTTATTTTGCTTAGAACGACGGTAGCATTATGAGGTGATCTCTCACTAAAATTTCAAGACGAAATTGTGTTCTCCCCGACTGTGCACCGTTGCGACAGTTCTTCGTTTCGAGACACCACGTGATGATCGGGTGTGATAGACTCAACGTTCACATACAACGGGTGCAAAACAGTTGCACACGCGGAACACTCGGGTTAAGCTTGACGAGCCTAGCATGTGAAGACATGGCCTCGGAACACATGAGACCGAAAGGTCGAGCATGAATCGTATAGTTGATATGATTAGCATAGGGATGCTTACCACTGAAACTATTCTCGACTCACGTGATGATCGGACTTGAGATAGCGAATTTGGATCATGTACCACTCAAATGACTAGAGAGATGTACTTTTTGAGTGGGAGTTCTTAAGTAATATGATTAATTGAACTAATTGTCATGAACATAGTCTAATGGTCTTTGCGAATTATGATGTAGCTTGCGCTATAGCTCTATTGTTTTTATATGTTCCTAGAGAAAATTTAGTTGAAAATTGATAGTAGCAACCTTTGCAGACTGAGTCTGTAAAACTGAGGATTGTCCTCGTTGCTACGCAGAAGGCTTATGTCCTTAATGCACCACTCGGTGTGCTGCACCTCGAGCGTCGTCTGTGGATGCTATGAACATCCGACATACACGTTACTGATGACTACACGATAGTTCAGTGCAAGATACTTGATGGCTTAGAAGCAAGGCGCCGAAAACGTTGTAAAACGTCACGGAACATAAGTGATGTTCCGAAGAGATGAAATTGTGATTTCATGCTTGTGCCCTTGTTAAGAGGTACGAGACCTCCAAACAAGATTCTTTGTCCACAAAGTAAAGGAGAAAAGCTCAATCGTTGAGCATGTGCTCAGATTGTCTGAGTACGACAATCGCTTGAATCAAGTGGGAGTTAATCTTCCAGATGAGATAGTGATGGTTCTCCAAAGTCACTGCCACCAAGCTATGAGAGCTTCGTGATGAACTATAACATATCAAGGATAGATACTATGATCTTTTGAGTGATTCGCGATGTTTGACACTGCGAAAGTAGAAATCAAGAAGGAGCATCAATAGTTGATGGTTAGTAAAACCACTAAGTTTCAAGAAAGGCAAGGGCTAGAAGGGATACTTCGTGAAACAGCAAAACAGTTGCTGCACTAATGAAGAGACCCAAGATTAAACCCAAAACCCGAGACTAAGTGCTTCTGTAATAAGGGGAACAGTCACTGAGGCGGAGCAACTCTAGATACTTGGTGGATAAGAAGGCTGGCAAAAGTCGAGAGAAGTATATTTGATATACATAATGTTGATGTGTACTTTACTAGTACTCCTAGTAGCACAAGGGTATTGGATACCGGTTCGGTTGCTAAGTGATTAGTAACGCGAAATGAAAGCTACGACATAAACGGAGACTAGCTAAAGGCGAGGTGACGATACGTGTTGGAAGTGTTTCCAAGGTTGATATAATCAAACGTCGCACGCTCCCTCTACCATCGGGATTGGTGTTGAACCTAAATAATTGTTATTTGGTGTTTGCGTTAAGCGTGAACATGATTGGATCGTGTTCATTGCGATACGATTATTCATTCAAAGAGAATAATGGTTACTCTATTTGCTTGAATGATCACCTTCAATGGTTTATTGAATCTCGATTGTAGTGTTACACATTGGTGCCAAAAGATACGAGTTAATAATGATAGTACCACTTACTTGTGGAACTGCCGCTTGAGTCATGTCAGTATAAATTGCATGAAGAGGCTCCATGCTGATGGATCTTTGTACTCACCTGATTTCGAATCACTAGTGACATGCAAATCATACCACGTGAGCAAGGCCTTGTTTTTCATTGAGATGAAATAAGATAGTAACTTATTGGAAGTGATACATTTTGATGTATGCAGTCCAATGGATGCTGAGGCACGCAGTGGATATCATTATGTTCTTACTTCACTGACGATTTGAGTAGATACTAGAGTATTTACTTAATGAATCACAAGTCTGAAATATTGGAAGGTTCAATTCTGTTTCAGAGTGAAGTTCGTAGTAACAAGAGGATAAACTGTCTACGATATGATCATAGAAATGAATATCTGAGTTATGAGTTTTGGTACGCAGTTAAAACAATGTGGAAGTTGTTTCGCAGTTCATGCCACCTAGAACATCATAGTGTGATGATGTGTCTGAACATCATAGCCACGCACTATTTGGTATGATGCATACTATGATGTCTCTTATCGAATTACCACTATCGTTTATGGGTTATGCATTAGAGACAACCGCACTCACTTTAAATAGGGCACCGCGTATTTCCGTTGAGATGACACAGTATAGACTGAGGTTTGGAGAAATCTAAACTGTCGTTTCTTGAAAGTTTGGGGCTTCGACACTTATGTGAAAAAGTTTCAGTCTGATAAACTCGAACCCAAAGCGGATAAATGCATCTTCATAGGATATCCAAAACAGTTGGGTACATCTCCTATCTCAGATCCGAAAGCAAAGTGTTTGTTTATAGAAACGGATCCTTTCTCGAGGAAAGGTTTCTCTCGAAAGAATTGAGTGGGAGGGTAGTAGAACTTGATGAGGTTATTGAACCATCACTTCAACCAGTGTGTAGCAGGGCGCAGGAAGTTGTTCCTGTGGCGCCTACACCAATTGAAGTGGAAGCTGATGATGGTGATCATCAAGCATCGGATCAAGTTACTACAAGCCTCGTAGGTCGACAAGGTCGCGTACTGCTGCAGAGTAGTACGGTAACCCTGTCTTGGAGGTCATGTTGTTGAGAAACAGTGAACCTACGAGTTATGGAGAAAGCGATGGTGGGCCCAGATTCCGACAAATGGCTGCAAGCCATGAAATCCGAGAGAGGATCCATGTGTGAAAGCAAAGTGTAGACTTTGGTAGAACTACTTGATGGTCATAGGACTATTGAGTAAAAATGGATCTTTAAAAGAAGACAGACGATGATGGTGATAAGTCACTATTAAGAAAAGCTCGACTTGTCGCAAAGATGTTTTCGACAAGATCAAACAGTTGACTATGATGAGACTTTCTCACTCGTAGCGGTGCTAAAGGTCTGTTAGAATTATGTTAGTTGTTGATGCATTATTTATGAAATATTGCACGTAGGATGTCAAAACATTGTTTCATCGACGGTTTCCTTGAGCAAACATTGTATGTGATACAACCAGAAGGTTTTGTCAATCCTAAAGATACTAGCAAGTATGCAAGCTCCAGTGATCCTTCAATGGACTGGTGCAAGCATCTCGGAGTTGGAATATACACTTTGATGAGATGATCAAAGATTTTGGGTTTGTACAAGGTTTATGAGAAACTTGTATTTCCAAAGAAGTGAGTGGGAGCACTATAGAATTTCTGATAAGTATATGTGGTTGACATATTGTGGATCAGAAGTAATGTAGAATTTCTGTAAAGCATACAAGGTTGTTTGAAAGGAGTTTTCAAAGGAATACCTGGATTGAGCTACTTGAAACGTTGAGCATCAAAGATCTATGGAGATAGATCGAAAGCGCTTAATGGAAGTTTCAACAAGATCCATGCCTTGACAAGTTTTTGAAGGAGTTCAAAATAGATCAGCAAAGAAGGAGTTCTTGGTTGCGTTGTAAGGTGTGAATTTGAGTAAAACTCAAAACCCGACCACGGCAGAATAAAGAGAATAGACGAAGGTCGTCTTCTATGCCTTAGCCGTAGAATCTAAAGTATGCCATGCTGTGTACCGCACCTGATATGTGCCTTGACTCAAAATATGTTGAGAGGTACAGAGAGTGATCCATGATTGAATCACTAGCAGCGGTCAAAATTTATCCTTAGTAACTAATGGACTAAGGGATTTTTCTCGATTATGGAGGTGGTTAAAGAGTTTGTCGTAAAAGGTTACGTCGATGCAAGCTTTGACACTAATCCGAATAACTATGAGTAGTGAAACGGATTCGTATAGTAGAGTAGATATTTGGAGCATTTCCGAATAGCACGTAGTAGCAGCATCTATAAGATGACATAAAGATTTGTAAAGGACGCACGGATCTGAAAGTTTCAGAACCGTTGACTAAAACCTCTCTCACGAGCAAGACGTGATCAGACCCCATAACTATATGGGTGTTGGATTCGTTGGAATCACATGGTGATGTGAACTAGATTATTGACTCTAGTGCAAGTGGGAGACTGTTGGAAATATGCCCTAGAGGCAATAATAAATTAGTTATTATTATATTTCTTAGTTCATGATAATCGTTTATTATCCATGCTATAATTGTATTGATTGGAAACACAATACTTGTGTGGATACATAGACAAAACACTGTCCCTAGTAAGCCTCTAGTTGACTAGCTTGTTGATCAAAGATGGTCAAGGTTTCCTGGCCATAGGCAAGTGTTGTCACTTGATAACGGGATCACGTCATTGGGAGAATCACGTGATGGACTAGACCCAAACTAATAGATGTAGCATGTTGATCGTGTCATTTTTGTTGCTACTGTTTTCTGCGTGTCAAGTATTTATTCCTATGACCATGAGATCATATAACTCACTGACACCGGAGGAATGCTTTGTGTGTATCAAACGTCGCAACGTAACTGGGTGACTATAAAGATGCTCTACAGGTATCTCCGAAGGTGTTAGTTGAGTTAGTATGGATCAAGACTGGGATTTGTCACTCCGTGTGACGGAGAGGTATCTCGGGGCCCACTCGGTAATACAAACATCACACACAAGCCTTGCAAGCAATGTGACTTAGTGTAAGTTACGGGATCTTGTATTACGGAACGAGTAAAGAGACTTGCCGGTAAACGAGATTGAAATAGGTATACGGATACTGACGATCGAATCTCGGGCAAGTAACATACCGAAGGACAAAGGGAATGACATACAGGATTATACGAATCCTTGGCACTAAGGTTCAAACGATAAAGATCTTCGTAGAATATGTAGGATCCAATATGGGCATCCAGGTCCCGCTATTGGATATTGACCGAGGAGTCTCTCGGATCATGTCTACATAGTTCTCGAACCCGCAGGGTCTGCACACTTAAGGTTCGACGTTGTTTTATGCGTATTTGAGTTATATGGTTGGTTACCGAATGTTGTTCGGAGTCCCGGATGAGATCCAGGACGTCACGAGGAGCTCCGGAATGGTCCGGAGGTAAAGATTGATATATAGGAAGTCCTGTTTTGGTCACCGGAAATGTTTCGGGCTCATCGGTAGTGTACCGGGAGTGCCGGGAGGGGTGCCGGGGACCATCGGGAGGGGTGTCACGCCCCAAGGGGTCTCATGGGCTATGGGAAGAGATAAACCAGCCCCTAGTGGGCTGGAATAAGTTCCCACTAAGGCCCATAAGGTTTGAGAAGGAAAAAACACAAGGTGGAAAGAGTTTCCAAGTGGGAAGGTGGAATCCTACTCCAAGTAGGATTGGAGTAGGACTCCTCCACCTCCAATTTCGGCCAACCCTTGAGGGTTTGAGGCTGCCTCTTCCCTCCCCCTCCATCCTATATATACTAAGGTATTAGGGCTGATTTGAGACAACTTTTTGCCACGGCAGCCCGACCACATACCTCCATAGTTTTTCCTCTAGATCGCGTTTCTGCGGAGCTCGGGCGGAGCCCTGCTGAGATGAGATCATCACCAACCTCCGGAGCGCCGTCACGCTGTCGGAGAACTCTTCTACCTCTCCGTCTCTCTTGCTGGATCAAGAAGGCCGAGATCATCGTCGAGCTGTACGTGTGCTGAACGCGGAGGTGCCGTCCGTTCGGTACTAGATCGTGGGACTGATCGCGGGATTGTTCGCGGGGCGGATCGAGGGACGTGAGGACGTTCCACTACATCAACCGCGTTCTCTAACGCTTCTGCTGTACGATCTACAAGGGTACGTAGATCACTCATCCCCTCTCGTAGATGGACATCACCATGATAGGTCTTCGTGCGCGTAGGAAAATTTTTGTTTCCCATGCGACGTTCCCCAACACATATACTATTAGAAACGCCACAGAGCTCCCACTCACTTTCTTGTAAGTACAAGATTCTCCAACCACTTGTATAAACCCAAATGCTTTGATCAGCTCATCAAAGCGTTTGTTCCAACTCCGAGATGCTTGCACCAGTCCATAAATGGATCGATGGAGCTTGCACACCTTGTTAGCATTCTTAGGATCGACAAAACCTTCGGGTTGCATCATATACAATTCTTCCTTAAGGAAACCGTTAAGGAACGCCGTTTTGACATCCATCTGCCAGATTTCATAATCGAAAAATGCAGCTATTGCTAACATGATTCTGACGGACTTAAGCATCGCTACGGGTGAGAATGTCTCATCGTAGTCAACTCCTTGAACTTGTGAAAAACCCTTTGCCACAAGTCGAGCTTTATAAACGGTCGCATTGCCGTCAGCGTCCGTCTTCCTCTTAAAGATCCATTTGTTCTGAATAGCCTCGCGGCCCTCAGGCAGTACCTCCAAAGTCCACACTTTGTTCTCATACATGGATCCTATCTCGGACTTCATGGCTTCTAGCCATTTGTTGGAATCTGGGCCCACCATTGCTTCTTCATAATTTGCAGGTTCATTGTTGTCCAACAACATGATTGATAAGACGGGATTACCGTACTACTCTGGAGCAGCACGTGGTCTCGTCGACCTGCGTGGTTCGACAGAAACTTGAACCGGAGTTTCATTATCATCATCATTAACTTCCTCCTCAACCGGCGTCGCAGCGACAGAGGTTTCCCCTTCCCTGCGCCACCATCCAGAGGGATGAGAGGTTCGACAACCTCGTCAAGTTCTATCTTCCTCCCACTCAATTCTCTCGAGAGAAACTCCTTCTCGAGAAAAGCTCCGTTTTTAGCAACAAACACTTTGCCCTCGGATTTGAGATAGAAGGTGTACCCAACTGTCTCTTTTGGGTAACCTATGAAGATGCACTTTTCCGCTTTGGGTTCCAGCTTTTCAGGCTGAAGCTTTTTGACATAAGCATCACATCCCCAAACTTTAAGAAACGACAACTTTGGCCTTTTGTCATACCACAGTTCGTATGGTGTCGTCTCAACGGATTTTGATGGTGCCCTATTTAAAGTGAATGCAACTGTTTCTAATGCATAACCCCAAAACGATAACGGCAAATCGGTAAGAGACATCATAGATCGCACCATCTCTAATAAAGTACGATTACGACGTTCGGACACACCATTACGCTGTGGTGTTCCAGGCGGTGTCAACTGTGAAACAATTCCACATTGTCTTAAGTGAGCACCAAACTCGAAACTCAGATATTCACCCCCACGATCAGACCGTAGGAACTTGATCTTCTTGTTACGATGATTTTCAACTTCACTCTGAAATTGCTTAAACTTTTCAAATGTTTCAGACTTGTGCTTCATTAAGTAGACATAACCATATCTACTCAAATCGTCAGTGAAGGTGAGAAAATAACGATATCCGTCGCGTGCCTCTACGCTCATCGGACCACACACATCGGCATGTATGATTTCCAACAAGTCACTTGCATGCTCCATTGTTCCGGAGAACGTAGTTTTAGTCATATTTCCCATGAGGCATGGTTCGCACGTGTCAAGTGAATCAAAGTCAAGTGACTCCAAAAGTCCATCGGCATGGAGTTTCTTCATGCGCTTTACACGAATATGACCTAAGCAGCAGTGCCACAAAAATATGGCGCTATCATTGTTAACTCTAACTCTTTTGGTCTCAATGTTATGTATGTGTGTATCGCTATCAAGATTCAATATGAACAATCCTCTCACATTGGGTGCATGACCATAAAAGATGTTACTCATAGAAATAGAACAACCACTATTCTCTGACTTAAAAGAGTAACCGTCTCGCAATAAACAAGATCCAGATAAAATGTTCATGCTCAACGCAGGCACTAAATAACAATGATTCAAGTTCACAACTAATCCTGATGATAACTGAAGTGAAACTGTGCCGACGGCGATTGCATCAACCTTGGAACCATTTCCTACGCATCGTCACTTCATCTTTCGCCAGCCTTCGTCTATTCCGCAGTTCCTGTTTCGAGTTGCAAATATGAGCAACAGAACCGGTATCGAATACCCAGGCACTACTACGAGAGCCGGTTAAGTACACATCAATAACATGTATATCAAATACCTGATTTTTCTTTGGCCGCCTTCTTATCTGCCGGATACTTGGGGCAATTGCGCTTCCAGTGACCCATACCCTTGCAATAGTAACACTCTGTTTCAGGCTTAGATCCAGCTTTGGGTTTCTTCGTCGGATTGGCAACAGGCTTGCCGCTCTTCTTTGAATTACCCTTCTTGCCTTTGCCGTTTCTCTTGAAACTAGTGGTCTTATTCACCATCAACACTTGATGCTCTTTACGGAGTTCAGACTCTGCGACTTTCAGCATCGCAAACAACTCGACGGGTGACTTGTTCATCCCTTGCATGTTGTAGTTCAGCACAAAGCCTTTATAGCTTGGCGGCAGTGATTGAAGGATTCTGTCAGTGATAGCCTCTTGCGGGAGTTCAATCCCCAGCTCAGCTAGACGGTTTGAGTACCCAGACATTTTGAGCACATGTTCACTGACAGACGAGTTCTCCTCCATCTTGCAAGCATAGAATTTATCGGAGGTCTCATACCTCTCGATCCGGGCGTTCTTCTGAAAGATAAACTTCAACTCCTGGAACATCTCAAATGCTCCATGAAGCTCAAAGCGACGTTGAAGTCCCGGTTCTAAGCCATACAAGACTGCACATTGAACTACTGAGTAGTCCTCCTTACGTGGTAACCAAGCGTTCTTAACATCCTGATCAGCCGTAGCGGGTGGTTCATCTCCTAGCGCAGCATTAAGGACATAATCCTTCTTCCCAGCTTGTAAGATTAGCTTAAGATTACGAGCCCAGTCTACAAAGTTGCTTCCATCATCTTTCAACTTAGCTTTCTCTAGGAACGTATTAAAATTCAGGGTGACTGTTGCGTGAGCCATGATCTACAACACAAATATATTCAAAGTGGACTTAGACTATGTTCAAGGTAATTAGAGTTTAACTTAATCAAATTATTCGCTAAACTCCCACTCAAAAAGTACATCTCTCTAGTCATTTGAGTGTTTCATGATCCACTTACACTAGCTCAAATCCGATCATCACGTGAGTTGAGTATAGTTTCAGTGGTAAGCATCCCTATGCTAATCATATCATCTATATGATTCATGATCGACCTTTCGGTCTCATGTGTTCCGAGGCCATGTCTGCACATGCTAGGCTCGTCAAGCTTAACCCGAGTGTTCCGCGTGCGCAACTGTTTTGCACCCGTTGTTTGTGAACGTTGAGTCTATCACACCCGATCATCACGTGGTGTCTCGAAACGACGAACTGTAGCAATGGTGCACAGTCGGGGAGAACACAATTTCGTCTTGAAATTTTAGTGAGAGATCACCTCATAATGCTACCATCATTCTAAGCAAAATAAGGTGCATAAAAGGATTAACATCACATGCAATTCATAAGTGACATGATATGGCCATCATCACGTGCTTCTTGATCTCCATCACCAAAGCACCAGCACGATCTACTTGTCACCGGCGCCACACCATGATCTCCATCAACGTGTCGCCATCGGGGTTGTCGTGCTACTCATGCTATTACTACTAAAGCTACATCCTAGCAAAATAGTAAACGCATCTGCAAGCACAAACATTAGTATAAAGACAACCCTATGGCTCCTGCCGGTTGTCGTAGCATCGACGTGCAAGTCGATATTATCTATTACAACATGATCATCTCATACATCCAATATATCACATCACATCGTTGGCCATATCACATCACAAGCATACCCTGCAAAAACAAGTTAGACGTCCTCTAATTTTGTTGTTGCATGTTTTACGTGGTGACCATGGGTATCTAGTAGGATCGCATCTTACTTACGCAAACACCACAACGGAGATATATGAGTTGCTATTTAACCTCATCCAAGGACCTCCTTGGTCAAATCCGATTCAACTAAAGTTGGAGAAACCGACACTTGCCAGTCATCTTTGAGCAACGGGGTTACTCGTAGCGATGAAACCAGTCTCTCGTAAGCATACGAGTAATGTCGGTCCAAGCCGCTTCAATCCAACAATACCGCGGAATCAAGAAAAGACTAAGGAGGGCAGCAAAACGCACATCACCGCCCACAAAAACTTTTGTTTTCTACTCGAGAAGACATCTACGCATGAACCTAGCTCATGATGCCACTGTTGGGGAACGTCGCATGGGAAACAAAAAATTTCCTACGCGCACGAAGACCTATCATGATGATGTCCATCTACAAGAGGGGATGAGTGATCTACGTACCCTTGTAGACCGTACAGCGGAAGCGTTAGTGAACGCGGTTGATGTAGTGGAACGTCCTCACGTCCCTCGATCCACCCCGCGAACTATCCCGCGATCAGTCCCACGATCTAGTGCCGAACGGACGGCACCTCCGCTTTCAGCACACGTACAGCTCGACGATGATCTCGGCCTTCTTGATCCAGCAAGAGAGACGGAGAGGTAGAAGAGTTCTCCGGCAGCGTGTCGGCGCTCCGGAGGTTGGTGATGATCTCGTCTCAGCAGGGCTCCGCCCGAGCTCCGCAGAAACGCGATCTAGAGGAAAATCCGTGGAGGTATGTGGTCGGGCTGCCGTGGAAAAGTCATCTCAAATCAGCCCTAAAACCTCCGTATATATAGGTGGGAGAGGGGGGACCTTGCCTTGGGGCTCAAGGAGCCCCAAGGGGGTCGGCCGAGCCAAAGGGGGGAAGGACTCCCCCCAAACCGAGTCCTACTTGGTTTGGTGGGTGGAGTCCTTCTTTCCTTTCCCACCTCCTCCGTTTCTTTCTCTTTGATTTTTCTTCCAATGCGCATAGGGCCCTTTTGGGCTGTTCCACCAGCCCACTAAGGGCTGGTGCGCCACCCTCAAGGCCTATGGGCTTCCCCGGGGTGGGTTTCCCCCCCCCCCCCCGGTGAACTCCCGGAACCCATTCGTCATTCCCGGTACATTCCCGGTAACTCCAAAAACCTTCCGGTAATCAAATGAGGTCATCCTATATATCAATCTTCGTTTCCGGACCATTCCGGAAACCCTCGTGACGTCTGTGATCTCATCCAGGACTCTGAACAACATTCGGTAACCAACCATATAACTCAAATACGCATAAAACAACGTCGAACCTTAAGTGTGCAGACCCTGCGGGTTCGAGAACTATGTAGACATGACCCGAGAGACTCCTCGGTCAATATCCAATAGCGGGACCTGGATGCCCATATTGGATCCAACATATTCTACGAAGATCTTATCGTTTGAACCTCAGTGCCAAGGATACATATAATCTCGTATGTCATTCCCTTTGTCCCTCGGTATGTTAGTTGCCCGAGATTCGATCGTCAGTATTCGCATACCTATTTCAATCTCGTTTACCGACAAGTCTCTTTACTCGTTCCGCAATACAAGATCCCGCAACTTACACTAAGTTACATTGCTTGTAAGGCTTGTGTGTGATGTTGTATTACCGAGTGGGCCCCGAGATACCTCTCCGTCACACGGAGTGACAAATCCCTGTCTTGATCCATACTAACTCAACGAACACCTTCGGAGATACCTGTAGAGCATATTTATAGTCACCCAGTTACGTTGCGACGTTTGATACACACAAAGTATTCCTCCGGTGTTAGTGAGTTATATGATCTCATGGTCATAGGAACAAATACTTGACACGCAGAAAATAGTAGCAACAAAATGACACGATCAACATGCTACGTCTATTAGTTTGGGTCTAGTCCATCACGTGATTCTCCTAATGACGTGATCCAGTTATCAAGCAACAACACCTTGTTCATAATCAGAAGACACTGACTATCTTTGATCAACTGGCTAGCCAACTAGAGGCTTGCTAGGGACAGTGTTTTGTCTATGTATCCACACATGTAAATGAGTCTTCATTGAATACAATTATAGCATGGATAATAAACGATTATCTTGATACAGGAATTATAATAATAACTATATTTATTATTGCCTCTAGGGCATAATTCCAACAAGGTAAATGGTGGATCTATCAGGCAGGTAAAAAAACCTGAGAAAAACGATTGGATGCGGCCATTTCTTACCAGGGCAAGATGACGCCTCTCATTTGATGGAACACTATACTAAAAGATCCACAAGTAAAGATGGATAAATAAAGGTATTCAAGGGCATTGGATATCTCATCAATGTTCGTGTTAATCAGTTCAGGGTATGCGACGTCTGCTCACGAGGAATATCAAGAACTTAGCAATGGCAGGAACGTGGCAATGGACGGAATTCTGAGCAGGGATTGGATCTCTTCCTAAAAAGGGGACGAAGGCCTAACCTGATGCTCTCAGACGAAGAGGGCCGACGACGACGAAGGTTGTTGGAGAAGCACAGAGTTTTCGTCGGGCGACGAGGTCTTCGGCGGCGGCGGAGTTCGTAGTAGACGGCAAGATGGTCGGCGACGATGTGGTGGTCGACGGCGGCGGACAGATCGGCCACGGCGCGAAGCTGGACGACGGCGAAGGCCTAGGGGCGGCGCCAAAGCCTCTCGCGTGAAGTTGGGAAGGACGGCGGTGGCGAAGTCCTCGGAAGGCGATGAGGTTTTCTCGCTGCAGTGATGGGGAAGAGATTGACGAGACTGGTAGGTGGGGAGCACCAGTCCTGTCCCCCCCTGTCTATTTATCAGAGCCGGCGCTGGAATCGAGGCGCCGTGAGCGGGAACCGCGAGGGAATAAAAAGATTCGCTATAAATGCGCGCCGAAGACTTCGGGATAACGATGTGCTAAGATCCGTTGGGGTTGTGTCAATCTTCCCAAAAATCGAGGGATAATAAGAGGCCAACAAGAAATGGTTTGGCGACTTAAAGAATTTTCGGTGCCCGATGGCGGGTTACAATTTCTGACATATAAAGGAAAATGAGGGATGAATCGCATTCAACT
This sequence comes from Hordeum vulgare subsp. vulgare, assembly GCF_904849725.1. Taxonomy (NCBI): domain Eukaryota; kingdom Viridiplantae; phylum Streptophyta; class Magnoliopsida; order Poales; family Poaceae; genus Hordeum; species Hordeum vulgare. The sequence goes on from NC_058521.1 coordinate 593,956,228, forward strand.
AAGCAGATGTATTGGCATGAAAAAGAAGTTCAGGTCAATTTGGGGCCTAATGTTGGGGATATTACCTGTGACTGACCCGCCCTAGTTGGGCCGGGTTAGTCATTAGGCGATTCATCCAAGCAGGTATTTGGGCCTTGTCCTGGTCAAATCAAGGTCATATGACGGTTTGTGAATCGTGGAAAGTCTCCAAGCTTCAGAAGATAGCGACTTAGAGACCACCGGGGTCACGATTCGTAGGAAGGAAAGTATCCTTGTAAGACCCTAGGGGATTTGACCTGTATATAAAGGCGAGTCCCAGGGGACGAGAGGGGAGGTTAGAAATCATCGAGTGCTAGGTTTGGCGAATTACGCCCCCCTTGTAATCGAATCCACATCAATCCACACAAAAGCAGGACGTAGGCTATTACCTCCTCACGAGGGGCCGAACCTGGGTAAATCGCCGTGTCTCTCCCGCTTAACCCCTTTGAGTCGCCACCAAGGTGCGATGGCTCCAGTATTAAGTCCTTTCACGAGGCATCTGCCGTGACAATACCACGACACATACGTTTAGCCGCTTCCTTAGAGGAAGTGGCCTCCGAATCTGTGTTGGTCGGTTCGGGTGAACTTTTAATTCCCTCAATTAACTCTTTAAGCATGGTCTTGACATCGTTCGTCAAGGATGTCTTGAGGGCAGCCATAGCCGTATTCAAGTCGTCCCTTGTGACCGAAGTCAAGTCCATGGCCTCGGGTTGCCCATGGGGAACTCCCTCTTCGCCTTCCATACTCTTCGGGTGGTGAAACCCTTAATAAAGAGACGTGGCTCTGATACCAATTGAAAGGATCGATATGGTTGACTAGAGGGGGGTGAATAGGCAACTACCAATTTTTAGCTTTTCTTAATAAATAAGGCGTAGCAATCATAAAGGTTCACTAAAATGACACTAGGTGAGCAACCTATATGATGCTACTTACAACGAGTAAAGAAGCACCTAAGAGATACTCTACAACACCAACAAATACAAAGTAACGGTAAGAGATAATCACAAGTGGAACCGATGAAGACGAGGATGTGTTACCGAAGTTCCTTCCCTTTGACAGGAAGTACGTCTCCCTTGGAGCGGTGTGGAGGCACAATGCTCCCCAATAAGCCACTAGGGCCACCATATTCTCCTCACGCCCTCGCACAATGCAAGGTGCCGCGATTCCACTATAGGTGCCCTTGAAGGCGGCGACCGAACCTTTACAAACAAGGTTGGGGCAATCTCCAGACAAAGCTTGGAGGCTCCCAACAAGACCACGGAGCTTCACAACAATGGAATGTGGCTCCGAGGTGACCTCAACCGTCTAGGGTGCTCAACCACCCAAGAGTAACAAGATCCGCAAGGGATTAGTAGGGGGAATCAAATATCCTTCGGTGGAAGTGTAGATCAAGGCCTTCTCAAGCAATCCCTAGAAAATCAACAAGGTTGATTGGCTAGGGAGAGAGATCGGGCTAAAATGAGCTTGTGGAGCAACAATGGAGCTTAGAGGGGTTAAAGGTGAGCTCTAGGAAGAAGAAGATGCCTTTATATAGTAGCGAGCAGATACACCCGTTACCCACCTACCAAATATATGCACGAGCGGTACTACCGCTCCTGGAGCGGTACTACCGTTCCTGGGAGCGGTACTACTGCTCAGCTTCTCACCAACCATGGTAGTACCGGGATACTACCGTACCACCACCTCCGTGGAAAAGTATGTGAGAAAAAAGCCCATCGGCGCAGTAGTAAATTAATACTACCGCACTGGGGGCGGTAGTACCGTCCTTGGAGCGGTAGTAAAAAACTACTACCGTACTTCGGGCGGTAGTACCGCTCCTCGAGCGGCAGTAAAAGTTTACTACCGCACCTGGGGCGGTAGTGCCGCTCTTGGAGCGGTAGTAAAACTTTACTACCGCTCTGAGAGCGGTACTACCGCTGTGCCAGCGGTACTACCGCTTACCCTTTTCGCATAGGCATAGAAAACACATATTGGTGCTCCATTGAGGCCAAAATATGGGTGTGTGCATGAAGTGTGTGCGTGAGGATTCCACCCAAACCTTTCCGACGCGGACCCCCTCTTAATAAGAAGACTTTCCTATGACTCAAACTAGGAAGAGAAATGTAGAAGACAATCCATCTTCGAGAACCTTCGAGGGGCGTCGAGTCATCTTGTGCCTAGAAGAGAATATTCTGAAATGCTCAGGACACAAGATTAGTCCGCACAACAATTGTCATCAATCACTAAAATCACTTAGGAGAAATATGCCCTAACACAAATCACTAATCTAGTAAGTTGATCACTAGTTTCTTGATCACTAGGCAGCCATGTACTCTTTTTGTTGCTCACTAGCTGGATATGCTTTAGTTTTGTTGATCACTAGTCGGACATGTATTTTAATGTTGCTCACTAGACAGATATAAATCATCCACATTGTTTCACTTTGTAGCCTACTCGTTCTTGTGTGGTGTAAAGGAAGTTGGAGAAGAAGTCATGCAGCGTCATGGATTCTTGGTTGAAGTTGAATGGACAACCATAGTGGATCTGTTTTGTTGCTAAGACCGATGCCCAATCCAACAAGGAAAAAACTCGTGATCCTACTGACCCAACTATGGAACTATAGAAGAAAGTTATAAGACATTTACAGGGCAAGAAGTGGGAGAAGGAGAGTGCAAAGCTTGGATGTGTGATACGTTTCCATCGTATCTACTTTTCCAAACTCTTTTGCCCTTGTTTTGGACTCTAATTTGCATGATTTGAATGGAACTAACCTGGACTGACGCTGTTTTCAGCAGAATTGCCTTGGTGTTATTTTTGTGCAGAAATCAAAGTTCTCAGAACGTCCTGAAAATTTACGGGGAACATTTTTGGAAAATATAAAAAATACCTACGCAAAGATCCACCTGAGGGGGTGGGCCAGTGGGCCACAAGCCCTACCACCGCCACCCCCCTGGTGGCGGTGGGCAAGCTTGTGGGGCCCACACGGCTGTGCCGCCCCCAATCTCAGCTCTATAAGTTCACTTTCATCCTAGAAAAAAATAAAAAAGAGAAGATTTCGTCACGTTTGTGATACGGAGGCGCCGCCACAACCTGTTCTTCATCTGGAGGGCAGATCTCGAGTCCGTTTTGGGCTCCGGAGAGGGGAAATCGTCGCCATCGTCATCATCAACCTTCTTCCCTCTCCAATTCCATGAAGCTCTTCGTCGTTCGTGAGTAATCTATTCGTAGGCTCGCTGGGCGGTGATGAGTAGGATGAGATCTATCATGTAATCGAGTTAGTTTTGATGGGGATTGATCCCTAGTATCCACTATGTTCTGAGATTGATGTTGCTACTACTTTGCCATGCTTAATGCTTGTCACTAGGGCCCGAGTGCCATGATTTCAGATCTGAAATTATTATGTTGTCACCAATATATGTGTGTTTTAGATCCGATCTTGCAAGTTGTACTTACCTACTATGTGTTATGATCCGGCAACCCCGGAGTGACAATAATAGTAACCACTCCCGGTGATGACCATAGTTTGAGGAGTTCATGTGTTCACCAAGTGCTAATGCTTTGGTCCGGTTCTTTATTAAAAGGAGAACCTTAATATCCCGTAGTTTCCTTTTGGACCCCGTTGCCACGGGAGGGATGGACAATAGATGTCATGCAAGTTCTTTTCCCTAAGCACATATGACGACACACGAAATACATGCCTACATCACATTGACGAGCGGGAGCTAGCCACATATCTCTCCGTGTTATAACTGTTGCATGATGAATATCATCCAAACAAATCACCGACCCATTGCCTACGAGTTTGTCCTACTACTGTTGTTACTTGTCTTGCTCTGCTACTGTTACTTGTCTTGCTCTGCTGCTACTGTTGCTACTACTGTCGCTTGCTCTGTTGCTACTTGCTACTGCTGTCACTACTGTTGTTCCTTGCCACTGCTATTACTCGTTACACTGCTGCTACCTGCTACAATATTTTTTCGCTGGTCATTGACGGGAACTAACAATTTCCGTCAAAGAGGCAACTTGGCGCCATTGATACAATCGTTAGAAATAGTGTGCCGTGTCAACAGATCGTTTGTGACACCGTTGTTATCATACTACTTTACTGTTACTACTTTGCTTGCACATACTAATCTTTTAGGTGTGGTTGAATCTGACACATTCATCTGCTAATACTCGAGAGTATTCTCTCACCTCCTCTTTGGCGATCAACAAATTTGGGTCGAATACTCTACCCTCGAAAACTGCTGCGAACCCACGCGCTGGTGGGCCATCAACAACATTCTTCTAGTTTCGTTGTCGGGGAGTGCTAGCAGCATTCTTCTGGTGCCGTTGCAAGGGAAGGTTTGTTGTCACAGAATCAACATTCATCTAGCTATTGCCAGAGAGTGCCAGTCAACATTTTTCTGGCACCGTTGTCGGGGAGGTATTGCTATATTCTCTAAGTCACTTGGGATTTATATCTGCTGATCACTATGAAGAATCTAAAGGATCCGAAGACCAAAGTCTTGCCCTCAACTACGAGGGGAGGTAAGGAATTGCCATCGAGCTCTGCACTTGATTCACCTTCAGTTATGAGTAAGTTTGCGACATCACCTCCTGCTAGAAATCTTGATATGTCGCATGTGCTTGATGATGCTTATGATGCTAATGCTAGAGATGCTATGCTTGATACTATGCCTGATACTGCTAGAGATGCTATGCTTGATACTATGCCTGATGATACTTTGCTTGATACTGCTAGAGATGCTATGATTGATACTGCTAGAGATGTTGTACCTGATGATGCTATGCTTGATACTGCTAGAGATGCTACTTTGCCTGATGTTCCATTAGGGGTATTCCTTGATGCTCATATTGCTAGAGTTACTTCCAATGCTCGTGATACTTCTGAAACTATCGATACTATTGAGATAGAACCTACTTTTGCTCCTGTTAGATCTAGCTCTCCTAGATATGAATTGCCTGATATACCTGAGGGTTACGTTATGGAGGGAGAGATAGCTGAGGATTTTCTTGCGTGTAAGGATGCCTATGACGCTGAGAAATTACTTCTCAAGTGGAAGGAAAAGTCTCTGAAAGCTAGGATGAAACACGACCTGAAGTTTGCCACTTCACCTATCTTTATCACCGATAAGGATTATGAATTCTTTGTCGATCCTGAGATAATATCTCTAGTCGAATATGATCCTTTTCACGGTTATGAGTCTGAGACGGTCATAGCCCATCTTGCCAAACTACACAATATATCCACCCTTTTCACTAATAAGGAGAAGATCCGCCACTACTACATCCTTAAGTTGTTTCCTTTCTCTCTAAAGGATGGCGCTAAAGCCTGGTTCACCTCTCTTACTCCCGGATGTGTGAGTAGTCCCCAGGATATGGTCTATTACTTCTGTGAGAAATATTTCCCTGCCCATAAGAAGCAAGCTGCCTTGCAGGAAATATACAACTTTGCTCAACTCCAAGAAGAGAGTCTCCCACAAGCTTGGGGGAGGCTCGTCCAGCTACAGAATGCTTTGCCTGATCACTCTCTTAAGAAGAACGAGATACTTGATATCCTCTATAACGGACTTACAAATGCCTCTAGAGACCACCTAGATAGTTGTGCCGGTTGTGTTTTTAGGGAATGAACTATAGAACAAGCTGAGACCCTACTGAATAATATCCTGATCAACGATAATGCTTGGACTATTCCCGAACCACCTCCTAAGCCAACTCCGAAGAAAAGAGGTATTCTATTCCTCAGTCCCGAAGATATGCAAGAAGCCAAGAAATCTATGCAAGAGAAAGGAATTAGATCTGAAGATGTCAAAAATCTACCACCTATCGAAGAGATCCATGGTCTCGATAACCCGACACAAGTAGTAGAAGTAAATTCTCTGCGTAGGTTTGATGAGAGTGATATTCCTTTTGACAAACCTGCTAGCCTATGCTTTGATGAATTTGACAACTTTGTTGCCAAACAACAGAGTTTCAATGATTATGTTAGCAGACATTTGGAACAAAGTGCTCGTATGCTTAGCCATTTAAGTGCTTGTGTAGACAGAAATGTCAATGATCTGAAGCTTCTGAGTAAACATGCCTCTATGATTACTACTCAGGTAGAGCAAGTACTTAAATCTCAGAATGACCTGCTCAATGAATTAAATGACAACTCTGTCAGAGTCATTACTAGAGGAAGCAAAATGACTCAGGAACCTTTGTATCTTGAAGGTCATCCTAAGAGAATTGATCAAGATTCTCAAGGAATCAATGCTGATACACCTAGTCATCCTAAGGAGAAGAAGAAGGATGATAGAAACCTACATGCCAGTTCACCAAATACTATCACACCTGAAGAACCTAATGATATTTCTGCGTCTGATGCAGAAACACAATCTGGTGATGAACATGAACCTCGTGACAATATGGACAGTGATGTTCATAATAATGCTCAACTTAGCAATGGTGAGGATGTGGAGATTGAACCTTCGGTTAATCCTGATAACCCATAACCTAAGAGATACGATAAGAATGACTTCACTGCTAGGAAGCATTGTAAATAAAGGGAGCCATGGGTTTAGAGATCTATGCACTTTCCTCCTAAGCCATCCAAGAAAAAGGATGATGAGGATTTTGAGCGCTTCGTTGAGATGATAAGACCCATCTTTCTGCAGATGTGGTTAACTGATATGCTCAAAATGTCTCTGTATGCCAAGTACATGAAAGATATCGTGACTAATAAACGGAAGATACCAGATCTTGAGATCTCCACCATGCTTGCCAATTACACTTTCAAAGGTGGAACTCCTAAGAAACTTGGTGATCCCGGAGTGCCCACTATACATTGCTCCATTAAAGGAAACTGCGTAAGAACTGCCTTATGTGACCTTGGAGCCGGTGTTAATGTTATGCCGCTCTCTCTTTATCGTAGACTTGAATTGGATAAGTTGACACCCACTGAAATTTCTCTGCAAATGGCCGACAAATCAACTGCTTTCCCTATCGGCATTTGCGAGGATGTGCGTGTTGTGGTTGCTAACACCACTATCTTAACAGACTTTCTTATCTTGGATATTCCCGAGGACGATGCCATGGTTGTCATCCTCGGAAGACCCTTTTTAAACACTGCAAGGGCTGTTATAGAATGCACCAAAGGCAATGTCACTTTCCATGTCAACGGTAATGAGCACACAGTGCACTTTCCGAAGAAATGATATCAAGTACATTGCATCAATGCTATCGAAAAGACTTCATCGATTCTTATTGGGGGCTTTGAATGCTCTATTCCTCGTGTCAAGATGAAGTATGATTTGCTTGTTGGGGAGATACATATCCCCATTGAGGTGACTTAGTGGCTATTCGACAATTCTCCATTCTCTCTTGCGATTCGAGAAGGTTTTGTCATGAGGACTTGATCAACCCCATTGATGGATTTTTTTTCGATGACCATGAAATGGATGAAACAAAGAGTCACATACCTCTGTTTTAAGCTTTCATTTTCTTTTGCTTAGAAGAAAAATGATAGGTTTAGTTTAGTTTTTCCTGCTTTCTGTTTTAGCGTCCCAGAGAAAAATACCTCGAAAATAAAAGTTCTCCGATGGTTGTGAAAATTTAGTATGATTTTTTCTGGAATTTTTGAAAATTATTGGGCCTGAGAGCTGGCCTGGGGGGCAGACTAGTGGGCCACAAGCCCTGCCACCGCCATCCCCCTGGTGGCGGAGAGCAATCTTGTGGGGCCCACAGGGACCCCCTCCACTCATCCCAGCTCCCAGCCTCTTCTTCCACCTCCAGAAAAAAATTGTTTCGCAGCTCAAACCCGTGTTCTTGCTCATTTGGCTGTGATTTTTGATCTCCTTGCTCAAAGCACCATTCTCCGAACCGTTTTGGGGAAATTACTCCTTGGTAAATGACTCCTCCATTGGTCCAATTAGTTTTTTCTCTAGTGATTTTTCTTTCGCGTATACTTGCCACCTTGGTGACCCTGTTCTTGAGCTAGAAAGGTTGATTTTAGCTGGTCCCAAGTAGTTTTAGCGAGTGATACACTCTCTAGGCACTAGTAGTAGTTGCTACAAGGTGTGGTTGGTCTTCATTCACTTTTCTCTTGAACTTCAAAAATTTCAGCAAAAAGAAATTATGTTCAGGAGGAAGTTTCATGGTGGTTCCTCAAGTAAGAAGGGTCCCCGTCTTTCTTTTCGGGAGCCCGAACCTTTTCAACTAAGGGACGCACCGGTGCAACCATGTGAATGACCTTCCGATGAGTTCATGATCGAAGCAGGCTTCAAGGATGAGTGTGATACACTTGTCCGCAATGTCGGGTTAGAAGAATTCCTCTCAGATAAATGTGAACAATATGCTATGCTCACTGCCTCTTTTGTGCGTAGATTTAAATTTTCAGCTGGCCGTGACTCATCCATACTGTTTGATCTGTACGATAAATCCTATGCCATGGATTTGGAGGATTTCAATAGGATTTGCAAGATACCCGATGGGGGTAGTATTAATGATCCCTCTAAATCTTCGGTCAGAGACTTTGTCTCCAGTATAACTGTTGGAGAAGCCAAAGATATCACGCAAGCCACCATAGGAAGCATCCATTTCCCTGCCTTGCACTACTTTGCCCTCTTCATAGGTAGGTGCATTAACGGCAAGGGTGCACATTGTCACCTATGCGCTTCCGACCTTAGTATCCTTAAGAGCACAGTAACAGGTGACAGGATTCCAGCTGCCAGTGTGCCAGTGAAGAGGGAGAATTCTGGCAGCTGGAATTCTGGACTAGAAAAGGAGCAAACCCTAGTCCACTATTATGCACATCTCCAAATGCCCTGAAAATTTACGTGGATTTTTTCTGGATTATATTAAAAATACTGGGCGAAAGAACTACCGGAGGGGGGCCACCAGGGCCCCACAAGCTTGCCCACCGCCACCACCCCCTGGTGGCGCAGGGCAGGCTTGTGGGCTGCCTGAAGGCCCACTAGCCCCCCTCTTTTGCTATATGAAGTGTCCTGGTCTGGAAAAAATCAATCGGGAGCTTTTTCGTGGTTTCGCCGCCGCCACGAGGCGGAACTTGAGCAGATCCAATCTAGAGCTCCGGCAGGACGATCCTGCCGAGGAAACTTCCCTCCCGGAGGGGGAAATCTCGCCATCGTCATCACCAACACTCCTCTCGTCGGAGGGGGGGCATCTTCATCAACATCTTCATCCGCACCATCTCCTCTCCAATCCCTAGTTCATCTCTTGTAACCAATCTTCGTCTCGCGACTCCGATTGGTACTTGTAAGGTTGCTAGTAGTGTTGATTACTCTTTGTAGTTGATGCTAGTTGGATTACTTGGTGGAAGAGTTTATGTTCAGATCCTTGATGCTATTCATTACACCTCTGGTCATGATTATGATTATGTCTTGTGAGTAGTTACTTTTGTTCCTGAGGACATGGGATAAGTCATGCTGATAATAGTCATGTGAATTTGATATTCGTTCGGTATTTTGATATGATGTATCTTGTCTTTTCCTCTAGTAACAAACGCGAATCATATGAACATGATGAAACTAGCATGACAGAAATTCCCGTGTGTCCTCGGGAGCGTTTTTCCTCCTATAAGACTTTGTTCAGGCTTGTCCCTTGCTACAAAAGGGATTGGGCCACTTGCTGCACCATTGCTACTACTTGTTACTTGTTACTTTTTGCTCGCTACGTTTCACCTCGCTACACAATCACTTGTTACCGCTACTTTGAGTGCTTGCAGTTATTACCTTGCTGAAATCCGTTTATCAGAGCCTTCTGCTCCTCGTTGGGTTCGACACTCTTACTTATCGAAAGGACTACGATTGATCCCCTATACTTGTGGGTCATCAAGACTATTTTCTGGCGCCGTTGCCGGGGAGTGAGGCGCCTTTGGTAAGTGGAAATTGGTTAGGAAACATTTTTATACTGTGCTGAAATTTATTGTCACTTGTCACTATGGAAACTCTTCCTTTGAGGATTTTGTTCGGGGTATCTTCACCACGAACGGAAGCACGAGGAGTTTCTCCTCAACCTGAGGTACCTACTGAAAATATCTTTTATGAAATTCCTTTGGGTATGCTTGAGAAACTGCTGGCTAATCCTTTTACAGGAGATGGATCTTCACATCCAGACTTTCATCTAATCTATGTAGATGAAGTTTGTGGTTTATTTAAGCTTGCAGGTTTGCCCGAGGATGAGGTAAAGAAGAAAGTCTTTCCTTTATCTTTGAAGGATAAGGCGTTGACATAGTATAGGCTATGTGATGATGCCGGATCATGGGGCTACAATCGGTTGAAATTGGAATTTCATCAAAAATTCTATCCTATGCATTTAGTACATCGTGATCGGAACTTTATTTATAACTTTTGGCCTCGTGACAGGGAAAGAATAGCTCAAGCTTGAGGGAGGCTTAAATCAATGCTATATTCATGCCCCAATCATGAGCTCTCGAGAGAAATCATCACTCAAAACTTTTATGCTCGGCTTTCTCATGAAGATCGTACCATGCTTGACACTTCTTGTGCCGGTTCTTTTACGAAGAAGGATATTGATCACAAGTGGAATTTATTGGAGAGAATAAAACGCAACTCTGAAGATTGGGAGCTGGAGGAAGGTAAGGAGTCAGGTATGAATTTCCAGTTTGATTGCGTTAAATCTTTTGTTGAGACAAACACTTCTAGAGATTTTAGCGCTAAGTATGGACTTGACTCTAAGATAGTAGCTTCTCTATGTGAATCTTTTGCTGCTCATGTTGATCTTCCCAAAGAGAAGTGGTTTAAATATCATCCTCCTGTAGAAAGCAACATAGCCAAAACCAATCTAGTTGAGGAGAAAATCATAGCTTTTAGTGATCCTGTTGTTCCTTGTGCTTAGACTGAGAAACCACCATACCCTGCTAGGATGAAGGATTATTCTAAAGCTCCAACTGTGATACGTAGGGGTTAGACCACTTGCACCCCCTGAGGAGATTAGAGTTGAACCTAGTGTTGCTATTATCAAAGATCTCTTAGCTGAAGACATAGATGGGCATGTTATCAAATTCTGTGAGGACTCCGCTAGAATTGCTAAACCTCACACGAAAGACAAGCACGGACCTGTAGTTGGCCTTCCCGTTGTTTCTGTTAAGATAGGAGATCACTGTTACCATGGTTTATGTGATATGGGAGCTAGTGTTAGTGCGATACCCCGTTCTCTATATGATGAAATCAAAGATGAGATTCACCTGCTGAGTTAGAACCCATTGATGTCACTATTACGCTAGCTAATAGAGACACTATCTTCCCTCTGGAAATTGTGAGAGACGTAGAAGTCATGTGTGGTAAGACTAAGTATCCTACTGATTTCCTCGTCCTTGGTACTGCACACGATAGCTTTTGTCCCATCATATTCGGTAGACCCATTCTCAACACTGTCAATGCTCACATTGATTGCATTAAGCAGACTGTCACAGTAAGTTTCGAGGGTGTATCTCATGAATTTAACTTCTCCAAGTTTGGAAGACAAAACCATGAAAGAGAGTCGTCTGGTAGAGATGAAATCATTGCTCTTGCCTCTATTGCCGTACCTCCTATGGATCCTTTAGAGCAATATCTGCTTGAGCATGAAAATGATATGCATATGGAGGAGAGAGATGAGATAGATAGAATTTTCTTAGAACAACATCCTATTCTCAAGAATAATCTTCCTATTGAATTGCTTGGGGATCCTCCCCCACCAAAGGGTGATCCTGTGTTCGAGCTTAAACAGTTGCCTGATACTCTTAAGTATGCCTATCTTGATGAGAAGGAGATATATCATGTCATTATTAGTGCTCTCCTCTTAGAGCACGAAGAGAAGAAGTTACTAAAAACTCTGAGGAAGCACCGCGCTGCTATTGGATATACTCTTGATGATCTTAAGGGTATTAGTCCTACTCTATGTCAGCACAAGATTAAAACTGATCCTGACTTTAAACCAGTTGCTGATCATCAAAGGAGATTAAATCCTAAGATGAAAGAGGTCGTTAGAAAAGAAATATTAAAGCTTCTAGAAGCAGGAATCATTTATCCTGTTGCTCATAGTGATTGGGTAAGTCAAATACATTGCGTACCTAAGAATGGAGGTATCACCGTCGTTCCTAATGATAAGGATGAACTAATCCCACAAAGGATTATTACCGGCTATAGAATGGTGATAGACTTCCGGAAACTAAACAAGGCAACCAGGAAAGATCATTATCCTTTGTCGTTCATCGACTAAATGCTAGAAAGGCCATCAAAGCACACACACTTCTGCTTTTTAGACGGTTATTCAGGTTTCTCGCAGATACCTGTTGCACAATCTGATCAAGATAAAACCACTTTCACCTGCCCTTTCGGTACCTTTGCCTATAGACATATGCCTTTTGGCTTATGTAATGCACCTGCCACCTTCCAAAGATGTATGATTGCTAAATTCTCTGACTTTTGTGAAAAGATTCTCGAGGTTTTCATGGATGACTTCTCCGTTTACGGGTCTTCCTTTGATGATTGCCTTAGCAACCTTGATTGGGTCTTATAGAGATGAGAAGAAACCAACCTCGTCTTGAATTGGGAGAAGTGCCACTTTATGGTTAATGAAGGTATCGTCTTAGGACACAAAATCTCTGAAATAGGCATTGAAGTTGATAAGGCTAAGGTTGATGCAATTGAGAAAATGCCTTGCCCCACAGATATTAGAGGTATACGAAGTTTCCTAGGTCATGTTGGTTTCTATAGAAGGTTCATTAAAGACTTCTCTAAGATTTCTAGGCCTCTTACCAGCCTCTTGCAGAAGGATGTTCCTTTTGTTTTTGATGAGGATTGTGAGGAAGCCTTTGAAATACTTAAGAAGGCTTTGATAACCACACCTATTGTTCAACCACCTGACTGGAACTTGCCCTTTGAAATCATGTGTGACGCTAGTGATTATGCTGTTGGTGCTGTTCTAGGACAAAGATTTGACAAGAAGTTGAATGTCATTCACTACGCTAGTAGAACTCTAGACAATGCCCAAAGAAACTATGCCAGTACGGAGAAGGAATTTTTAGCTGTCGTGTTTGCATGTGAAAAGTTCAGATCTTACATAGTTGACTCCAAAGTCACTATTCACTCTGATCATGCTGCTATTAAGTACCTCATGGAGAAGAAAGACGCTAAGCCTAGGCTGATCAGATGGGTTCTCCTGCTACAGGAATTTGATTTGCACGTCGTTGACCGAAAGGGTGCTGATAACCCTGTAGCAGATAACTTGTCTAGGCTAGAGAATGTCCTTGATGACCCACTACCAATTGATGACAGCTTTTCTGATGAGCAATTAAATGTCATCCGCACTTCACATAGTGCACCGTGGTATGCCGATTATGCAAACTATATCGTAGCCAAATACATACCACCCAGTTTCACCTATCAACAAAAGAAGAAATTCTTCTTTGATTTGAGACACTACTTTTGGGATGATCCTCACCTTTATAAGGAAGGAGTAGATGGTGTTATTAGACGTTGTGTGCCTGAACATGAACAGGGACAGATCCTGCAGAAGTGTCATTCCGAAGCCTATGGAGGACACCACGCTGGAGATAGAACTGCCCATAAGGTATTGCAATCAGGTTTCTATTGGCCCACTCTCTTCAAGGATGTCCGTAAGTTTGTCTTGTCTTGTGACGAATGCCAAAGGATAGGGAACATCAGTAAGCGTCAAGAGATGCCTATGAACTATTCACTTGTCATTGAACCATCTGATGTCTGGGGCTTTGATTATATGGGACCCTTCCCGAGTTCCAATGGGTACACTCACATCTTAGTTGCTGTGGATTACGTTACTAAGTGGGTAGAAGCTATCCCCACTAAAAACGCTGATCACCACACCTCTATTAAGATGCTTAAAGAAGTCATATTCCCAAGATTTGGAGTCCCTACATACTTGATGACTGATGGTGGTTCACACTTCATTCATGGTGTTTTCCGCAAGATGCTAGCTAAGTATGATGTCAACCATAGAGTTGCATCTCCTTATCATCCTCAGTCTAGTGGTCAAGTTGAGTTGAGTAATAGGGAGTTCAAGTTGATCCTACAAAAGACCGTCAATAGATCTCGAAAGAACTGGTCTAGCAAACTTGACGATGCACTATGGGGTTATAGGACTGCTTATAAGAATCCCATGGGCATGTCACTGTATAAAATGGTTTAGGGTAAGGCCTGCCATTTACCTCTTGAGCTGGAACACAAAGCTTATTGGGCAATCAAAGAGCTCAACTTTGATTTCAAACTTGCCGGTGAGAAGCGGTTGTTTGATATCAGCTCGTTAGATGAATGGAGAGCCCAGGCATATGAGAATGCCAAGTTGTTCAAGGAAAAGGTTAAGAGATGGCACGACAAACGAATACAGAAACGAGAGTTCAATGTAGGTAATTATGTCTTGCTATACAATTCTCGTTTGAGATTCTTTGCAGGGAAGCTTCTCTCTAAATGGGAAGGTCCCTATGTTGTCGAGGAAGTATATCGTTCCGGTGCCATCAAAATCAATAACACGGAAGGAAATTTTCCTAGAGTGGTAAATGGGCAAAGAATCAAGCATTACATCTCTGGTACTCCCATAAATGTTGAGACCAATATCATCAATGTCATAACTCCAGAGGAGTACATAAGGGATGTTGATCAGCCTGTTTTAGACCTTGAAAACGAAGATGTATCTGTTTCGGCCAGAAATTGGACTCCGATACTTTTCCAATAGGAAATTTCCTCAGTTTTGGAATTTTTGGAAAATTAGAAAAATAAAAAGCAGTCCGGAGAGCAAACGAGGCAGCCACAAGGGCCCACTCCGCCACCACCCCCCTGGTGGCGGTGGGCAAGCTTGTGGGCACCTCGTGTGCCTCCCGGACTCCGTTTTCTTGCGGATGACTCCTTCTAGCCCAGAAAAAATCAATATATAGTTGCCCGAAGGTTTTGATCTCCGTATCGCGCAGTTTTTCTCTGTTTTCGTTTCGAGCTTGTTGTCTGCCGCAGATTTAGGTCAAGATGTCTTCTCAAGATTCAGAAGAAGAGATCTATGTGGCCGATGATCGTGCTAACTCTAGGATTAATGGGGACTTGGAACCATATGGCTGGACCACTGATGAGGAAGAGGACTATGAGCCTAAAGGGAAGGAGCAAACGAGTTCCGATGAAGAGGAGGCTCCTCTACCTCAAACTGCAAACACCCATGTGCAGTTCAAGAAGTCAAGCCTCCCTGACCATAGGAAGAAGACTAAGACCTTGTTTATCCCTTCTCGTTTCTTGCAGGAGAGTAAGCAGGAACTTTTCCATAGAGTGTTGAAACTTGAGGAGGAAAATGACGACCTAAGGGAGAAGAACTTTTTGCTCAAGTGGAAATTAGACAAGCTCAAGACTGCTCCAACACCACCACCATCACCACCAAAGGAAGACAACTAAGCATTGGTATGGGAAATCCCCTTGGCTTCTGCCAAGCTTGGGGGAGTTGCCCTGGTATCATATCACCTTTTTATCTTTTGCTTTTACCTTTGTTTTAATTCTTTCCTTTTCAGTTTTTATTTCTTCTTTTAGAGGAATAAGTCTTTAGTTTTTAGTTTGAGTCTTTTGCTTTTGTCTCTCCCCCGATGTATTCGAGCTTACGAGCTATAATAAAGAGTATCTTAGTCAAGGGCTTTGCTTTGTGCCATGATCAATAGTATGAAAAGAACGATAGCATGAAAGATCATGAGACGATCTTATGGAAAGTGATAACTTCACTTATGACACGTATGATGATTGAAACTTGTTGAGAATAAATCAACATAGACCTCAGTCATTGTTGCAATTAATAAGAAGTAATAAGGAAAGAGAGGTTCACATATAAATATATCATCTTAGACACTTTTTACAATTGTGAGCACTCACCAAACTATTACATGCCTAGGAGTAGATGTTGGACAAGGAAGACAACATAATGAATTGTGTTTGCTTGGCTCCAAACAATGTTATATGATTAGAGATCCCTTAGCACGTGACGATTGCTTCCACCTCATATTAGCCAAAACTGTCGCACCAAGTAGAGATACTACTTGTGCATCCATAAACCTCCAACCCAGTTTTACCATGAGAGTCCACCATACCTACCTATGGATTGAATAAGATCCTTCAAGTAAGTTGTCATCGGTGCAAGCAATAAAAATTGCTCTCTAATATGTATGATCTATTAGTGTGTGGAAAATAAGCTTTGTATGAACTTGTGATGAGGAAGACATAAAAGCGACAAACTGCATAATAAAGTTCTTTGTCACGGGAGGCAATATAAAGTGACGTTCCTCCGCACTAAGAGGACACACATCCAAACCTCAAAAGCGCATGACAACCTCTGCTTCCCTCTGCGAAGGGCCTATCTTGTACCTTTAATTTTTAACCTTGTAAGAGTCATGATGATCATCACCAATTCCCTTTTTGCCTTTGTCTTGGCTACTGTCACATGTTTGGGAAAGATCTATATTCATATATCAACTTGGAGTTGAGTACTTATGCTTTATTGTTGTTGACTTTACCCTTGAGGTAAATGGTTGGGAGGCAAACTATAGCCCCTATCTTCCTCTGTGTCCAGCTGAAACTTTGACATCATGAGTACCACGTGAGTTGTAAAAATTGTGGAAAACAAAAGAGATGATTGAGTATGTGGGTTTGCCTTACAAGCTCTTATTTGACTCTTTGTGATGTTGTGATAAATTGCAATTGCTTCAATGACTATGGTTTATTGTTGGTTACTCCTCGGTAAGGTTTTTGCTTCATGCTTTGCTTTGTGAAGGAATTGTTACTTCCCCATAAGAATCTCTATGATATATTGTTGTTCTATGTGTGATCATGATGCCCTCATGTCCGTATTATGTTTTATTGACACCTTCCTCCCCAAACATGTGGACATGTTCATGGAACTTGGTTTTCGCTTGAGGACAAGCGAGGTCTAAGCTTGGGGGAGTTGATACGTCCATTTTGCATCATGCTTTCATGTTGATATTTATTTCTTTTTGGGATGTTATATTACTTCTGGTACCATATTTATGCCTTTTCTCTCTTATTTTGCAAGGTTTATTTGAAGAGGGAGAATTCAGGCAGCTGGAATTCTGGACTGGAAAAGGAGCAAATCCTAGTCCACTATTCTGCACATCTCCAAATGCCCTGAAAATTTACGTGGATTTTTCTGGATTATATTAAAAATACTGGGTGAAAGAACTACCGGAGGGGGGCCACCAGGGCCCCACAAGCTTGCCCACCGCCACCACCCCCCTGGTGGCGCAGGGCAGGCTTGTGGGCTGCCTGAAGGCCCACTAGCCCCCCTCTTTTGCTATATGAAGTGTCCTGGTCTGGAAAAAATCAATCGGGAGCTTTTTCGTGGTTTCGCCGCCGCCACGAGGCGGAACTTGAGCAGATCCAATCTAGAGCTCCGGCAGGACGATCCTGCCGAGGAAACTTCCCTCCCGGAGGGGGAAATCTCGCCATCGTCATCACCAACACTCCTCTCGTCGGAGGGGGGGCATCTTCATCAACATCTTCATCCGCACCATCTCCTCTCCAATCCCTAGTTCATCTCTTGTAACCAATCTTCGTCTCGCGACTCCGATTGGTACTTGTAAGGTTGCTAGTAGTGTTGATTACTCTTTGTAGTTGATGCTAGTTGGATTACTTGGTGGAAGAGTTTATGTTCAGATCCTTGATGCTATTCATTACACCTCTGGTCATGATTATGATTATGTCTTGTGAGTAGTTACTTTTGTTCCTGAGGACATGGGATAAGTCATGCTGATAATAGTCATGTGAATTTGATATTCGTTCGATATTTTGATATGTTGTATGTTGTATTTTCCTCTAGTGGTGTTATGTGAATGTCGACTACATAACACTTCACCATATTTGGGCCTAGAGGAAGGCATTGAGAAGTAGTAAGTAGATGATGGGTTGCTGGAGTGACAGAAGCTTAAACCCCAGTCCATGCGTTGCTTCGTGAGGGGCTGATTTGGATCCACTAGTTTAATGCTATGGTTAGACTTTGTCTTAATTCTTCTTTTGTAGTTGCGGATGTTTGCGAGCGAGGTTAATCATAAGTGGGGTGCTTGTCCAAGTAAGGGCAGTACCCAAGCGTCGGTCCACCCACATATCAAACTATCAAAGTAACGAACGTGAATCATATGAACATGATGAAACTAGCATGACAGAAATTCCTGTGTGTCCTCGGGAGCCTTTTCCTCCTATAAGACTTTGTTCAGGCTTGTCCCTTGCTACAAAAGGGATTGGGCCACTTGCTGCACCATTGCTACTACTTGTTACTTGTTACTTTTTGCTCGCTACGTTTCACCTCGCTACACAATCACTTGTTACCGCTACTTTCAGTGCTTGTGGTTATTACCTTGCTGAAATCCGTTTATCAGAGCCTTCTGCTCCTCGTTGGGTTCGACACTCTTACTTATCGAAAGGACTACGATTGATCCCCTATACTTGTGGGTCATCAGCTACCAATTCCTTGAGAGAGATCATGGATCCCTCCTATACCGCTTGATATTTAACCGGCAGCGTGTTTTCCATATTACCCTTCCTGCTCCTGCTTTCTTTGACTTTCAGGTAAAACGAAGATACTACATAACCATAGGAGAGGTAGAGGAGTATGAGAGGGAGGCGACGGCTGCTCGACTACGTGAGGCAGCTATTCAGGCAGTGGCTGCAGCACTCCCGTATAACACCCATTATGATTTTGGGTTTCGCCAGGACCATCCTTGGGAGTAGACCAAGCTAGGCCAAAAGCCTAAGCTTGGGGGAGTACGTGTTCTCACCGACTTTACATTCATGCTTATGCTTTCACTTTGTTAGTCGGTGTTCACACTTTGCTACTGTATTATCCATGCTAGTTTATTTTTGTTTTCTTGTTTTCTTGTTTTGTGTCCTTTTGAGAAAACCCAAAAAGATTTTTCTTTCTTCTTTTGCTTGTTGGGAGATTTCCCGTGTAAATAGTTTTCTTTTTCTTTGGCTCAAGGTAGAAGATATTGGTTACAATGTTTAGTGGCTCTTGCATGCATACTTGTTTAGCTTTCAAAGAGACATGTTACCGTGTCTTCTCCTTTGTGTTTGCGTGCAGATCCAGCTTAGTCCAATGCACGAGCACTCTTATTATTGTTCACGTCGTTCGATCGTGCAAGTGAAAGGCAATAATGATGATATATGATGAAGTGACTGAGACTGAAAAGCTGGTATGAACTCTATCTATTTTGTTTTTGTAAATATGACTAGCTTGTCGACCCAGATTCAGCTTTGTTGTGAGAGAACCATGTTTACAATGACAACTTAGAGATCATAGTTTCTGATGCCATGCTTATTTAGCTAGGAGCTTATAATGGTTTGTCTTGAATGCCAACATAGATTTTGAGATTACTATGATGTAGTATGATAGGATGGTATTCTCCTTTGAATGTTTCAAGTGGCTTGACTTGGCGCATGTTCATGCATGTAGTTGAACAAAATTAACATAGCCTCTATGATGTTCGTGTTCATGCTTGCATTCAATGTTAGTCAAACTCATTGCATCTTGATGACTGTTGTCGCTCTCTAGTTGGTCGCTTCCCAGTCTTTTGCTACCCTTGACTTGTACTAAGCGGAATACTGCATGTGCATACACTTCCATAAACCCAAAAGTTTTTCCATGAGAGTCCACCATACCTACCTATTTGCGGTATTTACCTGCCGTTCCAAGTAAATTTGCATGTGCCATTCTCTAAACCTTCAAGAAATAATCTGTTTTGCATGCCCGAACTGCTCATGTGGTGACAGGGGGCTATTGGTATCTTCCATGCTAGGAGTGTTATCCTCGACATATGTTTATTCACTGTCATTCACGAGAAAGGGGCTGGTAATTGGAATGCCCGGTTCCACGCTTAAATCGAAAACATAACTATAAAACAAGACTCCCCCCGGATTGATGTTAGTATGGACGGTACCTGAGGATTTGGCTAGCCGTGGAGTGTGATTGATTGGTGGTGGGGAAGTTAAAACTTTACTTTTCTATTTGGGAACCGCCTATAGCATGAGTAGCATGGAAGATATTGAGAACTCTTGGTCATTGCGTTGACAATGAAAGCATGCCACCCAAAATTATTATCTCTATTTTCAAAGCTTGAGCTCTGGCACCTCTGCAAATCAATGCTTCCCTCTGCGAAGGGCCTTTCTATTTATTTCCCTGTTGAGTCATCCTCCTCTTCTATAAGCACCAATTAGAGAGCACTTCTGTCATTTTTATGCTTTGCTTTTGATTGATATTGAGTATGACTATGACTGGATGTTCGTTGCTATGAATTACAATGTTTAGTCAGCCCTTGATCTTTGAAAGTGCTCTGCATTTATGTTTTGCGGTCTCAGAAAGAGCTAGCGAGATACCACCTATTCATATTGCTTCATACTTGTTTTGATTGAAGTGTTGGTATTTGAAACTCATTATTATTTGCTCGTTAGCTGATTATGCCATTCATATTAGTTTACCGTGAGACCTGTGATCTTGCTGAAATTCTGGTTATGAGTTAGACATAGTTGCAACAACAAGATCAAACAGAGTTTGTCAAAGTTTTCTTTCTCTCTCAGTTTGTCAACTGAGTTGCTTGAGGACAAGCAAGGTTTTAAGCTTGGCGAGTTGATACGTCTCCATCGTATCTACTTTTCCAAACTCTTTTGCCCTTGTTTTGGACTCTAATTTGCATGATTTTAATGGAACTAACCTGGACTGGCGCTGTTTTCAGCACAATTGCCTTGGTGTTATTTTTGTGCACAAATCAAAGTTCTCAGAACGTCCTGAAAATTTACGGGGAACATTTTTGAAAAATATAAAAAATACCTGCGCAAAGATCCACCTGAGGGGGTGGGCCAGTGGGCCACAAGCCCTGCCACTGCCACCCCCCTGGTGGCGGTGGGCAAGCTTGTGGGGCCCACACGGCTCTGCCGCCCCCAATCTCAGCTCTATAAGTTCACTTTCGTCTCAGAAAAAATTAAAAAAGAGAAGATTTCATCGTGTTTGCGATACGGAGGCGCCGCCACAACCTGTTCTTCATCTGGAGGGCAGATCTGGAGTTCGTTTTGGGCACCGGAGAGGGAAAATCGTCGCCATCGTCATCATCAACCTTCTTCCCTTTCCAATTCCATGAAGCTCTTCGTCGTTCGTGAGGAATCTATTCATAGGCTCGCTGGGCAGTGATGAGTAGGATGAGATCTATCATGTAATCGAGTTAGTTTTGATGGGGATTGATCCCTAGTATCCACTATGTTCTGAGATTGATGTTGCTACTACTTTGCCATGCTTAATGCTTGTCACTAGGGCCTGAGTGCCATGATTTCAGATCTGAAATTATTATGTTGTCACCAATATATGTGTGTTTTAGATCCGATCTTGCAAGTTGTAGTTACCTACTATGTGTTATGATTCGGCAACCCCGGAGTGACAATAACCGGAACCACTCCCGGTGATGACCATAGTTTGAGGAGTTCATGTGCTCACCAAGTGCTAATGCGTTGGTCTAGTTCTTTATTAATAGGAGAACCTTAATATCCCGTAGTTTCCTTTTGGAACCCGCTGCCACGGGAGGGATGGACAATAGATGTCTTGCACGTTCTTTTCCCTAAGCACGTATGACGACACACGGAATGCATGCCTACATCACATTGACGAACGGGAGCTAGCCACATATCTCTCCGTGTTATAACTGTTGCATGATGAATATCATCCAAACAAATCACCGACCCATTGCCTACGAGTTTGTCCTACTGCTGCTGTTACTTGTCTTACTCTGCTGCTGTTACTTGTCTTGCTCTGCTGCTATTGTTGCTACTACTGTCGCTTGCTCTGTTGCTACTTGCTACTGCTGTCACTATTGTTGTTCCTTGCCACTGCTATTACTCGTTACACTGCTGCTACCTGCTACAATACTTTTTCGATGGTCGTTGACGGGAACTGACAATTTTCGTCAACGAGGCAACTTGGCGTCATTGATACAATCGTTAGAAATAGTCTGCCGTGTCAACAGATCGTTTCTGACACCGTTGTTATCATACTACTTTGCTTGCAGATACTAATCTTTCAGGTGTGGTTGAATCTGACACATTCAGCTGCTAATACTCGAGAGTATTCTCTCACCTCCTGTTTGGCGATCAACAAATTTGGGTCGAATACTCTACCCTCGAAAACTGCTGCGAACCCACGCGCTGGTGGGCCATCAACAGCATTCTTCTAGTTTCGTTGCCGAGGAGTTCTAGCAGCATTCTTCTGGTGCCGTTGCAGGGGAAGGTTTGTTGCCACAGAATCAGCATTCGTCTAGCTATTGCCAGAGAGTGCCAGTCAATGTGCGACGGCCAAGATGACAGAGAGTTTCGAGGACATCTTGACAAAAAAGGACGAGGGAATGCGTGAGGCGCTCGGACATCAAGGAGAAGAAGACGAAGATGTTCGAACTATTGATGGACGCGATAGACAAGAGCTCAAAAAGAGGAGGACCATGATCTAAGAGAGGAAGTTCGCACTCGAGGAAAAGAGGGTGAAGATTGCCTAGGACGCCAAGATGTTGACCTTGAATATCGACTCTTTGGATGCCAAGAAGAATCGTGCAATCCGTCCTCTACCAAATGTTGCACCGACCCAAAGATGAGTTGGCGACGGTGGACTATGAGAACGCGACGAAGGCTAACATGGACGCGGAGGCGGAGGCTGTCTACGCGGCGGCGACACCTCCTTGATCGGGGAGCAGATGGCTGGGATTACCGGTCCAGCAGGGTAGAAATGCATCGATTGTGGACTGATGCTTTTTGGATCCAGGCATATAAAAGACTAAGTATATTTGCTTTTTTTTGTTGTGGTCGGGCAAGCGATCCATCGCTGGTGTGATCCAATGTGATGTGTGGATTGGAAGACATTTAAATTTACTAACGAACATATATAAGATAGGCTTGTAGATCCGTTTCCATGGACTAATCCCCATCCGCGGATGCGTGCAGGATAAAATTAGATACCCTTACGAAAGATAGTTGTCATGTAAACAGTAAACCCAGAGATGAAACCTTACTACTTCTCTGGTCCTCCCCTGGTCTGTTCTAGAAAAAAAAAACAAAAACAATATAGTCGCAACTAAGGCAAAGCTGCTATTGCGGGGGAGCCGCTCATGCCATTCTTTTTCGTTGCAAACCTCCAAACCGTGGCCGCGTGGTTGTCCTATAAGAGTATCTAAAGTCAGACGCTGGGCAAATCCGCGCCTCTATACGTCCACGTATGTTTTTGAACATGCTTGCAGATGCATTCAGATGGTCTCTTATATTTCGTTTCGTGCATCACATACCTCATATCCGGACTTTTATATCCATACAAAATCAGGCACGTCGATCATCCGATACAAATTATCAAAATTCAACAGTTTTAAACAAAAGAAAAATGATATCATAGTTAACCAAATGGATATGCCAAAAAGAAATCAATGTTCGACCGACAAGTGTTGTCGGACCATTGGCCGGACGAGTTCGTCCATGCATCCTACTCCACGTGGGCATCCATCTCCGCCTGCATCCGGGCTGCCTCTTCTGCCTGCATCCTAGAAACTATCACCGCCTACATCTGGGATGCCTCCACAACATGCATCCTGGCCGCCAGCTCCGCTGTCACGGGGACCGGCGGCTGCTGCATGGCCGAAAAGCTCTCCGGAAGGGTCAAGTCAACTGTCTCATCCTCCTCCTCCTCAGTCTCGACGGTGCCAGACAACACAATCCGCGCCGACGCTTGCATGGATGGGGTGAGGGGAGCCCGGCGCACCGGGGGAGAGATCTCGTCGACTACGCCCGCATGTACCTGTGCAGCCAACTCCCTTTGCCGCTTCCGACGACAACGCGGCTTACGGGCGATGTTCTCCGGCTTGCAAGACGAAGCGGAGGAAGGGCCACCGACGGACGAGGCAGACTACGTCTCCGTCGCGATGTTTGGGGACGGGGTGGAAGACATCACGACGACGGACTGGGACATGTGGTGAGGATGGAGAGCAAGGGTGCCGAATGACGAGGGGTCGGGCGCGGGAAATGTTGGCGGGTGGCGGGAGGAGGAGGAAGGGTTTGGGGAATTTTAGGATCGAGCTGTCGGGTCCGACGTGACGGGCGTGCCCGGGCTCCCCCATATCCGCCCCATATTTGGGCTGGAAATGGGGGGTGCCGGTGAGCCCGGACGTTTGAGGCCGATTTAAGAGGTCCGTCTAGGTTGAATCTATGTGACCGAACAATGACCGAACGACCTGCCCGGACGTTTGAGGAGGATTTGAGGGATCCGGCTGTAGATGCTCTAAAGTGTCGATCATCTCTCCCAGTTCTTCGATTTGCTTCTCGAATCCCTAACCCTAGATAATCTTACTCAGACCCAGCTTTCCCGATTCCTACTCAGGGGCGGAGCAAGGACTTGAATATAACGAGGGAGGGGAGGGGGCGAAGAAGTAAGGATCAAGTCTCACACTCAAATAGCAACACACATTTTCAATAACATTAGTTGTATAATTATTCTAAGTTATATAAATGACAATGACAAATGTTTTCAGTTGTTCATTTTAGCCTTGCATACTGTTATGGTTGCTAGGGTTTGAGCGGGAGAGAGAGGGCTGCGAGGGCGGGAGAGAGAGGGCTGCGAGGGCGCGAGAGAGCCGGCCGTGGGGGTCCTTTCCCACGGCCGGGCAAGAGGGAAAAGGGTTTTCCTTCTTAATTCTTGCCTGATTAGATTGATACATCTCCTCTCCATATATAGAGAGGTTTACTTGACTCCCAAGTAAGGCTTACTTGACCCCTAAGCAAACCCTAAGACTAACGGGCCCACGCCCATCACGTACTCTAACACTACACCCCACCTGGACATGCCGCTCGTCCTCGAGCTGCAACCTAACGACGATTCGACCCCACACAACCCTAACCCTAAAAAACAAGCCTTTTACATCTCGGCCTATTGTATTGACCTGAAATAAGCTAACCCGAATGAGACTCCGACTCTTTATTTTTGACTCCGAACGATAAGGCGAGAATCCTCCACGCGCCGAACTTGTGCGTTTGTAGCCCCCTGGATCCCAAGGATACCATCGGGACCAAGGGAGCCCTCGGGGCGGCCGGCGGCGGAATGCAGTGGTGCTATGCGGTGCGCTCCTGTCGGTGAACCATGTCTTCTCCCCGCCGGCTGACTGTCGATGTCGCAGACTTGGAGGTCGTCGCCCGTGGGAAAACAGCATGCCCGCCGCCCGTGGGGGAAACCGCATGCCCAAGATCCCCCACGCAGCGGACGAGATCGAGGTCCGTTGCACCGTGAAGCGCAACTTGGAGGAGCTGCAGCTGCAAAGCACGCATCTCCCGCACATGCCGACGCGCTAGGAGGCCGCGCGCAGCAGCCTGCAGCCTCACCGCCGCCAACACGTGGTGGGTAGCGATCCAAGCCGAAAGCGGTGCCGGCGACGGCTGGAACTTGATCTGTTGGATGGGATTGTCCTGGGACGGCGGTGGCGCTGCTGGGAACGAGGTCGTCGCAGTCCCGTCGTAGGGCATCCCATGCTTGAACGTGATGACCGGCGTCGTGGTCGCAGCCGAGGGCGGCGGCGGCGGCCGTGCGGGGGTCGGCGTCGGTGCTGTGACCATGAAGGACCCCCCATGGAATGGCGCACCGTCGGGACCGGCGAAGCGGGAGGGCCCGCCGTACTGTTGGGGTGGCGACTGGATGTGCGGCGGCGCCCAGGCCGCCGTATAGATCGGCTCGGAGACGGGGAGCGGCAGCGGCGGCTGCAGCAGCCTGGCATCGAGTGGCGGCGACGACAGCAGCAGCGTCGGCTACCGCGGCCCGGCGATCGCGGCGGAGGCCGCCTGGTGCGGCGGCTGTCACGGCAGCCGCGCCGGCCCGTAGGCGGCGACTGATGGTGCGGCGGCGGTGGTCCGTAGGGACCGGCCAGGAAGAGGCAGATCCCTTGGACGGCGGTGGTGAGATCGCGGATTGCTCCGGCGATCTCCTTCGGGGTGAGGGCGACAGGAAGTGGCGGCGACGGGGTGAACATGATCCTTTTCCACCGCCGGGCAAGAAGGAAAAGGGTTTTCCTTCTTAATTCTTGCGTGATTAGATTGATACATCTCCTCTATATATAGAGTGAGGTTTACTTGACTCCCAAGTAAGGCTTACTTGATCCCTAAGCAAACCCTATGACTAACGGGCAGAGGCCCATCACGTACTCTAACACATGCATTTATCTATAAGATCAGAAGAGTTAATAATCTCTTGGGTTAAACTGGATAAGTATAGTATAGCTAAATAGAAGCAACAAATAAATTAGATCTATATTTCATCCCAGTACATGTAATTGATAAATATTACTATAAATCAAGCTATTAGAAATTGGTGCATCAAAAAGAAGTAGATTAGTCATTAGTTGTATGTATGTACCATAAAAGAATCGAGCCGGAGAGTTCACTCCACGGCAACACCCACAGGCTGCGGTAAAGTGGACATGTTAAAATTGATAAGAGCATCCCTAGCAAACCTCGTATGATACCGGCTCACGAAAGTTGTTTACAGTTCACGAAAAACGTTTTTTTGTGGGCCAGTACGGGTGCGGACAGAGACAGACACCCCAAAATGGACTCGTATAAAAGGATATTCGTAGAAGATGCTATTATATGGACAGGGCCGGCCCTGGGCCAGGGCAGCAGGGCGACGGCCCGGGGCCCAGCTAAACTAGGGGCCCCGAGCTAGTGCTGCAACCTCTAGACAGATACAGGACCCCGAGCTTATACGTAGTACTGGCCCAACTCGTCCAGAACGATTCCTTATTCCTGCACAATGCGATCGACCTGAATACCTGATTCCTGCACGCCGACGTCGGTTCCTTTTCTCGCCTATTCGCCTCCAGCCCTCCACAAATCGGCCGATCGGGGCAAGGGGCGATTCCTGCAACAGCAGCCGATGCAGGGATGCAAGGAATTCCTTCATGAGAGAAAGCCAATGAGGTAAATCGCTAGATAAATTTATCTTATCCGAAGAAACCTCATCTGAAGAAACCTCTCAAAACATCAGGGGCTGTGGTCCGGAATAATCTGCGGGCTACTCGTGCAGAATCTGCAGATGTTGTTGTTGCTGCCTGCTGGCCATTAACATCCGCCAAGTGATGCAGATCAGCAGATGCTGCTACTGCCTGTTGACTACTGAATACGTAAGTACGTACAGGCTTGAGTACGTAATTGCAAGGATAAATCTACATGGAGACACTTACATAATTGCAGGGATATTTTACATAATCTGCAGGGATAAATTCCATCTACTCAATATAGATTGAGGCCCTATACAGATTAACCTTTAAAGACTATAACCAATTCTGTTGCTTTTTACAACCTGCAGACTTGTGCTTCTTGTTTCTTTGATGATTGGAACCCATATTTTCAATTACTTACAACAAGTCAGCACTCAGCAACCTTCAGCCTTCAGGTGCCTTCACTCCTTTTCTTTCAACCATGCTGCACAAAAAACATTTATCTGGTTGTGAGAAAAGAAAAAAGAGGAAAAAGACAGAGAAGTCCAATGAATTGCAAAAGGGATCTATGCATAGATATGTTGTAAGGAAAGAATCTGCTGATAATCTTGAGGAACTAGATGACACTTCTGAAGAACAACGACCTACTGAGAATGAGACCACCATTGTGGAAAATAATGCTCACGAGACTCCTAAAAATCTGGACCGTGAGAATCCTGCAATTGTAGATGAACAAGGATATATCAAAGGATGCACGAAGGAGCCGTTTCTCATGATCAACGAAGGCTTGCAGGTTTGTTAGCGTCATCTATTTTTGTTTATGCTATGTAACTTCTATGGTATATGGTGAAGTATGACGTTGTTATCATATATTAGTTAACAAGGAAAATTACCACTGTTTATTGTAGCTTTGCAAAAAAAACTATCAATATATGGAATCTTTTTTTTCCTCCTATGTCGCCTTGGGCCCATTTATTTGACTTCGCCCCGGGGTCTCCGAAACTTCAGGACCGGCCCTGTATATGGGTCGTCAATGTAGAGTCTGCTCGGGCGCCACCGCGTCGACCCGCAAACCGAAAAACTTCCCAATAAAACATAGTTGTTGAGCAGTTCCCAGCAATGTTTTAGTTTAAATTTTTTTCCTTCGGAAGCATCCATGTCTTTGTACCGTTGTTGGGCAATTTTTCTACACAATTAAAACAAAGTCAAACCGATGGAACCATTTTACATTATGCAAACTGATGGAACCATTTTACATTAAGCAAACTGACGTAACCATTTGACATGAACCAACTCACATAGTCAGATTCGACGGTTTAACTTGGAGGAGCATTGTAAACTTGTTCCAAGCAAGCTGCCCAACGGCTACAAGTCGGCTTGATCACGTCCCAACGACCTTGGATTGACCGAAAGGTCCGTGTTGTCCTGTTGGGATACATTGCCATTAGTTGGAAGTATTGATTTTCAATTCTTTGCCAATACGTCTTGGTGGTTTGGGACACACCCGTGCAAGGATCCATAGACACCACACTCCAAGCCTTGATCAAGATTTGATCTTCCAAGATCGTGTAGTTTTTCGATCTCACGCTTTTTCCTTGCGATTGCTGATACGTCCCCTCATCTACCTCCTCCACCTCATCTTCACCAGTGTCGTCATCAATGCCACCCTCCATTTCATTGTAATAAAAATCCGTGATCGGGGCTTGATCGATGTCGACTGCGTTGGTAGCCAACAAGTTCACGAACTCGGCAGCGGCATTGTTCGAACCATAGCTACATTGAATGAAAGCACATCACGACCTACCACAATGGCAAAAACTCAAAGTAAAAAAGTAAGTGAGCGAAGATGCATACCTTCCGGCCCTTTCATCGAACACATCGCCTGCGGTAGAAGCGGCACCGTAGAAAGGCACCATCGGGGAACGTCTCGCCGGGGCGGATGGAGTGGCCGAAGGTTTCTTCGTAGGAACTTTCTTTTGCTTCATGTCTGAAACCTTGCTCATCTCTCCGCCGGCGGCCGGGCAGATCTCGCAGCAGCGACGGTGCCCGACGCGCCTTCCTTTCCGGCTGGGCCAACCGAAATGCCGCCCTACACGACAACATTGCGTTGCCGCTTGCGGGTTGGCGCGTTGGTGACTAGGGCAACGAAGGGGGCGACATGGCCGGCGACGAGATCCGTCGGACGGGATTGCGTGTGCGCGACCTCCACATTGACGAGATCCGCCGGATGGAAGGCTTCCATGACGGCGAAGAATGGCGGGGACGTACGTTGTCGTGGGTATAAGTCTGACAGTAGATGTGTAGGGTACGAAAGGATGGGCAGAGCCTTAGCTACGACGAGATTGTATGAGTTCATGCCCCTCTACGGTGGAGGTAAAATCCCTACGTCTTAGTGCTCTTGGGAGCTTAGTGTCGAGTGGAATATAGGATTACAGTAAATGCCAACCCCTGCACCAGTGGGGAAGAGCGGCTTATATAGAGTGCGCTGCCTTCCACAACGGCCCGGTGGACAGGGGTGGAGTAGTGGCGAATAAATGCCTACGTTACAGGTAACGTATGCCTTAAATGCTAATAATGGTGTATGAAAACGTATGACCGTTGCCCTCCTGGGAGGTTACGATGTACAGAGTGGAATTCAGTCGGTACGATAAATATGCTCTGAATGCTCGTCACCGACTGGATGATGGGGGGTCCTTAGTTCAGTCGGAACTGTCTAAGGGCCTTGCCCTCTATGAAGGGTAGTCCTTGGGTAGGACCTATAGGGCAGGCCTATGACCCTACCCTGGGACTATAACCCCATCATTAGTCCCCGAATGGATCGGGGTTGGAATGACGAAGTGATGCCTGGAGTACGGATCCGACTGGTATGGATGTGACTTTGGCGTTGTTTGCCTCGATCCATTTTATCCTTTCGACCAGTGATCCGAGTGAATATATCAGTGAAACGAACCGTCAGGGACCGAGTGCTTCCGCGGAATCTTTCAATGTGACCGGTCAAACTGACAGTGGCGGATTTTCTGGGATCCTTAAATTTCGGTTGCCCCGCGCTCAGCGGGGATGTCGACATCGCCATCGAGTAGTTTCTGCCGCCTCGATTACCGCGTCATTATCTTCTCCACTA
Organism: Hordeum vulgare subsp. vulgare; assembly: GCF_904849725.1. NCBI lineage: Eukaryota > Viridiplantae > Streptophyta > Magnoliopsida > Poales > Poaceae > Hordeum > Hordeum vulgare. The sequence goes on from NC_058521.1 coordinate 593,986,350, forward strand.
ACATCGCAGCAGCCGGTCGGGGGATAAGATTTCGGGGCCACCTGTTAGTGACCTAGTCGGAACCTTATTTAATCCTCTCCCGCGGGGGTTTCTTGTTGCGCTGCCCTTGTTACTCGCACTCGCCTCGCTTCTCCTGTAGCTCCCTGCGCGTTCCAAGCCTCCTCCTTCCTCTCCTCCTCTGCGGATCTGCTGCCCTCACCATGACGAAGGGGCAGACGAGCAAGTTCGAGTCGCAGAAGAAGAAGAAGAAGAAGGCAGCAGCCCCTGCTCAGCGGCGACAGCGAGCACTACCGGCGGGTTGGATCCAGGGGGATTTCCTCCCCTCCACGGTGACGGTGGACGACCTGCTGGAACTGGTGGAGCAAGGCATGATTGCCAACAAGTCGTGGAGGCTGCCGGCGGAGGGCGAGACGGAGCCAGCACCGCATGAGGGAGAGCGCGTCTTGCTGCTCAGCCACGTGTACAGGGTCTTCTCCTTGCCTCCCCACCCCTTCTTTAGAGGTATTATGAATCATTTCAGGGCGCAGCTCCATCATTTTCCTCCCAACGCGATAGCCCATCTCGCCGCATTCGTCACTCTGTGCGAGTGCTTTATTGGATGTCCCCCCCATTGGGGGCTCTTTAAGTACATCTTCTCCGCTAGGTCTCAGACTGTCAAAAAGCTTAGCCAATCGGACGATAAAACCCATCTCCTCCAGCTCTGCGGGGGCTTAGGCTTCCAGAAGAAAACGAAGAGTAGCTACCCTCCTCTCCAGTTGTCCGAGTCAGTTAGGAACTGGCAGTCGACCTGGTTCTACTGCCAGGACATAACTTGTCTGAATGCTGCGACTGGGTTGCCGCCCTTTAGCTTAGACCGTCTGGCCCCACCCAGGCAACTCGCGCTCTCAAAGTTGGAAAAGATCCAGATCCAACCTCTGGTCGACGCGCTGATAGCTGTCGTCCGCAAGGGAGTCACCGGCATAGATTTGCTGGAGACTTTTCTGGGTTGGCGCATCCAGCCGCTGCAAGCCCGACACCATGCCATGTGGCACTACGTGGGGCCCGAGGATTCCACTCGGACTCATCCAGAGTGCGTGACCGGGGAGACCGTGACAGCGTGGGTCCGCGGCATTACAGGCGCATGCGACAATCCCCAAGGAGACCGTCAAGTGAGGCCCTTCCGCACCGACAATCCTCCTCCGAATGAGGTGAGTGCATCTTGTCGAGTGTCTTCAATCTTCTTAGATCTATCGTTTTTCTTGTATCACCGCCTGACGTTCGACGTTACTGACTGTGTTTTGTGCAGGAGTGGACCAACTGGCATTCTCCCGTCTCGAACGGAAATCCCGCTGAGGAAGAGGAGGGCAGCCAGGAGGGCAGCATGGACAGCGTCGAGTACATCTCCGACATTGGGGAGACGGAGGAGGAGACTGAAGGGGAGGAGGGGGAGGTTGGGGAGCAGAGCTCGCCACCTCCGCCATCAGAGCCTCGAACTAAGCGTCGTCACGAACCCGCGGCTGCGCCGGCTCCTCCAGCAGCTCCGAGTGCTCCGCCTGCTTCTCCCGGTGCTCTGAGTGCTCCGCCAGCTCCTCCCGTGGCTCCGAGTGCTCGGAGCGTGAAGAGGACCAGGGACGCTACTGCCGAGCCCACGGACCAACCGTCCAAGGTGGCCAAACCGAGTGGGTCCAAGCCTTGGAAAGCTTTGCCTCGGATGAGGATCGTTGTTCCAGTTGCCTCAGCGTAAGTGTCTTGTTCTCCCATCTTCTTCCAGTATTTGACTGAACACATGCTTATCAGTCGAGTGGATTTTACTCGACAGAGCTGCTACCTCCGCCACCTCTCTGCCGCGCCAGGACGATGATCCCATGGATACGGATAACGCTGCCACATCCCAGCAAGGTACGTTGTGATGACTCCGAAAGTTTGCGTTATTGTTTCGCGAGTGTTGTCTTTAATCTTGCCCTTTTTCTGCAACCTCATGTTGTTCAGTCGGGCTTCCTTGGGAGGTGATTCATCTGGAGGAGGAGGACCGAAGGGGATCAGGGCCAACTTTGGTGCATGTCCTTGAGGTTGTTCCATCTGCTGCTGCTCCCACCATGGACGCGCCGCTGACCGAGCCGATGTCGTCGACTGAGGCGGTGCCCCTCACGGCGGAACCGACTGGAGCGGGACTTGGGATGCCCAAGGAGTCTTCTGTCGTGCCAGGTCCATCGATCGTCCAGTACGACACCCGACACCTCCCAGAAGACCAAGTGGGAGCCGCCAAGGAGGCCATGGTGCAGGTGGAGTTGATGGTGGGTGATGCCAAGGGAGCGTACGACTCCATCGCGTCTTTGTACAAGAGAAGCTTGGAGCTCCGAGACGATATCCGAGTAAGTGCGCTAGTAAGTGTTCACTTTCCTCTTGTAACCCACTGGGGACTTAAGTGATATACTCGGATACAGTAGGATTATTTTGCAGTGGGTTCACTCAGAGTAAACCCAGTGGGTGTAGTCCCCGAGACTTCTGTCGAGTGCTTGCACCGGTAGTTGTCTTTATATGTATTTCCCGTTATCTGAGCAGATCAGAGCTGGTCTGCCCGAATATTACCAGTGTGGGCACTCGGAGTGCATCCACTGGATGTAGCCCCCGAGAGTAGTTTTACTCAAGACGGGTAATAGCATTCTCGTAGATTTGTCTGTTTGTCATGTAGCTCAATAGGGCCGGCCTGTTCGAGCTTCATGCCATTGGGATCACTCTTAGTGAACCCACTGGGTGTAGTCCCCGAGACCGGTGTCGAGTGCTTGCATCGGCAGGGGTCTGAAGAACTTTGAGCTTTGTTTGTTTTCCTTGTTGAATGTGTCTGAGCTTCCCTTTGCGCTGATTTGGCAGAAGACTTGCGAAATGGGATCCGCATACAATACTCTGAAGGCTGAAAAGGTTCAGCTTGCTGCGGAATTGGAGGCGGCTGTGAATGACTTGGCTGGTGTGAAGGGGGCTCTTGCTGACCGAGAGAAATCTTTGGAGGAGTCTCGGGAGACCAACAAGGCATTGGTGGCCGAAATTGAGAAAATGGGCAAGCAAAGAACTGAACTGATGGGTCAGATGAAGGTGATGAACCGTCGATGCATTTCGCAGGAGAAGTATGTCAACGACTGGGCAAGGAAGATGATTGCACTGCTCGGTGGTAAGCTTTTTGTTGAGTGCTTCTAGACTTTGTAATTCATTCTGCGCTTACTTTCTACTCGTCTTTTCTTTGCAGATTTTTGTCTGGACGCTGAGGCTGAAGCAGCCGACATTGAACGGTCGGTTGTTCCGAACGTTCCACTCGGCGACGAAGCCAATCGATACATGCTCCGAGCACATATTCGCCTTGGCAGAGTGGGACCTTTCATCGGCCGTCTGAGAGAAGTCATCGGCCGGATCGACAAGGAGCTGTGGCCCGAAGACGATTCCCGGCAGGAAACAGAAGGGTTGATGACTCGGCTGGAGGACGTCCCGAACAGAGTGCAGGCATGGAAGAAGTCTGCCGCTCGTTGTGGTGCGAACGTGGCGCTATCGCTTGTCCGACTGCACTGAAGGCGTTGCAGGTCGCCAACACCAAGAAGCTTCGATTCGAAGATTTCATGGAGACCTTCCTGGAGACAGCCACTCGTATCGCGGACGGGATCGACCTTGAGACCTTTGTGAAGCCTGCCAGTTCCGGTGCCAGTCCTAATGACGCTTGAAAAACTTTACCTCGGTATGCCGAGTGGTATCTGTATCAAACTTGGGCCACTGCTGTTGGCCGTCACATTCGTGGTCCGGTGTGGATAAGCTTGATCCACACCGAGCCGACTATCGTAGATCCAACTTTTAATTCGAATCGAATATTTTGCTCTTCTTTCGCCAAGTTTTTTTTGACACGATTTTGGCTCGTGGTTTTTGTTTGGCGTTTCTTGGTGAAGCCAATGGCAAACATGCGGAGCATGTAATTGTCAGTTGTCTTCACATCCACATGAGCCTCAATGAGGGCCTGGTAAGCCTCCGAGTGGATCTCGACGATAGACTCGAAGGAAGCTTTTTTACTTAGGCGATTCTGGATCGCAGCTAAGTCCCCGAGTGCGGCATCTCGTGCGCACTCGGAGTGAGTTGACACTCATGTAGTTGTCAGTTGTCTTCACATCCATATGAGCCTCAATGAGGGTCTGCTAAGGCCCCGAGTGGATCTCGAGGATACACTCGAAGGAAGCTTTTTACTTAGGCAATTCTGGATCGCAGCTAAGTCCCCGAGTGCGGCTGTTAGTGCACACTCGGAGCGAGTTTGTACTTAGGCGATTCTGGATCGCAGCTAAGTCCCCGAGTGCGGCTTTTCATGCGCACTCGGAGCGAGTTTGTACTTAGGCGATTCTGGGTCGCAGCTAAGTCCCCGAGTGCGCTTTTAGTGCACACTCGGAGCGAGTTTTGTACTTAGGCGATTCTGAATCGCAGCTAAGTCCCCGAGTGCGGGTGTTAGTGCACACTCGGAGCGAGTTTGTACTTAGGCGATTCTGGATCGCAGCTAAGTCCCCGAGTGCGGCTTTTGGTGCGCACTCGGAGCGAGTTTGTACTTAGGCGATTCTGGGTCGCAGCTAAGTCCCCGAGTGCGAATTTTAGTGCGCACTCGGAGCGAGTTTCTACTTAAGCGATTCTGGGTCGAAGCTAAGTCCCCGAGTGCGACTTTTAGTGCACACTCGGAGCGAGTTATTTACTTAGGCGACTCTGGGTCGCAGCTAAGTCCCCGAGTGCGGCTGTTAGCGCACACTCGGAGAGAGTTTTTTACTTAGGCGACTCTGGGTCGCAGCTAAGTCCCCGAGTGCGGCTGTTAGCGCACACTCGAAGAGAGTTTTTTACTTAGGCGACTCTGGGTCGCAGCTAAGTCCCCGAGTGCGGCTGTTAGCGCACACTCGGAGAGAGTTTTTTACTTAGGCGACTCTGGGTCGCAGCTAAGTCCCCGAGTGCGGCTATTAGCGCACATTCGGAGAGAGTTTTTTACTTAGGCGACTCTGGGTCGCAGCTAAGTCCCCGAGTGCGGCTGTTAGCGCACACTCGGAGAGAGTTTTTTACTTAGGCGACTCTGGGTCGCAGCTCAGTCCCCGAGTGCGGCTATTAGCGCCCACTCGGAGAGAGTTTTTTACTTAGGCGACTCTGGGTCGCAACTAAGTCCCCGAGTGCGGCTGTTAGCGCACACTCAGAGAGAGTTTTTTAGACCGGAGTCTGCAAATGCGGAAGAATTTTGGACCTGGAAAAAATCAGTCTGCTTTGTATTACTTCAATGATACTTGTTCTTTACATTGCCTCCGTCGGCGGTCACGTGTAGAAGCACTTCAGGAGATCTCCGTTCCATGCTCGCAGCTCGTCTGTTTCCTTGTCGAGGTTGTAGAGTCGATATGCTCCGTTGTTCAGCACCTTAGAGATGATGAAGGGTCCTTCCCAGGCGGGAGCCAACTTGTGAGGCCTCTGCTGGTCCACTCGGAGCACCAGGTCGCCTGCTTGGGATGTGCGACTCCTAACGTGCCGCGCGTGAAAACGCCGCAGATCTTGTTGATAAATTGTTGAGCGAGTCAGTTCCATCTCGCGCTCTTCTTCTAGTAGATCCACTCCGTCTTGCCTGGCCTGCTCTGCTTCGGCTTCAGAGAAGAGTTCGACTCGTGGAGAGTTGTGAAGCAAGTCACTCGGAAGGACTGCCTCTGCTCCATAAACGAGGAAGAACGGGGATCGCCCTGTAGATCTATTCGGAGTTGTGCGGAGGCCCCACAACACCGAAGGCAGCTCGGTGACCCATGCGCCGGCGGCATGTCCAACTTCTCGCAGGTGTCGAGGCTTCAACCCTTGAAGAATAAGTCCATTCGCCCGCTCTGCTTGCCCGTTTGTTTGGGGGTGCGCCACAGATGCAAAATCCACTCGGATACCTTGGCCTGTGCAAAAACCTTTGAATCTGTCCGAGTTAAAGTTTGTGCCATTGTCAGTGATTATGATGTGCGGAACCCCGAATCTGGCGATGATGTCCCTGACAAACTTGATGGCCGTAAGGGCGTCGAGCTTCTTGATGGGCTTGGCTTCAATCCACTTGGTGAACTTGTCGACTGCTACCAACAGATGAGTGAATCCCCCTTGGCCTGTTCTGAATGGACCGACGGTATCCAATCCCCACACTGTGAACGGCCAAACAAGAGGGATTGTCTTCAGCGCAGACGTTGGCTTGTGGGATTTGTTCGAATAGAACTGACAGCCTTCGCATCGGTCGACCATATCCTTTGCCATTTCATTCGCCTGCAACCAGAAGAAGCCAGCTCTGAATGCTTTGGCGACGATTGCTCTTGAGGAGGCATGATGGCCGCAAGCTCCCGAGTGAATTTCTTCGAGGATTAACTGTCCCTCCTCAGGGGAGATGCATCGCTGAAGGACTCCTGAAACACTTTCCTTGTACAACTGGCCATCAATGACGGTGAAGGACTTCGACCTCCGGACGATCTGCCTCGCTTGGACTTCGTCCTCTGGTAATTCTTTCCTCAGGATGTATGCAATGAACGGCACAGTCCAATCGGGGATGATAACAAGAATCTCCATGATCAAATCAACCACAGCGGGGACCTTGACTTCAGTCGGATCTGTTGAGATCTTCGGTTGTACCGGTTCCTCTGTAAAAGGATCTTCTTCCACCGAAGGGAGATGTAGGTGCTCGAGGCAGACATCACTCGGGACTGGTCTCCGAGTGGATCCGAGTTTCGCCAACTCATCAGCTGCTTGGTTTTTCAGTCGCGGAACATGGTGAAGTTCCAGACCTTCAAACTTCTTCTCGAGCTTCCTTACTGCGTTGCAGTATGCAGTCATGGTGGGGTTCCTGACATCCCACTCCTTCATCACTTGATTAACCACCAAATCTGAATCGCCATAGACCATCAGGCGACGGACGCCGAGTGAGATGGCCATGCGCAATCCATAAAGGAGAGCTTCATACTCTGCCTCATTGTTGGAGGAATCGAAATGTATCTGCAACACATACTTAAGTTTATCACCTTTTGGCGATATGATTACTACGCCAGCGCCGGAGCCATTCAACATCTTGGACCCATCGAAGAACATAGTCCAATGAGCCGAGTAGATGTGAGTCGGTTGCTGTTGTTCTACCCATTCTGCTATGAAGTCAGCCAGAGCTTGAGACTTTATAGCCTTCTTGGCTTCGAACTTGATGTCCGGTATAACATCTCCATAGCCCACTTCGCCACTCGGCCTGATGCGTCTCGATTGTGGAGGATTTCCGACAACGGAGCATCAGAAATGACAGACACCGAGTGGTCTTGGAAATAGTGAGCCACGTTCTTTGCAGTCATGTAGATCCCATAAATAAGCTTTTGATAATGGGGATACCTCTGCTTGGAAGGAGTCAGGACTTCGGAGACATAATATACTGGCCGCTGAACCTTGTACGCTTTGCCTTCTTCTTCACGTTCGACTGTGAGAACAGTGCTGACGACTTGATTTGTAGTCGCGATGTATAGAAGAAGGGGTTCTTTACTGAGCGGGGCAGTAAGAACCGGCTAGGTGGAAAGCAGGGCTTTGAGGTCGCCGAATGCAATCTGGGCTTCGTCTGTCCACTCAAAAGTATCTGATTTCTTCATGAGTCGGTACAGAGGTAACGCCTTCTCGCCGAGTCGAGCGATAAACCTGCTCAAAGCCGCTAGGCAACGTGTGAGCCTTTGAACATCATGTATTCTGACCGGACGCTCCATTCGGATGATGGTCCTGATCTTTTCGGGGTTGACATCGATTCCTCGTTCGGAAACGAAGAAACCGAGTAACTTTCCGCTGGGAACACCGAATGAACAATTGGCAGGGTTGAGCTTGATATCGTACCTACGAAGGTTGGCGAATGTTTCTGCCAAGTCAGTCAGCAGGTCGGAACCTTTGTGTGACTTGACTACGATATCGTCCATATACGCCTCCACATTTCGACCGATCTGGTCAAGGAGGCATTTCTGGATCATGCGCATAAAAGTTGCTCCTGCATTCTTCAAACCGAATGGCATAGTGATGTAGCAAAAACACCCGAATGGGGTGATGAAGGCTGTTTTTAATTCATCCGGACCATACAGACGGATCTGATGATAGCCCGAATAGGCATCAAGGAATGATAAACGCTCGCAACCCGCAGTCGAATCGACAATTTGATCAATGCGGGGGAGTGGGAAATGATCTTTCGGGCAGACCTTATTGAGATTCTTGAAGTCGATGCACATACGGAGGGACTTGTCCTTCTTGGGCACCATGACAACATTGGCGAGCCACTCGGAGTGGTGTACCTCGCGAATGAAGTTGGCTGCCAAAAGTTTAGCCACCTCTTCTCCGATTGCCTTCCTTTTGTGCGCGGCGGACCGACAGAGGCGTTCTCGGACGGGCCGAGCAGCAGGATCCACATGCAGTCGGTGCTCAGCCAACTCCCTGGGTACACCTGGCATGTCAGCGGGCTTCCATGCGAAAATGTCCCAGTTCTCATGGAGGAATTGGATGAGCTCGGCTTCCTATTTTGGATCAAGGGTGGTGGAGATGTTCGTCGGGGCGGCGGTGTCGTCCGTCGGGTGGATGCTGACTTTCTTCGTGTCGCCCACCGACTGGAATGCGGACTCCGAAGCTGGCTTCTTCGAACGCATCAAGTCAGCGGGGTCGGTTGTCTTCTTGTACTCATCCAGCTCAAGGATAGCCATCTGCTGATCGGCAATCCGCGACCCCTACTGCAGACACTCTTCGGCCCGCTGTCGATTGCCTGTGATCGTGATCACACCTTTGGGACCCGGCATCTTCAGCTTCAAATACACGTAACATGGACGGGCCATGAAATGTGCATACGACAGGCGGCCCATAATTGCATGGTATGCACTCTGGAAGTCCACCACCTCGAATGTCAGCTTTTCCTTGCGGAAGTTCTTGTCAGAGCCGAAAACGACGTCCAACGCGATCTGGCCGAGTGACTTGGCCTTTCATCATGGGACGACTCAGTGGAACTGCATGCTGCTCTCGCTAAGTTTGGACATCGGAATGCCCATCCCCTTGAGAGTGTCAGTGTACATGATGTTCAAGCCGCTGCCGCCATCCATGAGGACTTTGCGCAGTCGGACTCCTTCCACCATCGGGTCGACTACCAGAGCCTGCCTCCCCGGGGTGGGCACGTGTGCTGGATGATCCGACTGATCAAAAGTGATCGCAGTCTGAGACCATTTGACGAACGTGGGGTTGGTTGGGTGGCCATGTTCACCTCCCTGTTCAACAGCTTCAGTCGACTCTTGCTTTCTACGTCAACAAAAATCATCAATGTTGCGTGGACTTGGGGGAACGGATCCTCCTTGTCCTCATCATCCTGCTCATTGTCTTTTTCACTCGGCTGCCCTTCGCCGAACCCTTGGATCAGGAGGCGACATTGCCGAGTGGTGTGCTTCGGGAATATGGCGTTGCCTTCCTCGTCCATCTTCGTGTGGATTGGACATAGCTGATCCAGGATGGAGTTCCCAAACTGCTTCTTCTTGGGGGTGTACTGAGCTTTCCCCTTGCCCTTGAACTTGGCATTGGTAACGGCTGCTGCCTCTGCCTGCGGAGTGGACGGAGCTTTCTGCTTTTGCTTCTGATTGATGTTCCCATCTTCGTCGGCGACTGCCTTGTGCTTGCCGCTACGTATGCGGTCCTCTTCTTCGCCATTTGCATAGCGTGCGGCTATCTCCATCATCTTGCTCATGGAGATGTCACCTGTCCGACTGAACTTCAGGTACAGATCTCTGTACCGCACGCCTGCCTTGAAGGCGCAGACTGCTTGGTGCTCTGTGACATTCTCCACCGTGTGGTAGAGGGTCGTCCAGCGCTGAATGAAATCGCGCAGGGGCTCATTCTGCTGCTGGACACAGTGCTGGAGCTCCCCGAGACCAGCAGGGCGTTTGCACGTGCCCTCGAAGGTCCTGATGAACACTCGGGACAGATCTGCCCAGTTGTAGATGCTTGATGGAGCCAACTGGTTCGGCCACGCTCGTGCCGAGCCGTCGAGCATCAGGGGGAGATGTTTCATGGCGACCTGGTCATCTCCGCCACCGATCTGGACCGCGACTCGGTAATCGTCCAGCCACGTTTCTGGCTTGGATTCTCCTGAGAACTTGCTGATCCCCGTCGCCAGTCGGAAGTTGGGGGGATGTCAGCTGAACGGATGGCCCGACTGAAGCAATCGGGGCCAGAGACGATGGTCCTGCTTCCACTCGGACGGTCTCTATCGTGACCATCACGGTGAGCTCGACTCATGTCGACCTTCCTCTTGGGCGATGTACCCTCTTGCTTCAGGCCTTGGATCATACGTGTCACCGACTGAACGCCGATCATCGTGATGTCGGAGCCCGTAAGGCCCACCCCGCGGAGGGGTGCGTGAATGGCGACGATCTTCGGGATTCGTGGAACGGCTGCCCCCTCTGCGTCGCTGATGAGAGTGGGGGCTGTAAACCGACCGATGCGTGTTCGCGTGAACAGAACTGTTGTGGATCCTGTTGTGCGACTGGGAGACCGCGAAATTCTGCTGCTGCGCCGTGTGCAGCAGGGAACGGATCTGCTCGATCCCCCTACCAGCCTTCGAATCAGTCGGTTGGAGGGAATCGGCTATCTTGGCAGCGGCAGCTAGGTTGAGGACGGGTGTGCGGAACACCTCCACGTTGCTCTGACGAGTGCGTCGACTGGCAGAACGGTGGTGTTGACGGCGAGCGCCGGACGATTCGCCGACCTCGTGCTCGTTCCGACCAGTCCGGTGGGGACTTTCATGGGAATTTGCCATGAGAACTTCGGCTGCAGGCCCGCGACCCAAGTACTCGGAAGGTAACTCAGTTGGAACTGAGTCCAAGCACTAGGACGGCGGCGCGACCACAACCGACTCGAGGACCGCCACTTGAGAAGACGTGCTCTGTCGCGCCTGGGCGTGTCGCACCCAACGCTGAAGCCGCGAACGGTGGGACCGCTTGTTGCGGCGCGTGACGGGGGCGAAGATCGACACCGGGGCCGATTGCTGGAGAAGAAGGACGCCGCGGGCACCGGCACGGAAGTGCGTAGCCCCGCGACTGGGGAGCGCCTCGACGTCGAGAGGCGCATCCCAAAGCCATGCCGAATCGTCGACGATAAAGGAGAGTGCGCCGAAGAGGATCTCACGACCCATGCTCAAATCTCCACCGGACGACATGATGAAAAGATGAAGTTGCGAACTCGCCGGAAGTCGCTTAGACGCCTGCCCCACGGTGGGCGCCAACTGTCATGGGTATAAGTCTGACAGTAGATGTGTAGGGTACGAAAGGATGGGCAGAGCCTTAGCTACGGCGAGGTTGTATGAGTTCAGGCCCCTCTACGGTGGAGGTAAAAGCCCTACGTCTCAGTGCTCTTGGGAGCTTAGTGTCGAGTGGAATATAAAATTACAGTAAATGCCAACCCCTGCACCAGTGGGGAAGAGCGGCTTATATAGAGTGCGCTGCCTTCCACAACGGCCCGGTGGACAGGGGTGGAGTAGTGGCGAATAAATGCCTACGTTACAGGTAATGTATGCCTTAAATGCTAATAATGGTGTATGAAAACGTATGACCGTTGCCCTCCTGGGAGGTTACGATGTACAAAGTGGAATTCAGTCGGTACGGTAAATATGCTCCGAATGCTCGTCACCGACTGGATGATGGGGATCCTTAGTTCAGTCGGAACTGTCTAAGGGCTTTGCCCTCTATGAAGGGTAGTCCTTGGGTAGGACCTACAGGGCAGGCCTATGACCCTATCCTGGGACTTTAACCCCATCATACGTGTTTCCGAGGTCTGTTCTGGCAGCATTTTTCGTCTTGACCCGTATTTTGACGATTATTTTACAGGTCGGGGCATTATTCAGGGTTGCCAGGATGCTTACTCATAGCAGGTCTCCAATCTTCCAGCCTCCAATCATGTGCTGGTATGTGATTGCCGACGGCGGCTTGGAACGGTGGACGGTGGCTACGGAAGCGTCCTAGACCTAGACCCTCGTATGGCAGCCATACGCAGGCAACACTGTTCGAGCTGATGGATTGCATTTGCATGGCAAATCAAGGATAAATTCACTGTTCCAACCCTAGCTACATAAAGAATTCATAGAATGAACTCGTCCTGAAAATATTTCAGGATCTAACCTTTTTAGAAACATCAGAAATCGTGATGTTGCTGAGGCACCTAGGAACGTCAGTCTACCATGACGTTTCTGATCCATATATAAACGTCAGTCTATGTCGTGTTGTAATGCAAAATAGAAACGTCAGGGCTGTTGGCGGTGCCAGCCCATGCCAAAACGCCATTGCCAATGGCGTTTTAGACATGCATGCATGCAAACTCCAACGAGACTAGCTAGCTACCATGCATGTACTTCCATGAGGGTGGAAACGCCATGCACCCATGGCGTTTGCCTCCTGGCTAGAAACGTCAAGACTTCTGGCGTTTCTGTTTTAAACTGCAACGCGACGTAGATTGACGTTTATATATGAATCGTGAAATTTTTTCGAAACGAGTTTGTTCTATGAATTCTTTACGTAGCCAGGGATGGAATAGTGAAATTGTCCGCAAATCAACCGCACACGGGCAAAGCCACAATGTCACATGGTCTGGGCTTCTTTAGTTTCAGTGCGTTGTTAATCAAGCATGGGCTAATTAACTTCATTACTTTCGGCCATTAGCATAAAAACAGTAATACTCCCCTGGTCGCCCCCATCCTTTGTTGATGTTGTTGTCCGTCAGTCATGACGAGTGAGCCGGATCCATTGTACATTTCTCCTCCATGTTTCATTCACATCATCATTCCGCGTCACTCCTTTTGTTAACATCCATGCATCATTTATACCTACTATCAAAGAACGAAGTGTTTCTGTCCATACATCATAAACCATGAAGTTAACGTAAATTACCCATCATATCACCGATAAGTAATAAAAAAAACATTTCACAGTAAAAAAAAGTCAGACTTGGGTGATCCATGTAGAAACCTCCTATATTATGCTTTCCACGCTGGGAAAACATGCAACACACCCATTTGGGCTAGCTCATGCGCATGCGCATGCGCCTGTTTTTTTAGTTCCGTTTTTATTTTTATTATCAGTTCCATTTTAATTTTCTATTTTAAATAATTTGAACTTTAAATAACTTTTAAACTTTCAAGAAACTGAAAATTTAAATCAACATATTCAAAAAAACATAAAATGTTTGCGAATTTATAAACTGCTTTTGGTTTTTTGTAAGAAATGTACGCGTATACAATAAAATGTTTCAAATTCTGAGAACAATGTTTATAAAAAAAACTCCATAATTCCAAATCAAATTCGATGTATTAAAAGTTATTGAAGACATTCAACAAAATGTTTTCTAATTAAAAAGATGTTAATGCATTTTAAAAATAACCTCATATTTGAAAAATAGTTAATTCCTCTTTTTATATTTTATTTTTTATTTTACTTTTCTGTTACATTTTTGTTTTTTCTACTTTACATAATTTAGAATTACAAAAAACTTTTGCAACTTAAAAAAACTAGGAATTTTGATTTAAAATTTTGATGAAAACATAAAATGTTTGTGAATTCAAGAAAAGCTTGGGATTTTTGTAATTTTTTTGCATATTCCAAAACAATGTCCGTGAATTTAACAATTAGATTAGTGATTCAAAAAATGTTTGTTTATTCAGAAAATTTTCATGCATTTCAAAAGTTATTCGTGAATTTAAAAAAAATCACCAACTTTGGAAAATATGTTCTTCTATTCTAGAATTGTTCGCTAATTTAAAAGAAAATACTTAGGACCCATTCGAAATATAAAACATATTCACGATTTTTAATAAATGTTTGTAAATTGTATAGAAATGTTCTTGTTTTAAAATTCTTCTCATATTTGTAAATATGTTCATGAAGGATCTAAGGTACTCCTATGTAGTTAAACAATAATGCTTCTAAGTCTTTGTGACAATATACCCGTGTGAATTTTGAAAACATTCTTGAAATTCTGAATAATTCTTTGAATTACAAAAAAAATTGACAACCATGATTTGTTTTTTGAAAATGTGAAGATTGCTTCAACTTGTGAATAAATTTAAAAGAAGAAATATTTTCTTGCATTTGTGCATAAAATTTCAAAATCAAGCAATGATGTGTGAACATAATATAGTCATCAGCATTGGAGATTATGATTTCTTTCTCTCGTTGCAACGCCCCTCACGGGAGACCAGGGTTCGATCCCTGGTACTCTCATCTTTTTATTCCCCCTTTTGTCTCCTCCCCCGTCACTTTCATGGGCCGGCGCATGTCTTTATATTTTATTAATTTGATTTGTTTTTTCTTTATTAAATTATTTCGGGATTTCCAAATTTATAAAGTTGTGGGTTTTGAAAAAAATGTTCATGAAATCAGAAAATGTTCGGGAATTCAAAAAAAGGTTTAGGAAATCATAAAATGTTCATGGTTTTCAAAATTGTTTCCATATTATAAGATTTCGAAATACATTCAGCAAATGTAAACATTTCATGATTTTGTAAATGACCATTTATTCAAAACATATGTCTATTAAAATTTTGAAAATGTTCTCAAAAACTCAAATAAATCGTGAGTTTTTTAAAAAAGGTTCTTCGGTTCAAAAATGATCGTTGAGCAAAAAATTATCCACTCATTTCACAAAAAAGATAAGTGGGTATCAATCGAGAAAAATTGATCACATGAACACCGCCGCCATCATTAACGAGGGTGGAAAAAGATAATGTGACAATATGATGGGCTACCATGTTAAAATAGATAAATAGAGGATGTTCATATGTCGGGGTAACGAGCCATACTTATTTGGCTAGGGCGTAATATTTTTGTTTTCCTTGCAACGCACACGCATATTTGCTAGTCATTCCTAAGATAAGCACACGTCTATTACTCACTTGGCGTTTTGCGGGCTTGGAAAAATCTTGACCTTTCTTGCTCGGTTTGCAGAAAATACGCCCGTCGGTGTTGTCTCGTCTCACCGTGGTTCATCATACATGTTCCTCTCACCACCTTGATTACGATCGATTCGAGCTAGCCACAACAGGCGACGACAAACTCCTCATGCACCCGACACCTATGTTCTGTCCTATAGGAGCATCTCTAGCAGATCCCGTATAATGCCTCGATCTGTAAAATAACAGGCAAAATACGGATTTGTGCGAAAAATGCTGCCCAATCAGACCCCGCAAACGCGCCTGTTCCGTAATTTTTTCTAAGGGGCGCGACAAAATCACCTTCTCGACCCGCAAAACGCAGGTTTCCGCCTCGCCTATATGGTGCCTTGTATCCCAAGGAACGGTTGGCGGGACGGACATACAGCCCGCGCCCTTTCCCCACCCCCTTGCGTTGCTGCCCCACCATTGGTCCCGCCAGTCCGACAGCGGCGATTCCGTCAAATCTGCGAGGTGAATCGCGCCGCTCGGGCGCCCCTGCGCTCTTCCGCCGAGCCGCCGCACCGGCTACCCCGGATCCGCCAATCCACCGCTCCGGGAGAGCCACCGTCGGAGATGGAGTTGAGCCTGTGCGAGAAGTTTCTGCTCGAGGATTCATCCGATTCGGATGACTCGGATGTTGAGACGATGCCTCTCACATTTCGCCAGCAGAATTTGGTGATGACCCTTGCCGTGAAGGAGCACGAAGACGAGAACCGAAAGAGGCGGCGAGGATGGATCGTTGGCCGTCTTTGCATTCCTCAAAATCGCCATCTCGGAAACGAGATGCTGATGCAAGACTACTTCGCCGCCAATCCAACATACCCACCGCACCTCTTCCAAAAAGGTACCGTATGTGCAGATCCCACTTTGTAAAAAATGTTCAAGCTTGTGAGGCCAATTGTCGATAATTTACTCAAAGAAGGAATGTCGCGGGCTTGAAGGGATTTAGTGCATATCAAAATATCTCAGCAGCTATCCGGGTAATTTCATACGACATTCCGGCTGATTATACTGATGAGTACCTTCGCATTGGGGAAGATAGTACAATTGAGTCAGTGCGTAGGTTTGCCAAAGTGAAAATTCGTGTCTTTGGTCCTGAATATCTTCGAGCACCGAACAAGGAAGACACAAAAAATTGATGGCATTTAATGAAAGAAGAGGTTGGCCTGGCATGCTAGGAAGCATAGATTGTATGCATTGGACTTGGAAAAATTGCCCCAAAACATGGCGGAGAATGTATTGTGGCAAGTCTCGTGATGCAACAATTGTGCTAGAGGCCGTAGCTTCACAAGATTTATGGATTTGGCATTGCTTTTTTGGTATGCCGGGTACTCTAAATTATATCAATGTGTTGCAACGATCTCATTTGCTTGCTAGGCTTGTTAGTGGTGATGGTCCAACTGGCAACTACACTATTAATGGGCATGAATACACAAAATAATACTATCTTGCAAATGGTATATACCCTTCTGGGCGCACATTTATGAAGAGCATCAAAGACCCCAAAAGTAGGAAAGAGTCTGAATTCGTAAGGGCACAAGAGGCAGCCCGAAAAGACATTGAAAGAGCATTTGGGGTTTTGTAATCTAGGTTTGCCATTGTTCGTGGTCCTGATCGGTTTTGGGACAAGTGATCCTTAAAAAACATCATGACATGTTGTGTTATTCTTCACAATATGATTCTCGAAGATGAGAGAGGCATGAACTTGGAGTTCTTCTATGACAATGTGGGCAGCCGTGTCAAACCAGCTAGAGACCTTAACCAAATTACAACTTTTCTTCAGACCTACACGGAGATTGAAAATACAAACACCCACATTCAACTTCAGAAGGATGTCATTGAGCACCATTGGCAAAGGGCTAGGTAGTAACACATTCCATTTTTCAATTCATTTTCATTTCATTCATGTGTGATCTGTATACTGGACAAATTTTGTATTGGATTATTTAGTTTGCTATGGTGATTTGAATAATTATTGTACTTTGGATGATTACTATATTTGTAATATTGACATTTTACTTATATTGCACATTAGTAATTCTGATTTACAGGGTCTTCGGTTTGCAGGGTCGACGCGGTGCCGCTCGAGCACACCCCGCATTGTCGACCCGTAAAAAAACATCTTGTGAGAATATCCTTTTTTACGGGTCCGGTTTGCGGGATCTGACTCTGTCCGCGCTCGCACCGGCCGGCAAAACCCTTTTTTCATGAACTGTAAACGATCTGTGCGGGTTGGCTTTATACGGGGCCTGCTAGAGATGCTCTAAGAGCATCTACAGCCATACCTTGTAAATCCGGCCCCTCAAACGCCCGTGGACGAGCTTAGACGCGTCCACGTGTACTGACCAGTCACGTCCCAAATTTTCCTCTTCATATCCAACTGTCTCGTATTTCATCCCTTATTTCCATAAAAAGCATGCAGAATATATCCTACGTACTAACTAGTGTAAGCTACTTCCTCGTCGGAGATGTCCTGCGCTGGAGCCTGAGCCGCATGTGCCGCCGCCTGCGCCGCCTCCTGCGTCGCCCGCGCTTCCTCCATCCTATGCCTGGCAACCCTGCCGACTCGAAGCAGATGGAGTTGAGGATGGCCAACTGCTCTGGCCACAGATCGACCACCGTCAGCGCCTCCTCCTCAGTGCGGTCCCAGAAACTCAATCATATGTACTCAACTGAACCTTGTGTAGTGAGGAATATGCATTTGTAGGAGTTTTTATGATTTATGTTTGTTGTAGAATGTTTATTGTGAAAAACTATGTAGTCAATGGACTACACAGCTCATATGTGGCTTCGCCACTGCTCCTTCTCCGGCTCCTGCGGCGGCGCCTCCTCCTCCGACGCATGTGGCTCCTCCTCGGGCTCCTCCCCCATCTCCTGCCCTTCCTTGAAATCCACCTTCGGTTCCATAGGTTGACCCGCTTCCCTTTGGATTCAGACCTGCTAAAGGATGAAGAGACGGTGTTGGGTCGTGTGTTGTCGGCTGCATGGTGGCATGGCTAACGGGCTCGGAGAGAGAACTGCTCAGGTGGCGGCGGAGAGAGGGAGGATACGGATGCGCTAGCACCCAGGAGCGGCGGCCACGCGGCGTTCACACCGCGCCAACAGTCTAGGCGCCCGTTGGACCGTCGGATTTCTCGGCAAGTCCGTGAGGGGCCAAGCTGTCACGTCGACGAGGCGGGCGTGCCCGAGCGCGTCTGGGCTCCTCCATATCCAACCCATATTTAGGCTGGAAATGAGGTACCGGTGAGCCCAGACGTTTGAGGCCGGTTTGAGAGGTCCGTCTAGGTCGAATTTTTGTGACCGGTCAGTGACCGGGCGGTCTGCTCGGCCGTTTAAAAGGGCTTAGGGGATCCGACTGTATATGCTCTAAGTGGTTGTGTTATTATTGTTGACAATGCATGTAGGGTGTTGTTTGGATTCCACTGTCTGGACAAGCTTTTGTGTTAGGGCAGCGATCTGCGCCGGTGGACCGGCACAACGGTACGGCCGGTCCAACCCAGACCGTCGGATGCAGTCAGCCACATCCGTTGGATCTGCGCGCGATCCCACTGAAGGCCTTGAAGCAAAAAAAACATTGCGGCTAATGTTGCAACCTCACCCGACACAGGCACGCACGAGGAAAAGCATAGCCTCCTGCCCCCGCGTTGGCCCGTCCCCGATCAACGGTGATGGCGACCGGATCCGCCAGGTTTTTGTTGTCGGCGGGAGGATTAGCTCGAGGAGGGTCTTCCCCATCTATCACCGGACCTGGGGTTTGCTTCAACCATGTCATACATTTGAAATCAACTACTTGCTGCCATGGATTTGGGCTCAAGCTCTAGGATGAGCTCCGCTGCCGTTCATGGAGGAATCCGTGTGAGGCAGCAAGACGCTGGGGTGATGCAACGGTACGTCAAGACGGGTGTAGGCTTCGAGGATGCAGCACGCCATGGCCGTGATGAGTTTGATCTGGTATGAACCCTAGGTCCTTTCTCTCACAAAAAATAAAAAAAAATGTTGATGTTACATCCATAGTGTTCATTTGCTACATGCAACATAATAATTGTTGCATGCTACAAGCCTTCATGCTACAAGGACTAATTTTTTCCAGTATGAATGAAAACACAAAAAATATGATGCATACTTCTATGCTCCAAGATGTTTGAACCATGTTGGAGGAAATGTTTGTATTTGTGTTTGAACCCTGCTAGCAACAAAAACTTGTTTTGTATTTGTGTTTCACATGCTGCATCCATTATTTTTTATTTATGTTTGGCTTTTTTTCATGGTTTTCAAAGCATTTACTTGAAAATGACTTGGTTGCTTATTTTGTTGCGGAATGTTGCTATGGAACCATCAATTTTTTATGATGACATGCAAAATGCTATGGAGTAAGAAAAACATGACGCCATTTATTTGAATGATCCTCCGGGAATGGATAGTGATGATGAGACCTTGCAGCAGTTCAACATGGTGCAACTAATTGCAATGATCAAGTTAGCGGTAATGATGCCAATGGAAATGCTACAACACTTGTTGATGAACGAGACGAAGATATATCGTCGCAACCAAGTGTTCCCTTTGTTGGAATGCTTTTTGACAATGTTGAAGAAGCACAATGAGTGTACAACGAATATGCATTGAAGATTGGCTTTGGTACTTGAATTGTGACATCGAGACACGGTAGGACAAGAGCCTCGGAGAAGAAGGGCATTCTGATCTATAGAGTTTTTGAGTGCATACACTCCAAGAAAAATCCATCCAAGAATGCGAGTGGCAGCATTTCATACGGTGCTGCAACAAATCATTGTGATGATGCCGACATGAGCTAAGCAGCTAATAACAAATCAGCAAGAAAACAAGCTGGCATCTCTATAGATGTGAGTGACAAGAGGCAAAGAAACAGATTGCAGTGATACAATTGCAAGGCGCATATGGGTGTTAGCCTACGAGACGGAACCTGGGTTGTGACCGTTTTTCAGGCTAATCACACTCACCCTCTGATGTTGCAAAAGAGTTGTCAGTGATTTTGGCGATCTCACAGAAAGATCACGGAAGCGGACATGCAATACATCACTTCGCTGCACTACCGCCACATATCAACAGCAAATGCGATGGGCTTGCTCGGAGATGCACGGTGTTGCGATCCAAGGAGTTTGTCGTATGTTAAGACAGATGCAACGAATGCAAGAGCTAAGCTCCGAAAGGGCATGTCAGAGCATGACTTGGAGCTGACAATCGAGTACTTTAAGAGGAGGCAGGTTGCGAATCCCAACTTCTTCTTCTCCAAGCTAGAGGAAGATGGAGATGTTAGGGCGCTTTTCTGGGTTGACGGGTGAACAAGGGCATTGTACCCAAAGTACAAAGATTGCATCTTTTTTGACACCACATTTTGTACAAATCGCTACAACCTCCCTTTCGCACCGATTGTTGGGATCAACAACCAAACACACATGGTCTGCTTGGGGTGTGCTTTGCTTCCCAATGTGAAGATTGAGATGTTGGCAATGAATAACGAGCATCCATTAAACATCATGACTCATCAAGGCCAAGTAATGGCTACAGCCATCTCCTTGGTGCTCCCAAACTCCACACACAGATGTTGCAAGTGGCACGTCTTCGGGTTGCGAGGACAAAACTTGGGAAGATCTTGGGAAAGGACGAGCCTTTTGCTGAAGCATTCTACGGTTGCATTAATGGTTCACATACCATTGAGGAGTTTGAACAAAGGTGACAACAGATGATTCAATTCTTTGGTTTGTCTGAGAAGCAACATCTCAAAAACATGTGGAAAACCAGGAAGACATGGCCCCTAGTGTACTTTAGGCAGAAGTTATTCCCATTTAATTGAAAGATCCGAGGGGCTAAATTCCTACTTCAAGACCTTGAACCATCATGGAGACTCAGTTTGTACTTTCATTCAGCAATTTGAGCTTTGCCAAGAGCTAATGCTGGACCGTGAGGACAATGCTGGCTTCATCAATGAAACAACGAGGCCACCACTATGGGGAAAGTAAGTCCGAAAAAATTCATGCTGGAAGCTTTTTAAATGTTTTTGGCAGTACAGTTTTGGTTGCAACATTTATTTGAAACATATGTAGCAAACTTTGTTAATGCTGGAAGCTTTTTTATTTACAGTTACAACATTGAAAAGCAAGCAACAAATTTCTATACGATGGAGGTTTTTTCCAAGTTCCAAAAGCTCTTGGCTAAATCAACAAGCTTTGTGCTGCAACATCAAGTCCACGGGGATTCCATAATCTTTCATCTTGTTGCAAATGATGGTGTCAACCCTAAAGTTTACGTTGTGCGAGTTGATCTTGAAGATGAGAGGTACATGTGCAGTTGCAACATGTTTGAGATGTGTGGGTTGATCTGCCCACATATCATCCGTGTCATGGTGCACCTAAACGTGCAAACGATCCCTGCAACTTACATGCTTGAAAGATGGTCCAAGATAACAACTAACGTAGCACCTGATCTTGGTGATGGGCATAGGGCTATGCACTTTGGTGTCCCAACGACAGACACACTCAAGTTTAACTCTCTCTGCAGGAAGTTTGGCAAGCTCGCTTCTAATGCATGCTTTAGTGATGAAGTTATAATTTCGTCTCTGGACTTATTGATCAAGGAAATGATGGGGTTGCTGCAATGAAAGCTAGAGCGAGGGATGGGGTTCCAGGAGCCAGAGAAGCCCAAGGCCATGAAGCCTCTCAACAAGTGCAAGCTTCAACACGTCCAGTTACAGGGTAGCAGGAACCAGCCCCCGTAGGTTTGCAGAACCCACCAAAGTCTGCGAAGAAAGGGAGGCCAAAGGAAAAAAAGAGAAGAGAATGAAGCCACTAAATGAGCTACAAGAAGATGAGATGAGGAAGAAAGCAAAGAAAGACAAAGTGAAAACGAAGAAAGCTCCAAAGACAAGGGGTAATAAGACACCTTGCAATTTTTGTGGAGATGAGGATCACAACGCCAAGAGCTGCAAACTGCTTGTTGATATGCTTGCTCCGAGTGTGGCCAGAAAATTTCTGGATGTCGAAACGGTCCTTACCCTTTAGGATGTTTCAATGAGGAAGAAAAGATGCATTGCTTTGTAACCTTGCTGGATGTAGCGAAGCTGTGTTACCTTCGAGGCCTTTTTCGCTGCTCCCCTAACTCAATTTCGGAGGGCTATTCTTGCCCCGTCAGTTTTTTTATCTTGCCTGTCGTAGCCTATATTCAAGCCCCATATAATCCATATCCAAACCCCTATCATCCATACCGTATAGATACAGTATCTTCCCTTAAAAGAAATCACACGACTCATGTACAGTCTGCCGCTCCATAATACACGCAGCTCCATAAGTGACGCAGCTCCATCACGCAACTTCATCATTCACGCAGTACCCTAGTTGAGGTTCTTTATGAGCTCTATGAATATCGACGTCAGCGATCTCCTCCAACAGCGCACATGGCACCCTCGTGAACTTCCAGTGCTCTTAGATATCACATCCCGCTTCCCTCAATTTCTCTCGCTCGCGGCAACATCGAAGGAATTGCCGCTGTTTTTGTGGTAGTCGTTAACCTAGCGGGGCAGCAACCCGGCGGCGCAAGCGATCGCGGATCTTGTTCATTACTGATGTTGCTCCTCGTCATAGAAAGTGATTACGCCTGCTAATGTGGGTTTCATCCGTCTAGGTTTAACATAGCGTCGGTTGCCTTCGGTTGTGTGCACGACGGCTATCATTATTTGATGTGGCGGCTAACCTAGGTATCTGGCGGTGCAAGTTATCACTAATCTAGTTTCGATAGTGCTGCTCATCACGATGCAAAGTGATCATGACAGATGCCGTGGGTATCTTCCTTACTAGGGTTCACGTACCTTCTCATCAACGATCGTTCTCGAGATGGGGGAGGATCCATCAATTGTCATAGGTCGTTGGCGTCTATTGTGTGCATGATCTCGACGCCCTAGGTTGCGATAGTTTACTTAACGCTCGTAATCCATATGTGTTGTATATTTCATTATAGATGTTGTTTGCACATCTAATGATACTTGTTATGTGGAGTTTGGAGAACTGCTGAAACACTGGATAGATGATTGGTCAGATGATGAAAATTCAGATCGTGGAGACTGGTCAAAGAATGGGAACGAAGGGGGAGATGTTAATGTGAGTGGCATTATCATGTTGTAATATTTTGTGTGGAATTCGACAACATTATATTTATGTATTGAAAATTTATAGATGGACGTGGATAATGATAGTGACGAAAACAACTCCGAGGTCTGGAATGAATATTACATTAGTCAGGTAACAGGAGTGGATTTTTTTGTTGGCATGCAAGTTGTTTTTTTTGGAATATTATATGATAACTAATTATGTATGTGTGTTGAACTTTTCAGCTAATTTCAAGATATCATAATGCTTACGACTATTACGGTGAATCTAACACGGAGACAGGCCTTGAAAACAAATCCGTAGATGCGCCTGATTTTAGGGAGTCGCGGTCGTCGGTCAATATGAGCGAGGTATGTATGAAATCAATGTTGTATGAAAGAAATGTTCAACCATGGAAAATTATTTTCATGGCTATGTTTTGATTGTGTAAGTGACTGAAGATGAGGGGAAAGAGAATGTCCAAGATACTACCCATGCAGATGATAAGAGGGATATGTTCATGAAGATAAGAAAAATGACTTTTATGTCTGAAGCAATTGCGTTCGTTTTCTCCAACAACTATGCTAGAGATAATGGTTTCACTATTAGAAAGGATAAGGTCAGGTATAGCAAAACCGAGTCACATCATATGCGTTTGAGGTGGTATGTTTGTTCCACAAAAGGGAAACGTGACAGCAAGTTGCTAACCAAGGATGTGTTGGAAATATGCCCTAGAGGCAATAATAAAGTGGTTATTATTATATTAACTTGTTCATGATAATCGTTCATTTTCCATGTTATAATTGTATTGATTGAAAACTCAGATACATGTGTGGATACATAGGCAACACAATGTCCCTAGTAAGGCTCTACAAGACTAGCCCCTTGATCAAAGATGGTTAAGATTTCCTAGCCATAGATATGAGTTGTCATTTGATAATGGGCAAGACCCAAACCGTAATAATTGTTGGAAATATGCCCTAGAGGCAATAATAAATTGGTTATTATTATATTTCCTTGTTCATAATAATTGTTTATTATCCATGCTAGAATTGTATTGGTACGAAACTAAAATACATGTGTGGATACATAGACAACACATTGTCCCTAGTGAGCCTCTAGTTGACTAGCTCGTTGATCAAAGATTGTCAATGTTTTCTGGCCATGGGCAAGTGTTGTCACTTGATAACAGGATCACATCATTAGGAGAATGATGTGATGGACAAGACCCAAACTATAAACGTAGCATATGATTGTGTCAGTTTGTTGCTACTGTTTTCTGCATGTCAATGTATGTGTTCCTATGACCATGAGATCATGCAACTCCCGGACACCAGAGGAATACCTTGTGTGTATCAAACATCGCAACGTTACTAGGTGACTATAAAGATGCTCTACAGGTATCTCCGAAGGTGTCTGTTGGGTTGGCATGGATCAAGACTGGGATTTGTCACTCTATGTGACGGAGAGGTATCTCGGGGCTCACTCAGTAATACAACATCACAATAAGCATTGCAAGCAATATGACTAAAGAGTTAGTCACGGGATCTAGTATTACGGAACGAGTAAAGAGTCTTGCCGGTAACGAGATTGAACTAGGTATGGAGAAACCGACGATCGAATCTCGAGCAAGTAACATACCGAAGGACAAAGGAAACAACATACGGGATTAACTGAATCCTTGACCTAGAGGTTCAATCGATAGAGATCTTCGTACAATATGTAGGAGCCAATATGGACATCCAGGTCCCGCTATTGGTTATTGACCGTAGAATGTCTCAGGTCATGTCTGCATAGTTCTCGAACCCACACGGTCTACACACTTAAGGTTCGGTGACGTTTCGGTATAGTTGAGTTATAGGTGTTGGTGACCGAAGGTTGTTAGGAGTCCCGAATGAGATCTTGGACGTCACGAGGAGCTCCATAATGGTCCTGAGGTAAAGATTGATATATAGGAAGTCCTGATTTGGTCATCGGAAAAGTTTCTGGCTCATCGGTAGTGTACCGGGAGTGTCGGGAGGGTACCGGGGACCATCGGGAGGGGTGTCACGTCCCGAGGGGCCTCATGGGCTGTGGGAGGAGACAAACCAGCCACTAGTGGGCTGGCCTAAGCTCCCACTAAGTCCCATGAGGTTTGAGAAGGAAAAAACCCAAAGGTGGAAGAGGAGGAAAGGGTTTCCAAGTGGAGAAGAGGAATCCTAGTCATGGTAGGATTGCAGTAGGACTCCTCCACCTCCAATTTCGGCCAAACCTTGAGGGTTTGAGGCTGCCTCCTCCCCTCCCTCCCTCCTATATATACTAGAGGAATTAGAGGAAGCCCTATTCCTAATTGCCACGTGCTCCCTCTACTTCATCTAGATCGGTTTCTCCTCTAGTCTAGTTCGGCGGTGCTTAGGTGAAGCCGTGCTGGATTAGTTCACTACCACCACCACCACCACGCCATCGTGCTGGAGAACTCAGCTACCTCTCCGCCCCTCTTGCTGGATCAAGAAGACGGGGATCGTCATCGAGCTGTACGTGTGCTGAACGCGGAGGTGTCGTCCGTTCGGCACTAGATCGAGATGGATCGTGATGGGATCGCAGGACGTATTGTGATGAGATCGCGGGGCGGGCTGTGATTTGAATCACGAAGATGTTCCACTACATCAACCGTGTTATATACGCTTCCGCTTAGCGATCTACAAGGGTATGTAGATTCACTCTCCCCTCTCGTAGATGATCATCACCATGGATAGGTATTGCGTGTGCATAGGAAATTTTTTGTTTCCCATGCTACGTTCCCCAACAGTGGCATCATGATCTAGGTTCATGCCTAAATGACATCTCGAGTAGTACACAAAAGAGTTTGTGGGCGTTGATGTTCACTTTGCTGCCCTCCTTAGTCTTTTCTTGATTCGGCGGCATTGTTGGATTGAAGCGGTCCTGACCAACTTTACTCGTACGCTTACGAGAGGCCGGTTTCATCGACTGACATGCAACTTGTTGCATAAAGATGAATGGCGGGTGTCTGTTTCTTCAACTTTAGTTGAATTGGATTTTACTGAGGCGGTCCTCAGAGAAGGTTACATAGCAATTCGCATATCACCGTTGTGGCTTTGCGTAAGTAAGATGCAATCATACTAGATACCCACATCAACCACGTAAAACATGCAACAACAAATTAGAGGACGTCTAACTTGTTTTTGCAGGGTATGCTTGTGATGTGATATGCACAATGACATGATATGATATATTGGATGTATGAGATGATCATGTTGTAATAGTTTAATATCAACTTGTACGTCAATGCTACGACAACCGGCAGGAGCCATAGGGTTGTCTTTAAATTTATTTTGCGCTTGCAAATGCTCTTGATATATCGCTAGGAAGTAGCTTTAGTAGTAACAGCATAGATAGCGCGACTAGCTCGATGGTAGCACGATGATGGAGATCGTGATGTTGGAGATCATGGTGCGGCGCCGGTGGCGATGGAGATCATGTCGGTGCTTTGGTGATGGAGATCAAGAAGCACAAGTTCATGGCCATATCATGTCACTTTTGATTTGCATGTGATGTTAATCCTTTTATGCACCTTATTTTGCTTAGGACGACGGTAGCATTATAAGGTGATCCCTCACTAAAATTTCAAGATAAAATTGTGTTCGCTCCGAATGTGCACCGTTGCGATAGTTCGTTGTTTCAAGACACCACATGATGATCGGGTGTGATAGACTCAATGTTCACATACAACGGGTGTAAAATAGTTGCACACGCGGAACACTCGGGTTAGACTTGACGAGCCTAGCATGTACAAACATGGCCTTGGAACACAAGAGACCGAAAGGACGAGCATGAATCATATAGTTGACATGATTAACATGGAGATGTTCACCATTGAAACTAATCTCAACTCATGTGATGATCGGACTTGAGTTAGTGGATTTGGATCATGCGCCACTGATACTTCCCAAACGTATCTATAATTTCTGCTTGTTTCATGATCTTTTGGGTGACATTTTTATATGTTTTGCTACACTTTTATATTGTTTTACAAATATTTGGACTAACCTACTAACTCAGTGCACCCAGTGCCAGTTTCTGTCTGCTGATGTCTTTTTCGCAGGGGCTTTTACCCAATTTTTCGAAGCCCGAAAAAATCCAGAAAAATATATAAAAAAACAGCGAAACAGAAGCTTCGGGATCACCGAAGGAGGGCCAGAGGGGGGCCAGGGGTCTCCCAGGCGGCCTGCTGGCGCGGCCTGGCCCTAGGTCGCGCCAGGAGGTCGCCTGGGTGGGGTCCACCTTCTCCGGTGCACTCCTTTGGCCTATATTTAGTGTTCCGTGAGGAAACCCTCGCAGACTTTCTGGAATCGCGGATTTCTCCATCGTTCCGCCGCCGCAGCGCTTCCGAGATCGGGAGCGTGAGGAGACCTCTTCCCGGCACCCTGTCGGAGGGAGGATGGACCTCCGAGAGCTTCTCCACCACCATCGGCGCCTCCTGGATGTACCGTGAGTAGTTTCCCTTGGACCATGAGTCCATGACCAGTAGCTATGTGATGTCTTCTCTCCAATCTTGTGCTTCAATGGTTAGTCCTTGTGAGCTGCCCTACATGATCATGTCATCTATGTAATTCTCTTGCTATTGCTATGCTCGGTTTGTTGGGATCCGATGGATTATGAGATTATGTTCAGATTGTTATGAGTTATATATTTGATTATCCTTTTACATTATGTTCCTTAGTGATTCATGCATGTTCTCCGTTGTTTTTTATTGCTTTGGCCAAGTAGTAGATCGTAACTCCAAGAGGGAGCGTTATGCATGATTGTGGGTTCGGGCCCCTCGATGTCTAGCTTGAGTGACAAAAACATGAGACTAGGGGATGTGCTTGTTGCCACCAGGGAAAAAAGAACGGTGCTTGTGACCACGGTTGCAAGGATTGTTTACCTTACACATAGTTCGTTAATGCAGTTGTCCGTTGCTTTGAGTTTACAATTTGGGTGGGGCTCGCAGCTTAATACCGGAGAGATGTTCCGGATAGATATCTCAAGGTGGATGATTAGTAAGTAGATGCTGATGAATAAACGGTCTACTTGTCTCGGCGTATTGCCCATTACTATTGATCCTCTAATTATCAAGGAGCATAATTAGCATTGCGGTGCGATCATAATTCTGTCAATTGCCCAAATGTAATTTGTTTACCCTAGCATAGTTTTTTATCGTCTTTTGGGAGAGAGACATCAGTAGTGAACGTCATGTTACTCCGGTCCATATCACCATCATTGTTTACACCTCCATCATTTACCACTTTATTTACTTTTCCTTTGCAATCACTATTACCTTCCCGCTTGTGTTTTGATCCTTTGCAAACTACAAGGCCGGAGAGATTGACAACCTCTCTGTACTCGTTGGGAGCAAAGTTATTTCTTGTGTGTGCAGGTCCACGTCTTCTGCTAGCGCCAGGGTGGAAGACACCTACTTGTTGAGCCTAGGAGTCCTTCTGGTTCGATAAACCTTACAGTCTTCGTGTAAGGGAAATTTGCTGCTGACTACACCTCCACCTTCCACTTGGGGTATCCAACGAGGGGCGAGAAGTATATACATCACCTCGTCATCAGCCACTCGAATGACTAGAGGGATATCTATTTGAGTGGGAGTTCTTAATTAATATGATTAATTGAACTCATTATCATGAACATAGTCAAAAGGTCTTCGCAAATTATGTTGTATTTTGTGCTGTAGATCTACTGTTTTAGATATGTTCCTAGAGAAAATTTAGTTGAAAGTTGATAGTAGCAATTATGCGGACTGGGTCCGTAAACTGAGGATTGTCCTCATTGCTGCGCACAAGGCTTATGTCCTTAATGCACCGCTCGGTGTGCTGAACCTCGATCGTTGTTTGTGGATGCTGCGAACATCTGACATACATGTTTTTGATGACTACGTGATAGTTCAGTGCGTAATGCTCAACGTCTTAGAATTGAGGCACCGAAGACGTTTTGAACGTCACGGAACATATGAGATGTTCCAAGAGATGAAATTGGGATTTCTTGCTCGTGCCCTTGTTGAGAGGTATGAGACCTCCGTCAAGATTATTTGTCTACAAAGTAAGGGAGAAAAGCTTAATTGTTGAGCATGTACTCAGATTGTCTGAGTGTTGTAATCACTTGAATCGAGTGGGAGTTAATCTTCCAAATGAGATAGTGATGGTTCTCCAAAGTCACTGCCACCAAGCTACTGGAGCTTCGTGATGAACTATAACATATCAGGGATAGAGATGATGATCGTTGAGTTATTCGTGATGTTTGACACCGCGAAGGTAGAAATCAAGCAGAAGCATCAAGTGTTGATGGTTAGTAAAACCACTAGTTTCGAGAAGGGCAAGGGTAAGAAGGGATACTTCATGAAAGGCAAACCAATTGCCGCTCTAGTGAATAAACCCAAGGTTAAACCCAAACCAGAGACCAAGAGCTTCTTTTATGAGGGGAATGGTTACTGGAGCGGAACTACCCTAGTTACTTGGTAGATGAGAAGGCTGGCGAAGTCGACAAAAATATATTGGATATACATGATATTGAGGTGTACTTTACTAGTACTCCTAGTAGCACTAGGATATTAGATACCGGTTCGCTTGCTAAGTGTTAGTAACTCGAAATAAAAGCTACGGAATAAACGAAGACTAGCTAACGGTGAGGTGACGATATGTGTTGGAAGTGTTTCCAAGGTTGACGTGATCAAACATCGCACGCTCCCTCTACCATCGGGATTAGTGTTAAACCTAAATAATTGTTATTTGGTGTTTGCGTTGATCATAGACATGATTAGATTGTTTTTATCACAATACGGTCATTCATTTAAACAGAATAATGGTTACTCTGTTTATTTGAATAATACCTTCAATGGTCTTGCCCCTAAAATGAATGTTTATTGAATCTCGATCGTAGTGATACACATGTTAATAATATTAATGCCAAAAGATACAAAGTAGTAATGATAGTACCACTTACTTGTGGCACTGCCACTTGAGTCATATTGGTAAAAACGCATGAAGAAGCTCCATAGTGATGGATCTTTGGACTCACTCGTTATTGAAAAGTTTGAGACATGCGAACCATGTCTATTAGTATAAATGCATGAAGAAACTCCATGCAGATGGATCGTTTGGACTCACTTGATTTTGAATCACTTGAGACATGCAAATCATACCACATGGGCAAGATGATTGAAGGCCTCGTTTTCCAGTGAGATGGAACAAGAAAGTAACTTGTTGGATGGCGGCCGGATCCGCCGGGTTTTTGTTGTCGGCGGAAAGATTAGCTCGAGGAGGGTCTTCCCCATCTATCACCGGACCTGGGGTTTGCTTCAACCATGTCATACATTTGAAATCAACTACTTGCTGCCATGGATTTGGGCTCAAGCTCTAGGATGAGCTCCGCTGCCGTTCATGAAGGAATCCGTGTGAGGCAGCAAGACGCTGGGGTGATGCAACGGTACGTCAAGACGGGTGTAGTCTTCGAGGATGCAGCACGCCATGGCCGTGATGAGTTTGATCTGGTATGAACCCTAGGTCCTTTCTCTCACAAAAAATGGAAAAACAAATGTTGATGTTACATCCATAGTGTTCATTTGCTACATGCAACATAATAATTGTTGCATGCTACAAGCCTTCATGCTACAAGGACTAATTTTTTCCAGTATGAATGAAAACACAAAAAATATGTTGCATACTTCTATGCTCCAAGATGTTTGAACCCTGTTGGAGGAAATGTTTGTATTTGTGTTTGAACCCTGCTAGCAACAAAAACTTGTTTTGTATTTGTGTTTCACATGCTGCATCCATTATTTTTTATTTATGTTTGGCTTTTTTTCATGGTTTTCAAAGCATTTACTTGAAAATGACTTGGTTGCTGATTTTGTTGCGGAATTTTGCTATGGAACCATCAATTTTTTATGATGACATGCAAAATGCTATGGAGTAAGAAAAACATGACGCCATTTATTTGAATGATCTTCCGGGAATGGATAGTGATGATGAGACCTTGCAGCAGTTCAACATGGTGCAACTAATTGCAATGATCAAGTTAGCGGTAATGATGCCAATGGAAATGCTACAACACTTGTTGATGAACGAGACGAAGATATATCGTCGCAACCAAGTATTCCCTTTGTTGGAATGCTTTTTGACAATGTTGAAGAAGCACAATGAGTGTACAACGAATATGCATTGAAGATTGGCTTTGGTACTTGAATTGTGACATCGAGACACGGTAGGACAAGAGCCTCGGAGAAGAAGGGCATTCTGATCTATAGAGTTTTTGAGTGCATACACTCCAAGAAAAATCCATCCAAGAATGCGAGTGGCAGCATTTCAGACGGTGCTGCAACAAATCATTGTGATGATGCCGACATGAGCTAAGCAGCTAATAAAAAATCAGCAAGAAAACAAGCTGGCATCTCTATAGATGTGAGTGACAAGAGGCAAAGAAACAGATTGCAGTGATACAATTGCAAGGCGCATATGGGTGTTAGCCTACGAGACGGAACCTAGGTTGTGACCGTTTTTCAGGCTGATCACACTCACCCTCTGATGTTGCAAAAGAGTTGTCAGTGATTTTGCCGATCTCACAGAAAGATCATGGAAGCGGACATGCAATACATCACTTCGCTGCACTACCGCCACATATCAATAGCAAATGCGATGGGCTTGCTAGGAGATGCACGGTGTTGCGATCCAAGGAGTTTGTCGTATGTTAAGACAGATGCAACGAATGCAAGAGCTAAGCTCCGAAAGGGCATGTCAGAGCATGACTTGGAGCTGACAATCGAGTACTTTAAGAGGAGGCAGGTTGAGAATCCCAACTTCTTCTCCAAGCTAGAGGAAGATGGAGATGTTAGGGCGCTTTTCTGGGTTGACGGGAGAACAAGGGCATTGTACCCAAAGTACAAAGATTGCATCTTTTTTGACACCACATTTTGTACAAATCGCTACAACCTCCCTTTCGCACCGATTGTTGGGATCAACAACCAAACACACATGGTCTGCTTGGGGTGTGCTTTGCTTCCCAATGTGAAGATTGAGATGTTGGCAATGAATAACGAGCATCCATTAAACATCATGACTCATCAAGGCCAAGTAATGGCTACAGTCATCTCCTTGGTGCTCCCAAACTCGACACACAGATGTTGCAAGTGGCACGTCTTTCGGGTTGCGAGGACAAAACTTGGGAAGATCTTGGGAAAGGACGAGCCTTTTGCTGAAGCATTCTACGGTTGCATCAATGGTTCACATACCATCGAGGAGTTTGAACAAAGGTGACAACAGATGATTCAATTCTTTGGTTTGTCTGAGAAGCAACATCTCAAAAACATGTGGAAAACCAGGAAGACATGGCCCCTAGTGTACTTTAGGCACAAGTTATTCCCATTTAATTGACAGGTCCGAGGGGCTAAATTCCTACTTCAAGACCTTGAACCATCATGGAGACTCAGTTTGTACTTTCATTCAGCAATTTGAGCTTTGCCAAGAGCTAATGCTGGACCGTGAGGACAATGCTGGCTTCATCAATGAAACAACGAGGCCACCACTATGGGGGAAGTAAGTCCGAAAAAATTCATGATGGAAGCTTTTTAAATGTTTTTGGCAGTACAGTTTTGGTTGCAACATTTATTTGAAACATATGTAGCAAACTTTGTTAATGCTGGAAGCTTTTTTATTTACAGTTACAACATTGAAAAGCAAGCAACAAATTTCTATACCATGGAGGTTTTTTCCATGTTCCAAAAGCTCTTGGCTAAATCAACAAGCTTTGTGCTGCAACATCAAGTCCACGGGGATTCCATAATCTTTCATCTTGTTGCAAATGATGGTGTCAACCCTAAAGTTTACGTTGTGCGAGTTGATCTTGAAGATGAGAGGTACATGTGCAGTTGCAACATGTTTGAGATGTGTGGGTTGATCTGCCCACATATCATCCGTGTCATGGTGCACCTAAACGTGCAAACGATCGCTGCAACTTACATGCTTGAAAGATGGTCCAAGATAACAACTAACGTAGCACCTGATCTTGGTGATGGGCATAGGGCTATGCACTTTGGTGTCCCAACGACCGACACACTCAAGTTCAACTCTCTCTGCAGGAAGTTTGGCAAGCTCGCTTCTAATGCATGCTTTAGTGATGAAGTTATAATTTCGTCTCTGGACTTATTGATCAAGGAAATGATGGGGGTTGCTGCAATGAAAGCTAGAGCGAGGGATGGGGTTCCAGGAGCCAGAGAAGCCCAATGCCATGAAGCCTCTCAACAAGTGCAAGCTTCAACACGTCCAGTTACACGGTAGGAGGAACGAGCCCCCGCAGGTTTGCAGAACCCACCAAAGTCTGCGAAGAAAGGGAGGCCAAAGGAAAAAAGAGAAGATAATGAAGCCACTAAATGAGCTACAAGAAGATGAGATGAGGAAGAAAGCAAAGAAAGACAAAGTGAAAATGAAGAAAGCTCCAAAGACAAGGGGTAATAAGACACCTTGCAATTTTTGTGGAGATGAGGATCACAACGCCAAGAGCTGCAAACTGCTTGTTGATATGCTTGCTCCGAGTGTGGCCAGAAAATTTCTGGATGTCAAAACGGTCCTTACCCTTTAGGATGTTTCAATGAGGAAGAAAAGATGCATTGCTTTGTAACCTTGTTGAATTATATTTCTGTGATAGAATGCAATGTATTACTACATGTGTGAATTTAAAAAGATTTCAAAATTCATAAGTTTGTGAAGCTATGTTTTTTCGTTGAATGATGAATACTAAGTTTGTTGCAATGGTTGCACGGTTTTTTAAAGTTGAAAATCATTACGGAAAAAGTAGTCTTGCTTGTAACAAATGTAGTCAGTAGTTGTAGCAAACACATATAGTAGTTGAAGCTTTTTGTTTGTATGATGCAACCGTACATGATTATTGTTGTGTTGGGACGACTAAAGCTCGCCGGCGAGCTTGGCGCCGCTCATCCCTGGTGTGCAGCTTGCAACAAAAAATCAAGCATCGGGGGACATGCCCAGTGCTACAACCCATGACCAAAAAAGCTACAATTGGCGACCGGAAAAGTTACAACCTAGTACGAAAAAAGTTTCAACGTGGTATGACAAAAGCTATAGCTGATGTTGTTGCTCCACCAAGCTCCCAGTCTTTGGCTGTGGAACAAAATTTTGGAGTGTATGTGTAATGGTTGTAAACATGGATGAAGCTTTTTTTTGTCAGCTTGAAGCAAATAATTTGCGAAAAAGTAGCACTACAGTTATTACATGATAATGATGTTTGCAGAAAAACATTTTAAGAAAGGTGTACTGTTGAAGATTTTATAGATTATGCTTCTGGCAAATATGTTAAAATATACACTAAAAGGTTCAGCAATGGACAAGTGTTGTATTCATCGTGCAAAGATGTTGGCACCAAAATGCTTCATCAAAATTGAGACTTACAAACTAAAACAAGTACCATTGGTTCATACATGCCGCAAACAAAACAAAGTTCGATGGAATTATCATTCTTTACATACCATTAGTCCTATCAAGATGCTACCATTTGAGACATTATCTAGACCTAATGAAAAAGCTTGTTCGCCTTGAACCATCCTGAAATCAGTCTGCCAACTCTTCCCTGAATGCCAGCTCCATTGAGGCTGTGTTTAGTGGGTGATGGACCAGGTTGTACGCTCATTCCATGCGGTACCGTGCAATGTCTTCGTGTAAACATGAAAGGTTGAGAAGCAGTTTGTTACTTGCTATTCTTTTGCTGCATAGGTTTTGAACAAACAAATAACTAGATTTAACAAAAATAGAGAATACAACAAAGATAAAATGGATACCTGCTCAAACCCTTTCATTTCCTTTCCATCAAAGTTCTCCACACACTTGACACAAAAGAAACCACAATCACACTTGTGAGTTAAATGAAAAATATGACAATCCCGTATATAGTGAAAACATCCAACTTGTTTCAAAGGAACACATGGTTCAAGCATAGGAAAAACTCACAGGTTATTTTGCTTTGGATAGTCTTCTAGATCAGCCCGGGTGAAGGATGCAACATTTACATTAAATGCATCACACTCTTGTGTGAGGGTTGTAAAGTTTGTGATCTACCACCAAAAACACACACACAAAATTTTGGAATAACATATAAAACAATTAAAAGATGACACAAGGAAATTTATAGTAGATGGAGCGAAGGCATACACAACTATAAAAGAGAGAAAGAGTTGACCAGGTTGTTTGCCTGCTTCTTCAAGGGAGATGGTTTTTCTTTTGCATTAAGTGAGTCGAATACATTCCATTGCTTGTGAAGCAAGTTTGTGCAAACAACTATCCAATGACGTTCATGAACAATGGCGGACCAGAGCTGAAAATGCAAAAGAAGGCTGTTAGAGCATATATCTCCATATGTGGTTTTGGTAATTGATGACAATTCCTATGGACTAATGGTTGCCTTAAGTTACATTTATAGGATTTGTCCATAGGCACTTCTTGAAGTCCATCTATTGGGTTCAAGGAGTTTATGTGATGACCAAGATGGTATTCAAGGTATTATCCAAAGAATGGTCATAGAGACACATGGTTGATCAAGATCTCACACAAAGAGTAAATCAAGATGATCAACACACAAAGCGTACAAGATGTACCGAGAGGGATCAAGTGATCCCATGGTATGGTAAGCATTGTCCATTACGTGTTTGTGTACTAACCCATGGTCTTCGTGAGAGTTCTATGTGGGGGTTAGGTGTGTTTCCATGGGCTTGCGTCAAAGGGAAGATCTCATACAACCCATGAAGTATGACGTCAAGTTGTGATCGTCATCAAGATTGCGATGTGCAAGTTCAAGTGGATAAGCACGAAGATATCATGCTTGAAGCTTGCTGTCCATTGTGGTGGCAATGGACTTGTGAAGATATGCTGAAGAGTGGATCACCCATAGTGAGTATGGGGAGCAATCAACTAGTCTTCATCAAGCCAACGCAATCAATAAAGGTGGTCCATCTTGAGGAAGCCAAGATCATCATCATCTAGCTCAAGAGGACGAGGTGCAAGGTATAGGTTTGCCCTTGATAGGTTTTCTGTTTAGGATAGATTGTTGTACTATCAAGGGGGGCTCTCAAGTGATTAGCTTGATCATATCGTTCGTTGAGAGCTCAAACCATTTGCATCCTTGCATCATACTTCTTGGTTCTTATTTAGTGTTTCTCTTTGTGAGTTTTAGAGCTTATGGTCACCTTCATGACAAGCTCGAGTTCATCGAAAACGGAGTCCATATGCAACTACTATGATGTTTTCGATGTTGGAGTTTTTGCCGGTTCTTCATTCATACAGATCGCTGTTTGGATAGCCCTTGTCGTCTTGAATCCAACAAGCTTGGGTTTGCTCGATTCGGAGCTCGTATGCGAAAGTTATGGATGTTTCAGTGGCGAGCGGTAGTACCGCTGGACCTAGCGATAGTACCGCTAGAGCTGGCGGTAGTACCGCTGGCCCTAGCGGTAGTACCGCTAGAGCTGGCGGTAGTACCGCTGTGCTGGCGGTAGTACCGCCCCTGGTCAGCGGCAGTACCGCTCCAGGAGCTTAGTACCGCCTTCCTAGCGGTTGTACTTCGTCGGACCTTTTTGCGAAGACTTTATTGGCGGTGGTTGGCCCGGTAGTATCTTTGCGCTACCATGGGCTCAGTGGTAGTACCGCTGCAGCCAGCGGTAGTACCGCTAGAGGGTCAACGGTAGTACCGCTGGAGCCAGCGGTAGTACCGTTGGAGTCGGGCTGTAAGTGGGGTAACGGTGTGATTCTTCCCCCAACTATATAAAGGGGGTCTTCTTCCCCCTTGGTCGTATCTATCCGTTGAGCTCTTGTTCTACCTCCATTGTTGACATTCATAGAGCTTGCTTACTCTCAATCCCTCCAATGATTCTTGCTTGTTCTTGAGGGAAAAGAGGGAGGAGATCTAGATCCACATCTCCACCAATCACTTTCTCCTCTATGTGAGGGGAACCCCTTGGATCTAGATCTTGGAGTTCTTTGTGAGCTCCTTGTTCTTCCTCTCATATTTCTCCATAGCTTTCGTTGTTGTGGAGGGATTTGAGTGTGAGGGACTTGACCACTTCGTGTGTTCTTGCCATTGCATTGGTTGCATCGGTTTGAGTTCTCCGCGGTGATACGTGGAAGTGAAGTTTGAGAAGCTTATTACCTTTGGTACTTAGTACCCTAGATATTGTTCTTCGTGGATGCTTTGGCGTCCTAGAAGCTTGGTG
This sequence comes from Hordeum vulgare subsp. vulgare, assembly GCF_904849725.1. NCBI lineage: Eukaryota > Viridiplantae > Streptophyta > Magnoliopsida > Poales > Poaceae > Hordeum > Hordeum vulgare. Next base: position 594,023,647 of record NC_058521.1, read on the forward strand.
GTGTCTCGGAGCTCAATCATTGTGGTGTGAAGCTCCGGGCAAGCGTCGGGGTCTCCAATTAGGTTGTGGAGATTGCCCCGAGCAATTTGTACGGGTACCGGTAACCGCCCCCAAGGGTTGCCACGTGTATGGGTTCGGTGACCGCCCCCAAGGTTTGCCATTTGTACGGGTTCGGTGACCGCCCTCAAGGGTCCCTTAGTGGAATCACGGCATCTTGCATTGTGCGAGGGCGTGAGGAGATTACGGTGGCCTTAGTGGCATCTTGGGGAGCATTGTGCCTCCACATTGCTCCAATGGAGATTAGCATCCGCAAGGGTGTGAACTTTGGGATACATCATCGTCTCCGCGTACCTCGGTTATCTCTTACCCGAACCCTTTACTTATGCACTTTACTTTGTGATAGCCATATTGTCTCTTCTCATATATCTTGCTATCACTTAGTTGTTTATCTTACTTAGCATAAGTTGTTGGTGCACATAGGTGATCCTAGTTGTTTGAGGTTTTGTGCTTGACATATTAAACGTTAGTTTTATTCCGCATTTGTTCAAGCCTAAACCTTAATTATTTTAAAGCGCCTATTCACCCCCCCCCCCCTCTAGGCGACATCCACGTCCTTTCAAAGGCAAAGGTACTCAGAGCATAAACAAAAACTGTTACGTGCGTCGCATCGCTGGACACAAATTTGAAATTATTTGTGCTATGAAAACAAAAATGGCTTGCGGGACTTACGAGGTCGTATTTTTGAACCTTGAACTTAGTCACAACCCTTTCAAGCTTAGCCATGAGAGCATTTGGTTGGAAAATTGATGGGTCTTGCTTCAGTAGAGACTACTTGAAAATAGCAACAAAAAGGATTAATGTCTGATGGATGCAAAGTGAAAAAGCATGAAGCATTTCTTTGTTTTTTACAAAACTTATCGCCCCATATACTGAGAAGAAGTATTTTTGACAACCCTATTGTTTGTTGCATAAGATGCGATATTGAGTTGCTCGATACACAGAGACACGACCTCATCATTCATGTCCCCGTCGGGCTTCAAGCATGAAAGAAACTTCTTGTACCCAACATAAAATGCACCTATTTTGATAAAGGTTTCCTGGTACCATAGTTGCAAGCAAATGAATAATTTGTTCCAACAACTCAAATTAAGACACTAGATAGGGGGATAGGAAGCTCATGGTAGTTAATTGGGTTTTAACCTCCTTAGTGGTTTCCCATGCGTAATATACTTTTCATAAAGTGCTTTAACTTTATCTTCTTTAACTTCGACCTTGTGCTTCTTTCCCTTGGGTTTGATAGCTGGCACTTTAGCCATCATCTTCTTCCTAGTGTTCTTGTTGTGTGTGCTAGGGCCACTGCCGACATCAATGGGCTGCTCGTCCGCAACGCCCATTGTTTGAGTTGCAACAAGAAGACATCTAAGTATTGGGGGGAACGGGGTAAGCTAGGAGGTATTTATGAGAATTTGTTGGAATCACACAAACACAATAATAACATAAAAAAAGATGCAAACATGAAACACGGTGCTCAAAAAGAGAAATGATGATGAAGGTAGGAAGCATACTGGGATAGTAGGGCTTCCATCATCATGTGAGACAAGGAACACAGAGATCTTGGGGTCCAGAAGGTTTCATGTTCTGTTACTGTTTCTAGGCTCGCCCATGCCATGCATCAACTCGTAGTCTTCGGAACCCTTTGGGAACAACTCACATGAAGGCTCGTCATCCCAAACACCGGTTGTTGCACTCCGGGGTGCATCATGGAATAGAGGGGGGGATCCGAGGTGGCACGTCTCCTTCCACCTCCATACTCACTCTTTCTTGCTCACGAGTTTGACCAACATCTTTTGCAACTTCTTGGTTTTTCTCCGGCTCCCCAGGAACTTCATCTTTGTTCATCACAATGTCGGTAGCCGTACCTCCATCTTGATCACCAATGCATGCAGTTGCAGCTTAAGCATCCTTCTCCTTCTCACGAGCTTCGTCCATGGTAGGTGTTGCAGCTTCAACTTCATCTTGAGCATCCTTCTCTTTCTCACGAGCCTCGTCCATGGTAGGTGTTGCAGCTTCAGCTTCATCTTGAGCAACCTTCTCTTTCTCACGAGCTTCATCCATGGTATTAGCGATGGCATCTCCCACGTCACGAAGCATAGCGGCCATCCGGTTGGATTGCAATCCCTTTAAACTCTGCCCAAACTTGCCTGTTGCATCATCAACCCCCATTGAGAAAAACTCCTTGTGCTTGTCATACAATGTTTGGAACTGAGCTGGTACCTACCAAAAAGGCATGTGTTTCGAAAATTCGTCATTTAACATGTATCTTGAAACAAAAAATAATGCATGCAACTTTTGTAGAAAAATTACCTCAAGAACATCCATGCTAGGGAATGGTTGTTGTAGCCAATCATCGAACGATGAGGATAAATTTGGTTGAACTCAACATTTGCTTGAGCCTCAGGTACTTCATTTTGATTTCCTTGGCCATTAGCTGCTTCAACACCAACCCACCTACCCGGTGGCTGCTTCAGGATCAACTCCTGGAGCAATAACCTCAACATACGATGTGTTGCACAAAGTCCGAAACTAGGAACAAAAAGAAATAGAAAATCATGAAGAAGAATAAATTGGTTGCCATGCTGAGATGGAAGCAAACCTATGATGCATAAAAAACAATAGCTAGAAAACACATATATGCACACGCTAAAAAAACTGAAAATATGTGCAACATACAAAAAAGTAGCTAACAACAAAAAATCTGAAACTGACAGTCTTTCTAGTAAAATATTTCCTACTGTTATCTGCTAATATGATTTTACAACCATAGTGTTCATTTTCTACAACTAGCATACCAATTTACTACATGATGCATCCATAGTGTTCATTTGCTACAACCAGCATACTAATTTGCTACATGCTGCATCCTAATTGATGCATCCATAGTGTTCATTTGCTACAACCAGCATACTAATTTGCTACATGCTGCATCGTAATTGTTGCATCCATTGTGTACATCCATATGATGAATTACTATGACATGCTCATTAACAAACCAGACGTATGACATGAAGGAACATAAATGGGATAAAGAAAAAAAATACTTGTGCATGCTTCCCATAGAAAGGCTGGACAAGAGTAAGCTTGTTCTTGTCAACTTTATCCACCCAGTCGAAATCCTTTTGACAAACATAACATATCCTTGGCACCAAATAATCTATGACATGCTCATTTGGGAGGCTGGGCGGGATATCGAGATGATCCATGTATATAATCTGCATAGCAACCGACAACAAACAAGAATGAATGCAAAGCTATACAGATGTTGTCCTGAATCCAACAAGCTTGGGTTTGCTCGATTCGGAGCTCGTATGCGAAAGTTATGGTTGTTTCAGTGGCGAGCGGTAGTACCGCTGGACCTAGCGGTAGTACCGCTGGCCCTAGCGATAGTACCACTGTGCTGGCGGTAGTACCGCCCCTGGTCAGCAGTACTACCGCCTTCCTAGTGGCTGTACTTCGTCGGACCTTTTTGCGAAGCCTTCTTGGCGGTGGTTGGCCCGGTAGTATCTTTGCGCTACCATGGGCTCAGCGGTAGTACCGCTGCAGCCAGCGGTAGTACCGCTGGAGGGTCAGCGGTAGTACCGCTGGACTCGGGCTGTAAGTGGGGTAACGGTCTGATTCCTCCCCCCACTATATAAAGGGGTTCTTCTTCCCCTTTGATCGTATCTATCCGTCGAGCTCTTGTTCTACCTCCATTGTTGACATTCTTAGAGCTTGCTTACTCTCAATCCCTCCAATGATTCTTTCTTGAGGGAAAAGAGAGAGGAGATCTAGATCCACATCTCCACCAATCACTTTCTCCTCTATGTGAGGGGAACCCCTTGGATCTAGATCTTGGAGTTCTTTGTGAGCTCCTTGTTCTTCCTCTCATATTTCTCCATAGCTTTCGTTGTTGTGGAGGGATTTGAGTGTGAGGGACTTGACCACTTCGTGTGTTCTTGCCATTGCATTGGTTGCATCGGTTTGAGTTCTCCATGGTGATACGTGGAAGTGAAGTTTGAGAAGCTTATTACTTTTGGTACTTAGTACCCTAGATATTGTTCTTCGTGGATGCTTTGGCGTCCTAGAACCTTGGTGGTGTCTCGTAGCTCAATCATTGTGATGTGAAGCTCCGGGCAAGCGTCGGGGTCTCCAATTAGGTTGTGGAGATTGCCCCGAGCAATTTGTACGGGTACCGGTAACCGCCCCAAAGGGTTGCCACGTGTACGGGTTCGGTGACCGCCCCCAAGGTTTGCCATTTGTACGGGTTCTGTGACCGCCCTCAAGGGTCCCTTAGTGGAATCACGGCATCTTGCATTGTCCCCAAGGGTTCGGGTAGGAGATTACGGTGGCCTTAGTGGCATCTTGGGGAGCATTGTGCCTCCACACCGCTCCAACGGAGATTAGCATCCGCAAGGGTGTGAACTTCGGGATACATCATCGTCTCCGCGTACCTCGGTTATCTCTTACCCGAACCCTTTACTTATGCACTTTACTTTGTGATAGCCATATTGTCTCTTGTCATAGCCATATTGTCTCTTGTCATATATCTTGCTATCACTTAGTTGTTTATCTTACTTAGCATAAGTTGTTGGTGCACATAGGTGAGCCTAGTTGTTTGAGGTTTTGTGCTTGACATATTAAAAGTTAGTTTTATTCCGCATTTGTTCAAGCCTAAACCTTAATTATTTTAAAGCGCCTATTCACCCGCCCCCCTCCTCTAGGCGACATCCACGTCCTTTCAAAGGCAAAGGTACTCAGAGCATAAACAAAAAATGTTACGTGCGTCGCATCGCTGGACACAAATTTGAAATTATTTGTGCTATGAAAACAAAAATGGCTTGCGGGACTTACGAGGTCATATTTTTGAACCTTGAACTTAGTCACAACCCTTTCAAGCTCAGCCATGAGAGCATTTGGTTGGAAAATTGATGGGTCTTGCTTCAGTAGAGACTACTTTTAAATAGCAACAAAAAGGATTACTGTCTGATGGATGCAAAGTGAAAAAGCATGAAGCATTTCTTTGTTTTTACAAAACTTATCGCCCCATATACTGAGAAGAAGTATTTTTTTACAACCCTATTGTTTGTTGCATAAGATGCGATATTGAACTGCTCGATACACAGCGACACGACCTCATCATTCATGTCCCCGTCGGGCTTCAAGCATGAAAGAAACTTCTTGTACCCAACATAAAACGCACCTATTTTGATGAAAGGTTTCCTGGTACCATAGTTGCAAGCAAATGAATAGTTTGTTTCAACAACTCAAATTAAGACACTAGATTGGGGGATAGGAAGCTCACGGTAGTTAATTGGGTTTTGACCTCCTTAGTGGTTTCCCATGCGTAATATACTTTTCATAAAGTGCTTTAACTTTATCTTCTTTAACTTCGACCTTGTGCTTCTTTCCCTTGGGTTTGATAGCTGGCACTTTAGCCATCATCTTCTTCCTAGTGTTCTTGTCGTGTGTGCTAGGGCCATTGCCGACATCAATGGGCTGCTCGTCCGCAGCGCCCATTGTTTGAGTTGCAACAAGAAGACATCTAAGTATTGGGGGGAACGGGGTAAGCTAGGAGGTATTTTATGAGAATTTGCTGCAATCACACAAACACAATAATAACATCAAAAAAGATGCAAACATGAAACACGGTGCTCAAAAAGAGAAATTATGACGAAGGTAGGAAGCATACCTGGGATAGTAGGGCTGCCATCATCATGTGAGACAGGGAACACAGAGATGTTGGTGTAGAGAAGGTTGCATGTTCTGTTACTGTTTCTAGGCTCGCCCATGCCATGCATCAACTCGTAGTCTTTGGAACCCTTTGGGAACAACTCACATGAAGGCTCGTCATCCCAAACACCGGTTGTTGCACTCCGGGGTGCATCATGGAATAGAGGGGGGGATCCGAGGTGGCACGTCTCCTTCCACCTCCATACTCACTCTTTCTTGCTCACGAGTTTGACCAACATCTTTTGCAACTTCTTGGTTTTTCTCCGGATCCCCAGGAACTTCATCTTTGTTCATCACAATGTCGGTAGCCGTACCTCCATCTTGATCACCAATGCATGCAGTTGCAGCTTAAGCATCCTTCTCCTTCTCACGAGCTTCGTCCATGGTAGGTGTTGCAGCTTCAACTTCATCTTGAGCATCCTTCTCTTTCTCACGAGCCTCGTCCATGGTAGGTGTTGCGGCTTCAGCTTCATCTTGAGCAACCTTCTCTTTCTCACGAGCTTCATCCATGGTATTAGCGATGGCATCTCCCACGTCACGAAGCATAGAGGCCATCCGGTTGGATTGCAATCCCTTTAAACTCTGCCCAAACTTGCCTATTGCATCATCAACCCCGGTTGAGAAAAACTCCTTGTGCTTGTCATACAATGTTTGGAACTGAGCTGGTACCTACCAAAAAGGCATTTGTTTCAAAAATTCGTCATTTAACATGTATCTTGAAACAAAAAATAATACACGCAACTTTTGTAAAAAAGTACCTCAAGATCATCCATGCTAGGGAATGGTTGTTGTAGCCAATCATCGAACGATGAGGATAAATTTGGTTGAACCTCAACATTTGCTTGAGCCTCAGGTACTTCATTTTGACTTCCTTGGCCATTAGCTGCTTCAGCACCAACCCACCTACCCGGTGGCTGCTTCTGGATCAACTCCTGGAGCAATAACCTCAACATACGATGTGTTGCACAAAGTCCAAAACTAGGAACAAAAAGAAATAGAAAATCACGAAGAAGAATAAATTGGTTGCCATGCTGAGATGGAAGCAAACCTATGATGCATCAAAAACAATAGCTAGAAAACACATATATGCACACGCTAAAAAAACTGAAAATATGTGCAACATACAAAAAGTAGCTAACAACAAAAAATCTGAAACTGACACTCTTTCTAGTAAAATATTTCCTATTGTTAGGTGCTAATATGATTTTACAACCATAGTGTTCATTTTCTACAACCAGCATACCAATTTCCTACATGATGCATCCATAGTGTTCATTTGCTACAACCAGCATACTAATTTGCTACATGCTGCATCCTAATTGATGCATCCATAGTGTTCATTTGCTACAACCAGCATACTAATTTCCTACATGCTGCATCGTAATTGTTGCATCCATTGTGTACATCCATATGATGAATTACTATGACATGCTCATTAACAAACAAGACGTATGATATGAAGGAACACAAATGGGATCAAGAAAAAAAAATACTTGTGCATGCTTCCCATAGAAAGGCTGGACAAGAGTAAGCTTGTTCTTGTCAACTTTATCCACCCATTCGAAATCCTTTTGACAAACATAACATATCCTTGGCACCGAATAATCTATGACATGCTCATTTGGGAGGCTGGGCGGGATATCGAGATGATCCATGTATATAATCTGCATAACAACCGACAACAAACAATAATGAATGCAAAGCTATACAGATGTCGTCCTGAATCCAACAAGCTTGGGTTTGCTCGATTCGGAGCTCGTATGCGAAAGTTATGGTTGTTTCAGTGCCGAGCGGTAGTACTGCTGGACCTAGCGGTAGTACCGCTAGAGCTGGCGGTAGTACCGCTGGCCCTAGTGGTAGTACCGCTAGAGCTGGCGGTAGTACCGCCCCTGGTCAGCGGTAGTACCGCCTTCCTAGCGGCTGTACTTCGTCGGACCTTTTTGCGAAGACTTTCTTGGCGGTGGTTGGCCCGGTAGTACTTTTGCGCTACCATGGGCTCAGCGGTAGTACCGCTGCACCTAGCGGTAGTACCGCTGGAGGGTCAGCGGTAGTACCGCTGGACTCAGGCTGTAAGTGGGGTAACGGTCTGATTCCTCCCCCCACCATATAAAGGGCGTCTTCTTCCCCCTTGGTCGTATCTATCCGTTGAGCTCTTGTTCTACCTCCATTGTTAACATTCTTAGAGCTTGCTTACTCTCAATCCCTCCAATGATTCTTGCTTGTTCTTGAGGGAAAAGAGTGAGGAGATCTAGATCCACATCTCCACCAATCATTTTCTCCTCTATGTGAGGGGAACCCCTTGGATCTAGATCTTGGAGTTCTTTGTGAGCTCCTTGTTCTTCCTCTCATATTTCTCCATAGATTTCATTGTTGTGGAGGGATTTGAGTGTGAGGGACTTGACCACTTCGTGTGTTCTTGCCATTGCATTGGTTGCATCGGTTTGAGTTCTCCACGGTGATACGTGGAAGTGAAGTTTGAGAAGCTTATTACCTTTGGTACTTAGTACCCTAGATATTGTTCTTCGTGGATGCTTTGGCGTCCTAGAAGCTTGGTGGTGTCTCGGAGCTCAATCATTGTGGTGTGAAGCTCCGGGCAAGCGTAGGGGTCTCCTATTAGGTTGTGGAGATTGCCCCGAGCAATTTGTACGGGTACCGGTAACCGCCCCAAGGGTTGCCACGTGTACGGGTTCGGTGATCGCCCCCAAGGTTTGTCATTTGTACGGGTTCGGTGACCGCCCTCAAGGGTCCCTTAGTGGAATCACGGCATCTTGTATTGTGCGAGGGCTTGAGGAGATTACAGTGGCCTTAGTGGCATCTTGGGGAGCATTGTGCCTCCACACCGCTCCAATGGAGATTAGCATCCACAAGGGTGTGAACTTCGGGATACATCATCGTCTCCGCGTACCTCGGTTATCTCTTACCCGAACCCTTTACTTATGCACTTTACTTTGTGATAGCCATATTGTCTCTTGTCATATATCTTGCTATCACTTAGTTGTTTATCTTACTTAGCATAAGTTGTTGGTGCACATAGGTGAGCCTAGTTGCTTGAGGTTTTGTGCTTGACATATTAAACGTTAGTTTTATTCCGCATTTGTTCAAGCCTAAACCTTAATTATTTTAAAGCGCCTATTCACCCCCCCCCCTCCTCTAGGCGACATCCACGTCCTTTCAAAGGCAAAGGTACTCAGAGCATAAACAAAAAATGTTACGTGCGTCGCATCGCTGGACACAAATTTGAAATTATTTGTGCTATGAAAACAAAAATGGCTTGCGGGACTTACGAGGTCGTATTTTTGAACCTTGAACTTAGTCACAACCCTTTCAAGCTCAGCCATGAGAGCATTTGGTTGGAAAATTGATGGTTCTTGCTTCAGTAGAGACTACTCGAAAATAGCAACAAAAAGGATTACTGTCTGATGGATGCAAAGTGAAAAAGCATGAAGCATTTCTTTGTTTTTACAAAACTTATTGCCCCATATAGTGAGAAGAAGTATTTTTTTACAACCCTATTGTTTGTTGCATAAGATGCGATATTGAGTTGCTCGATACACAGCGACACGACCTCATCATTCATGTCCCCATCGGGCTTCAAGCATGAAAGAAACTTCTTGTACCCAACATAAAACGCACCTATTTTGATGAAAGGTTTCCTGGTACCATAGTTGCAAGCAAATGAATAGTTTGTTTCAACAACTCAAATTAAGACACTAGATAGGGGGATAGGAAGCTCGCGGTAGTTAATTGGGTTTGGACCTCCTTAGTGGTTTCCCATGCGTAATATACTTTTCATAAAGTGCTTTAACTTTATCTTCTTTAATTTCGACCTTGTGCTTCTTTCCCTTGGGTTTGATAGTTGGCACTTTAGCCATCATCTTCTTCCTAGTGTTCTTGTCGTGTGTGCTAGGGCCATTGCCGACATCAATGGGCTGCTCGTCCGCAGCGCCCATTGTTTGAGTTGCAACAAGAAGACATCTAAGTATTGGGGGGAACGGGGTAAGCTAGGAGGTATTTTATGAGAATTTGTTGCAATCACACAAACACAATAATAACATAAAAAAAGATGCAAACATGAAACACGGTGCTCAAAAAGAGAAATGAGGACGAAGTTAGGAAGCATACCTGGGATAGTAGGGCTGCCATCATCATGTGAGACAGGGAACACAGAGATGTTGGGGTAGAGAAGGTTGCATGTTCTGTTACTGTTTCTAGGCTCGCCCATGCCATGCATCAACTCGTAGTCTTTGGAACCCTTTGGGAACAACTCACATGAAGGCTCGTCATCCCAAACACCGGTTGTTGCACTCCGGGGTGCATCATGGAATAGAGGGGGGGATCCGAGGTGGCACGTCTCCTTCCACCTCCATACTCACTCTTTCTTGCTCACAAGTTTGACCAACATCTTTTGCAACTTCTTGGTTTTTCTCCGGCTCCCCAGGAACTTCATCTTTGTTCATCACAATGTCGGTAGCCGTACCTCCATCTTGATCACCAATGCATGCAGTTGCAGCTTAAGCATCCTTCTCCTTCTCACGAGCTTCGTCCATGGTAGGTGTTGCAGCTTCAACTTCATCTTGAGCATCCTTCTCTTTCTCACGAGCCTCGTCCATGGTAGGTGTTGCAGCTTCAGCTTCATCTTGAGCAACCTTCTCTTTCTCACGAGCTTCATCCATGGTATTAGCGATGGCATCTCCCACGTCACGAAGCATAGCGGCCATCCGGTTGGATTGCAATCCCTTTAAACTCTGCCCAAACTTGCCTATTGCATCATCAACCCCGGTTGAGAAAAACTCCTTGTGCTTGTCATACAATGTTTGGAACTGAGCTGGTACCTACCAAAAAGGCATTTGTTTCAAAAATTCGTCATTTAACATGTATCTTGAAACAAAAAATAATGCACGCAACTTTTGTAAAAAAGTACCTCAAGATCATCCATGCTAGGGAATGGTTGTTGTAGCCAATCATCGAACGATGAGGATAAATTTGGTTGAACCTCAACATTTTCTTGAGCCTCAGGTACTTCATTTTGACTTCCTTGGCCATTAGCTGCTTCAGCACCAACCCACCTACCCGGTGGCTGCTTCAGGATCAACTCCTGGAGCAATAACCTCAACATACGATGTGTTGCACAAAGTCCGAAACTAGGAACAAAAAGAAATAGAAAATCACGAAGAAGAATAAATTGGTTGCCATGCTGAGATGGAAGCAAACCTATGATGCATCAAAAACAATAGCTAGAAAACACATATATGCACACGCTAAAAAAACTGAAAATATGTGCAACATATAAAAAGTAGCTAACAATAAAAAAATCTGAAACTGACACTCTTTCTAGTAAAATATTTCCTACTGTTATCTGCTAATATGATTTTACAACCATAGTGTTCATTTTCTACAACCAGCATACCAATTTACTACATGCTGCATCCATAGTGTTCATTTGCTACAACCAGCTGCTACATGCTGCATCCTAATTGATGCATCCATAGTGTTCATTTGCTACAACCAGCATACTAATTTGCTACATGCTGCATCGTAATTGTTGCATCCATTATGTACATCCATATGATGAATTACTATGACATGCTCATTAACAAACAAGACGTATGACATGAAGGAACATAAATGGGATCAAGAAAAAAAATGCTTGTGCATGCTTCCCATAGAAAGGCTGGACAAGAGTAAGCTTGTTCTTGTCAACTTTATCCACCCATTCAAAATCCTTTTGACAAACATAACATATCCTTGGCACCGAATAATCTATGACATGCTCATTTGGGAGGTTTGGGCGGGATATCGAGATGATCCATGTATATAATCTGCATAACAACCGACAACAAACAAGAATGAATGCAAAGCTATACAGATGTATGTGCATCAATGAAAAGGAATGGAGGTGTTTCATCATGAAAACGTTGCATACCGCTAACATGGGCAGACATGAGTGGATTTGTAATTCTTTTGGATTTTCAATTGTTGCTTGCCTTCCTGCTTCTCTCGAATGACTGCAACCTCCTCCATTGCTCATGTCAATAAGTGCTCATCCCAGGCAAGGTTGTGCACCAAATCCATGTTTTCAAGGGAAGCTAGATACTCAAGGTTAACCATGTTGTCGGTGCCTGGGCAAACAACTATTGCCAAGGCAACAAGTGCCCATGTTCTCTTTATCATAGCCTCATCCGTATCGCTGCAATCTTTGAGCAACTTGAAAACATGGGCAATTTGCGCTCTATTCCCCTCCTTGTAAATACTGCGAAGGTCATGTTCATTGCTCTTCTTGAGAAGCTACACAGGACTATCACCCGATGGCACATTGAAAATCCTTTTCACCATGTTTTTGCTGAACTTGATTGATTTATTCTTGTATTTGAACTCTCGAAGTGCATGGTTTGTGTGCATCACCACAAACTCGATAAGTGCATGAGGTACCTTGAAGGGCTTGATGTCCAACAAATCTCCAAAGGGGCCATTCCGTATGATACCCTGTTTCGCCGGTGATAACTACTCCGCAAGATCACCTAGCCATTTCGAATTAAATCTCACTTTGAACCGACATAGATTTTCTTTCTTCTTGATCTTCTTCTTCTTAACCTTCTTACTCCCCTCATTCTCAGCAGAGGTGCCTGCAAAAACTGCAAAAAAGAGGAAAAAAAGAACTCAATCATGACCTATGATGCGTCATAACAGTAGCTAGAAAACACCCCTATATGCACACGCTAAAAAAACTAAAAACATGTGCAACATACAAACAGTAAGTAGCAACAAAAAACTGTCATGAATTAAAAATCGCATTACGACATACAGAAGAAGATAGTAATTTGTTGATCCTCAGATGCTAATAAATCCTGGAACCAACACCAATATGAATATTGCTTCTATTGTTTGCAAAAATCATGAGATGCTAAAGCCTCCAGCAGCAATATGAACCAACAACAAAAATATGAACCAACGGCAACATGAACCAACAGCAATAAACAACAACAACAATATGAACGAGTAGGTAACAATGGAAGAGAACTATCTAATTATTAACTAAATGCATCATGGGAATCTACGCATCCCACCCGCATGGCTTTTCTGATTCCTCCTAATCCGGTAGTCCGTCTCCAATTGCTCCGGGGAGTCGGCCTCGTCGTGACGCCAAAGGGCACAAAACTTTGCTTTGGTCACGTCAAGGAGAAGTTGCGACATCATGTTACTCACTGCGCAAACACTTCATGATTGAACTCTTGACTCAGACACAGCAGGGAAACCCATAAACAGCTAGCCAATGACTCTGCACATGGTGAAGGCACTTGCAGCGCGTGCCAAAAGGAGGGACAGCCTGGGAGTTTTTCTCTCTCGCGCGCGGACCTCTGCGTGTCCTTTTGCAGATGATCAACGCAAAAGCGAAGCTCGCTGCTATCCTATCTTGGTGAATTCTCTGACGGAATCGTGCTCTTGAGACTGATGGGACGTGAATGGACGCAGGGGTCAGGCAAAGATAGAGATAACACCACCCAACGTCCTCCGAAAATCCCGCCCAAACCGCCTCCTATGCCGAAGTTCGTCAGCTCGATCGTGTGAACAAATCCGATGTCGTGGGGGATAGGCACCTCTTTCGCAGGCTGGAAGAAGGTGTGTTCGTGAGGGGAGAAGCCCGCGCCCACCACCTCATCCCCCTCCGAGACCCTGCCGCTCCTGTGCAGGCCCATCGGTGAGACGTCGCAAAACCCTAGGGGAGAGGGGGAAAATTGGGGACAAGAATAGGGGTTACCTTTTGGGGGAGCCATAGGTCGCTGGAGAACGTTGTCGCCGTCATCGGCCTTGTCATTGGAGCTGCCACCCCTGTTATTGGAGCCGCCGCCGCCCCTGTCGCCCGAGCTGCTGCCGCCCTTGTCGCCCGAAATGGAGCCGACTGGATGATCTGCAAATGAATCGCTTGTAGAAATCGGTGGGCAGGTGAAAAAAAACTAAAAAGCAGTCCATGTGGCATTGCGGGGGTGTTTGGATCGCGGTAGATCTAACGAGCCTTGCGCGTCCGATGGGACGTTCCAGCCGGTGCTCCGGCTGGAAACGTTCCCCTTTGTGTTATGTATGAACGATGCTAATGGGTTGTTTCGTAAGAGAGTTAGTTGATTGTTCGTAACGCGTTTAGTAAACTCCGTGATTTGGCTGACTATAGTGTATTTAGCATTGTGTCTCAAAGTTTGGAAGCCGATAGGGGAGGGAGGAAGGAAATGATTTGAGTTTGGCAAACTGCCTAGATCAACCGACTGATTTATTACGCACGTAAGACACGTCTGATGGTTGCCGCGTGTTCTGATCAGGCCCACACAACACAGCGCCACCCCCTCATCCTTATCTTCTATCCAAAATGAGTCATCCTCATCCTCTAGACCAGCCCGAGCTCCTCCCTCCTCATCCCCTGCACCAGCTTTTTTTTTCGGTGAGCCCGAGCTCCTCTCTCCTCACCCGTGCAGCCCAGCTCTTTTCCTTTCCACGAGCGTCTCTCCTTCCCCTTCTACGACCTCTCCATCCCGGTCGACGGAGCTGCTCTACGGAAGCTGGTAGTGCTGTGAAGCACCGACAATGAGATCTCGATGGCGGCATCACTGCTGCATACCCCGCTTCATCCCGGCGTCAGAGTTGCAAGGACAATTCACGCGGATTCGTCGGTGTTGTGTTGGATCTCGGCCGAAGGTGCAATGGAGCTTCATCGGGGCATTGGTGATGCGTTGAAGCTCTGACGGAGTTACATTGGAGCTTCACCGGAGTCTCCCGTGCTGCATTGGAGCTTCATCGGAGTCGTCGATGCTGCATTGGAGCTCGCCAGTGTTGCATTGGAGCTTCACCGGAACCATCAGTGCTGCATTGGAGATCGCTGCCATCGCGTTGGAGCTCTGCCCGTGCTGCATACGGTCACCGCTGCTATAATGGAGGAGAGACAAGGTGGGGGAAGACGACCTGCGAAGCCTACGACCCAACCCCCCGTACGCCTAATCAAATGGCTCCCGAGGCGGATGATTTTTGTCATACTTTATCCGGATGATTTATAGCAGTGGCTTTGAGTATGTGCAAATAAATACGACTCTACACTGTTGGACATAGTTCTAATTGGTAAGAGTTGATCCACACATTTAGTAGAAAATTGGAAAATAAATGGAGAGATGCTCTTAGCACATCTCTAACGTCTATCCGTAAATTTTATCCCGTATTTGTGCGTGGACAGAGGACCATGGACAATGATGTAGTAGTCGGTCATCTAATGCCGCCCGCATACAACGATCTCCTTAATTTTATACAGTATGCACGTTCAAATAGGCGCATTACCATGTTCAAATAGCCTTATGCGATTGTAGTTTAAATTTTAGAAAGCAAATATTACATTCCAACATTGTTGTCTTCTTTAACCGCCCATGGATGCTCAATCAGATCTTTCTCAACTGCTCGTGAGTTTCTCGATGATGAATTTGTTGATGCATTTGAATAAACTTCAAATGTGGTAGGTTTCTGGCATGGAAGTTCGATAGGATCATCCATGTTCTCAAATTCTAGAGTTGTGGCAGCATCCTCACCTCATCCTTTAAGATCATGTTGGGTATGATCACACAACATGTCATCATCTCCCATGAGATCTTCAGATCTCATTGTCTAGGAGGTACACAAACAACTGCAAAACGGGCATGCATAACTCCAAATGCCCTCTCGACATGCTTTCTAGCTGCTTGTTGTCTTTGGGCAAAGTAGGACTCTTTCTCGCTAACTGGGTTGGAGATGGTGTTGACAAAGGTAGCTAGCGGAGGATAGATAATGTCAACCAGATGGTAGCCCATGTTGTACTCATGTTCAATGACAATATAGTGGCAAGGTGGAGCGTTTCCTTCAACCAACCTCACAAACAATGGTGATCGATGCAACACATCAATGCCTTTGTGATACCCGGACATGCCAAAAAACGTGTCAATTCCAAAATCATGTGATGCAATTGCTTCAGGAATAATGATGAGCTTCTTAACACGAACCTGATATTGCCCTTGTAAAGTTTTTTGGCAATTCTTTCATTTTCAATGCATGCACTTAAGAAATCCAAGCAAACTTGGCCACCCTCTAGCTCTAAGATTGGCAAGAGCCTCTCGGTGATTGCCTCAGTTGATTCTCTCAGGTAATGAGGTCCAAACACCTCAAACACGACAATTGCCAACCTGACCATGGCATCTCTGCATGTGATCTTAAACACATGTAGGTACTCATCCCACGAATCAACGGTCATGTCATATGCAAGCATCCTTAGTACGGCCATGCACTTCTGGTAACCAAAGAACCCAATCCTCCCCACGTTGTCCTTCTCCAAGATGAAGTAGTCATCACAGGACCGGACGCCATGATGCAAAGTGCAAAGTGAAAAGTGAAGTAACCAAAACACTCTTGCAACATCTGAAAACACCGACGAAAATTGTTAGTGAAAAGTGCATCTCAGGCAAAGTAGTCGTCCATTAGTGTCAAATTGACGCACACCCTGTTGCGGTTGAGCATCCGATGACCCTTGGTGGAACCCATGAAATTGAGAACATGCTTTTATGCATGCTCCGTCTCATCCGTGTAGTCCTCCTCGTCAGACCAGCCATCGAACATTTCAACATAATGCTTATATATGTACTCCAAATCTGAATCCATTTCTTGAAAGAAGAAGTAATTTTTTTTAGCTCCGACAATTCACCGACTAGTTTCCGGGCATGGTGAATATAGCAGTAGCGGATGGTGCCTGGCAGGGCGGTCGGAGGAGAGGGACTGAACGACGACGGAAGACAAGCGGGGCGGAGCCCGATCGGATGGAAAGCAGGAGGCAATGGAGATGTAGAGTTTCGACATGAATGTGACGTGACGGTCGGGATGGTGGAGCGGCGGTGAAGACAAGAGAGGAAAAACAAGGAGAAAAAATGAAGAGTTGGAGACGCGAAGTGTGAAAAGGATTTTGAATGGGCCGAAGTTGTCGAAGGCCTACATGGTTGTTGTTCTCACTCTCACAAAGTTCTTATATTTATCTCGAGTTCGTCAAAAAATACAAGCAATTCCTATTTGACGCTGCAGGCGCCGGTTATAATAACCATTTCACCATCCAGCATAAGTTGTTTAACTACTGCTTCTCCGTCTAATTCTACTTACACGTCTTTTTATTTTCTTTATTTTTTCGTCTTTCTTTTTTTATTCGGAAGGGTTTTGTTCTGTTTTTTACTATTGTTTTTTTTTCTTTTTTATTTCCAATTTGGAATGGCTTTTTGGTTTTTTTTATTGTTTTTTTCTTTTTATTTTTCAAAATCAACGGATTCCTTTTCAAAATCGATACTCTTTTCAAGATCGATGAACGCTTTTCAAAATCGATGAATTCATTTTAAAATTAATGAATTCTTTTTATAATCAATGAACTTAATTCAAAAGCAATGACCTCTTTTCATAATCGATGAACTCTTTTAATAATCAATGAACTTAATTCAAAATCTATGAACCTTTTTGTAAAATCGACGAACTCTTTAAAAAATGATGAACTTTTTTGTAAAATCGACGAACTTTTATCATAATCAATGTTTTTCCTATTTTTTTCGTTTTCAAATTTGATTTTGATGATTTTTTTTCAAAAATGTTAACCCTTTTTGAAAATAGATAATTTGTTTAAAATTTGATGAACTTTTTTTTAAGTCGATGAACTTTTGTTTGGAATCTGCTAAACTTTTTTCAAATCGATGAACTTTTTCTAATTATGACGAACTTTACCTAATTATGACGAACTTTTCTCAAAGTTCATGAACTCTTTTTAAAATCGATGAACTTTTTTTGTGAAATCCGCTGAACTTTTTTCAAATCGGTGAATCTTTTTTAGATTCGATGATCTTTTCTTAAATTCCATGAACTTTTCTCAGATTTGATGATCCTTTTTCAAATGATGATGAACTTTTCTGAAATACGATGTGTTTTTTTAGATTAGCTGTACTGTCTTCAAATTTGATGAACTTAAACAAACAATGAACTTTTTTCAAATTTAAAAAGTTTCATGCATTTAAATAAATGATCAGTTTTTTTAGAAAAATGCACACATTTTTTATTAAAAAATGCACACATTTAGCAAAATAGAAAAGAAAAAGATGAACAAAACCGTTACAGAAAAAGAGAAAAAAATAAAAATATATAGTTTGGTAAGCTTCCCACGTCGGGGGCTTTGCTAGCTAGTAAAATAATGAAATAGATCTGATTATATCAAGTTGTTCGTTGACGTAGTGGTTGGTACTTTGTCACGTGAACAATAAAGTTCCAAGGTCGATTCCTACTCTCTTCGTATAATTTTTGCAGTTTCTGAAAGAAAGAAAAAGGTAAATGGGCCGGGCCCCTAGACGCCAAAAGAGGCTCCAAATCCTAGTCTTGTGGCGCCGTGACCACGAGACACGCGATCAGAAACGGCCTTCTCGTTACTGCTACCATCATTTGCAAGACGGGATTCTCAATCGCGTTCCCTCCGTAGAGTTGCTTTCCTGATCGGCCGATGGCGACTCTAGTTCTCATATGATATGTATATATAGTCCCTCACTACTCCCTTTTGAGATATTCCTGTGTAATTCGACCTGGACATGTGATTCGTTTCTATTGATTCATCAACTCTTCCGTTGTGTTGGTGGGAATAATCTGAGTGACTCGCTGTCGAAATAAGATTCGCTCCGGAGGTCAGGACACACATGCATGGTTGTTTCCATGGATACTGGTGTTCAGTATTTCGACATAATCCTAGTGACCCACCGATCGAGCTTCATTTAATACGAAAATTGTCATTGACCCCAACTCCAATTTAGTTGGAGTACTGCCGGCAGGTTGAAGTCGAAATATCCATCTGAACAGAAATTAGTTGTAATTAAACTATCTCACCTTTTGGAAAAAAAAAACTATCTCAGCCTAACCCATCAAAATAGAAGGGCGTGATTATACTTGTCCATCTCCTGCATGCAGCGGCCCATGCAACATGCAACGTCTCTGATGCATGCACATATTAAATGTGCAATGTTTCATGGGGTGTCTACCCAACTACTAATAGTCCATCTCCGGCATGTAGTAGCATGGTTGACTATAATATTGGCTATTAGGTTAGTTATTTTTCTTTTCATTCTCTCTTTCTCTTTCTCTCTTGCCCCTTTAACCTGGGACCATGGGTAGAGATTGACTCTGGCACGAGGGCCTACTCTTTTCCTTTTCCTCATCTCTCTCCTTCACATATAGTAAGTGTTACGTTAGCCTTATAGCCCCGTATTAAAATTAATCTTAAAGAATTAGGTGAAATATGATCTGAAAACTTTTCAGATTGCTCAGACTTGCAGTGGGGGTTAGGTCTCTCACAATGGGTCATCATAGCCTAATATATTATCTCCTGCAATGCCAACTAAGAATATTACTGACATGACATATATCAAACAGGAAAGAGAGGATGTTAACATCAAATAAAGAAATTATGATTCCTAAATACCAATCTATGATACTACCATAGATTATAGAGATACACTGGTATCATATGCGTGATAACAATGTATGATGCTCACAATTGTGGACAGTCTTATATTTCCTTGCAACGGCCTTTTCTAGCTAGTACATCATAGCACTGATTAATGAGAGCACATTACTAAACAATTAATTTTTTTCTTTTTCATGAAAATACTAAACAACTTATTCGAATAGATAGCTTGTGTTAATTCGTCGCTCAACACGTTGGCTATTCTTGTATCTGGATTTTGCATATATAAGATACACTGGAAGAATAGTAAATGGTGGAACTAGAAAGTGGTGGAACCAGTTAAAACATTAATAATTACTCTCTCGTTTGCTGGTACACAACAAAATACAATTTAAATAAGAAACAAATATAATAAACATTATGTAATATTTTAGAATAGGACAAACTTCAACAAAACAAGAAGATATGATACAAAGAGCTAGGTGACAACAACCGGTGTATGTACATGCTAGAAAACTATTTCTTCTCTGCACAAATTATATGTGTATATATGCCGTGCCTTATTGTCAATATTTTTTTTTCATAAAACTCACTTAGAGATATCCAATAGTTATTAATACAATATATAAAAAAAATAGTGTAACTATAGTTTATCTACGTGGTACTATGAGAGCGGGAGCATGTACTCACGCGCATAGAATCATTTTCGCAAACATGTGTGCATGCACACACACAATCACTTAAAGAACACACCACAAAGACCATACATACTCCTTTTGTATCACAAAAACATGACGTTGTGAACATGGCTTCAGTCAAAATTTAAAATTTTGATTTCCGATTCATTTTAATTTCAGACAAGGAACTGAAGCTCATATGTACAATCATACCTCAAAGGATATTTTCAGAATATTATAGTTTTCCTTTTTACATATATTTCACAGAAATCTCCAAAACGTCATGTTTTAGTGATACAAAAGGAGTATATTTAAGCTGTCATTGATTTAGAAAATCATGTAGTGACATGCGATTAGTCCTCTGCGCACCTAATACCTGAAACAGAGACGAAATTACTCATTAATCAGTAAGCATGAATGTGAAGAGCAACTAGTTAGCGAGCATTTTTTCGAGAATCTCCTAACGATCACTCTCGCGCGCTGTCACTTGGCGTGTTTTCAGACGCCGCCACGTGTCACGTTCTGAACATTTCCTTCGCATTTTTTATTTTTTATTTTTTCGCCTGTATTTTCTGCTTTTTAGAGTGGTTTTTTTCCCGGTTTTTTTGGTGTTCCGGATTTTCATCTGTTTTTTTTTTGCGAGAGACACAGTTTTGCTTTCGCGAAAGGCACGTCCGTGCCTCTCGGAAAGAGAAAAAAATGTTTTTTTTTATTTTTTTTGCGAGAGGCACGGTTTTACATTCGCGAGAGGCACGCCCGTGCCTCTCGGAAAAGGGGAAAACACGTTTTTTTACGAGAGGCACGGTTTTGCTTCCGCGGAAGGCATGGTTTTGCCTTCGCGAGAGGCACGTCCGTGCCTCTTTCGAAAGGAAAAAAAACGTGTTTTCTGTTTTTTTCGCGAGAGGTACGGTTTTGCTTCCGCGAAAGGCACGGTTTTGCCTTCGCGTACCTCACGCCCGTGCCTCTCCCGAAAAGGAGAAAAACGCATTTTCTACTTTCTTTTTCCACTATAGGCACGGTTTTGCAGTCGTGCCTCTCGAAAAGGGAAAAAATATGTTTTCTGTTTTTTTTCTATCGCATGAAACATGAGATCTAGTTTTAAAGATTTGAACGCGAGAAAGCCAATAGTGAAAATGGTTCGAGATTTGGACGCACGGTTTAGGAGAAAAAACATTTTTAAAATACGGATCTATGAAAAAAAGAAAAACTTTCAGGTTGCGACAGTTGGTACGCATGCAGTGCGTCATTTATCGTAACCTATGAAGATGGAAGTAATCGTTAGAAGGTGTACTTGCTAATTAGTGATTTCGATGAATGCTGGTGGGCACGTGCGTGCGCTACTGTTGAGATGCACTTACACTGGACTTCTTGCAGTAGACGATGGCGTCATAGATGTCCGCGTCGGTACTAGCGTGGTACCCGACGCTCGACGTGGCCCCGCGAGCCATCGTGAACCTGCTGTGCCTCCGCGCGATCGCCCTGACCTTCCGGTACAGGGGCATCACGAACCGCAGCACCTTCCATGGCGAGAACGCCGCGCAGCGCTTCCCGGCACACAAGGCTATGGGCCGCGGCCTTGCGTGCTTGCTGGTCGCGGTCAAACACGGGCTCCGCGAGACCAGCGTGCTCGGCGCCGGGTGGGAGACCGGCGCCGAGAAGGCCGACGACCACGGCGTGCTCGCGACGTCCGCGGAGTGATGCTGACTGGCCACCCAGTCCTCGCCGTCTCCTTGCGCGCCGGAGCCGCCTCCGGGGTCGCACCGCAGGAGGGGGCTCGCGCTGATCTGCAGCATCGGGGACGGAGGGGCATCGTCTACCGCCGGCAGGTCGAAGTCGAAGTCACTCATCGCCGTCGTCAAGTCGATGGAGAAGAGATCTTCGGGGTACAAGTCGATGAAGGAGGACGACGTTGAGATTAGGAAGGAATGACCAACGCTGTCGACGAGCCGATCCAAGTACGGCGGTACCTGCTGCTGGTACTCTGCGAAGAAGAAGCTGTCGTACTCGACGAGGTGCTGCAACGAGCTGCCAACGTCCATGCGCGCAAGAGCTTGACGAGTGGACGATGCAAGATGGATGGATGGATGCTTCGCACTGGGCACTGGGCACTGGCATGACACGCATATATAGACTAGGCGGCGCAACGCTAACTCGTCTAGCCTCTTGTAGTTTCGTGCAAATGTCCATGTTACCCCCAAAAAATGCTACATCTACGTAACGTTCCCTCCTCCCTTTTTATTTTGGGGACCGCTACGCATCCACCGGTAGATGGTTAATAAAACATCTATCACCATGATGACTGTCGGATCCCTACGTGTGCAGTCGCCGACGGCCATCCGATCTAACTTCCGGCACGTAGTTCGGTCGCATCCTTGAATACACTAATTCCCGAAACAACAAACCAGTTGCGGAAACAACCGCTTTGTTTCGGCCCTGACAGAGCTGCAGTTGGCTATAGACTTTTTTTTTTGTCACAAAGATTAAATACAGGGTCATCAACAGATTGAGCTGACAGTTTTTGCAACAAGCATAATGTTGCGTTCGGATGTTTGCAACACGGGCCGTGTTGCGAAACTTTTGCAACATAGATATTATTGCAGGATTTTTTCTGCAACAAAGCTAATATTGCAGATTTTTTTTTAACTTTACGTTGGTGTTACGAAAAATGTTCTGCAACATAACTAATGTTGCAGAATTTTTTCTTGCAACAATGAAGATGTTGCAGGAAAAAACCCAAATCCAGTCGTTCGTCTTCCTAGCCAGACGAGCCCCGAAACACCCCTACTATTATCCAGTCTCAGGAATGTCTGTCCCGAAACAACAGATGAGTTGTAGAAAAACGAAAACGACTTCGGTAGACGCGAGGACGCTGTCACCATCTGATCAACACACGATCAAACGGCCACGGAACCGGCGGACGGCCGCGCGCGATCGGCCGGTAGAACATAATATTTTCCCTTTTATTTTAGGAGTTTACGTTCCTTTCTCCCTTTTTTTTAGGGGTTTACGTTCCTTCCTCCCTCAACCAATCACCGCCCTCCTGATTTTCATGAGTGGGCCTGTGCTTTTTTTCTCTTCCAACCAAATCATGCGAGATCCAGTCGCACGTAAGTCTACGTTAATAGTTTACGTAGATGTAGCGAAGCTGTGTTACCTTCGAGGCCTTCTTCGCTGCTCCCCTAACTCAACTTCGGAGGGCTATTCTTGCCCCGTCAGTTTTTTTATCTTGCCTGTCGTAGCCTATATTCAAGCCCCATATAATCCATATCCAAACCCCTATCATCCATACCGTATAGATACAGTATCTTCCCTTAAAAGAAATCACACGGCTCATGTACAGCCTGCCGCTCCATAATACACGCAGCTCCATAACTGACGCAGCTCCATCACGCAACTTCATCATTCACGCAGTACCCTAGTTGAGGTTCTTTATGAGCTCTATGAATATCGACGGTAGCGATCTCCTCCAACAGCGCACATGGCACCCTGGTGAACTTCCAGTGCTCTTAGATATCACATCCCGCTTCCCTCAATTTCTCTCGCTCGCGGCAACATCGAACGAATTGCCGCTGTTTTCGTGGTAGTGGTTAACCTAGCGGGGCAGCTACCCGGCGGCGCAAGCGATCGCGGATCTTGTTCCATTACTGATGCTGCTTCTCGTCATAGAAAGTGATTATACCTGCTAATGTGGGTTTCATCCGTCTAGGGTTAACATAGCGTCGGTTGCCTTCGGTTGTGTGCACGACGGCTATCATTATTTGATGTGGCGGCTAACCTAGGTATCTGGCGGTGCAAGTTATCACTAATCTAGTTTCGATAGTGCTGCTCATCACGATGCAAAGTGATCATGACAGATGCCGTGGGTATCTTCCTTACTAGGGTTCACGTACCTTATCATCGACAATCGTTCTCGAGATGGGGGAGGATCCATCGATTGTCATAGGTCGTTGGCGTCTATTGTGTGCATGATCTCGACGCCCTAGGTTGCGATAGTTTACTTAACGCTCGTAATCCATATGTGTTGTATATTTCATTATAGATGTTGTTTGCACATCTAATGATACTTGTTATGTGGAGTTTGGAGAACTGCTGAAACACTGGATAGATGATTGGTCAGATGATGAAAATTCAGATCGTGCAGACTGGTCAAAGAATGGGAACGAAGGGGGAGATGTTAATGTGAGTGGCATTATCATGTTGTAATTTTTTGTGTGGCATTCGACAACATTATATTTATGTACTGAAAATTTATAGATGGACGTGGATAATGATAGTGACGAAAACAACTCCAAGGTCTGGAATGAATATTACATTAGTCAGGTAACGGGAGTGGAATTTTTTGTTGGCATGCAAATTGATTTTTTGGGAATATTATATGATAACTAATTATGTATGTGTGTTGAACTTTTCAGCTAATTTCAAGATATCATAATGCTTACGACTATTACGGTGAATCTGACACGGAGACAGGCCTTGAAAACAAATCAGTAGATGCGCCTGATTTTAGGGAGTCGCGGTCGTCGGTCAATATGAGCGAGGTATGTATGAAATCAGTGTTGTATGAAAGAAATGTTCAACCATGAAAAATTATTTTCATGGCTATATTTTGATTGTGTAAGTGACTGAAGATGAGGGGAAAGAGAATGTCCAAGATACTACCCATGCAGATGATAAGAGGGATATGTTCATGAAGATAAGAAAAATGACTTTTATGTCTGAAGCAGTTGCGTTCGTTTTCTACAACAACTATACTAGAGATAATGGTTTCACTATTAGAAAGGATAAGGTCAGGTATAGTAAAACCGAGTCACATCATATGCGTTTGAGGTGGTATGTTTGTTCCACAAAAGGGAAACGTGACAGCAAGTTGCTAACCAAGGATGTGCTGGAAATATGCCCTAGAGGCAATAATAAAGTGGTTATTATTATATTAACTTGTTCATGATAATCGTTCATTTTCCATGTTATAATTGTATTGATTGAAAACTCAGATACATGTGTGGATACATAGGCAACACAATGTCCCTAGTAAGGCTCTACAAGACTAGCCCCTTGATCAAAGATGGTTAAGATTTCCTAGCCATAGATATGAGTTGTCATTTGATAATGGGCAAGACCCAAACCGTAATAATTGTTGGAAATATGTCCTAGAGGCAATAATAAATTGGTTATTATTATATTTCCTTGTTCATAATAATTGTTTATTATCCATGCTAGAATTGTATTGGTACGAAACTAAAATACATGTGTGGATACATAGACAACACATTGTCCCTAGTGAGCCTCTAGTTGACTAGCTCGTTGATCAAAGATTGTCAATGTTTTCTGGCCATGGGGAAGTGTTGTCACTTGATAACAGGATCACATCATTAGGAGAATGATGTGATGGACAAGACCCAAACTATAAACGTAGCATATGATTGTGTCAGTTTGTTGCTGCTGTTTTCTGCATGTCAATGTATGTGTTCCTATGACCATGAGATCATGCAACTCCCGGACACCGGAGGAATACCTTGTGTGTATCAAACATCGCAACGTTACTAGGTGACTATAAAGATGCTCTACAGGTATCTCCGAAGGTGTCTGTTGGGTTGGCATGGATCAAGACTGGGATTTGTCACTCTATGTGACGGAGAGGTATCTCGGGGCTCACTCAGTAATACAACATCACAATAAGCATTGCAAGCAATATGACTAAAGAGTTAGTCACGGGATCTAGTATTACGGAACGAGTAAAGATACTTGCCGGTAACGAGATTGAACTAGGTATGGAGAAACCGACGATCGAATCTCGAGCAAGTAACATACCGAAGAACAAAGGAAACAACATACGGGATTAACTAAATCCTTGACCTAGAGGCTCAATCGATAGAGATCTTCGTACAATATGTAGGAGCCAATATGGACATCCAGGTCCCGCTATTGGTTATTCACCGTAGAATGTCTCAGGTCATGTCTGCATAGTTATCGAACCCATAGGGTCTACACACTTAAGGTTCGGTGACGTTTCGGTATAGTTGAGTTATAGGTGTTGCTGACCGAAGGTTGTTCGGAGTCCCGTATGAGATCTTGGACGTCACGAGGAGCTCCATAATGGTCCGGAGGTAAAGATTGATATATAGGAAGTCCTGATTTGGTCATCGGAAAAGTTTCTCGCTCATCGGTAGTGTACCGGGAGTGTCGGCAGGGTACCGGGGACCATCGGGAGGGGTGTCATGTCCCGAGGGGCCTCATGGGCTGTGGGAGGAGACAAACCAGCCACTAGTGGGCTGGCCTAAGCTCCCACTAAGGCCCATGAGGTTTGAGAAGGAAAAAACCCAAAGGTGAAAGAGGAGAAAAGGGTTTCCAAGTGGAGAAGAGGAATCCTAGTCATGGTAGGATTGTAGTAGGACTCCTCCACCTCCAATTTCGGCCAAACCTTGAGGGTTTGAGGCTGCCTCCTCCCCTCCCTCCCTCCTATATATACTAGAGGAATTAGAGGAAGCCCTAACCCTAATTGCCACGTGCTCCCTCTACTTCATCTAGATCGGTTTCTCCTCTAGTCTAGTTCGGCGGTGCTTAGGTGAAGCCGTGCTGGATTAGTTCACTACCACCACCACCACCACCACGCCGTCGTGCTGGAGAACTCAGCTACCTCTCCGCCCCTCTTGCTGGATCAAGAAGACGGGGATCGTCATCGAGCTGTACGTGTGCTGAACGCGGAGGTGTCGTCCGTTCGGCACTAGATCGAGATGGATCATGGTGGGATCGCAGGACGTATCGTGATGAGATCGCGGGGCGGGCTGCGATTTGAATCACGAAGATGTTCCACTACATCAACCGTGTTATATACGCTTCCGCTTAGCGATCTACAAGGGTATGTAGATTCACTCTCCCCTCTCGTAGATGATCATCACCATGGATAGGTATTGCGTGTGCATAGGAATTTTTTTGTTTCCCATGCTACGTTCCCTAACAGTGGCATCATGAGCTAGGTTCATGCGTAAATGACATCTCGAGTAGTACACAAAAGAGTTTGTGGGCGTTGGTGTTCACTTTGCTGCCCTCCTTAGTCTTTTCTTGATTCGACGGTATTGTTGGATTGAAGCGATCCAGACCAACTTTACTCGTACGCTTACGAGAGACCGGTTTCATCGACTCACATGCAACTTGTTGCATAAAGATGAATGGCGGGTGTCTGTTTCTTCAACTTTAGTTGAATTGGATTTTACTGAGGCGGTCCTCGGAGAAGGTTACATAGCAATTTGCATATCACCGTTGTGGCTTTGCGTAAGTAAGATGCAATCATACTAGATACCCACATCAACCACGTAAAACATGCAACAACAAATTAGATGACGTCTAACTTGTGTTTGCAGGGTATGCTTGTGATGTGATATGCACAATGACATGATATGATATATTGGATGTATGAGATGATCATGTTGTAATAGTTTAATATCGACTTGCACGTCAATGCTACGGCAACCGGCAGGAGCCATAGGGTTGTCTTTAAATTTATTTTGCGCTTGCAGATGCTCTTGATATATCGCTAGGAAGTAGCTTTAGTAGTAACAGCATAGATAGCGCGACAAGCTCGATGGTAGCACGATGATGGAGATCGTGATGTTGGAGATCATGGTGCGGCGCCGGTGGCGATGGAGATCATGTCGGTGCTTTGGTGATGGAGATCAAGAAGCACAAGTTCATGGCCATATCATGTCACTTTTGATTTGCATGTGATGTTAATCCTTTTATGCACCTTATTTTGCTTAGGACGACGGTAGCATTATCAGGTGATCCCTCACTAAAATTTCAAGATAAAATTGTGTTCGCTCCGAATGTGCACCGTTGCGACAGTTGGTTGTTTCAAGACACCATATGATGATCGGGTGTGATAGACTCAACATTCACATACAACGGGTGTAAAATAGTTGCACACGCGGAACACTAGGGTTAGACTTGACGAGCCTAGCATGTACAAACATGGCCTCGGAACACAAGAGACCGAAAGGACGAGCATGAATCATATAGTTGACATGATTAACATGGAGATGTTCACCATTGAAACTAATCTCAACTCATGTGATGATCGGACTTGAGTTAGTGGATTTGGATCATGCGCCACTGATACTTCCCAAACGTATCTATAATTTCTGCTTGTTCCATGATCTTTTGGGTGACATTGTTATATGTTTTGCTACACTTTTATATTGTTTTACACATATTTGGACTAACCTACTAACTCAGTGCACCCAGTGCCAGTTTCTGTCTGCTGATGTCTTTTTCGCAGGGGCTTTTACCCAATTTTCCGAAGCCCGAAAAAATCCAGAAAAATATATAAAAAATCAGCGAAACAGAAGCTTCGGGATCACCGAAGGAGGGCCAGAGGGGGGCCAGGGGTCTCCCAGGCGGATGTGTCGTGAGTACTTTTCCTTGGACCATGAGTCCATGACCAGTAGCTATGTGATGTCTTCTCTCCAACCTTGTGCTTCAATGGTTAGTCCTTGTGAGCTGCCCTACATGATCATGTCACCTATGTAATTCTCTTCTATTGCTATGCTCGGTTTGTTGGGATCCGATGGATTATGAGATTATGTTCAGATTGTTATGAGTTATATATTTGATTATCCTTTTACATTATGTTCCTTAGTGATTCATGCATGTTCTCCGTTGTTTTTTATTGCTTTGGCCAAGTAGTAGATCGTAACTCCAAGAGGGAGCGTTATGCTTGATTGTGGGTTCGGGCCCCTCGATGTCTAGCTTGAGTGACAAAAACATGAGACTAGGGGATGTGCTTGTTGCCACCAGGGAAAAAAGAAAGGTTCTTGTGACCACGGTTGCAAGGATTGTTTACCTTACGCATAGTTTGTTAATGCAGTTGTCCGTTGCTTTGAGTTTACACTTTGGGTGGGGCTCGCAGCTTAATACCGGAGAGATGTTCTGGATAGATATCTCAAGGTGGATGATTAGTAAGTAGATGCTGATGAATAAATGGTCTACTTGTCTCGGCGTATTGCCCATTACTATTGATCCTCTAATTATCAAGGAGCATAATTAGCATTGCGGTGCGATCATAATTCTGTCAATTGCCCAAATGTGATTTGTTTACCCTAGCATAGTTTTTTATTGTCTTTTGGGAGAGAGACATCAGTAGTGAACGTCATGTTACTCCGGTCCATATCACCATCATTGTTTACACCTCCATCATTTATCGCTTTATTTACTTTTCCTTTGCAATCACTATTACCTTCCCGCTTGTGTTTTGATCCTTTGCAAACTACAAGGCCGGAGAGATTGACAACCTCTCTGTACTCGTTGGGAGCAAAGTTATTTCTTGTGTGTGCAGGTCCACGTCTTCTGCTAGTGCCAGGGTGGAAGACACCTACTTGTTGAGCCTAGGAGTCCTTCTGGTTCGATAAACCTTACAGTCTTCGTGTAAGGGAAATTTGCTGCTGACTACACCTCCACCTTCCACTTGGGGTATCCAACGAGGGGCGAGAAGTATATACATCACCTCGTCATCAGCCACTCGAATGACTAGAGGGATACCTATTTGAGTGGGAGTTCTTAATTAATATGATTAATTGAACTCATTATCATGAACATAGTCAAAAGGTCTTGGCAAATTATGTTGTATTTTGCGTTGTAGCTCTACTATTTTAGATATGTTCCTAGAGAAAATTTAGTTGAAAGTTGATAGTAGCAATTATGCGGACTGGGTCCGTAAACTAAGGATTGTCCTCATTGATGCGCTCAAGGCTTATGTCCTTAATGCACCGCTCGGTGTGCGGAA
This sequence comes from Hordeum vulgare subsp. vulgare, assembly GCF_904849725.1. Taxonomy (NCBI): domain Eukaryota; kingdom Viridiplantae; phylum Streptophyta; class Magnoliopsida; order Poales; family Poaceae; genus Hordeum; species Hordeum vulgare. The sequence continues at coordinate 594,053,333 of NC_058521.1, forward strand.
CCTCGATCGTTGTTTGTGGATGTTGCGAACATCTGACATCATGTTTTTGATGACTACGTGATAGTTCAGTGCGTAATGCTCAACGTCTTAGAATTGAGGCACCGAAGACGTTTTGAACGTCACGGAACATATGAGATGTTCCAAGAGATGAAATTGGGATTTCTTGCTCGTGCCCTTGTTGGGAGGTATGAGACCTCCGTCAAGATTATTTGTCTACAAAGTAAGGGAGAAAAGCTTAATTGTTGAGCATGTACTCAGATTGTCTAAGTGTTGTAATCACTTGAATCGAGTGGGAGTTAATCTTCCAAATGAGATAGTGATGGTTCTCCAAAGTCACTGCCACCAAGCTACTAGAGCTTCGTGATGAACTATAACATATCAGGGATAGAGATGATGATCGTTGAGTTATTCATGATGTTTGACACCGCGAAGGTAGAAATCAAGCAGAAGCATCAAGTGTTGATGGTTAGTAAAACCACTAGTTTCGAGAAGGGCAAGGGTAAGAAGGGATATTTCATGAAAGGCAAACCAATTGCCGCTCTAGTGAATAAACCCAAGGTTAAACCCAAACCAGAGACCAAGTGCTTCTTTTATGAGGGGAACGGTTACTGGAGCGGAACTACCCTAGTTACTTGGTAGATGAGAAGGCTGGCGAAGTCGACAAAAATATATTGGATATACATGATATTGAGGTGTACTTTACTAGTACTCCTAGTAGCACTAGGATATTAGATACCGGTTCGGTTGCTAAGTGTTAGTAACTCGAAATAAAAGCTACGGAATAAACGAAGACTAGCTAACGGTGAGGTGACGATATGTGTTGGAAGTGTTTCCAAGGTTGACGTGATCAAACATCGCACGCTCCCTCTACCATCGGGATTAGTGTTAAACCTAAATAATTGTTATTTGGTGTTTGCGTTGATCATAGACATGATTAGATTGTGTTTATCACAATACGGTCATTCATTTAAAGAGAATAATGGTTACTCTGTTTATTTGAATAATACCTTCAATGGTCTTGCCCCTAAAATGAATGTTTATTGAATCTCGATCGTAGTGATACACATGTTAATAATATTAATGCCAAAAGATACAAAGTAGTAATGATAGTACCACTTACTTGTGGCACTGCCACTTGAGTCATATTGGTAAAAACGCATGAAGAAGCTCCATACTGATGGATCTTTGGACTCACTCGTTATTGAAAAGTTTGAGACATGCGAACCATGTCTATTAGTATAAATGCATGAAGAAACTCCATGCAGATGGATCGTTTGGACTCACTTGATTTTGAATCACTTGAGACATGCAAATCATACCACATGGGCAATATGATTGAAGGCCTCGTTTTTGAGTGAAATGGAACAAGAAAGTAACTTGTTGAAAGTAATACATTTTAATGTATGCAGTCCAATGAGTGCCGGGGCACGCGGTGGACATCGTTATGTTCTTACTTCACAGATGATTTGAGAAGATACTAGTATATTTACTTGATGAAACACAAGTCTGAATTATTGAAAGGTTCAAGTAATTTGAGAGTGAAGTTGAAGATCGTCTTGACAAGAGGATAAAATGTCTATGATATGATCATAGAGATGAATATCCGAGTTGCGAGTTTGGTACACAACTAAGACATTGTAGAAATTGTTTCACAACTAATGCCACCAGGAACATCATAGTGTGATGGTGTGTCCGAACATCATAGCCACGCCATATTGGATACAGTGCATACTATGATGTCTCTTATCGAATTACCACTATGCTTTTTGGGTTATGCATTAGAGACAACCGCATTCACTTTAAATAGGGCATCACGTAATTCTGTTGAGATGACACCGTATGAACTATGGTTTGGAGAAACCTAAGTTGTCATTTCTTAAAAGTTTGGGGCTGCGACGCTTATGTGAAAAGTTTCAGCGTGATAAGCTCGAACCCAAAGTGGATAAATGCATCTTCATAGGACACCCAAAACAGTTGGGTATACCTCCTATCTCAGATCCAGAATCAAAGTGTTTGTTTCTAGAAACGGGTCCTTTCTCGAGGAAAAGTTTCTCTTGAAAGAATTGAGTGGGAGGATGATGGAAACTTGATGAGGTTATTGAACCGTCACTTTAACCAATGAGTAGCAGGGCGCGGGAAATTGTTCCTGTGGCTCCTACACCAGTTGAAATAGAAAGTTGATCATAGACATGATTAGATTGTGTTTGTAGACTTGCCGATTACGAGATTGAACTAGGTATGGAGATACCGATGATCGAATCTCGGGCAAGTAACATACCGAAGGACAAAGGGAACAACATACGGGATTAACTGAATCCGTGACCTAGAGGTTCAACCGATAAAGATCTTCGTAGAATATGTAGGAGCCAATATGGACATCCAGGTCCCGCTATTGGTTATTGACCGGAGAATGTCTCAGATCATGTCTGCATAGTTCTCGAACCCCGCAGGGTCTGCACACTTAAGGTTCGGTGATGTTTCGGTATAGTTGAGTTATAGGTGTTGGTGACCGAAGGTTGTTCGGAGTCCCGGATGAGATCATGGATCTCACGAGGAGCTCCAAAATGGTCCGGAGGTAAAGATTGATATATAGGAAGTCTTGTTTTGGTCACCGGAAAAGTTTCTGGCTCATCGGTAGTGTACCGGAAGTGCCGGGAGGGTACCGCAGACCATCAGGAGGGGTGTCACGCCCCAAGGGGCCTCATGGGCTGTGGGAGGAGAAAAATCAGCCACTAGTGGACTGTCCTAAGGCCCCACTAAGGCCCATGAGGTTCGAGAAGGAAAAATCCAAAGGTGAAAGAGGAGGAAAGGGTTTCCAAGTGGAGAGGAGGAATCCTACTCCTAGTAGGATTGGAGTAGGACTCCTCCACCTCCAATTTCGACCAAACCTCGAGGGTTTGAGGCTGCCTCCTCCCCTCCATCCCTCCTATATATACTAAAGGAATTAGAGGCAGCTCTAACCCTAATTGCCACGTGCTCCCTCTACTTCATCTAGATCGGTTTCTCCTCTAGTTTAGTTCGGCGGTGCTTACGCGAAGCCCTGCTGGATTAGTTCACCACCACCACCACGCCGCCGTGCTGGAGAACTCATCTACCTCTCCGCCCCTCTTGCTGTATCAAGAATACGGGGATCGTCATCGAGCTGTATGTGTGCTGAACGCGGAGGTATCGTCCGTTCGGCACTAGATCGGGATGGATCGTGATGGGATCGCGGGACGTATCATGACGAGATCGCGGGACAGGCTGCGATTTGAATCGCGAAGATGTTCCACTACATCAACTGCATTATATATGCTTCCGCTTAGCGATCTACAAGGGTATGTAGATTCACTCTCCCCTCTCGTAGATGATCATTGCCATGGATAGGTATTGCGTGTGCGTAGGAAATTTTTCGTTTCCCATGCTACTTTCCCCCAACAAGCATAGCATTTGATTGTATCACTAAGTTTATTGTTATTGCTTTGTGCATGTCAAAGTATTTGTTTCTAAGACCATGAGACCATGCAACTCTCTCACATCGGAGGAATACCTTGTGCGTATCAAATGTCACAACGTAACTGGGTGATTATAAAGATGCTTTACAGGCATCTCCGAGGGTGTCTATTGGGTTTGCATGGATCGATACTCGGATTTATCGCTCTGTATGACAAAGAGGTATCTCTGGGCCCAATCGATAATCCAACATCACAAGAAGCTTGCAACCAATATGACTAAGAAGTTAGTCACGGGATCTTGTATTACGGAACGAGTAAAGAAAGAGTTGCCGGCAACAAGATTGAAGTAGGTACGGAGACACTGACGATCGAATCTCGGGCAAGTAACATAGCGTTGGACAAAGGAAACTGCATATGGGATTGGACGAATCATTGACATCATGGTTCGACCGATAAAGATCTTCGTAGAATATGTAGGAACCACATATGGGTTTTCAAAATAATGAAATCTTGTTTTAAGTAAAGCTTCTGCGAAATCTGTATGTACTAGTGTATTTCAGTTCGATCCATAACTACTTCCCTAATTTTAGCTAACCATCGCCAGACTGGACTAGTATGCAAAACTTTTTGTACATCCCATAGCGAAAATATGTTGTAGAGCATAGGCTTAGGTGCACCTCCTTATCTAGCCATCCATTCTTACATCGCGATTCATGCAAATATTTTTATCTTTTTTTCTTTAAAAGAAAAACATGTGGACTTCAAACGTTGCAGGATTGTTGTCCTGCAAAATCTGAAAGTTATTACCCACGTTCTAGTATGTGTGTATTGTTGTCCTACAAAGTTTGAAGTTTATACGTTGATTTATTTGAAAGAACAAAAAAAAGTTTTCATGTACTAAATTAGTTTTCTAGCAGACATCTCAAAGCAATATTGAACGGTCATGATAGGGGTGTCCAGGAGCCTAAGCTCCAAAAATCTACGTCCGTATGTGGAATTTTTGTCCAAAAGGACCCCCTGTCGAGTGGGATTGTCAAAAGAGATCACATGTGAGTGCAAACGTCAAAAAAGACCCCCACCCCGGATGGCGGCAGGCGCGCCAGGCGGCACGTGGCACCTGCCGCCACCGCAGGAGGCGGCCGTGGGGCCTGCCGCCACCGCCCCTGGCGGCCAGCGCGGGATCCGTTCCCGATTCCTTCTGTCCGTAACGGACAAGGCCGGGTGGGCCCTGCCGCCTCGGGAGCAGGCGGCCAGGTGCACTTTTTCCGTGCGCCGGCACTGTTGCTGATTGATTGCGCTGATTCCGAGGCTCCTTTCCCGCTCGAATTTTTCCCGCGCGGCCGGCCAGAACTGTGGGATTTTTTCCCGCTCTCCACCGACGAAACAGTGCGAAATTTACTCCTTTGCTCCGGTTCGGACCGTGCAATCCTTTTGAACAAAAATATTGTGCAAGTTGCACGGATGGCTAAGTGCATGGGAGGCATATACTACGGATATTTTGTTGGGCCGTGGTTATTCCCCATCCCTCGAACCAAACCAAGATATCCACGCTGGTGAAGGCGGGCGGATTTTTCCGTGGTTTCACGGGGCTCTCATCTTCGGGTCAGCATTGTTCACCGCGGCGATTTCAGAGGGATTCTTTGTGTCCTGGTCGACACTGTTCGTTACGGTGGTTTCGTGGGGCTTTTATCTCTAGGTCGACGAGCAGTGCAATAGTTTCCCGCCTAATTTTCCCGCGTTATTTTCCTGCCAAATTTTCCCGCTGCAGTTTCTCGTTTTCGCGCCCTTTTTTTCCCGCGTAGACATCCGGCTGAGCCTATAAAAGGAGGCAGGGAGTGAAACTCTCTTCACCATCAGACAGACTTCAAAGCACCTGCACCTGCATAGTCAGTATGAGTTTGCCTTGTTCGGATCAGAGCATTAGGCCTAGGAAAATGCAGAGTGCAAGCTTGCCTCGGGGGGTGGAAGCAGTTCGATGTTGGTGCGGAGATGTCTGCAAGGTGAAGGAGGTTACGGATTTTTCAGATTGGTTGGGCATGAAGTTTTTCATGTGCGCCAATTATGAATCTGATCCACCCGAATCTATTTCTGCGTACGTCAGGCCTCCGGTATGCTAGAGTCATCCAGATTATTGTTATTTGACTTTATTGTTTACTTGAATCTGATCCATCCTTTAGTCTCCTCCTCCTCTCTGCATGTACTATCGTTGGATTGACACGGAAATTCCGGACTGGGCGGTGACCGAGATTCGTGAAAGAGGTCGCCGTGCATGGGCTAGCTTGGACTTGGAAGAGCGTCGTGAGAAGGCTGAAGCAGAGGAGAAAGCAGAGCAGAAGAAAGAGTGGGAAGATTACTGTGTGGAGCAGAGGGCTTTTCTTGATGAGATGAAAAGGAAAAATCAAGAAGAGAAACTTCGGCTGGAGGAGGTTTACAGACAGCGGGAACAGGCCCGTGAAGCTGAGAGGGAGAGAAAGAGAGAAAGGGCTCGTGCCGCCAAGGCAGCAGAAGAAGCTGGTGATGGAAAAGGAAAATATCCACGTTGGACTCAGTAGATTTATTTTATTGTATGTGAAGTTGTCTTAGTTGTATCTTATTTCTGCAAGATCTATCTTAATTTCGGCAAATTGTATCTTAGTTTCCGCAATGGGTATCTTAATTTCAGCTACGTGTATGTTCATTTTATCCCGCCATTTATTTCCCGCCTCGCTTTCCCGCCATTTTGTTCCCGCCCTTGCTTTCCCGCCCTCGCTTTCCCGCCCTCGCTTTCCCGCCTCGTTTTCCCGCCATTATTTATTCGTCTCGCTCTGCTGCACCTATAAAACCCCCTCCAGACCAAGGTGGGTAAGGAGTGTGCTGAAAATGTCTCATTATCCTTTCGATCGTAGTTTTCATAGTGGTATGTCCGAGTGTCTTCTGCGCTTAGCTAGCAATTTCAAGATAGATAATAGAATAGTTTCATGGGACGAACTCATCAGTAGTGACACGCTACTGAATGAGGTTGCCCACGCATTAGCTAGGAAGGGGTGGCCTGCAAGGACATATGAGGAGATTCGGAAAGAACTTCTGCGGTTGAATGAAAGATGGAAGAACAAAGGCCAACACATACGCGGTGGAGGTGGAGTAAAACATCCCTTCTTATGGATTGACGATAGTGAGGACGAAGACGATATCTTCATGCCGAGTACCAAGAGCGCGTCATCGACGAAGGCCAAGAGCGCATCATCATCGAAGGCCAAGAGTAGCGCTTCGTCAAAGGGCGAGAGCTCTGCATCGTCGAAGGATGACGACGACTTTATGTAGTTTTTTTTATGAACTCTACATCTTAATGTATCTTATTTTATGTATGTTATTTTATGTATGTTATTTTATGAATCTTATTTTATGTATCTTATTTTATGGAAGCAACTTCAAATATATCGCGAACTTTTATTTCATGAAACTACATAGATGTCTTGTACGTACATCTGAAAGTTTGAAACTGACATAGAGAGATGCAATTGTTCGCACACATACATAGACGAATCACCCTATGCGACGACGACCAGCTGGCCTTGCCCGACGACCGGAGGGTGACAATCGATCAGGGGGTCTGTGTTCACGAAGACCACGACCGTACTGTCCCTCGTGTTCCTGTGTCTGCGACTCATGCATAGGTCGTGGAGTCTGAAATCCATATTGAGATGATGATTCTAAATTGTAGGTGAATGGTTGTGACTCAGAATTGATGTAAGATGGACCAATAACGTCCTGCCTGAAAAAATCATTTATCATTCCTGGGAGCGTGCATTGAGTATCATGGGTTTCTGTGAGTATTTCTTTCTGTACGCCACGCTGGGTATGTTCATCTCCCCATGATGGATCATTAATTTCCTGGTCCACGAAAAAATGTTTTTAAAATAAATTGTGTGTAGCAAAAAGATGTGTAAATAGAAGTTATGTAATTGCTTATTATAATTGTACATACCTGACCGCTGTTGTAGCTTTGTGCTCCCTCGCTTGTCTCAGCCCAACGATTCTCCTCGGGCATCCTAATCCCTCGTGTGGGCAGATATGGCTGAGATCCTTGAATGTGTGCGCCATATGCTGTATATGCATCCTGCTCCACGAAATGAGTCTGTTCGGGTGTCGATCCTACATCTGGAGCATTTACCTGTGATGTCTGCCCATGTATTGATAGAGATGAGTCATGTCGTGGAAGTGTCGGCATAGTATTACGACCCTCTGCCCACCGCATGGACGACGACGGCGCCCCACTCGGTCTAGCTGACCTCGGTTCCGGAATGTTGTACGCTGCAGTGACAACGTCATTCTATGTACCGCATCTCGTAATCCTTGTGCTCACAAATTCGCTAATTTTTTTAAACCATGACCTGCGTTTAGGATCAATTCCCTCGGCTCGCATTCCTTCACTCGCCATCGCTTGTACTTGGGTGCAAATATCAATCTGAAAAAAATCGTTGTTCGTTGGTTAAATTGTTCATGAAATGATGGACCTGAATAGCAAGATGTTGATTATTACCGCGGAGTCACGATAGTAAGCTGATGATGTGTCCATCCGTCTCTGCAACTGTTCCATATGCGTTGGATGTGTTGGCATCGTAGGTGGTTCACTCGTCAGTCTAGTACGCGTGCTCATGCGATACCAATTATAGTACGCTTCTGTCGTAGTTGCATCGTACGTTCTCCATAAATAAATTAACATTACTAAATTGACATCACATTCTGTATTTTATAAGCACATAATTAAATTAACATTAGTAAAATTACCGTTGCTGAGGCACTATATTTTGTAGAGCTTCATTATTCCACTGATTTATCCATTCAATGTTTTCTGCATTCCAGTCCACACCAGATCTGCCCATATTGCTCATCCTGTAATTATAGATAACAAAAAAAAATTCAAGAATAGTTGATGGAATATCTATTTAGCTAGGTCACATCTTACTTACTTATGAGTTTCTTCGTCGATACATCTTGGAACCGGTGGTGGAATATCTTGATATAGACCGAACTGTCTCATGACACGGTCAGGATTATACGGTTCCACAAACCATAGATAGAGTAAATTGCAGCGAGTCATCCAAAAGGCACTATCTCTCACGCATTCCACTCGCATGTGTTGCGAACCAAATACCATATCAATGTGCGCCTCAGTCCACGGGTTCCATGTTATTAGTGAGTCGTTAAGAAGCTCAAATTGATCATGGTATATGGGGTAACAATTTTTTGCAATTTTAGTAGACCATTTTTTTCGACCCAGCATCCACCGAGTGGACATAGTTACAACACCCTCACCATAGTTGTACGGGGTTGCGGGTTCTACTATCTGCGGTCGTCCTACAGGTAAGTATTCCCAGGACCACAACTGTAGAAACTCGTAGGAGACACAAAGTAATGGAGCTTTAGATGTGAATGCCGTTTTTTGAGTGGCATCACACAACCCTCGGTATGTGTGAGAAAGCAAAGCAGAACCAAAGCTATATGGTGGATTTTGGGGTAAAGGTTCGTCTACTATCTTTGCGGCAAAATAGATGAGACCAGGCAAAACTACATCCCCGTGAGAATTAGGAAACATCACACCGAAGAGCCACAACAAATATGCAAACAAGTGTCTCTTCGTTGTCTCAGGATCAGCATGGGTAGATAAAATTTCGAAGTTAATACGAAGCCAGCTGTGTGGGACACCTCGAGGCGGACCAGAACGATCTGATATGGGCATTTCGAGCCTCAGACGGGCAGAGACATCTGCTGGCCAATTAGGAGAAACTCGTGGATGTACCACTGGCACACCTCTAATTGGTAAAGTTGTGATCATTGACACATCTTTTAGAGTAGGTGCAAGCTCTCCACATCGAAAGTGAAATGTGTGGGTCTCCGGTCTCCATCTATCAACGAGGGATGTCAAAAGGGATGGGTCGGCAGTAAAACTACCTCGACGAGCTGCGATGTTCGCAAAATGTAGGAGTCCATAAGCCTCAAGGTGTTCAAGGAACCGATTCTCTATTGACCAGGGCGTCTTTACAGTTCGAAGCCGGAAGGTCTGAGGAGGATTTTCATGATTTGGATTTATGAAAAGCTGGCAACGGTGGTGGTTGTCGTGATAACCATTCAAAAGCTGGGGCATTTCAGCCATAACCTGCAATCACGATGAAAAAAAGAGTCCCCCTATTAGCAACTGAAATCTGATGCAGCATTCTAGGGGCAAAAGAGTACGCCTCCTCATAGGTTCCATACAACCTCTGAAATATCTTTTCCTTTGCATGACGAGCCTTGCTATAGCTGACAGGGAAACCAATCAGATCAGATGCAGTTGCACGCAAATCCCTAATACTAATATTAAGACTTTGCTGCACAATGGTTTGCATCACCTGTGACACATATTCTGCAGTCACGTTGCGGTGCTCTGAAAGAGTGCCGGTTTGCTCACAACCATGTTGCTCTATTTTTGTGACATGCCATGGCTGACATACCCCAGGCTTCTGGCGAGCAATAACTCTTCCGCGGCAACCCGCTTCGCGATGGATGCATATGAGCTTCAACTCCTTTTTATCAGACTGCTTCACTCTATGTTGCCTGTGTATAGCAATTGCATAGCTATGTATTGCTTGTTTAGCAGATTTCTTATCTGGGAAAATCTGTCCAACGGCCAGACTCCCCGCGTCTAGGCCAGCAACAGAGTGAAATTCATTGGTGATGCTCATAACCTGTAAAAACTCTGGGTTGATTGCTGCAGCGACCGCATTCTCAGGAGGAACAACTTCATCATCATCTGATTCCGAAGACGCGGAAGAATGACCATCATCGTCATCATCTAGCGCCTCCGGCAATCCCTCGACATGTTCGCTCATGTCAACGACCGCAGACCAATATCCCGTGTCATACACTTGATGGCCACCTGTTGGTTCCGTTGGGCCGGCGTCGGGGGCTACAGTTATGGCCATATGTTCGCCACCGCTTGGTTCCGATGGGCCGGCGTCGGGGGCTACAGTTATGGCCAACTCGGCCTCACCGGCACCGCTACTGCACTCGGCGACATCACTGGCAGAAATGAACTCCACATAAACCATGGGTTGTCCATACATGGAGTTATTGGGATTGCTTGCAAAACCCATGTACGACGCCCATGCTCTTTCACCGGTAACCCGTCGCAAAACCCAACGATTTCCTCCCTCAACCACGAAAGCCTCCAGGGTCATTTTTTTTTCATTCATCGCTGAACCAAACATCGATCGGATGCACCTTCTAACTGCCGCATACTCTACATTAACCATGTCTTTCACTACAACCGTAGTCATCCCGCACCTAGACACATCCACACCAGAAGGACCCTCACGTACGATGTGCCCATAAAACACTAACAAATTTTCCATAGTACCTAACGAGCAGCCATATTTACATCGTTAGTCCATTAAAAATCATATTTTTAGATTTACATTGTAATAACAACATCAATTACTTATCTTTTTTACATATAACAATTTAACAACATCCATTACATCTACGCATAATAATTTATATTGTATCATTTATCGTCACACTACATCTATAAAATAAATAGAAGATGAATTACAATATGTCATTCATACCTCTGGTTTAAATAAGGATATCCTTCCGAATATAATATATCACCAGAATAATATCAGCGAATTCCACCTATTTTCATATGAACAAAAATATTACACACATAATTATTTTCGTGCTAGCAAAAGTCTAAAAATACATACTGCATATATATATATATATATATATATATATATATATATATATATATATATATATATATATATATATATATATATCACGAATCATATTTCTACGGGGTTGGCAAATTATCAAATAAACAAATATATTACACACGCGTCTTGCATGTAATAATACTAATGGAGCTAACATATTATTACATGTTTTTTACAAAAATGCTAGTTACATAGGCATTTCTCCGGCTCCTTTCTAAATACCAGTTGCATGCAAACACGAACAAATCATCGGTAATATATGAACATAGTCGACCTATTATCACATGAACACAAATATGAACAAAGTCTCATACCTTGATCTTCAACTTAGTAGTTCATATCGCATGACAAAATAGTTCCACAAAAGTGATAATACGCTCCCTAAGACAAAAGAAAACACATACTTAGAAACTAATCAAACAAAATAAAAACATCATGCATGCAAACACGACCAACAGAAATGGAAAGCTCTTACCTTGATCTATCTTTTCTTCAACTACAACGTCTTCAAAATAGTTCCACAAAAGTGATAATACGCTCCCTAAGACAAAAGAAAACACATACTTAGAAACTAATCAAACAAAATAAATACATCATGCATGCAAACACAACCAACAGATATGGAAAGCTCTTACCTTGATCTATCTTTTCTTCAACTACAACGTCTTCAAAATCTCACTTTAATCCGTCCTAAATCGCCACATAAACATTCATACGGAGTGAGAAAGAGAAGAGAGTGAGAAAGAGGAGTGACACGGGAGGCAACGGCAGGAGAAGAGAGTGAGAGAGGAGGCAGCGACGCGGTTGGCTTATAAAGGAGTAAATTTCGCACGGTTTCGTCGGTGGAGAGCGGGAAAAAATCTCACAGTTCTGGCCGGCCGCGCGGGAAAAATTCGAGCGGGAAAGAGCCTCGGAATCAGCGCAATCAATCAGCAACAGTGCCGGCGCGCGGAAAAAGTGCACCTGGCCGCCTGCTCCCGAGGCGGCAGGGCCCACCCGGCCTTGTCCGTTACGGACAGGAGGAATCGGGAACGGATCCCGCGCTGGCCACCAGGGGCGGTGGCGGTAGGCCCCGGCCGCCAGGGGCGGTGACGGCAGGCCCCACGGCCGCCTCCTGCGGTGGCGGCAGGTGCCACGTGCCGCCTGGCGCGCCTGCCGCCGCCCGGGGTGGGGGTCTTTTTAGCCGTTTGCATTCGCAGGTGGTCTTTTTTGACAATCCCACTCGACAGGGGGTCCTTTTGGACAAAAATTCCCGTATGTGTAGAAATATCATTGCTCTTCTGCAAACGTGAAACACAGTAGCGGCCGAGCGTCTTCTTTAAAAATACCATAGCTTACATCGACCTAGATCCATCATATTCCTTCCTATGAACATCATATATAATTCTGCATCATTCCCCTTGATTATATCCATCATCATTCCTAAGATAAGAAGGCGTTTATTTCTCGCCTGGCGTTTTGCAGACCTGGAACAACTTGGCCTTTCTTTCACAGTTTGAAAGAAAAGACACCCGTCGGTATCCTCTCGTCTCACCGTTGTTCGCCATACACGTTCCTCTCATCACCCTGTTTACGATAACGCAGAAGTCATCTGACAAACCACGGCTTAGATGTCAGTGCTAAGTGCTAACCATGACGCGATCGATTCGAGCCAGCCACAACAGGCGACGACAGCCTCCTCATTCACCCGGTCGGCATGGTCCTCGGTAAAAATAAATAGGCCGGAGTCTATAAATGTTGGACAGATCGAGTTTCAATGGCGAAGAAAAGACATTACTCCAGCAACAAATTGGAAAATAAATGGAGAGATGCTCCATTAATTAGAGGCCAAACTAGGCTCCAAATCCTACTCTCGTGGCGCCATGGCCATGAGACACGCGATCAGCCGGTGTTTCAGGAAACGGCCTCTTATCGCTACTGCTACTATAATAGTAAATCGGGATACTCGGTCGCGTTCCCCTGGTAGAGTTGCTTTCTTACACAGGATCATGCTGATCGATCGATGGCGATGCTAGTTTTCATATCATATGTATAGTCCCTCGTTACTTTTTGAGACGTTCCTCAGCTGTGCTTCCACCTGAACATGTAATTAGTTTCCATAAACTTCTCGTCTCTTCCGTTGGGTTGGTGGGAATAATCTGACTGACTCGTTGTCGAACTTTTTTCTGTGGTTGCCATGCGTTTGGATCTGGGGCGAGGAGGGACAGAGTCAACCAGATACTGGAAATATTCTTAAAAAAAGGGATGTGGCCAACCGTCAAAAACAAACGGGCGGTGGCAACCACTCTGGGGCGGCCGGCGCGGCCGGTGCAGGAGGCGGCCGGCGCGGGAGGTGGCCGGCGCGGGAGGCGGCCGGCGCGGTTTCCCCAGCCACTTGGTTATCCATCCTCCCAACCACCCTAGCCAAACAAAAAAAAGGATAACCCTACCCTTACAACCAAACAAAAAAAGGGCTATCCCCAACCACCTGGTTGGGGATACCCACAACCACCTAGCCTATCCCTCCAACGAAACACACCCTAACATTCGTTCTGGTGGTCAGGACATACATGATTGTTTCCATGGATATTGGTGTTCGGTATTTCCACATAATCCCAGTATCCCCACTGATCCAGCTTCATTTCATGTAAAAAAAATCTTATAGACTCCAACTTCAATTTAGTTCAGAGTACTAAACCTCCAACTGAACACAAATTAGTTGTAATTAAACTAAGCATACCATCTCCGGCATGCAGTGGCACATGCAACATGCAACGTCTCACATGCATGCACATATTAAATGTTCAATATTTCATGGGGTGTGACAACGGAGGAGCCAGCGCACCTAACTAGACAGAATTAGACTCAGAAAAGAAAATAGAGAAATTAAAGCAAGGCTTATAATATATCCAGCAACCAACTACTTCCTCTGTTTCTAAATATAAATCTTTTTAGAGATTTCAATAAAAACTACATACAAGTGTATATAGACATATTTTAAAATATAGATTCATTCATTTTTATCCGTCTGGAGTTTATATTAAAATCTCTAAAAAGACTTAATTATATTTATAAACAAAGGGAGTAATACAAGACTATCATGTCATTAAGAGGCAATATTATTAAATACTCATATAACATGGTTGACGATAATGTTGCCTATTTGGTTAGTTATTTCTTTTCTATTTTCTCTTTCCTTTCTCTCATTAGAGCATTGTTAGTAATAAAGCCAACCACCGGCTATATAAGATTGCCATGTAACTTGTAGCCAACTTAATAGCTAACTCACACGACAATAGGTAGACATATTAGTATGATATACTATTAATATATAGCCCACATCTTTCTCTTAGAGCAAGTACAATAAGGTACAGTCAGCAGGCTCTAAGGATTAAAATACTATATTTTTACTGAGTTGGATGAGAGAGAAGAGGTGAGAGAAGGGAAGCGGACTCTTCGTGAAGAACAGACTCTAGCACGTGCTCCTAGGTGCTTTGTGAGAATGAAAGGTGGGTCATATATGATAAAAGTAGTACTCTTTTATAGCTAACTATTGTACAAGCTAGCTATAAGATGGGCTATAAGACTGCTTATAGCCAGCAGTTGGCTATACTATTAACCATGCTCTAAGGTGACATAATCATGCTATAAGGATTAGAATATTATATCCTTGCTTAGTTGGAGGAGAGAGAGGAGGAGAGAGAAGAGAAGCGGCTCTTGGTAAGTAGCCAGGTGCAGCACGAGACCCAAGATACTTTGTGAGATTGTAAGGTGGAACAACTACTACTAAAGTAGTACACATGTAAAATTTATTATTGTATATGTTGGCTCTATATGACATGGCAACTCCTTATAGCCGATTGTTGGCTGTATTATTAACAATGCTCTTATAAAGGGTGTCGGAGCTCGTGCTACAGTCGGTTGTAAGTTTATAGTCTGTTTCTTTTCTCTTTCTCCTCTCCTCTCTCCTCCACCTAGACACTAATCTAATGTGGCATCTATTTTAGCCCGTCTATGTCGTTTTATTGTACTTGCTCTTACTATTTTCACCTAGAACCATGCGTAGAGACCCCACTCTTTTCCTTTTCCCCGTCTCTCTCCTTCACATAGTAAGTGTCATGTAAGCAACCTTATAGCCCCTTATTATAATTACTTGTAAAGAATTAGGTGAACTATGGCATTAATTGTTTGGATTTTTCGTACTTATAATGGGGGCTGGGTCTCTCGGAGTGGGGTATCATAGCCTAATATATCATGTCATGCAATGCTTGCTAAAAAATGCTGACATGATACAATGTTAAATGAGAAAATAGAGCATAGGGGTACCATATACTTATATCATTATAAAATTAAGTACTACTATGAGCTATGCAAACCCCTCGCCCAAAATTCTTGTCTTATATTTGTTTAGTATTAGATACATACGTATCTAGATAAATCTAAGAACAAAAAAATGTGGGACGATGATAATACAAATGAAGGCATCTAAAATACCGATCTATTATGTTGTGTATTATGAAGATGGTATTATTCACAAATATCATATGCATGATGACAGTGTATGTTACTCTCTATTGTTGCTGGCCTTTGATTTCTTTGCAACGACCTTCTAGCTAGTACATGTTACAGATTAATGAGAGCATTTTCAATACATATATGGGAGAAAATAAGAATTTATTTTTGATACCGAAGCATGTATACATGGAGAGCGGTTTTTCTACCATGCACACTATATAGAAGTGTGCGTTGACATGCCGCTCAATATGTTGGAGACTCTATGTCTGGATGTTCCTTATATATCAATAAACATTAAGATACACCAGAAAATAATACAAGTGCACTCTCCTTTGGCTGGTGCACAATAAAATAAATTTAAACAATAAGAAATACAACAAACATTATGTAATGTTTCATAACAAGACAAACTTTGACAAAACAAGAGATACAAAGAGCTATGTGAAGACAGATGCTTCATATATGGCATGTCTTATTGTCACATATATCTTTTTCATATACTCAATTAGGGGTATCCATATTATTAATAAAAAATACATACTCAGGTAATATAGAATCGTTTTCATAAACACGCATGTACACACAACCATTTACAGAACACAATACAAAAATATCATACCATACTCCATTTGTATCACAAAAGCATGAGTTTTCAGCATGGGTACGGTCAAATTTTAAAATTTGGACTTCCAATATCATTTAATTATTATTCAGAATTATTAACAATTGGGAAAACATATGTACGACCTTACCTCAAAAAAACATTTTTAGAATATTATAATTTTCTTTTCTTTACTTATATTTTATAGAAATCTCCAAAACGTCGTGTTTTCGTGATAAGCTGTCACATGCGATTAGTCTCCTGCACACGTGATCCCTGAAACAGAGATGGAATCACTCATTAATCAGCAAGCGTGAATGCACGCGCGTGCGCTACTGCTTGCTTGCTACTGTTGATATTGAGAGATGCACTTACGCTGGACTTCTTGCAATAGAGGATGGCGTCATAGACGTCCGTGTCGGCACTACCGTGGTACCCGACCCTCGACGTGGCCCCGCGCGCCGGGCTCGCCGGCGACGGGAACCTGCCGTGCCTCCGCGCCATCGCCCTGATCACCTTCCTGTACAGGGGCATCGCGAACCGCATCACCTTCCCGGGCGACGACGCCGCGCGGCGCTTCCCGACACACAACGTCGACCGCGACCATGCGTGCTTGCTCGTCGCGCTGGAGCACGCACCCAGCGAGCATGCCGTGCTCCGCGCCTTGTGGGAGACGTCGGGCGACGAGAAGGCTGACAACCACGGCGCGCTCGGAGCGTCCTCAGTGTGATACCGGCTGGTGATCACCGACTCGTCGCCGTCTTCTTGCGCGCCGGAGCCGCCTCCCGGCTCGCAGGGGAGGAGGCGGCCCGGCGGGCTGACCTGCAGCATCGGGGTCGACGGGGCGGCATCGTCTACTACCGGCAGATCGAGGTCGAAGTCACTCGCCGCCGTGGTGAAGTCGTCGGCGGAGAAGAGATCGTCCTGGGGGTACAGGTCGATGAAGGCGGACGACGTTGAGATCCGGAAGGAATGACCGACGCTGTGGACGAGGCGGTCCAAGTAAGGCGGCGAGTGCCGTGCGCTGTCGTCGAGCCACCCGAAGAAGAAGCTGTCGTACTCGGCGAGGTGCTGCAGCGACCTGCTAGACTCCATGAGCTGTGCGCAGGAGCTTCACTACTAGTGGACTGGTGGCGCATGATGGATGCATCGAGCTGAGCATATATGGGCAGCGCGCAGATGACTCCTCTCGTCTGGTGCAAATCCACTTTCTTTTTTTCTCTTTCTCGGAATCTATTACTGACTACAGAGCGACGTCATTATCAATTGATCAAGCCCGGCCGCTAGCCAAATCAAGCGGCACACCACGTCGCGCCAGAAGCATACATACATGGGGAACGTTCAGTCAATAGAGTACCAGCCCAAGCAACTTCATGCGTCATGCATGCATGATCGCTCGTTTTTCTTCTCTGCTTCTTCATTAGCCCTTTTATTTTAACGTCGCTGGCATAGTGGCTAGACAAGGTAGAAGCCTCAATATCTGCTCGGAAAACGGAGCGGTGGAAAATGGCGGCGACAGCACACGATTGCGTCTGACCGGTTTATGCCCCAGACCCGGTATGTGGCTCGGCTGGGGCTTCCGCCTTTTAATGTTAGGCTTAGGTCTGGGTAGGGGCTCAGCTAGCATCCCTACACCCAGGCGGTCCTTAGATTTCAGGGGTCCGGGGCGAAACTATAAACCGGGGCCCTTCGGGGTCTTAACTATAAATGATTAAATATTAACCAGCATAATTTGATATAAATTTGTGTCTACAAAAACAATCAACTGTAACCAACATCAGTGTGCATATATCAAATAATGTATGTTCATTTAACTGACAAGCATTTTTGGACGGAGTGAGTACATAATACCTTAAAAAAATTAATCATTTTGTATCACGAAAACACTCAAGTGCATCAAAAAACACCATATTCACATGTTCAGAAAGAACTAACCGTTTTCTATCACGGTCCTCTCCATTGCTCATTTTTTTTAGTAATGGCTATACGGAAATTTTCCTCCATTTTTATCCAAAGGATATGTAGTAGTTTCTTCTTCCCTTCAGGCCCCTTCTCCACTAATATATTCATCGCTTTATTATCAAGATTACCCCAATTGCTTGGATCATAAATGTTCATAGTAATAATTGGTTCCTCATCAACCCCGCAAAAAAATAAATGGTTCCTCATCAACACTAGCAAATTCTAGTGTATATGAATTTAATCTCCATAGTATAGTACCTTTTCCCTAATCTAATCTGGCTATAATTCTATTGCGTGCCTAATGATTCGAGTGCGAGACAAGACGACTATTTGACAATTCCCTGTTCAGTCAACCAAGAATCGAGAATTCGGGATTAGAAAAGAAATAGGAAGAACACTAGAACAGTACAGGCAAGGTCAGAGGGCACGAGGACATGCAGTTGTACCTGGCGTAGTCGTCGTCGTGCGTCAGAAAGAGTCATCGAACTATTGAACTTGAAGACGAGCATGCAAAACCAAAAATAAGGAAGGGATCAAGGGAACGATCGCAATCAGGCTCCTCTGATCTTGTGATCTGAACGATCTACAACAAACGACTATCCCTTTGTCTGTCTCTCTGCCTCTGGCCTGCTTATACATGGGCTTTATTTTTCGTTCTAAATCTGGGCCCTATCACTACGTTCGCATACCTAAGACGGGCCCCCTAGTTTTTGGGGCCCGGGGCAATCGCCCCGTTCGCCCCCCTCCAGGGCCGGCCCTGCTGCATCATATGGATAGGAGTAGCGGCACTTTTTCTCAAGATGGTGAATTAAGGCATATTGTTATAATACTTTGTAAGGTCCTCGAAAATAATTAATAAAGTAGCCGTATGCATCTCCCAGAAAAAAATAGCTCATTCTTCTTTGTTTTTTCTAATTTTTTTAATCACACTGAAAATATTATAAATACAGACATTCAAATTTTTAATTTACTTGTACATTTTGGAAATGTTCCAAATGTATTAGAAAAATGTTAACGGGGCAAAAAAGCTTTGTGCGCACAACTTTTAGAAAATGTTGATAGCATTCGAAAATGTTAACGGCATTTACAAATGTTCATGTGTTTCAAAATGATGTGAGTGCCAATTTAATTAGAAAAATAAATTACATGTAATTCAAAAAAATATTTCATGCCATTCTAAAATATATGTGGCATTTGAAATAAAACTTTGCGCGTTTCAAAAAAATTATTTGTGGGATTCTAGAAAGGTATAAAATATTTAAAAATATTCTATAGTTTAAATAATTTGTGTCATATGATTCAAAAAATGTTCAAGGTGTGTTTGAAAAATGTTGAATATGTATTTTTAAAATGTTAATCATGTATCTAAAAAATATTCAATGTGTATCACGAAATCTAGCAGGTGTGTAAGAAAAATGAAAACGTGTATTGGGAAAATTATATTGAATAAAAATTCAAAGAAAATCCTAAAATCAAAAAATCAAAATAAAAACTAAAAAACGGCAGCACAGAAAAGATGCGGCAAAAACACACGGGAGGTTCTAAAACATATCTAAACCGGTCGTTGAAGAACATATAGGGCCGGCTCATCTAGCAATGGCTTACAGCGAAACAGAGCAGTCCAAAAAAATGTGGTTGGGGATGTCCTACTCCTCGTGAAAGCAACTAGTTAGCAGTATTCTTTCGAAATCCTTTCAGTAATCATTTTCATGCGCCGTCACTTGGTCGTGTCGTTTTTTTGAATTTTATTTTTTATTTTTCCGCATGCATTTTCAGCAATTTAGATTGTGTTTTTCGGTTTTCTTGGTGTTTGGTTTTCCACCAGTCTTTCTTAGCTTTTCGACGGAAAATATATATATAACCTTTTTTTGTGAGGAAACATGTTTTTTTCTTGAGAGACGCGGTTTTGCTTTCTCGAGATGCACTGTTTTTCCTTCGCGAGAGGCACGTCCGAGCCTCTCAAAAAAGAAAATTTGTAATTTTATTTTGCAAGAAGCACAGTTTTGTTTCCCCGAGAGGCACTGTCATGTATCAAGTGAATTAAAAATGTTTGTTTTGACGAAAGGCACGGTTTTGCTTTCGCGAAAGGCACGGTTTTTCTTTCGCGAGAGGCACGGTCATGCCTCTCAGAAACGAAAAAAAAGTGTTTTTTGTTGTCGTTTTTTAGTGAGAGGCGTGGTTTGCTTTTGCAAGAGGTCTGATTTTGCCATCGTGAGAGGCACGACTGTGCCGTGCCTCTCAGAAACGAAAAAAAAAATGTTTTTTGTTGTTGTTTTTTTGTGAGAGGCACGGTTTTGTTTTTACGAGAGACACGATCTTGTCATAGTGAGATGCACGGTTGCGCCTCTCGGAACTGGAAAAACATGTGTTTTTTGTTCTTTTTATATCGCGAGAGGCATGTCTTTTCTGTGCGGTTTTTTTGTCCACTTTTTTCACTAATAAAATTTCGTCAAAATCTATCAACATGAGATCTAATTTTGAAGATCTCGAAAAGAGAAATCCAAAGCTGAAACTTTTGACATTTGAATGTATGGTTTAAGAGATAATACGTTTTGAAAATACGGATCTACGAAAAAAGAGAAAATTCTCAGTTTGCAACAAGTGGAATATTTTTTGAAGTAGGAACATTTTTAAAAATTCCAAACACGTTCTAGAAAAGCTGTGAACATTTTTAAATTACAAAATTTAAAACTAGTACATTATTCGAAATTACAAAAAAATTCTAAAATGTCCCAAATATGTTTGAAAAAATAGGAAGGTTTTCGTAATTTTGAACAAGTTTTACAAAGAAACTATTTATTTTGGAATTAGAAAAATAATATTTAAATCATGGACATTACTTATTTTGTGAAAGAATTTTAGAATTCCAAAACATTAGTTGAATTTTCATCAAAATGTTCAGGCTTCTTTGTGCTGAAAAATTGTAAGTGGAAACACTTTTAAAAAGAATTTAAAAACAACATTTGAAAATAAGGCCATTACAAAAAAAATGAATGTATTTCAAAAGCACGGTTTTTTAAGTTTTCAAACAATTTTCAACATATGAAATCATTCTAGAAATAATAATAAACTTGAAAAGGAAAAAAATAAAAATAAAAGAGAGAATAAAGATGAATTATTTGTAAATTTATGAAACCCGGATTTATTTAACAACGTGAACAATTTTCTAAATAGGTGAACAAAATTTGAAATCAAGAACTTTTTTGAAATGTGTGAACAATTTTTGAAATCCCGAATCAATTTTGTAAAATCGTAATATTTCTTGAAACGCCCGAATTTCTTTTTATAAATACAAACATTATTTGAATTTCTGAACAATTTCTAAAAACCGACTACTTAAAAACTGATTTTTTAAAGGACGGACATTTTTTAAAATTCTGAACAATTTTCGAAACATGAACTTTACAATAAAATAAAATATACTTGAAAGTAAAAAAGAAAAGGAAAAGAAAAATAAAAGTCAGAAGAACGTTCTTGTTTTATAAACAAAATTTTGAAATGTAATTTTTGAACATTTTTTCTAAATATGAACATTTTTCCAATTTGTGAAAAATATTCGAAAATAAAGAACATATTTTGAAATTTTAGATCAAATTTAGGAATGGAGAATAATTCTGATAGTCCCAAATAAATTTGTAACGTGAAAATTTCTGAATATGTGAACAGAAAATTGAAAACAAAAACCCGTTTTGAATTTGTGAACATGTTTTGAGAACAGGGCCATTTTTTAAAATCCTGGTCATTATTTGAAAAGTTCTGATAAGTATGAACAGAACTACTCTGTACAATTTTTTAAAAACAGTCCGAACAAATTTCTAAAAGAGGAACATTCACTTGAACTTCCTGAAGAATTTTGTAAAAATGCAAAACATTTTTTGTATTGATGATTTTGTTTTTCGAAAATGCGACTATTTTTTAAATATTAACGTTTTTCCAAAGAACGAACATTTTTTAAAGTTTCCAAACAATTTTCAAATCTTGAACTCTTACAAAAATAAAATAAAATAAAAAAATAGAAGCGTACAAAAAAGAAACTGCAACATGAATAGAAATGAAAAATAAGGAGAAATAGAAAGAAAAAAAAGAAAGAGAAAATTCGGTTTACAGAACCTCCCAAAACCAAAAAAAAACTGGCTGGGAAACTGTAGAAGAAGGTTCACAAAACCGGAAACCCTTCAACAGTTTAATGGGCGAGCCCAGGTAATGGCAACATCGCAAGGTCTATGCTAAGGGTCGACATTCTGACGCAACGTGCGTCCAATAGAAAATTCAGCTCATAAAATTCATTAGCGACTGATAGTGGCTGCACGGATGTATGGCCCGACTCACTAGCCTTCCCGCTCGAGATAAAAACCCGGCAGCGACTCATACAGAAAAACGGGTTACCAATTTCTAAGTTGCTGAACTTAAAAAATGTTCATAATTTTTAAAAATGCTCTTTATAGAAAGAAGTTTGTGAATAGATACAAGTGTTTCAATTTATTCATGAAATAAAATACAAAAGATGATAATAAAACTCAAAGAAATAAACGTAAAACATGAGAAAACCAAAATAATCCCATAAAAAAAGTGAGCATTAAATAGAAGAGGAAGAAAATT
Source organism: Hordeum vulgare subsp. vulgare (assembly GCF_904849725.1). Classification (NCBI taxonomy): domain Eukaryota; kingdom Viridiplantae; phylum Streptophyta; class Magnoliopsida; order Poales; family Poaceae; genus Hordeum; species Hordeum vulgare. Next base: position 594,076,159 of record NC_058521.1, read on the forward strand.
GGAAAAGGCCTTACATGAAAATTGGTGGGAACCAACTAGCGTTTACTGCTGAAGCTCCCACAAGGGACCGACAGCCCATGTTGGGAGAAGTGCGCAATATAGCGACAATTCGTTGCATGTTGGGAGAAGTGGGCAATATAGCGACAATTCATTGCTATGAAAAGTGAATTGCATTTTTCAGACGGTTGGCTAACTTCCCATGGAAATCAGATAAAGGTGGAAATCGGCAAACACCACGTAGAAAACTATGGCGTGGTCATACTGTGGCGATAGCTCTCGGCTTGCCGGATCTGACGAAAACGGGACTCTAAAATCTAAGTTTATCGGCGACCCTGATTTATTTTTTCTTGAATACGAACGTCCCTAATTTTTGACACTGCATAGAAGCTTGGGACGTGTGTGTTTTCCTAAAAAGACATGGGCGGCATTCTGCATGGATTTTGGGTGTCTTGTGCACATGTTGTGCGACTGCTGTGAATCAATTCCGCATTGCTGCAATCGTTGATACACATGTTGCATATGAGGCGACTATGCTTCCGAGGGATTTTTGACGCGATCAATAAGGTCTCTTGACTTGGCCCTTGTCGGCATCTGCTTTTCTTTATGGTAGTTGTTAAGTTGTGCCTTCAGCAATACTTGTTCAACATCTTGTGTAGCGCCTGTCGTATTTTTCCTTTCTTTTTTATGTTTGATAATTTGTTGGTAACTTGTTGTGATTTTGGTGGTTGATTTGTACATAAAGCGGGGTGTAAAAACGGTAATCGATCTCATAGCCCGTGCTCATATGAGCCCGGTAAACAGTATGACGGTTTGGACTACAAAAAATTGTTCAAAAAAATTCAAATTCTTTTGTGGTGCAAGATGCTCATATGTGTGAACTCCTTGCAAAATTTTATGTAGTTTGGACATTCGAGGAGCTCGCGGTAAAAAGACAAAATCAGGCATGAATAGTGCGATTTTCAAAAGTTTGTCACACATTGAAAATTTGTTTTTTTATTGTCGTAAGCTCCTCAAATGTCCAAACTTCATAAAATTTTCCAGGGAGTTCACACATAGGAGCATCTTGCATCCTAAAATTGTTTGAATTTTTTAAACTTTTTTGTACCCCAAACCGCCGTAGTGTTCATGCCCGAGCCGAAACGCCGTGTCCGTGTAAAAACCCTTTTCGGTAACAATGTCCTGTTATTTACATACAAGAAACATGCATGTATGATTTTGAAATGTTGTGATTCTCTTAATCTTTTTTTTTTATTGCGGCGATGTTACCATGACAGCAAAGAAAAAAGGGAAGAGAAACGGTGTACGAGAGTCACATGCCGCAGATTTCCGATTGAACTGAAACGTGACGGTGGTTGCTGGTCTTGGGGCCCTTCTGCTAATGCCATGGCTGACAATGAGGTTGCGATGGGGATGATCGTTAGTTAGGTGGTGCAAGAATGAAATCCTGGCAGTGGGAGCCCATCGCTGTTGCGTGACGGGACTACGTAGACACTGCGATGTAGAAGCAGGCAGCAGGCAGGGCGCGAGCGACATGGCCGCGCGACGCCAAGCCGCGCATTAAAACCGGGATTTGTCCCGTGCGCGGCGCAGCCGGCCGGCCGGTTCTCGCCGTGTCGCGCCCCGGGCGCTCATGGCCTTCACGTGGGACTGACGGCGACCAGCACACCCGTACGTCCGGTCCGGGGACCAGACCGGAGCAAGCGTCGTCTATCTTGGCAGATCGATCGATGTGTACGTGCGTGCTCAGGCCACCACGTCCAGTCCACGCACGCTCGATCTCACATTCTCACTCTTCGTCTTCCTCCCGCTCTATGTTTGCCGACGCGACACGAAGCCATGCATGCACGGCGGGGCAAACCCGGCGAGCGAGCTAGCGTAGCGCGCGCGGTGGACCGCGTCGCCGTCGGCCATGGCCACCATGTGAGATCGATCGAGCGACACACCACCTACATGGCCCCGGCCGGCCGTGCCCCAACGCCCGCACACGTAGGGCCGTGTCGTCTTTGCACGCGTGCATGCCCTGCCCCTGCCCGGCCCGCTCCGGCGTGCATGGCGACAAACCAGCCCGGCTTTCGCCTCGTCCGGGTAGGAAAGGCTTTGGACGGGCTCGCCGCCGTCGCTCTCCGGCGCGCGCAGCCTGTCGGCCAAATGCGAGTGCAGGCTGGCCACGACGTTACGTCGCGACAGCCACTGCCCGATCCATCCATCCATCCATCGGTCTAGCCAGTTTTCGTTTCAGCACGTACGTACCGCTGCATGCCTTTCCGGACGGACTGGTCCTGGCGCCCGATCCATCCGTCGAATTTAATCCGTGTGCGTTTGAATTTCAAAACCTCCGACCGTTCCATTCATCTCCTGCAATACGAATGGATGAATTTGGACCGGCGAATATAAGTCTGTTTAGGGTTTTGTTAGTGGACTACATACGAATGTATATGAATATATTTTAGAGTATAGATTCATTCATTTTACGTATAATGAATTTTTTTTAAATATATATTTAAAAACGGAGGGAGTAGCGTATAATTTTCCTGCACACGCATGCATGTGCATCAGTGCATAGACCGATAGACGTGGCTCTGATGCATAATTGAATGTGCGTACGGGGTACCAAAAGCAACGGAGCTGTAGGCATGGGTTCAGGTGGACTGGATGCATGATTGATTAACCGACGCAGACGTTTGCATCTCCGCCGACGGCCAATCCGGAACGCAATATGATTACGCACGTACCATGGCCTGCAATTATTTAACGCCGATTGTATGCACGTCTTATGCTTGTTTACTCATTCGATCACCAGTCGCAAATCCAAAACAATTGCTTGCTAGCCGCGTCCATAATTTGCCCCCATCTTAGGCCGACTTCAACCTATCACCCCAAACACGCGTATGTTTTATCTAGATTTCGTCGAATTATCGTTTGCGTCGTATGTATGTCGACCGTATTTGGCCCTCGTACATGCAAACTTTGAAAACCAACGATGTTCGGCCGCGTCGACGGTTCGCACTAGTTCACGTCGGACAGCAACCTAGTCAGTGGCCTACAGCCTCACTTCGACAATAAAGCCAACGACCGACACAGAAGCCAGCCTTCATGTTTGACGCCGGCAACAAAACCAGCTGTCGCCAGAGGAGCCAGCCTATAAAATGAGCAAGTTTTTTACGCCAGTACCAAAGCGAGCGGCCGGCACACTAGCCAGCCTTCAAAACGAACGGACATCGGCCACAACCCGAGGCCTCACCTAGTTCAGACAGTCGCGGGCGAACATCTCCTTCTGTCGATTCACGAACCAAGCCTTTCTCTCCAGCGAGATGTTGGTCTTGTTCACGTTCATGAACGCGAGTGCCACCTCTTTAGCTTTGGTGTCCGTCATGGTGGCCTCGATCTCGAGCCAGCGACCGAGAGGATGGCCGACGAGGGTCGTGCCAACCCTCGCATGAGGAGGGCGTGCGCCTTGAAGACGATGGATTCCTTGTCGTCAATGTTGACAAGATGTCGTACTTGATGTCGGGCATCGGCCATGACGGCGTAGGCCGCGACTGAGTTCACCTCCTTCGCTTTGTCGTCGGCCCCTTCCCTTCGTCGCTTCGGCATCGAGGATGGCGATCTCCTCCGACGTGCACTCGAATCGGGACTTCCTGGGACCCTTGGGACCCTTCTTCTTCGCCGCGGGCCGCACGGCCTCGGCTGCATCGTCGGGGTTCGTCGGGTCGTCGTTCATGAAGGAGGAAGGTGAGGGGGCACGCGGAAGGTTTGAACAAAATGAAAGGAAAGTGGGATGGGTGTGTCCTCAACAGACGGGCCAGAGTAGGACAAGGACACGTGCCCCGCCCGTTCGCACGTTGTCCGTTTGTCCGCAAACGTGACTCAAACTTAGGACAGGAATGATAGAAAGCGTACCGAAAACGGACGTTTGTCCGTTTGTTCCGTGCATTGGACAATAGTTTGTGTCTGTTTATCCTAAACGGAAATAATTTGAGGTCGTGAGTTGCCCTTAGAGCAATTTCAGCCGGCCGACCCAAACGGACGGTCATTTTGTTCGATTTTTTGTCCGTTTGGGTCGGTTCAGCGGACACCAACGTCTGCTTCGGCATTTGGGACGACGCATGCGCCCAATGCTGTCCCGATCCATTTTTGTCAAAAACAATAGACAAGCATAATTAAACATTAAAAGCCGGTCACGAAGACCGACGAGAGTCCATGCGTCCTCATTACATTAATTAAACATAAAAAAACTAAACTAGGAGGCAGCCCTAGGCGTCATCGTCGTTGTCGTCGGGGCTGGTGAAGTCGACCAGCGTAGGCGCAGGGCCAGCCTAGGGGAACACCGTGTTCGAGAGCACAGCGCGGGCTGTGCTCGTGGCAGTGGCAGCTCCTCCTCCTTCATCTCTCGTCGTTCCTCCTCCGCCTCCTTCTCCAGCTCCATCAGCCGACGGCCTTCGGTGCGCTCCGCCCGTAGGTGCTCCGTCTTCCAGTGTAGGAGGTAGGCTTGCTCCTGCTCTAGTGTTGCGCCCAACCAGATGGGCGGCGCACTGACCCACTCGTGGATGCAACCAGTCCACTCGTAGACCTCCCGCGGCTCCATGGGCTCGGTCTTCGGCGGAGGTGGCACGCCGCAGTCGCCGGCGGCTGACAGCGTGATGGCCTCCTCGAGCCGCTGCTGGTACGCCACCTCCTCCTCATCGGCCTTGTGCCCTTATTTGTCCTCGCTCTCGCGGAGAGCAGCTGCCAGCGCCATCTGGTAGGCGGCCTCATCCTCCTGGTCGGATGGGGGCGGCGGAGGGCCTCCTGGCTTCACATCGCGCACGCCACGCCGACGCTGCTCTCAGTGCTCGCCCGCGAACCAGAGCTCCTCGTGTGGGGGGAGTCGGCCGCGTAGGTAGGGTTGAGCCGTTGCTCCGGCGTCAGCATACGTCGACGGGGAGATGGCGCGGGGGGTAGAGGGGGGCCTTACCCTTGTTTTGGAAGGAGCCGGCCATGACAGGTGGTTAGGGTTTGATCGTCGACGAGGTGATGAGATGAGAACGGATGGGTTCTGGAAGCTAATGAGGCGGAACCCACCGCACGGGCGGATTAAAAAAGATCGACCGCGGCCACTGACACATGGGCCCGAGGAGGACGGTCGTCATAAATAATATTGACCATTGGTGGTTGGGGCGGACAACGAGAGGATGTGCGCACGTCCGTTTCGTGTTCGTACTGGCACATTTTGATCTTAAATTTGAACTGGAAAGGGATCGACGCGGACGTGAAGCGAACGCGTTTTGACAATGGATCGACGCATTGAACCTTTTGTTTTATCCGCACGGGTTCAAACGAACGAGAGAACAGACGAAATGGATTGTTCCGTTAGAGTTGCTCTTGTCATAGCCACAAGAGTTACACGAATGAAAACAATAATAGAGCGCAGTACCAACACTCGACGCCCCCAAAAAGGGGTCGAAATCCCACTCTTGCATCCACGATCGGTGGCCACGGGAGACGCCATCAGCCGGCTTTTCTTTCTTTCTTTCAAGTAGACAAGAAACATTTTGGATATGCGCCGTGTGTGTGCATGACAGCGTGCGATAGTACTTTATTGTTACCGCAGCTGTCAATGCATAGTCCGGTGCGTACGTGGACGACGTGGAGTTGCTTTGAGTTGCTTTCGTCCACGGATCATCCTGCTGCATGCTGGCTGACGCGGTAGATCGTGCAGACGTATAGTCCCTCTCCTCTTCTCCACATTCCTGTGTAATTCGACGGAGACAACACGTATCCAACTGTATCCGTCTCCTCCATTTCTCTTGGCTGGTGGGAAATACACGAGCCAATGGATCGCGACCCATCTAACTTTCAAAATTTTGTGGCCATGCCATGGCATTGATGATGCATGAGCAATTGAGTTTTTTTCTCAATTTTATTTATGCTTTTATAGATGGAGACGGATGACAAGTACAACTCTGCTGTTTAATTTCTTCCGCTTAGGATAGTTTCAGTTGCTATCAAATTTGTGTTGTCTCTTTTATTTCCTCCTCCACAAGAGAAGACCTCAAATTTTTATCCTCCTCTCGTCCACATTGACGGTTGTCCGCTTCATCTTCGATGGCCTTTGGGTCATGAAGGTGTTGAGGACCTCGGCTCTCCGTCGACAAGAGGGACCCGTTCTCGTTCTTGTTAAAGCATCTGCAGCGGATCTCTCAAGCCCGTCTCAAACGCCCTGGCTGGCCGCTCGATCGCTCACATGTCACAAGAAAGTGATACAGACGGGAGCCTTAAACAGGCCTCAAATGCCTGGTCTCACCGGCACCCCTCATATTCAATCTAAATACGAGGCGGATATGAAGGCACCCGAACGCGTCCACCGCACCGATACGCCATGGATCCATGCGGAATCGTTCGAGAACTCGATGGTTCGACGGACGCATCCTCAGGTGGGGGAGGAGGGGGTGAACGCCGCATGGCACCGGTCCGGCTCGTAGCCCGAGGCCAAATCGGGCTATTTAAGTCGGTCGACGCCCCTCAATCCTATCCCATCCATCTCTTCCCTCTCTGCGTTGTCAGCTCGAGCCCATCCACTTCCTCTCTCTCGCTCTGGTGCTCTTCCCACGTTGTCTGGCAATGACATGGTCCAGACGAAGATCACCACCTACGCCATGCTCATGCCGTAGTGCTAGTACCAGATCCGGGTGAGGCGCGCAACTTGCATCGCTGGAGCCGTATGAGAGGAGGAGGAGGAGGCAAAGGAGGAGGAGGGAGAGGAGCAGTAGCTCGCTCCGATGTAAGAGGTGCAGGCAGGCGAGAAGGCGGAGTAGCCAGGATAGGACATGAGGCCGGCTCCAGGCTTCAACATGGAGCGGGCAAAGGCGGGGTTAGTTGTCGCTCATGCGGAGGAGATGGCGGAGCAGCAGGCCATCCTGGAGTCCATCCAGAACGAGGCCTATGTGAAGGCCAACCGGCAGGAGCGGGCGGCAACCGACGCTCTTTTCACTGAACTCGAGTGAAGCCACAACAGCATGAGCTGCAGCTACCACCCATGTACCGAGCGCCGGGCACAGAGATAGTCGACATCTCCGACGAGAACTAGGATAGATGATTTTCATAGTACGTGGATTTTTATCTTTTCATGGTTTTGTATCAATTTGAGATTTCTAGTAAAAGGTATTAGGATGTGAACGAGAAAATTTGAGAACCAACAGGTTGGTGCCTGCGGACGTGTTCGCGGGCATTTGAGGGTCGAGATTTGCCCATCGCGGTTCTAGATGCTCTTAGGTTCTGCATCTTGGTTGGGATTGTGTAACGGAGGCGATGTCCTTCAGTAGGAATAATGTCTTCCACGTTCTATCCCCGCCTTGATGGTGTGTCTAACATCATCGTAGGACGTGTGAAGGCATGTCATCGTTGGATACCGCGGGATTTGGTCGTTCTTGGTCTTCGGTGGATCTGTTTGGGTCCGATCTTTGTTCGTCTTCCTTTAGATGTTTACAAGTTTGATCCTTCCAATCTATGACTTTCTTCATCGAGTGCTTGTAATTGTTGTTAGATGATTCACAAGGCTGGTTGTAATTTTTTATTATCTCTAGTGTTCTTTATACCGTCATGATTAAAGATGAATGGATTGAAAGTTTCTCATCCAAAAAGGTATAATAATTTCAGTATTGTTAAGTGCCTGAATGGGGTAATGTATTCTGTCATACATACGCGTGCGGATTGCCTGATCTGTTCAGCTCCATTTTTGTTAGACTGACCCCTTACCAAATCAACACAAATATGTTAACCATTTCCACTTAACAATAGGTGCCAAAGGCAACACGCTAACACAAGCACCAGGTCAAACAGTATAGAAAGATTTTGCTGCAGGGGCTTCGCAATCCCTCGATAATAATATGTTAATGAGAACACGGTATGTTCATCAAGGGACATAATTCGAGCCCGCAAATTGCATTCCCTTAGTCGAGCCACAGATTAGATTAATCCGTACAATACAAACGTGATGATCATATATAAATCCTGGGATCAAAAGAGCTCCCATAACTCGAGCCGACAAACTATATTCGCTTAATCATCGTAACTAATTAACTCAAGAAGTGGTGTCCGTACGCAAATAAGAAAGACGGATGGAGCCCATCCATGAGACACGGTATCCATACACGGGTTAATTAGGCATACATCTGTAATACTGTCATATATACACACACACACACACACACCAAAGACATTTGAAGATCAGAACATGCGCAAAAATAAAAACCGGATACGAACTCGAGCGGATTAAGAAACTCATGAGCTGGGTGATCTGCGACCGATCGATCGATCTCCTTCATGGCAGCGCATCTTTGCCCTGAAACTCGAGACCGGATTAATCAAAGGTGTTAACTAGGAGAACGTGTCGATGCTATTAGTTACTAATCAGGAGATGTGCATGGTTTGGTGGTTTGATTTGAGAAGGTGCACTTACGCTGGACTTCTTGCAGTAGAGGATGGCGTCGTGGACGGCCGTGTCGGCATTGCCGTGGCACCACTCGACGGCGCTCGACGTGGAGCCGCGCGACGGGCTCCCCGCCGGCGCGACCCTGCTGTGCGCGCGCCTCGGCGGCGCCAGCGCCCTCGCCTTCCGGTACAGCGGCATCAGGAACCGCACGTACCTCAGCAGCACCTTCCACGGCGACGACCCGCCGCGCCGCCGCGTCATCGGGCGCTGCCCGGCGTGCTTGCTCGTCGCGCTCTGCGCCGAGTGGAACAGGGGCGACGACGGGGGCGACAACCGCGGCACGGCGTCCGCGGCGCGACGGGCCACCGGGATATGGCCGTCTTGTTGTGAGCAGCCTCCGGGCTCGCAGGGGAGGAGGCGGCCGGCGCGGAAGATGTGGCTGGCGCTGACCAGGTGCGCGGGGGACGCGGCGCCGCCTGCTCCTGCTGGCACCGGGAGGGCGAAGTCGAAGTCGCCCGGCGTCGCCGTGGTCCACCGCATGGAGAAGAGCTCGGAGGGGTCCTCCATGTCGATGAAGGAGGGCCTGGAGCGCCCGAAGGAGTACTGGCGCGCGTCGGCGGCGAGGCGGTGCGAGGAGGGCGGCGCCTGGTCGTGGTTGAGCCAGCCGTAGGAGAAGCTGTCGCCGAGGTCCTGCACCGAGCCGCTCACCTCCATGAGCTACGAGCTGGCTAGCCGGACGAGTGGTGCGTGTGGTGTGCAGGGTGCCGACGGTGTGTGAGGAGAGGAGAGTGAGGAAGCTTGGCACGGGCTGGCATGGCGCAGATATAGTCGCACCGCGCAGCCGTCACCGCGCAGGCCGCCGTTCGGCGCAAATGACCATACTGCCCCTGACCCTGCCCCTACCCAGCAATATAGTACGTACAGTATATGTTTTTTCGTGCTTTTGGCTGCTGATAACGTGGACCGGAAAGAAAACATGGTGCAACATTTATGACCTTGTAGCGAGCATTAGGGTGTGTTTGGTTTTCGAATCGGACGGGCCTTAGAGCAAGTATAATAGTAGAGCCGGCTGCCGGCTTTAAGCTCATGACATGTCACCTATAGCCCATCTTATAGCTAACATGTACAATAGTTGATTAAAAGAGTGTATTACTTATTTATTATATGACCCACCTTTCATTCTCACAAAATGCCTAGGAGCACGTGCTAGATCTGGCTCTTAACTAAGAGTCCGCTTACCTTCTCTCTCCTCCAACTAAGCAAAAATATACTACTTTATTCCTTATAGCCAGCTGACTCAGCTCTATTGTACTTGCTCTTAGCAGCCGTTCTCGTGTTTAGTTGGGTTAGGAATCGGAAGTAGGTCATCCGCATGCAGGGAATATTCCCTTCAGATGCTTCACCAAGTGATTCCACCGATTAAAAGGAATCGACTCGCTATTTGTCCATGAAAGCAAAAAAATAAAAAAATAACCAAGCAATTCTCACCGCGCTCAACCCCGCACCCGAACAAAAGTTTTCGTGGTTATTTTTTGGGGTTATTTTTTCGTGGTTTTTTTTTCGTTTTCGTGGTTTTTTTTTCATTTTCGTGATTATTTTTCGTAAATATTTGATATGTACTCATAATCATATATTTTTATTTGCATGTGTTGAAAATAGAAAGAAAATGTTGCTGAAAATTTAAATTATAGGTTTGTCAAGTGCAAAAAACTCTGTTTGTTCAGAGATGTAATCTCATCATTTATATCGAAAGAGGTGAGTGGCGTCAGATTCTTCTCATTTCATATCTCCAATTAAACACCGGGACGAAACCAACCCATGGCATTTTTTATCATCAACTCAACACAAGGATGGAACCGACCCATGAGTTTGGGATGGAACCATGACGGGTCGTTACACCAAGTTGAACTGCTGACAGGGTGCATTTGTGAACTTATTTTTTTCTTTTTGAAACGCATTTGTGAACTTTGAGCTGCACGTCTAGCAAAGAGGTCAGACTAATGAATTAATCGGCTGCGGTCTACTGTTGGGTTAAGGGAATCAAGCAGGTACGTAGCAGCCGCGTGCGAAGGGTGGCTGGTCATTTCCTACCAAAACATCCAACGGAAAATGACATGCATCGATCCGTCAAAGACAAACTTACGCTGCCACGAGACGAAGACGAAAGCTTATTATACGCTATATATACGGACGGGTTTAGTCGGGTGGTTGGGATAACCGCGACAAAAACCAGCTATCGACAACGTTGCCGCACGGGCACCCGTCCGTAGCACACCACCACAAGCACATGTTTTTTAATAATAAAAGAGAGCCCTCCTCTTCGATTTCTGTTGTATAAAATGTTTTGTTTTTTGACACCACATGAAGTGTCAAGAAAAATTACATTACGAAACGAAGGAAGCAGAGGTAGAGATGGATGGATTAGACTAGGAGTTGAGTCCGGTCAGGCTGCCAGATCTTTCGTGGCGACACAAGTTGCATGTACTACTAGGACGATGCCGTGTCAACTGGACACCGGATCAGCATCCATCCATCCATCAATGGACCAAAACCAAAACCAAAACCAAAACCAATCTTGTATGGATTCCGGGGCCTGGCAAGGAAAAGAAAAGAAAAGAAGCTGGGAGATCTCCCAAGAGCCGCTCCGAATTCGGCATTATGCGCCGTGCTCATCATCATGTCACATCGATCACATCACAATTTTGCAAATTATAAGCAGCATAGGAACCCCCATGGGGGCAGGAGGCGTGTCTCGCAACCGGGGGAGCTAGCTAGCGAGGCTCTGTCTTCCTTGTCGATCGAGGAAGACAAAACACGGTTTCCACGATCAAGAACCCCTGTCCTGGCCAAAGAGGGGCCAGAGGCCCTTGATCCGGGGGAAAGTGTCTGCCTCCACGCACGCAACAACACCGGTAACGACGTACGCATTCGGGACATTCTTCTAACCTAGGCCCAGCTTCCGGCTCCGCTCGTGCATGCGCTTGTCTCGGCGCGGCGACAGCTTCATCATTCATGGCGCTCCGGTTGCATATATGGTACTACTACTGTATACTTACTACATAGTCCTGGTACACGGACGTCCTAAACAATGGATGGGTCAATGGCAGTGTTAGGGTATCGTTTGTTGTTGCATGCGCGCGCCTGCGGGAGAGTTCTTGGGTTTTGTTTACATGGCTACTTGGCTACATGCACGTCTTCAAGATGATGTACAGCACCGATGGCTTCAACGTCTCATGGATGGTTGCAAATTGCCAAAGGAGATATTCACCTTGAGCGTCTCAGCAACGCCGAGGCATCAAATGGATGGGACGCACACGCAGCCACTAGCTAGACACGGAATCTCGGCACCTCGGCAGTGGCCAGCTGGTGAATGAGGATCGCCCAGAGCTTTTCGAAAGCGTATTTCATTCTTACCAACGGTCGGGAATCCTGGCTGCAAGTAGAAAAAAGAATACCCGCAAAGCGTATCCTCCTCCTCCTTCTATCGACAAAACAAACAAATCTTCGCAGAAATCTTACAAAAGGCGTTTTATGTGAACGAGCGTCTAACGTACACAATCATACAAAATATGGTTCGACGATCATGCTATTTTATGCCCCCAAAAGATCATGGTGTTTTATGCCCCCGGACAATAGGGACTTGTTTGGAAAATCGGGACCCCCAAAAATGCACAAGGATAAAAGTTAAACGCATGGCTGAAAACAAACAACCACGCCTACGTATGAACACAAATGGATTCAATGATATATGACGAGCAACAACTTTGCAAATCTTGGAGTCATATTTTTGGTTAAAAAAAAAGGAGCGACGAGAAATAGACCACGAGCACCGGCACTCTCGTTTCTAGTGCTAAGCAACACATTGGACAGAGCAACCACACATGAGCAAGTGTCGAGCATCATACCTTTTAACATGACACATCCTGGTAATCCTTTTGTGGAACATTGGGGTACAGTTTGCCCCCACCCAGGTCATGCTTTTCTAGGAGAAGTTGTCATTCATATGCCGTCTCTTTACTCAAAGCACCTTTGCATCATAATCCTGGGAATGTGTATGGCCTTGGCCTGGGAGGGAGAGCGCACATACATCGAACCCGTGTCAGCATTCCTTTCTAAACAGTGAACCATTACAAAGAAAAAAAAAACATCAGCCCCCAAAGTAAGGTAATCAAACGCGTTATACAGCTAGACAGAAAGGAACTAAACATTTTCGCAAGATTTATTGCATCGTTGAGGTACTGGAGCTGAGAAAGACCAATCATACGGGAGTACATATAAGAAAGAAAGTTACCGCTTGGCATGAGTGGTTCGCTATCTAAAAAAGAACTATAAGAAAGCTAGGTTCAAGTTGAATTACTTTTCACCAAATAAATTTCACTTTAGAAAGCAGATGGGTGAATGAAGCAACCGCATATATCCATACCGCCTCTAGCCGATCACCAGCAGCTAACAGAAAGGCCATACGGTGTGATGCATTTGATTATTCGATCCTAATGTCTTTGAAATGTAAATGCACATTGGGCTAGTTACTCTACAGCTTTCATTCAATCCTCAGATAGTAAAGTTTGACATTCGACGGTAATCAGCACACTTTGTCAACTAATGGTTGTTAACTGCTACAACTACTCATTCATATGGGTCATGGAAGTAAATTATGCTTTGCGTTCCTTTTGAAATAAGCAGGGATGACATGGGCAAGCATGGTATCTCGTAAAACAAAGTCAAACAAAGCTTTCAACCAACTATTTAATAGCTAAGCGGCTTCACATGACTGCAACCCTACAAGATTGCTACAGCCAAATGATACTAATGAAACCATAAAAAACCCGGAAAGACTACGACCGGCTTCCTCTTAAATGGTTTCCATTTGAGAAGGCGCGAAAAGCACTCTTCCTAAATGTTTTTTTACTTCTGAAGGTATGGGAATTAGTGGCCAAACTGAAATTTAAAACTATGGCAAAACATGCTAATTTTATTATCAGATAGAGCCTGTAACTTATGTTTCTGCAGTAAATCAATACTATTACAGATAGGTACAGGTAGTATCTGGAAGCCTCTTAAAGTTCATGATATATGAGCTCATTGTAACTACTAAGATACACAGAGTAACAATCAAAATGTATGCCCAGTGTTTACCATAACACTAACATTGAAAAATATAAGATCGACGCGGTACAGAGGCGTGTCTAATGGGGAATGATGGGTTGGGCCAGTTGGGGTGATGGGCCATTTATGTTTACATGGGCTGATTGCATTTATATTCTGGACCCAAAACAAATGGATAAACTAAGGTTCTTCATATCTGTTAGTTTTCCTGGAGACATGTTATTGGGTTGAGATGAGGCCAACTGGCCAGCCCATCAAAGCAGGCAATACAGGTAGATCAACAAAAATTTCAGAATTGTTTGGAGAAGTCAGCAGGGTCAAGTAGTCAGAAAGGGAACACACCGTAAATTTTGAGTGTGCATGGTCATTCAGAGGAGGATCCTTTCTAAAAGCAACAAGATTCTAATAACACCGTATGTGCACGCAAAAATGTGAACAATTCAAACTCTTACTACGAGAGAATCAGAAACAAGTTAGAGCTGCAGCTGCTCGACCACTACGGATTAAAATGATCTTCTTCAGGACTTTCGGAAGGCACATATAATGCCTAAGAAAAGAAGCAGAGCAAGACAACGGAACATGTACCCTGCACAGTTCCAGGAAAGAAGTAAGAGCTACGGCAACAGTAGAGCAAAACAGAACTACCGAAGATTTCAATGGAACTTTCAAGAAGCGCTCTTCAAAGTGACAAGATAAGAAAATTATATTTAACACTGTTTCCCTGGCATCTACTAGTAGTTTTTTTCTAAATAAAAAAACTAATCGAGCTCTTGTGATGGGTTGGGCCAGTTGGTGGTGATGGGCCATTTATGTTTAGATGACCTGATTGAATTTATATTGTGGACCCAAAATAAATGGATAAATCTGAGATTCTCCATATCTGTTAATTTTCGGAGGAAAGTAGTTGGGTTGAGATGAGGCCAACTGGCCAACCCATCGAAGCAGGCAATACAGGGAGCTCAACATGAATTTCAGAAATATTTGGAGAAGTCGGAAAGGAAATACACCGCAAATTTTGAGTATGTAAGACCATTCACAAGAAGTTCCTCTTAAAGCAACAAGTTTCTAATAATACCATAGGTGCGTAGAGAATGTCAACAATTCAAGCTCTTACTACACGAGAATCAGAAACAAGAAGTGACATCAAGATCACTATGGATTATAATGATCTTCAGGAGTTTGAGAAGGCACGTGTGTTGCTTAAAAGAGTAAGGCAACTAACCACAGACCCTGCACAGTTTCACGAAGGAAGTCTTATAGTAAGTGCTACCACAGCAGTAGAGCAAAACAGAGCTATTGAAGATTTCAATGGAACTTTGGAAAAGCTCTCTCCAAAGTGGGGATCAGAATTTTCTACTACTCCCTCCGTCCCAAAATTCTTGTCTTAGATTTGTCTAGATATAAATGTATCTAGTCACATTTTAGTATTTAGATACATCTATTTTTAGACAAATCTAAGACAAGAATTTTGGGACGGAGGGAGTACTACTTTAAAAAATATAAGATCTGCTACTAGTGCTAATACATTCAAGCTTCTAATTTGACTAGTTTGGTGAACAAAACTATACGAACGGAAAAATGCATCACACTGACCAAAAATACTGTATAAGATGGGTATTCCTCTGGAAGCATGGTATTAGATTGAGATGAGGTCAACTGGCCAAGACATCAGATTAGGCAATAGAGAGGGTGCAACATAAATTTCAGAGATGTTTGGAAAAGTCACCAGGGTCAAGTACCAGATATGTCCAAAAGGAACACACCACAAATTTTGTGTGAGCTAGATGATTCACAACATTCAAATAATACCATTGATGTGTGCAAAATATCAACAATTTAAAGTTTGAATGCAAGACAAACAGAAAAGGAGGTAACATCAATATTTAAAGCTTCTCAGTCACCATGGATCAGAATGATTTCAAAAATTCGAGAAGGAATAGATATACTCAGCAAAAGAAGCAGAAAACAAATATCCATATACCCTGTACAGTTTCATGGAAGAAGTATCATGATAAAAGCCAACCACAGCCGTATAGCAAAACGGAACTACTGAAGATTTCAATGAAACTTTAATGGAGCACTATTCAAAAGGATGGAATCACAAAATTATAGTAATGTCATTTCTCTGAAATTAATCGAGGTTTTTTTAATTAAAGATCTACTGGTGCTAATACATCTCATTTGATTAGTCTGATGAACGGAACTGTAACACAGAAATGCATTAGAGAATAAAACTAGGATAAGTAATCCGCTACTTTTACAGTTTTATTTCACACTAGTATTGATGAAGTGACGCCAAGCTGCTTGCGCTATCTGTGATAAGAAAGCGCCACAAAAGCTAAAAAGCAGGTTCTGTAGGATGTCAATTCAACCCGCAATGTTGTACGGCGCTGAGTTTTGGCCGACTAAAAGGCAACATGTTCAACAGTTAGGTGTAACAGAGACGCGGATGTTGAGATGGATGTGTGGCCACACAAGTAAAGATCAGGTCCGGAATGATGATATACAGGATAGTGTTGGGATATCACCGGTTGAAGAGAAGCTTGTCCAACATCATCTGATGATTTGGGCATATTCAGGGCAGGTCTCTCCAGTGCAGCAGACGCCTAAAACATGCTGATAATGTCAAGAGAGGTCGGGGTAGCAAAACTTGACTGGAATATCACCAAAGAACTAGCCATGGACAGGGATGCATGGAAGTTAGCTATCCATGTGCGAGAACCATGAGTTCATTTCGAGCTCTTATGGGTTTCAGCTCTAGCCTACCCCAACTTGTTTGGGACTAAAGGCTTTGTTGTTGTAGTAGTAGTACTTTGTTAGTGCTAGACAGATAAAAATACTACACTAAACAAACACAAACACAAATACACTGAAAATAATAGGAAGAGTAGGACAGTGAGACTAAATCTACCATGCAGTCAAATGTAATTCAACTAACTAAATTTATGGCACGTGACTACGAAGCTAGTCCAGACTACAGAATGTGCTTACTGATGAAGTAACGAGATAGCAATATGATTTTCTTTCGAAATATCGGTGGGACTACAAGAAACGTTACACCTATTTGTTAATTATTAGTTTAAACAAAAAGATTGCTCCTTGTGGAACTAAATCAGGCAGCAATCTTAAGATATGTTTTGACTTAGCAATTCCAGCAATTTCAGTTGAACAAATTATTTCACAAGAATAATTCTTGTAGTTCCTTTCCAATAAAGCAACTAAATTCAAATTAAACCATCGGTGTGTGCAAAGTGTCAACAATGCAAACTCCTAATACAAGAGAATGAGAAACAAGAGGTAGCATCAAGATTTAGAGCTGAAGCTACTCAATCACTATCGATTAAACTGATCTCAAGAGTTTGAGAAGGCACATATAATGATATAATGCATATGGAAAGAAGCAGAGTAAGACAAGTAACTATATACCCTGCACAGTTTTGCAAAAAAAGTCTTATAATAACTAATAAAAGCTACCACAACACTAGAGCAAAAAGAACTACTGAAGATTTCAATGAAACTTTAAAGAAGTGCTCTCCAAAGTGAAGGGATCGTTAAATTCTACTAATACCGTTGACCTGACATCTACTAGTTTTTTCTAAAATCTAAGATCTACTAGTGCTAATGCATTCAAGATTCTCATTTTATTAGTCTGATGAACAAAACTGTACGGATGCAAAAAATGCATCAGACTGAACAAAAAAATGGATAACATAGGTATTCCTCTGCTTCACTTGGTGCTTCATTTACTAATAAGTGTCTCGGGCTTAGTAAATGAAGCACTAATAATTGTCTCGAGCTTAGTACAAATAAGTGTCTCGAGCTCCGTCCCAAAATAAGTGTCTCGAGCTTAGTACAATTTTGTACTAGAGCTAGTATAAAGTTGAGACACTTATTTTGGGATGGAGGGAGTACATATTAGTGCTTCATTTACTGCTGGGTAGATAAAAACATTACACTGCACAAACACAAAACACAAAAACAATAGGCAAAGTATGAGAGTGAAATTCCCAAGGCATCATAATCTGGTAGGGACTGAGACTAAATCCACTACATGGTCAAACAAAAATTCAAGTATTCGGCTAGCTAATTTTGTGGGACATGCTTATGCAAATAGTCCAGACTACAGATGTGCTTACTGATAAGATGACTACAAGGAACATTGCAACTACTTCTGAACTAGTTTGAACTAACAGATTTCCCCTCACAACAACTAAATAATTCTTCAGTTGTAAGGAATATTTTGCTTCCAGTAATGTCTACAATATAACTAATCATTTCACACGAAGGATTCTCCTGAATGCATAATGCAATTGTAGTACCATACTACCATGATAAAAAAAAATAGAGACATCACAGACATGTATTCGATCATATTTCAATTACTGGATAGAGGTAGGCGAAGTAGTAGCAATACAAACACATCTTAAATTCTTAAGTACACACAATAGTTGTGTTCTGCACTGGCCAAGTTCAAACAATTGAAACTTCAACCATGAAAGGCGTAGAAATGTAGAACTAGTAAACTACAATACTTACAGCCGAAACACAAGATCAGGTCATCAGATACAGATAAGAGACAGAACTTGAAGTTTCTCAAATCTCATGCTGCTCAATAGTCTGTCTTGGTGGGCACAAGCTGATATGCTTTAGCCAACTTTCCGTCACCAGAATCCATTGACTGACTGAACCAAAGCGTGCCATTATTTTTCAGCTCGGTCCTCAACCTCATCACCAGCATGACCAAAACCAAAAACAGCCCTGCAAAGACTAAACCACACAGCAGCGACCGAGCAAATTCCCCAATCCCCTTGCTGAATAGGTACTCCATGTCCAGAGCACCCGGGAAATCCCCGTCCATGCCACCACCAGTTTTGTTCATCCTCATTATCTCGAGCCCATTCAGGAAACCGCTCGCTTCTCCAGGTCGGCTCATCTTCGAGCCACCAATGGCCAGTTTCAGCATCCCTTCATCCTCAACGTCCACAACATAGTCGATGTAATACGGATAGGCCAAGTATCCAGTGGTGCTGGAAATGTCAAAATCCTTCACTGCGAGATGATCATTGACATAGATACTGAAGTAGAGCTGATACAGTGCCTTGCTCACAATGTCACAGAAGTGCATGCGCACAAGGTACCGGTTTCCAGCAGGCACAGGGAAATCCCATGTCAGATTGCCGTCGGACCTCACCGATCTCGCCGAGTTGTAGACGTTGTCCGGAGCCACCTCCCGGGTCATCAACCTGCTGTCCTTGGGGTAAGCAATCCGGCCACCGAATGACCATGCCTTGCTACTGGATGATTCCTTGTCGACGAGGAAGCCCTCGTCGTTGACCCACGTCCGCCACAGAGAATCGTTGAACGGGGTGACCTTGCGGCCGGCGACGTTGACCCGGTAGAGCGTCTCAAAGACCTGCGAGGAGAGCCCGTCGGTGCGGTTGACGCCGTCAGCGGCGACGAGGGTGCCGATGTCGCCGACGAGCTCCTCGGGCGCCGAGAAGAGCTCGATGGCGTTGACGAAGGCGGCGGATCCGGCCTCGGGGACGAAGGTGAGGACGAGGACGTCGGCGTCCACGGGGAGCAGGAAGTCCTTGACGACGGGGGACGAGGCGGTGAAGTTGTGGAGGAGGAGGAAGCCCCCCGCGCCGACGTGGAAGCGCGCGGAGGCGAGGGCGGGGGAGAAGGGGTAGAAGTGGAGGCGGAGGACGTGGTGCCCGCGGCGGCGGACGGCGAGGTCGTAGGAGGCGTGGCAGGAGAAGACGCGCGCGGCGGCGTGGAGTGGGGAGGGCGGCGCGGGCGCGTCGGGGGCGGCGGACGGGAGGGCGGGGGCCGCGGAGCGGAGGGTCATGGAGGCGCAGCCGTTGTCCGGGACGAATCGGCGGCCGTCTGGGAGGAGGACCGGGCCCGTCGCGCCGCAGGCGATGAGGTGGTTGTCCGCCGGGGCGAAGCGGGATGCGGCCGGCCCGGCGAAGAGCGCGAGGAGCAGCAGGGCGGCGAGGCCCGGCGAGGAGGCCATGGCGGATTCGCGTGGGGATTTGGGGTTCGGGGAAGGGGGAGGGGAAATGGCGATGGGGAACAGCTCGAGTTGGACTTGGAATCAATTCGGCCGGCAAGCGCGTGGAACTTCCGCCGGTGGGGTGGGGTGGGGTGGGGTGGGGTGGTGGGTGGGGCACACGAACGCGGTGTATCGCCGTGTCGGCTGGTTTTTTACACGCTGGCCACTATATATGGACCTGGCGCCTCGCGAGCCATTTCATACGCGCGCATGACAACCGTCTCATCTGCCCGCTCCTTTGCATTGCTGCGCTCGGCGGTTGTAACATGAGCCATGTTGTGTTTGTCGATCTGCGTCATGCTCAGTTTATCTCACGTATTAAAAAGAGGATCGAACCTCGTTGTTGTGATGGTTTAACCTCCTTTTCTTTCGATACCTTTTGTTCCATCTCATATCTATTTTTCCCTCAAAATCGATATCATTCGCTCGCACAATCCAATCCACTAAATCAGCGACAAATATCTCTACTATTAAATGAGGATCGAACGTCGTCGTCATGGTTCACCTTCTGTTCTCTCGATACCTTTTGCTTCCTCTCGGGCCTGTTCCCCCCCCCCCCCCTCCCCTCAAAACCGATACCATTCGCTCGCACAATCCAATCCACTAAACCAACGGCAAATAAAAAGGAAAAACCAACCGATAGTCATCACCCTTGCGAGCGATCCTGCAGAAAAGGGAAACCGCAACCGCACATCCTCGCCCACCTTCTCCATCCCTCCCAAACTACATAGGCGACCCATCTCCCGCGATCACCATGACCGAGCCCTCTCTCTCGCGTCCCTCCAATCACTTGTGTGATGCTCCGGCGTTGGTGATGGGCTCATCGACCATGGCACACAGGCGACTTTGAGTCAACGACCACACGAGCATCTTTGCTGCCTCCAATGTGTGGTGACGTGGTCGGCGAGCATGATCGTTGTGGCAGATCGTGCAATCACGCGGCTCTATCAATGGGTAGCCATCATGTCGCGTTGGCGTCCCCATCCGCCTCGCCCTCCGTTGGTGGCAACACGTGTAGATCACACCGGCCTACCCTCTATCAGCCTCATGGTCCCTAGGGCAGCAACTCGACGCCGCTAGATTGGCTTGGCAGCTGCTTCTGCCCCAATATTTTTCGGGTAGCCAACGATGCGCGTTCGTCATCGCACAGACTTGTTGGCCTTGATGCACAACACTCCTTGCACGGACACGCCAGCCTCGTCATGCATTGCCCTACTGAACAACAACATGTAAGACACCACAGCTACCTCTGCAGCTTGATGCCATGGTCTCACGACGTCAAGGTACTTTATTATTTTGCGTGATCCAAGTACTTAAGGGCTGTTCGGGAACCCACCAACTCCAGAAATCCCAGGATCCACGGAGTACTAATTTCCCCGCTCCGCTCTTTTTAACTGCAGCTCTTGCTGCTCTCGGAGCGGAGTCGCGTGGAGCGGAGGGGCTCCGAACAGGGCTTTAATCTTTGCCTACTAAAGACGGGTAGATCCATGTAGTAATCTGGTGAGTTGATCCATGTAGTAATCTGGTGAGTTGATTCATGTAGTAATATGTAAGAGATCCATGTAGTCGTGTGGGTTGATCCATATAGTAATCTTAGCTAGACATGTAAGATTTTGTATTGATCAGAGAGCCCGCATGCATCAAACTGATTTCACTTATATTTGGTCGGATTTTGTTCCTCATTGGACCGTAGATGGATATTATTTGCAAGGGATAGAACATATACACGGATATTATCTACCATTGTTCACATATAGCAGATTTATATATGCAACAAAAGAAGTTCCTCAGCCGCTACTCCAAAAATTCCAAGCAAAAAAGGATCTTCCACTTTCCTCGGTAATGTTGAGAAGCTCGAAATATTATCTACCCATCGTGTAACTATTATTTATCTGACCATTAATTACATGTCTAGATGCTAGGAGAGAACATGTATAGTTGCATATCTATTAAAGAAATATAAGAGCGTTTAGGTCTAAATGCTCTTATATTTCTTTACAGAGAGAGTATATACTAACTAATAAATAAATAAAATATGGACTGTATAGGAAGATATGTTGCGGCGTGTCTCTCCAATAGGAGAGTCGAAGCTTTATATAGGGGTATAACCAGTTGGATCACAACCAACTAGAGATATACATGAGAGAGAGAGAGATAGAAAGTTAAATACAAAGGGAGTTATAACTATACAATATCCCTATAATATCTCATGTCTAACACCCTTTCTTAATCTAAGCTTCTCAAGTTTAGATTACGCTTGAATTCCTCAAATGGTCTCGTAGCCAGGGCCTTTGTGAAACCGTCGGCTACTTGATCTCTTGAAGGAACAAACCGTATTTCCAATTCCTTGCTTGCAACCCTTTCTCGAACAAAGTGATAATCAATTTCAATATGCTTGGTCCTTGCATGAAAGACAGGATTTGCAGAGAGATATGTAGCACCAAGATTATCACACCAAAGACATGGAGTTTGTATACGACGTATCCCAAGCTCCTTGAGCATTGCTTTTACCCATATAACTTCAGTTGTTGCATTTGCCAATGCCTTGTATTCTGCCTCAGTACTGGATCTAGAGACAGTTGCCTGTTTCTTGGCACACCATGATATGAGATTGGGTCCAAAGAAAACTGCAAACCCACCTGTAGATCTTCTATCATCAGACAACCTGCCCAGTCAGAGTCAGAAAAGGCACTGACAAGTGTGGAAGGATATTTACTGAAGGTGAGTCCAACATCCAAGGTGTGCTTAACATATCTCAAGATGCGCTTAGCAGCAGTCCAGTGAGCTGAAGTAGGTGCATGAAGAAACTGGCAAACCTTATTGACTGCAAAGGAAATATCAGGTCTGGTGAGTGTCAAGTACTGAAGTGCACCTACCAGACTTCTATACTTTGTGCCATCCTCTGAATTCAAAGGAACCCCTTCTGCAAGGGATAATTTTTCTGAGCTAGAAAGAGGTGTTGGTGATGGTTTGCACCCTTGTAACCCTGCCTTGCTCAAGAGATTAGATGCATATTTGACCTGAGAGAGATGAAGGCCCCCTTCTTTATTTCTATTGACCTCAATACCAAGAAAGTAGTGAAGATCTCCAAGATCCTTTAGAGCAAACTCTGAATTTAAATCTTTTAGAAGAGCAGTAATAGCATCATTGGAGGAGCTAGTGACAATAATATCATCCACATAAATAAGGACAAAGATGGCTATCTGTGACTTATTGTAGATGAACAAGGATGTATCAGACTTGGAGGGAATAAAGCCAAGGGTGTACAACTTAGAACTCAAACGAGAATACCATGCTCGTGGTGCTTGTTTAAGTCCATATAGAGATTTATCAAGCCTGCAGATATGAGATGGTTTATGTTTGTCTTCAAACTCAGGAGGTTGCTTCATATAAACTTCCTCTTCCAGAACACCATGAAGAAACGCATTCTGCACATCTAGCTGTCTAAGACTCCATCCTCTGGACACAGCAACTGATAGAACAAGGCGAATGGTGGCAGCTTTAACAACAGGACTAAATGTGTCCTCATAATCCAGTCCATACCTTTGTTTGAATCCCTTGGCAACAAGTCTGGCTTTATAGCGATCAATGGTACCATCAGATCGGCGTTTGATGCGGTACACCCATTTGCAATCAATTATATTTTTACCTTGTCTAGGAGGAACAAGATGCCACGTGTGATTTTTCTGAAGAGCATGAAACTCCTCTTCCATAGCCATGCGCCACTTTGGATCAGCCAATGCTGCATCAACGTTGCGGGGTTCATCGGGTAAAACAGAGGCAACTAGGCCATACCTAGTTTTGTAGTTCGTCCGTGGGATAGTACCATCTTGGAGGCGTGTACGGGGTGCTGCAGAGTGCGACGCAGCCGAGGATCCAGCCGCTGGCAACTACTGTTGGGGCGCCAGATCTGTTGTGGCAGGGTCAGCTGACGCGGAGGCGGGTGAAGCCGCAAGGGATCCAGGTGATGCCGTAGAAGATCCAGGCGAGGCGACCAGATCAGCCTCGGAGTCAGCAACGACATCAGACCCGGCAGCGCGTCGATCTGGCCCGCGTGGCGCAGAGGACACGGAACCCAGCGGCGCGGAAACCGGTGCGGGCCGCCGGCTGTACACCAGGGGGATCGGCGCAGACCGCACGGGCGGTTGGCGTGAAGCGGACGCGGAGTCCCGCGCGGGGGACAAGCGACACGTGGCGTCGGAGGAGGGGCGCGGAGCAGGGGATGGTGGAGTCCCCTGTTGGAATTATGCCCTAGAGGCAATGATAAATATAGTTATTATTATAATTCCTGTATCAAGATAATCGTTTATTATCCATGCTATAATTGTATTGAATGAAGACTCATTTACATGTGTGGATACATAGACAAAACACTGTCCCTAGCAAGCCTCTAGTTGGCTAGCCAGTTGATCAAAGATAGTCAGTGTCTTCTGATTATGAACAAGGTGTTGTTGCTTGATAACTGGATCACGTCATTAGGAGAATCACGTGATGGACTAGACCCAAACTAATAGACGTAGCATGTTGATCGTGTCATTTTGTTGCTACTGTTTTCTGCGTGTCAAGTATTTGTTCCTATGACCATGAGATCATATAACTCACTAACACCGGAGGAATACTTTGTGTGTATCAAACGTCGCAACGTAACTGGGTGACTATAAAGATGCTCTACAGGTATCTCCGAAGGTGTTCGTTGAGTTAGTATGGATCGAGACTGGGATTTGTCACTCCGTGTGACGGAGAGGTATCTCGGGGCCCACTCGGTAATACAACATCACACACAAACCTTGCAAGCAATGTGACTTAGTGTAAGTTGCGGGATCTTGTATTACGGAATGAGTAAAGAGACTTGCCGGTAAACGAGATTGAAATAGGTATGCGGATACTGACGATCGAATCTCGGGCAAGTAACATACCGAAGGACAAAGGGAATGACATACGAGATTATATGAATCCTTGGCACTGAGGTTCAAACGATAAGATCTTCGTAGAATATGTAGGATCTAATATGGGCATCCAGGTCCCGCTATTGGATATTGACCGAGGAGTCTCTCGGGTCATGTCTACATAGTTCTCGAACCCGCAGGGTCTGCACACTTAAGGTTCGACGTTCTTTTATGCGTATTTGAGTTATATGGTTGGTTACCGAATGTTGTTCGGAGTCCCGGATGAGATCACGGACGTCACGAGGGTTTCCGGAATGGTCCGGAAACGAAGATTGATATATAGGATGACCTCATTTGATTACCGGAAGGTTTTCGGAGTTACCGGGAATGTACCGGGAATGACGAATGGGTTCCGGGAGTTCACCGGGGGGGGCAACCCACCCCGGGGAAGCCCATAGGCCTTGGGGGTGGCACACCAGCCCTTAGTGGGCTGGTGGGACAGCCAAAAAGAGCCCTATGCGCCATAGGAAGAAAATCAAAGAGAAAAGGGAAAAAAAGGAGGAGGTGGGAAAGGGAAGAAGGACTCCACCTTCCAAACCAAGTTGGATTCGGTTTGGAAGGGGAGACCTTCCCCCCTTGGCTCGGCCGAAACCCTTAGGGGTCCTTGGACCCCAAGGCAAGGCTCCCCCACTTCCCCCTAAATATACGGAGGTTTTAGGGCTGATTTGAGACGACTTTTCCACGGCAGCCCGACCACATACCTCCACGGTTTTTCCTCTAGATCGCGTTTCTGCGGAGCTCGGACGGAGCCCTGCTGAGACAAGATCATCACCAACCTCCGGAGCGCCGTCACGCTGCCGGAGAACTCTTCTACCTCTCCGTCTCTCTTGCTGGATCAAGAAGGCCGAGATCATCGTCGAGCTGTACGTGTGCTGAACGCGGAGGTGTCGTCCGTTCGGCACTAGATCGTGGGACTCATCGCGGGACGGTTCGCGGGGCGGATCGAGGGACGTGAGGACATTTCACTACATCAACCGCGTTCACTAACGCTTCTGCTGTACGGTCTACAAGGGTACGTAGATCACACATCCCCTCTCGTAGATGGACATCACCATGATAGGTCTTCGTGCGCGTAGGAAAATTTTTGTTTCCCATGCGACGTTCCCCAACAGTGGCATCATGAGCTAGGTTCATGCGTAGATGTCTTCTCGAGTAGAACACAAAAGTTTTTGTGGGCGGTGATGTGCGTTTTGCTGCCCTCCTTAGTCTTTTCTTGATTCCGCGGTATTGTTGGATCGAAGCGGCTCGGACCGACATTACTCGTACGCTTACGAGAGACTGGTTTCATCGCTACGAGTAACTCCGTTGCTCAAAGATGACTAGCGGGTGTCAGTTTCTCCAACTTTAGTTGAATCGGATTTGACCGAGGAGGTCCTTGGATGAGGTTAAATAGCAACTCATATATCTCCGTTGTGGTGTTTGCGTAAGTAAGATGCGATCCTACTAGATACCCATGGTCACCACGTAAAAACATGCAACAACAAAATTAGAGGACGTCTAACTTGTTTTTGCAGGGTATGCTTGTGATGTGATATGGCCAACGATGTGATGTGATATATTGGATGTATGAGATGATCATGTTGTAATAGATAATATCGACTTGCACGTCGATGGTACGGCAACCGGCAGGAGCCATAGGGTTGTCTTTATACTAATGTTTGTGCTTGCAGATGCGTTTACTATTTTGCTAGGATGTAGCTTTAGTAGTAATAGCATGAGTAGCACGACAACCCCGATGGCGACACGTTGATGGAGATCATGGTGTGGCGCCGGTGACAAGAAGATCGTGTCGGTGCTTTGGTGATGGATGGAGATCAAGGAGCACGTGATGATGGCCATATCATGTCACTTATGAATTGCATGTGATGTTAATCCTTTTATGCACCTTATTTTTCTTAGAACGACGGTAGCATTATGAGGTGATCTCTCACTAAAATTTCAAGACGAAATTGTGTTCTCCCCGACTGTGCACCGTTGCTACAGTTCGTCGTTTCGAGACACCACGTGATGATCGGGTGTGATAGACTCAACGTTCACATACAACGGGTGCAAAACAGTTGCGCACGCGGAACACTCGGGTTAAGCTTGACGAGCCTAGCATGTGCAGACATGGCCTCGGAACATATGAGACCGAAAGGTCGATCATGAATCATATAGATGATATGATTAGCATAGGGATGCTTACCACTGAAACTATACTCAACTCACGTGATGATCGGACTTAAGCTAGTGTAAGTGGATCATGAACCACTCAAATGACTAGAGAGATGTACTTTTGGAGTGGGAGTTTAGCAAATAATTTGATTAAGTTAAACTCTAATTATCTTGAACATAGTCTAAGTCCACTTTGAATATATTTCTGTTGTAGATCATGGCTCACGCGACAGTCACCCTGAATTTTAATACGTTCCTGTTGGGGAACGTCGCATGGGAAACAAAAAATTTCCTACGCGCACGAAGACCTATCATGGTGATGTCCATCTACGAGAGGGGATGAGTGATCTACGTACCCTCGTAGACCGTACAGCAGAAGCGTTAGAGAACGCGGTTGATGTAGTGGAACGTCCTCACGTCCCTCGATCTGCCCCGCGAACAATCCCGCAATCAGTCCCACGATCTAGTACCGAACGGACGGCACCTCCGCGTTCAGCACACGTACAACTCGACGATGATCTTGGCCTTCTTGATCCAGCAAGAGAGACAGAGAGGTAGAAGAGTTCTCCGGCAGCGTGACGGCGCTCCGGAGGTTGGTGATGACCTTGTCTCAGCAGGGCTCCGCCCGAGCTCCGCAGAAACGCGATCTAGAGGAAAAACCGTGGAGGTATGTGGTCGGGCTGCCGTGGCAAAAGTTGTCTCAAATCAGCCCTAATACCTCAATATATATAGGAGCGAGGGGGAGGGAAGAGGCAGCCTCAAACCCTCAAGGTTTGGCCGAAATTGGAGGTGGAGGAGTCCTACTCCAATCCTAGTTGGAGTAGGATTCCACCTTCCCACTTGGAAACTCTTTCCACCTTGTGTTTTTTCCTTCTCAAACCTTATGGGCCTTAGTGGGAACTTATTCCAGCCCACTAGGGGCTGGTTTATCTCTTCCCATAGCCCATGAGACCCCTTGGGGCGTGGCACCCCTCCCGATGGTCCCCGGCACCCCTCCCGGCACTCCCGGTACACTACCGATGAGCCCGAAACTTTTCCGGTGACCAAAACAGGACTTCCTATATATCAATCTTTACCTCCGGACCATTCCGGAGCTCCTCGTGACGTCCTGGATCTCATCCGGGACTCCGAACAACATTCGGTAACCAACCATATAACTCAAATACGCATAAAACAACGTCGAACCTTAAGTGTGCAGACCCTGCGGGTTCGAGAACTATGTAGACATGACCCGAGAGACTCCTCGGTCAATATCCAATAGCGGGACCTGGATGCCCATATTGGATCCTACATATTCTACGAAGATCTTATCGTTTGAACCTCAGTGCCAAGGATTCATATAATCCCGTATGTCATTCCCTTTGTCCTTCGGTATGTTACTTGCCCGAGATTCGATCGTCAGTATCCGCATACCTATTTCAATCTCGTTTACCGGCAAGTCTCTTTACTCGTTCCGTAATACAAGATCCCGCAACTTACACTAAGTTACATTGCTTGCAAGGCTTGTGTGTGATGTTGTATTACCGAGTGGGCCCCGAGATACCTCTCCGTCACACGGAGTGACAAATCCCAGTCTCGATCCATACTAACTTAACGAACACCTTCGGAGATACCTGTAGAGCATCTTTATAGTCACCCAGTTACGTTGCGACGTTTGATACACACAAAGTATTCCTCGGGTGTTAGTAAGTTATATGATCTCATGGTCATAGGAATAAATACTTGACACGCAGAAAACAGTAGCAACAAAATGACACGATCAACATGCTACGTCTATTAGTTTGGGTCTAGTCCATCACATGATTCTCCTAATGATGTGATCCCGTTATCAAGTGACAACACTTGCCTATGGCCAGGAAACCTTGACCATCTTTGATCAACAAGCTAGTCAACTAGAGGCTTACTAGGGACAGTGTTTTGTCTATGTATCCACACAAGTATTGTGTTTCCAATCAATACAATTATAGCATGGATAATAAACGATTATCATGAACTAAGAAATATAATAATAACTAATTTATTATTGCCTCTAGGGCATATTTCCAACAGTCTCCCACTTGCACTAGAGTCAATAATCTAGTTCACATCACCATGTGATTCCAACGAATCCAACACCCATATAGTTCTGGGGTCTGGTCACGTCTTGCTCGTGAGAGAGGTTTTAGTCAACGGTTCTGAAACTTTCAGATCCGTGCGTTCTTTACAAATCTTTATGTCATCTTATAGATGCTGCTACTACGTGCTATTCGGAAATGCTCCAAATATCTACTCTACTATATGAATCCGTTTCACTACTCATAGTTAATCGGATTAGTGTCAAAGCTTGCATCGATGTAACCTTTTATGACGAACTCTTTAACCACCTCCATAATCGAGAAAAATTCCTTAGTCCATTAGTTACTAAGGATAAATTTTGACCGCTGCTAGTGATTCAATCATGGATCACTCTCTGTACCTCTCAACATACTTTGAGTCAAGGCACACATTAGGTGCGGTACACAGCATGGCATACTTTAGATTCTACGGCTAAGGCATAGAAGACGACCTTCGTCTATTCTCTTTATTCTGCCGGGGTCGGGTTTTGAGTCTTACTCAAATTCACACCTCACAACGCAACCAAGAACTCCTTCTTTGCTGATCTATTTTGAACTCCTTCAAAAACTTGTCAAGGCATGTATCTTGTCGAAACTTCCATTAAGCACTTTCGATCTATCTCCATAGATCTTTGATGCTCAACGTTCAAGTAGCTCAATCCAGGTATTTCCTTTGAAAACTCCTTTCAAACAACCTTATATGCTTTACAGAAATTCTACATTACTTCTGATCAACAATATGTCTACCACATACACTTATCAGAAATTCTACAGTGCTCCCACTCACTTCTTTGGAAATACAAGTTTCTCATAAACCTTGTACAAAACCCAAAATCTTTGATCATCTCATCAAAGTGTATATTCCAACTCCGAGATGCTTGCACCAGTCCATTGAAGGATCACTGGAGCTTGCATACTTGCTAGTATCTTTAGGATCGACAAAACCTTCTGGTTGTATCACATACAATGTTTGCTCAAGGAAACCGTTGAGAAAACAATGTTTTGACATCCTACATGCAATATTTCATAAATAATGCATCAACAACTAACATAATTCTAACAGACCTTTAGCATCGCTACGAGTGAGAAAGTCTCATCATAGTCAACTTGTTTGATCTTGTCGAAAACATCTTTGCGACAAGTCGAGCTTTTCTTAATAGTGACTTATCACCATCATCGTCTGTCTTCCTTTAAAGATCCATTTTTACTCAATAGTCCTATGACCATCAAGTAGTTCTACCAAAGTCTACACTTTGTTTTCATACATGGATCCTCTCTCGGATTTCATGGCTTCCAGCCATTTGTCGGAATCTGGGCCCACCATCGCTTTCTCCATAACTCGTAGGTTCACTGTTGCTCAACAACATGACTTCCAAGACAGTGTTATCGTACCACTCTGTAGTAGTACGCGACCTTGTCAACCTACGAGGCTTGTAGTAACTTGATCTGATGCTCGATGATCACCATCATCAGCTTCCACTTCAATTGGTGTAGGCGCCACAGGAACAACTTCCTGCGCCCTGCTACACACTGGTTGAAGTGATGGTTCAATAACCTCATCAAGTTCTACCACTCTCCCACTCAATTCTTTCGAGAGAAACCTTTCCTCGAGAAAGGATCCGTTTCTAGAAACAAACACTTTGCTTTTGGATCTGAGATAGGAGATGTACCCAACTGTTTTGGATATCCTATGAAGATGCATTTTTCCACTTTGGGTTCGAGCTTATCAGACTGAAACTTTTTCACATAAGTGTCGAAGCCCCAAACTTTCAAGAAACGACAGTTTAGATTTCTCTATACCTCAGTCTATACTGTGTCATCTCAACGGAAATACGCGGTGCCCTATTTAAAGTGAGTGCGGTTGTCTCTAATGCATAACCCATAAACGATAGTGGTAATTCGATAAGAGACATCATAGTATGCACCATACCAAATAGTGCGTGGCTATGACGTTTAGACACATCATCACACTATGATGTTCCAGGTGGCATGAACTGCGAAACAATTTCCACATTGTCTTAACTGCGTACCAAAACTCGTAACTCAGATATTCATTTCTATGATCATATCGTAGACAGTTTATCCTTTTGTTACGACGAACTTCACTCTGAAACAGAATTAAACTTTTCAATATTTCAGACTTGTGATTCATTAAGTAAATACTCTTGCATCTACTTAAATCGTCATTGAAGTAAGAACATAATGATATCCACTGCGTGCCTCAGCACCCATTGGACTGCATACATCAAAATGTATCACTTCCAACAAGTTACTATCTTGTTTCATCTCAATGAAAACTAGGCCTTGCTCATGTGGTATGATTTTCATGTCACTAGTGATTCAAAATCAGGTGAGTACAAAGATCCATCAGCATGGAGCCTCTTCATGCAATTTATACTAACATGACTCAAGCGGCAGTGCCACAAGTAAGTGGTACTATCATCATTAACTCGTATCTTTTGGCACCAATATTATGAACATGTGTAACACTATGATCGAGATTCAATAAACCATTGAAGGTGAATATTCAAGAAAATAGAGTAACCATTATTCTCTTTAAATGAATAATCGTATTGCAATAAACACGATCCAATCATGTTCATGCTTAACGCAAGCACCAAATAACAATTATTTAGGTTTAACACCAATCCCGATGGTAGAGGGAGCGTGCGACGTTTGATCATATCAACCTTGGAAACTCTTCCAACACGTATCGTCACCTCGCCTTTAGCTAGTCTCCGTTTATGCCGTAGCTTTCATTTCGTGTTACTAATCACTTAGCAACCGAACCGGTATCCAATACCCTTATGCTACTAGGAGTACTAGTAAAGTACACATCAACATCATGCATTCTAACATATTTCTCTTGACTTTTGCCAGCCTTCTTATCTACCAAGTATCTAGAGTTGCTCCGCCTCAGTGACTGTTCCCCTCATTACAGAAGCACTTAGTCTCGGGTTTGGGTTTAATCTTGGGTCTCTTCATTAGTGCAGCAACTGTTTTGCCGTTTCACGAAGTATCCCTTCTAGCCCTTGCCTTTCTTGAAACTTAGTGGTTTTACAAACCATCAACTATTGATGCTCCTTCTTGATTTCTACTTTCGTAGTGTCAAACATCGCGAATCGCTCAAGGATCATTGTATCTATCCTTGATATGTTATAGTTCATCACGAAGCTCTCACAGCTTGGTGGCAGTGACTTTGGAGAACTATCACTATCTCATCTGGAAGATTAACTCCCACTTGATTCAAGCGATTGTCGTACTCAGACAATCCGAGCACATGCTCAACAGTTGAGCCTTTCTCCTTTACTTTGTGGACAAAGAATCTTGTCAGAGGTCTCGTACCTCTTAACAAGGGCACAAGCATGAAATCACAATTTCATCTCTTTAGAACATCACTTATGTTCCGTGACGTTTTACAACGTTTTCGGCGCCTTGCTTCTAAGCCATTAAGTATTTTGCACTGAACTATCGTGTAGTCATCAGAAACGTGTATGTCGGATGTTCATAGCATCCACAGACGACGCTCGAGGTGCAGCACACCGAGTGGAGCATTAAGGACATAAACCTTCTGCGTAGCAACGAGGACAATCCTCGGTTTTACAGACTTAGTCTGCAAAGTTTGCTACTATCAACTTTCAACTAAATTTTCTCTAGGAACATATAAAAACAGTAGAGCTATAGCGCAAGCTACATCGTAATTCGCAAAGACCATTACACTATGTTCATGAAAATTAGTTCAATTAATCATATTACTTAAGAACTCCCACTCAAAAAGTACATCTCTCTAGTCATTTGAGTGGTACATGATCCAAATCCACTATCTCAAGTCCGATCATCACGTGAGTCGAGAATAGTTTCAGTGGTAAGCATCTCTATGCTAATCATATCAACTATACAATTCATGCTCGACCTTTCGGTCTCATGTGTTCCGAGGCCATGTCTGCACATGCTAGGCTCGTCAAGCTTAACCCGAGTGTTCCGCGTGCGCAACTGTTTTGCACCCGTTGTATGTGAACGTTGAGTCTATCACACCCGATCATCACGTGGTGTCTCGAAACGACGAACTGTAGCAACGGTGCACAGTCGGGGAGAACACAATTTCGTCTTGAAATTTTAGTGAGAGATCACCTCATAATGCTACCGTCGTTCTAAGCAAAATAAGGTGCATAAAAGGATTAACATCACATGCAATTCATAAGTGACATGATATGGCCATCATCACGTGCTTCTTGATCTCCATCACCAAAGCACCGGCACGATCTTCTTGTCACCGGCGCCACACCATGATCATCCATCAACGTGTTTCCATCGGGGTTGTCGTGCTACTCATGCTATTACTACTAAAGCTACATCCTAGCAAAATAGTAAACGCATCTGCAAGCACAAACGTTAGTATAAAGACAACCCTATGGCTCCTGCCGGTTGCCGTACCATCGACGTGCAAGTCGATATTATCTATTACAACATGATCATCTCATACATCCAATATATCACATCACATCGTTGGCCATATCACATCACAAGCATACCCTGCAAAAACAAGTTAGACGTCCTCTAATTTTGTTGTTGCATGTTTTACGTGGTGACCATGGGTATCTAGTAGGATCGTATCTTACTTACGCAAACACCACAACGGAGATATATGAGTTGCTATTTAACCTCATCCAAGGACCTCCTCGGTCAAATCCGATTCAACTAAAGTTGGAGAAACCGACACTTGCCAGTCATCTTTGAGCAACGGGGTTACTCGTAGCGATGAAACCAGTCTCTCGTAAGCGTACGAGTAATGTCGGTCCAAGCCGCTTCAATCCAACAATACCGCGGAATCAAGAAAAGACTAAGGAGGGCAGAAAAACGCACATCACCGCCCACAAAAACTTTTGTGTTCTACTCGAGAAGACATCTACGCATGAACCTAGCTTGCCACTGTTGGGGAACGTCGCATGGGAAACAAAAAATTTCCTACGCGCACGAAGACCTATCATGGTGATGTCCATCTACGAGAGGGGATGAGTGATCTACGTACCCTCGTAGACCGTACAGCAGAAGCGTTAGAGAACGCGGTTGATGTAGTGGAACGTCCTCACGTCCCTCGATCTGCCCCGCGAACAATCCCGCAATCAGTCCCACGATCTAGTACCGAACGGACGGCACCTCCGCGTTCAGCACACGTACAACTCGACGATGATCTTGGCCTTCTTGATCCAGCAAGAGAGACAGAGAGGTAGAAGAGTTCTCCGGCAGCGTGACGGCGCTCCGGAGGTTGGTGATGACCTTGTCTCAGCAGGGCTCCGCCCGAGCTCCGCAGAAACGCGATCTAGAGGAAAAACCGTGGAGGTATGTGGTCGGGCTGCCGTGGCAAAAGTTGTCTCAAATCAGCCCTAATACCTCAATATATATAGGAGCGAGGGGGAGGGAAGAGGCAGCCTCAAACCCTCAAGGTTTGGCCGAAATTGGAGGTGGAGGAGTCCTACTCCAATCCTAGTTGGAGTAGGATTCCACCTTCCCACTTGGAAACTCTTTCCACCTTGTGTTTTTTCCTTCTCAAACCTTATGGGCCTTAGTGGGAACTTATTCCAGCCCACTAGGGGCTGGTTTATCTCTTCCCATAGCCCATGAGACCCCTTGAGGCGTGGCACCCCTCCCGATGGTCCCCGGCACCCCTCCCGGCACTCCCGGTACACTACCGATGAGCCCGAAACTTTTCCGGTGACCAAAACAGGACTTCCTATATATCAATCTTTACCTCCGGACCATTCCGGAGCTCCTCGTGACGTCCTGGATCTCATCCGGGACTCCGAACAACATTCGGTAACCAACCATATAACTCAAATACGCATAAAACAACGTCGAACCTTAAGTGTGCAGACCCTGCGGGTTCGAGAACTATGTAGACATGACCCGAGAGACTCCTCGGTCAATATCCAATAGCGGGACCTGGATGCCCATATTGGATCCTACATATTCTACGAAGATCTTATCGTTTGAACCTCAGTGCCAAGGATTCATATAATCCCGTATGTCATTCCCTTTGTCCTTCGGTATGTTACTTGCCCGAGATTCGATCGTCAGTATCCGCATACCTATTTCAATCTCGTTTACCGGCAAGTCTCTTTACTCGTTCCGTAATACAAGATCCCGCAACTTACACTAAGTTACATTGCTTGCAAGGCTTGTGTGTGATGTTGTATTACCGAGTGGGCCCCGAGATACCTCTCCGTCACACGGAGTGACAAATCCCAGTCTCGATCCATACTAACTTAACGAACACCTTCGGAGATACCTGTAGAGCATCTTTATAGTCACCCAGTTACGTTGCGACGTTTGATACACACAAAGTATTCCTCGGGTGTTAGTAAGTTATATGATCTCATGGTCATAGGAATAAATACTTGACACGCAGAAAACAGTAGCAACAAAATGACACGATCAACATGCTACGTCTATTAGTTTGGGTCTAGTCCATCACATGATTCTCCTAATGATGTGATCCCGTTATCAAGTGACAACACTTGCCTATGGCCAGGAAACCTTGACCATCTTTGATCAACAAGCTAGTCAACTAGAGGCTTACTAGGGACAGTGTTTTGTCTATGTATCCACACAAGTATTGTGTTTCCAATCAATACAATTATAGCATGGATAATAAACGATTATCATGAACTAAGAAATATAATAATAACTAATTTATTATTGCCTCTAGGGCATATTTCCAACAGTTCCTAGAGAAAGCTAAGTTGAAAGATGATGGAAGCAACTTTGTAGACTGGGCTCGTAATCTTAAGCTAATCTTACAAGCTGGAAAGAAGGATTATGTCCTTAATGCTGCGCTAGGAGATGAACCACCCGCTACGGCTGATCAGGATGTTAAGAACGCTTGGTTAGCACGTAAGGAGGACTACTCAGTAGTTCAGTGTGCAATCTTGTATGGCTTAGAACCGGGACTTCAACGTCGCTTTGAGCGTCATGGAGCATTTGAGATGTTTCAGGAGTTGAAGTTTATCTTTCAGAAGAACGCCCGGATCGAGAGGTATGAGACCTCCGATAAATTCTATGCTTGCAAGATGGAGGAGAACTCGTCTGTCAGTGAACATGTGCTCAAAATGTCTGGGTACTCAAACCGTCTAGCTGAGCTGGGGATTGAACTTCCGCAAGAGGCTATCACTGACAGAATCCTTCAATCACTGCCGCCAGGCTATAAAGGCTTTGTGTTGAACTACAACATGCAAGGGATGAACAAGTCACCCGGCGAGTTGTTTGCGATGCTGAAAGTCGCAGAGTCTGAACTCCGTAAAGAACATCAAGTGTTGATGGTGAATAAGACCACTAGTTTCAAGAGAAATGGCAAAGGCAAGAAGGGTAAATCAAAGAAGAGCGGCAAGCCTGTTGCCAATCCAATGAAGAAACCCAAAGCTGGACCTAAGCCTGAAATAGAGTGTTACTATTGCAGGGGTATGGGTCACTGGAAGCGCAATTGCCCCAAGTATCTGGCTGATAAGAAGGCGGCCAAAGAAAAATCAGGTATGTTCGATATACATGTTATTGATGTGTACTTAACCGGCTCTCGTAGTAGTGCCTGGGTATTCGATACCGGTTCTGTTGCTCATATTTGCAACTCGAAACAGGAACTGCGGAATAGACGAAGGCTGGCGAAAGATGAAGTGACGATGCGCGTAGGAAATGGTTCCAAGGTTGATGCAATTGCCGTCGGCACAGTTTCACTTCAGTTACCATCAGGATTAGTTATGAACTTGAATCATTGTTATTTAGTGCCTGCGTTGAGCATGAACATTATATCTGGATCTTGTTTATTGCGAGACGGTTACTCTTTTAAGTCAGAGAATAATGGTTGTTCTATTTCTATGAGTAACATCTTTTATGGTCATGCACGCAATGTGAGAGGATTGTTCATATTGAATCTTGATAGCGATACACACATACATAACATTGAGACCAAAAGAGTTAGAGTTAACAATGATAGCACCATATTTTTGTGGCACAGCCGCTTAGGTCATATTGGTGTAAAGCGCATGAAGAAACTCCATGCCGATGGATTTTTGGAGTCACTTGACTTTGATTCACTTGACATGTGCGAACCATGCCTCATGGGCAAGATGACTAAAACTCCGTTCTCCGGAACAATGGAGCGTGCAAGTGACTTGTTGGAAATCATACATACCGATGTGTGTGGTCCGATGAACGTAGAGGCACGCGGCAGATATCGTTATTTTCTCACCTTCACTAATGATTTGAGTAGATATGGTTATGTCTACTTAATGAAGCACAAGTCTGAAACATTTGAAAAGTTCAAGCAATTTCAGAGTGAAGTTGAAAATCATCGTAACAAGAAGATCAAGTTCCTACGGTCTGATCGTGGGGTGAATATCTGAGTTTCGAGTTTGGTGCTCACTTAAGACAATGTGGAATTGTTTCACAGTTGACACCGCCTGGAACACCACAGCGTAATGGTGTGTCCGAACGTCGTAATCGTACTTTATTAGAGATGGTGCGATCTATGATGTCTCTTACCGATTTGCCGTTATCGTTTTGGGGTTATGCATTAGAAACAGCTGCATTCACTTTAAATAGGGCACCATCAAAATCCGTTGAGACGACACCATACGAACTTTGGTATGGCAAAAGGCCAAAGTTGTCGTTTCTTAAAGTTTGGGGATGTGATGCTTATGTCAAAAAGCTTCAGCCTGAAAAGCTGGAACCCAAAGCGGAAAAGTGCATCTTCATAGGTTACCCAAAAGAGACAGTTGGGTACACCTTCTATCTCAAATCCGAGGGCAAAGTGTTTGTTGCTAAAAACGGAGCTTTTCTCGAGAAGGAGTTTCTCTCGAGAGAATTGAGTGGGAGGAAGATAGAACTTGACGAAGTTGTCGAACCTCTCATCCCTTTGGATGGTGGCGCAGGGCAAGGGGAAACCTCTGTCGTTGCGACGCCGGTTGAGGAGGAAGTTAATGATGATGATCATGAAACTCCGGTTCAAGTTTCTGTCGAACCACGCAGGTCGATGAGACCACGTGCTGCTCCAGAGTGGTACGGTAATCCCGTCTTGTCAATCATGTTGTTAGATAACAATGAACCTGCAAATTATGAAGAAGCAATGGTGGGCCCAGATTCCAACAAATGGCTAGAAGCCATGAAGTCCGAGATAGGATCCATGTATGAGAACAAAGTGTGGACTTTGGAAGTACTACCTGAGGGCCGCAAGGCTATTAAGAACAAATGGATTTTTAAGAGGAAGACGGACGCTGACGGCAATGTGACCGTTTATAAAGCTCGACTTGTGGCAAAGGGTTTTTCACAAGTTCAAGGAGTTGACTACGATGAGACATTCTCACCCGTAGCGATGCTTAAGTCCGTCAGAATCATGTTAGCAATAGCTGCATTTTTCGATTATGAAATCTGGCAGATGGATGTCAAAACGGCGTTCCTTAACGGTTTCCTTAAGGAAGAGTTGTATATGATGCAACCCGAAGGTTTTGTCGATCCTAAGAATGCTAACAAGGTGTGCAAGCTCCATCGATCCATTTATGGACTGGTGCAAGCATCTCGGAGTTGGAACAAACGCTTTGATGAGGTGATCAAAGCATTTGGGTTTATACAAGTGGTTGGAGAATCTTGTATTTACAAGAAAGTGAGTGGGAGCTCTGTGGCGTTTCTAATATTATATGTGGATGACATATTGCTGATTGGAAACAACGTAGAGTTTTTGGAGAGCATAAAGGATTACTTGAATAAAAGTTTCTCTATGAAGGACCTAGGAGAAGCTGCTTACATTCTAGGCATTAAGATCTACAGGGATAGATCAAAACGCCTGATAGGACTTTCACAAAGCACATACCTTAATAAAGTTTTGAAGAGGTTCAAAATGGAACAGTCCAAGA
Organism: Hordeum vulgare subsp. vulgare; assembly: GCF_904849725.1. Taxonomy (NCBI): domain Eukaryota; kingdom Viridiplantae; phylum Streptophyta; class Magnoliopsida; order Poales; family Poaceae; genus Hordeum; species Hordeum vulgare. The sequence continues at coordinate 594,114,822 of NC_058521.1, forward strand.
AAGGGTTCTTGCCAGTTTTACAAGGTACGAGATTGAGTAAGACTCAGTGCCCAGCAACTGATGAGGATAGAGAGCATATGCACACCGTCCCCTATGCTTCAGCCATAGGTTCTATCATGTATGCAATGCTGTGCACTAGACCGGACGTTAGCCTCGCCATAAGTATGGCAGGTAGGTTCCAGAGTAATCCAGGAGTGGATCACTGGAGGGCGGTCAAGAATATCCTGAAGTACCTAAAAAGGACTAAGGAGATGTTTCTCGTGTATGGAGGTGACGGAGAGCTCGCCGTAAAAGGTTACGTCGATGCAAGCTTTGACACAGATACGGACGACTCTAAGTCGCAAACCGGATACGTATTTATTCTTAATGGGGGTGTGGTAAGTTGGTGCAGTTCCAAGCAAAGCGTCGTAGCAGATTCTACATGTGAAGCGGAGTACATGGCTGCCTCGGAGGCGGCTAAGGAGGGTGTCTGGATGAAGCAGTTCATGACGAATCTTGGAGTGGTGCCAAGCGCACTGAATCCAATAACCTTGTTCTGTGACAACACGGGTGCCATTGCCTTAGCAAAGGAACCACGGTTTCACAAGAAGTCCAGACATATCAAACAACGCTTCAACCTCATCCGCGACTACGTCGAAGGAGAGGACGTAAATATATGCAAAGTGCACACGGATCTGAATGTAGCAGACCCGCTGACTAAACCTCTTCCACGGGCAAAGCATGATCAACACCAGAACTGTATGGGTGTTAGATTTATTACAATGTAATTCGCATGATGATGTGAGGACTAGATTATTGACTCTAGTGCAAGTGGGAGACTGTTGGAATTATGCCCTAGAGGCAATGATAAATATAGTTATTATTATAATTCCTGTATCAAGATAATCGTTTATTATCCATGCTATAATTGTATTGAATGAAGACTCATTTACATGTGTGGATACATAGACAAAACACTGTCCCTAGCAAGCCTCTAGTTGGCTAGCCAGTTGATCAAAGATAGTCAGTGTCTTCTGATTATGAACAAGGTGTTGTTGCTTGATAACTGGATCACGTCATTAGGAGAATCACGTGATGGACTAGACCCAAACTAATAGACGTAGCATGTTGATCGTGTCATTTTGTTGCTACTGTTTTCTGCGTGTCAAGTATTTGTTCCTATGACCATGAGATCATATAACTCACTAACACCGGAGGAATACTTTGTGTGTATCAAACGTCGCAACGTAACTGGGTGACTATAAAGATGCTCTACAGATATCTCCGAAGGTGTTCGTTGAGTTAGTATGGATGGAGACTGGGATTTGTCACTCCGTGTGACGGAGAGGTATCTCGGGGCCCACTCGGTAATACAACATCACACACAAGCCTTGCAAGCAATGTGACTTAGTGTAAGTTGCGGGATCTTGTATTACGGAACGAGTAAAGAGACTTGCCGGTAAACGGGATTGAAATAGGTATGCGGATACTGACGATCGAATCTCGGGCAAGTAACATACCGAAGGACAAAGGGAATGACATACGGGATTATATGAATCCTTGGCACTGAGGTTCAAATGATAAGATCTTCGTAGAATATGTAGGATCCAATATGGGCATCCAGGTCCCGCTATTGGATATTGACCGAGGAGTCTCTCGGGTCATGTCTACATAGTTCTCGAACCCGCTGGGTCTGCACACTTAAGGTTCGACGTTGTTTTATGCGTATTTGAGTTATATGGTTGGTTACCGAATGTTGTTCGGAGTCACGGACGTCACGAGGGTTTCCGGAATGGTCCGGAAACGAAGATTGATATATAGGATGACCTCATTTGATTACCGGAAGGTTTTCGGAGTTACCGGGAATGTACCGGGAATGACGAATGGGTTCCGGGAGTTCACCGGGGGGGGGGGGGCAACCCACCCCGGGGAAGCCCATAGGCCTTGGGGGTGGCACACCAGCCCTTAGTGGGCTGGTGGGACAGCCCAAAAGAGCCCTATGCGCCATAGGAAGAAAATCAAAGAGAAAAGGAAAAAAAAGGAGGAGGTGGGAAAGGGAAGAAGGACTCCACCTTCCAAACCAAGTTGGATTCGGTTTGGAAGGGGAGACCTTCCCCCCTTGGCTCGGCCGAAACCCTTAGGGGTCCTTGGACCCCAAGGCAAGGCTCCCCCTCTTCCCCCTATATATACGGAGGGTTTAGGGCTGATTTGAGACGACTTTTCCACGACAGCCCGACCACATACCTCCACGGTTTTTCCTCTAGATCGCGTTTCTGCGGAGCTCGGGCGGAGCCCTGCTGAGACAAGATCATCACCAACCTCCGGAGCGCCGTCACCCTGCCGGAGAACTCTTCTACCTCTCCGTCTCTCTTGCTGGATCAAGAAGGCCGAGATCATCGTCGAGCTGTACGTGTGCTGAACGCGGAGGTGCCGTCCGTTCGGCACTAGATCGTGGGACTGATCGCGGGACGGTTCGCGGGGCGGATCGAGGGACGTGAGGACGTTTCACTACATCAACCGCGTTCACTAACGCTTCTGCTGTACGGTCTACAAGGGTACGTAGATCACACATCCCCTCTCGTAGATGGACATCACCATGATAGGTCTTCGTGCGCGTAGGAAATTTTTTGTTTTCCATGCGACGTTCCCCAACATCCCCCTGGCGTCCCGACGCGGCAGCGATCCTGTCGTGGATGCTGGTGGGGCTGGTGCATGCATGCAGGGCGGGGCCTGGTGCAACTGCAAGCCCGAGGTGGATGATGTCGGTGCTGACTGGCGCAGGTGTGGCGATCCCGAGGAGAGCTGCAGCAGATCATCATTGGAGGCGCTGTTTTGTCCTGCAGAAGCTTGCTCAGGTGATGCAGAAGATAAATTAGTCATATTTTGGTGAGTACAAATATCAGCACCCGCACACGAGACACGGAAGGGTTAGACGGTAGGAGAAGAATTTCTTTTCGAAGGAGTGCACCAGCATTGGGGCGAAGACGTGAAAAGGGAAACTGTGTTTCATCAAAAACGACATCTTGTGAGATGTACACACGACCAGTAGACACGTCAAGGCACTTGACACCTTTGTGCTGTGTACTATAGCCAAGAAAAACGCATTGTATGGATCGATACATGAGTTTGCGAGTATTATATGGACGTAGGTTGGGCCAACATGCACAACCAAACACACGAAGAGCTGAGTAACCGGGTGTTGTGTGGAGAAGGCGTTCTGTGGGAGTTTCATGAGAAATAGTGCGACTTGGCCACATGTTAATGAGGTAAACAGCAGTAAGAAAAGCCTCATCCCAAAATTTTAAAGGCATAGAGGCGGAAGCTAGGAGTGCTAAGCCTACTTCGACAATGTGGCGATGTTTCCTCTCAGCAGAGCCATTCTGCCGATGAGCATGTGGGCATGAGACATGGTGAGATATGCCAATCTGTTGAAAAAAAGAGTTAAGCTTCTCATACTCACCACCCTAGTCGGACTGAACTGCAAGTATTTTGCTATCAAATTGGCGCTCTACAAGAGCTTGAAAGTTATGAAACACTTGAAACACATCTGAACGTTTCTTAAGAAGGTAGATCCATGTGTATTTGCTAAAATCATCAATAAAGCTGATGGTATTGGTGTCTACCAACAGAAGTGGGTGTTGGACCCCATACATCGGAGAAAATAAGTTACAAAGGTTTAGTAGAGATGCTAAGAGACAGAGGGTATGGTAATTGATGACTTTTGGCTCGTTGACATGAATCACAAATGGTTTCTAGATTTCTCTCACCAACAACTGGGAGATTATTTGTACTAAGAATACGATGAATAGTAGCAAACGAAGGATGACCTAAGCGACCGTGCCACCTTTCAGCAGAAAGCTTGATGGCACCATAGACTTGTTTATTTGCTTGGCAGTAGCGGGGAAGAAAAGCATAGAGGCCTTGGACACAAACACCTCTATGAAGAATTTTCTTCGTGACCTGATCCTTGATCAAGAAAAAGAATGGGTGAAATTCTAGAAACACATTGTTATCAAGGGAAATACGATGAACAGATAATAAGGTTTTGGAAGCATTGGGAACATGAAGGATTTCATTGAGAGCAAGGTTTTTGTGTGGGGTTTTGATAAGTGAATGACTAATATGACTTATCTTCATAACTGTACCATTGGCAGCAGTGTAGACTTGATCATGGCCACGGTATTTCTCCGGCATTGACAGCTTCTCTAACTCATCAGTGATGTGGTTTGTGGCGCCCGTGTCCATGTACCAGTTGGTGTCAACACCATAGGATACATCTGCTGCGGCTGCAATCTTCTTGCTCTGGGAGTTAGGATCATCGGTATAACGCCAATCACAGTCCTTGGCAATGTGATTTGATTTCTTACAGATTTGACAACGGCCCTCATAGCCGTCATACCCTTGGAAGGGGCGCCCCCTGTTGTTGTTGTTGGGAGGGCGCCGAGTGTTGTTGCCTCCAGCCGAGGTGTTCTGGTGATAGTGGCCACCACCACCACCACCACCATAGCCTCCGCCTCCTTTATTGTTCTGATGGTAAGGACCACCAGAACCACCTCCTTGGTGATAGCCGCCGCCGCCACCGTTGTGGTGGCCACCACCCGAGCCATAGTTGCCTCCACTAGGGGTGCCATAGCCGCCGGCGTTGCCGCGGGGAGCACCTCCACCGCTGCCCTTCTGGTTGCGGTAGCCGCCCCTGCCGGCGTTGGGGCGACCGCGGGAGGCCGCGTTGGCAGATGACTTGAAGCCACCAGCACCACCACCGTGGAACATCTCGATCCGCTGATCGAAGTTCGCCACGAGGGAGATGAGTGCGTCGATGGTGACAGGCTCAGTACGGACGTCGAGGGCGGAGATGATGGGCTGGTAATCCATGTCCAGCCCCGCGACGATGAAGGAGATGAGCTCCCCCTCTCCGAGTGGTTTGCCCGCCGCCGCGAGCTCATCGGAGAGGGAGCGCATGTGCCCAAAGTAAGCCGAGGCCGACTGAGTACCTTTATGGGCGTTGGTGAGGGCAGATCGGATGTTGTTGACGCGGGACAGGGAGACGGCGGAGAACATGGCTGCGAGGGCAGCCCATATGGCATGTGAGGATTCGAGGGAAGCAACCTGGACAAGTACCTCCTTGGACAGGTTGCGAAGGAGATAGGCAACGATCTGCTGATCCTGGATCAACCAGGGGGCATAGGCAGGGTTTGGAGCAACCTGATCCTTGCCGTCTTTGTCTTTGGTGGAGATGGTTTAGGAGGGTTCTTCTAGGGTTTGATCGATATAGCCAAACAAGTCAGCGCCCATTATCTGGGATCGTGCTTGAGCTCTCCAAAGGACATAGTTCGTCCTGGAGAGGGGCTTGGAGGTGTTGTAGTTTAGGGCGGCAGAGATGGGAACAATGGAGGATGACATGGCGGCGGGAGATGGTGGGGGATGGATGGAGATTAGCTAGATGAGGTGGAAGGGCTTGCTCTATATACCATATAGGAAGATATGTTGCGGCGTGTCTCTCCAATAGGAGAGCCGAAGCTTTATATAGGGGTATAACCAGTTGGATCACAACCAACTAGAGATATACTCCCTCCGTTCCTCAATATAAGTCTTTCTAAAGATTTCACTAATGGACTACATACGGATGTATATAGACATACTTTAGAGTATAGATTCACTCATTTTGCTTCGTATGTAGACACCTAGTGAAATATCTTAAAAGACTTATATTTAGGTACGGAGGGAGTACATGAGAGAGAGATAGAGATAGAAAGTTAAATACAAAGGGACTTATAACTATACAATATCCCTATAATATCTCATGTCTAACAGACTGATCTTGTAGTGCTGCAATCTCCTGCAGTACGTAGTACTACAACATTAGTTGCTCTGCTCAGTTCTAACTATCCCAGCTCAGAACAAAACTGTCTGTCAAGAGATGAAGGTGAGTTGCTTTGCTAACTATCCCAGCTCAGAACAAAACTCTCTGTCAAGAGATGAGGGTGAGTTGCTTTGCTATTTTTGTTCGATACATTTTAGCAAGGTTAGAAGAGAGGTGAGAGACATGGATAGACCACCACTAATCCTCACCTCAATTAAACAATTTTTAGAACAAATTATTGGCTAATAGGCTTCAGACTTTCAGAGTAAGATTCTACAAGTGGTTCATAGAAATCAATATGGGCTTTTGAAATCTCACACAATACAAGATTGCCTGGCTTGGGCATTCGAGTACATTCACCAATGCAAACAGTCATGAAAGCAAACTGTAATCCTTAAACTTGATTCACCAAAGCGTTTGATATGATGGAGCATGATGCTATTCTTCAGACAATGGCTAACTTGGCTTGGTTGGATGAAATGCACCATCTGTTCAGGCACTTCTTCCATTTTACTTAATGTGAGTCCCGGGTAAAAAAATGTTTGTAAGAGGGGTGTCCGTCAAGGGGATCGGCTCTTGCTATTACTTTTTGTGGACGCGGCCGACCCTCTTCAAACTATCCTTAATGATCATTTTCGCCATCATACAGTACGCCGATGAGAGCTCTTATTCCTATTGCGACCACGACCAGCACTTTCCCATCATACAGTACGCCGATGATACTCTAGTTGTGATGGTGGCCTCGGCTGATCAGGTTCTTATATCCTAAAAAGCACCTTGGGGAAGTTTTCCCTTGGTACAGGGTTATTAGTGAATTTTAGCAAATCTTGTGTGGTGCCAATTAACTGTTCTGATCAACAGATGCAGGACCGTTCTAGCTTGGTGGGATGCCATGTTGGCCAGCTGCCATTTACTTATTTTGGCTTACCACTTGGTACATCACGCCTTATAATTCAAGATTTGTGACCCTTGGTGGACTGTGTGGAAACAAGATTAAACGCCTGCTCCTGCTTTTTGACATTTGGTGGCTGTCTAATTATGTTAATCAGTTATGTCAGCGCTTCCTACATTTTACATAGGCTCTCTTAAGATTTAGAAAAAGACGATCCAGTGAATGGAAAGAGCGAGACGCCGCTGTCTTTGCACCAAAAGGGAGGATGACATTGATAAAAAAACCCAAATCCTTGGCTAGATGGGATCTAGTTTGCAGGCCCAAAGACAAGGGATGTTTTGGTATTATTAAACTAAAACTTCACAATCAGGCTATGCTGATTAAGCGGCTCTTAAAATTTTATAATTGTGCTGACATTCCTTGGGTGCAACTGGTTCGGCATGCATATTATCAGAATTCTGTTCCTCACGGCTCATTTTGGTGGCGGGACATCTGTTCTTTTACTTGGCACTTTCGGGTTATTTACGCACTTGATCTAAGAACTGGCATGACTACTTTTGTGGGAAGATAATTGGCATTCTGGAGCTTCGCCTCCCGAGATTTTTATAATTTGCTGTTGAGCAGGATATATTCAAACAGAAGATGTAACAACTTTGTTCATTCTGCCCCTGTCCGAGCAAAGAGTTTGAGGAGCTTTAGGTTGTGTCTACCTATTCAGATGACAGTTCAGGATGATCTGTCAGATTCTTGGACGTGAAGTTTAATGCTGGGCGTTTTACTCCATCTAGCTACAAATTCCTATTTGCTGGTTTGGAGGTTGGCCCAATCTTCTCTAAATTATGGAAAACCAAATGTATGACCAAGCTGAAGGTGTTTGCTTGGTTGTTGTTAATGGACCGGCTCAATACTGGGGATCGAATGCTTCGGAAACATTGGCATTTGGAGTCTGGTCCCAATTGTGTGCTCTGATCTGGAGGAATTATCGAAACAAGGAACATCTCTTCTTTGAGTGTTCTTTTGTAGGCAGGTGCTAGAATTTTGCAGGAGTCACTTGGCTCCCAGGTCCTTCTCTGCCCCATTCGTCCCATGGAACGAAAGCTGCCTTTCAGGGCACATACCGAAAAAGTCTTTTGCCCCGCTTTATAGATAAAGCAAACCGCCACAAACATAGTCCAGTACACAAGAGACACAACAAACACCACACCACACGCTTCGTTGGAATATCTGGAAAGACACAGATGGTTTGATTTTCCAGCAGACAAGACCAAGATTTTCTTCTTGGCGAGCTAGGTTCCTATCTGATCTCAACCTCACTGCTCATCGTTTCAAGCAAACCGAGGAGCAAGAGTTTGAAATTTGGATCTATAGTCTCTGAAGTTAGCTCTTTTTTTCTGTTCTTTTGCTGCTCCTCTGGATTTCTGGCTATTTAGTTCCCCACTGAATAGTTAGCCCTGCTTAACATGACAAACGTAGCCTTTCTGTTTGCTGTACTCTATTTACTAATAGGAAATTACTGCAGGGCTCTCCCCCATGGTTTCATGGTAATACAGTTTTCCTTAGAACTAAATAATAATAAATCTTATAAAGAAACATCCTGCACATGTTCACCCCATTGAAATAACCACTTGCCTGTAAAATTCACCTTGTGAACTTTTCTACGATGTTTGTGTCTACAGGACATCTGGCGCCATATACGTTCCCTACTGCCGCTTCGAGATGCTGCCCGTGTTGCCTGCGTATCTCATGCATTCTTACGTTCCTGGAAATGCCATCCCAACCTCTCCTTCATCGTCCAAACTTCACGTACGACAAGTCCCATGTTCGCAGCCACCAGAAGCTAGGGTTCGTAGACCAACGACTGGCTTCCCACGGCTGGGACCAGGGAGGGCGATCAGGGTGCCGCCTCCTACTGGTATTGCTTTGCTAGCCATGGTGGGTCGGGGCTCCAAGCAACCGGCACTCCATCGGCAGTCGGGGCAGCAGTTGGGACAGGGGAACCCAACCGTGGCTAAGGCAACGGCGACCTCCGCACAGGCCGGGAAATCCCAAGCCACTGCACACGCCGGGAGGCCGCCCAGTGGTGCAGCCGGGCAGGTGAAGGAGACGGCTCAGGCAAACCAAACTCAACATCGCGGCCGCTGGGGCGATGACGGTGTTAACGGATATAGTGATGGGCACAATCGTGGGGGTTCGTCCTCTGGAGGCGGTCGAGGGTATGCTTGGCAAAACAATGGGGCTGCTGGTAATGGTTTTAATGCACCTCCGGACCAGTTTGTTTCGGGGCCTTCTGGACCTTCGCATCCGAAGAGAGGGGGCTTTAGGTAGAATTGGATTGGCAGAGGGGGCGGGAGGAAGCCTAGGCCTCCTGGTCTTATTCCTGAGCAGCCCGCTGATCTTAATGATTCTACCGTGGTGTCTATGACGGAAACAGTTAAGGAAGTAGCTGATTCATCTCCAGCTGATCAGAGTTTGGTGAGTGCCAAGGGAGACGGCGCAGAGAGACCTTCTAAGTGGGCACGCAAGAAAGAGAAAATGATGTGCTATCGTTGCAGTGAGACAGGGCATTTTGTCTCTGAGTGTAAGGCCGAGCTCTGCATGTATTGCTTGAAGCCTACACATGGTGCTGCTAAGTGTCCTCTTACGATTGGGCCTTTGCCAGTCGTGACCATCTATGGTGTTTCTAGTCAAGATTTGATGTTTTTTGAGTCACCGGCTGCTACGGCAAATATTCATGCTCCTGATGCTGGCTTCACGGGTACGGTGACGGTGACTCCGGGGGTGTTGACTGTGGAGCAGATAGTGCAGCAACTTAAGGAGCTAGTTTCCTCAACCTTCAGATGAGAACCGGTTTTGATAGCGGATAATGTTTTCAAGGTCGTTTTCCCTACTAAGGAGGATCTAGCCCGATTGCTTAAGTTTGGTATGTGCAGGGTTGCTAGCACGAGTATTGTTCTTGAGTTTGACGCCTGGAAATGTGAAGAGCCTAAGGGGAGACCTCTACCCCAGATTTGGGTGCACTTTGCAGGAGCTCCTTCTAGAGTGACTAATGATTTTCAGGTTACATGGAGTTTGGGATCGCTTATTGGTAAAACTGAGGAGGTGGACATGGTCTACACTAGAGCCAAAGGCGTTGCGAGGATGTTGGTTAGTGTTCTTGATATTGAACTAGTTCCAGATGAGGTTATTTGGACCTTTGAGGGGAGGCGGTATACTCTCCAGCTGGAAATTAAAAGCCCTACACTGTTTGATGTACCCGACACAGATAAAGATACTCACATGACTGATGGTGATGATGCGGGTGGTTCCAAAGATAATGCAGAGGGGTCAAAGGACACAGGTCCGAATGAATACCCTAAGCAGACTACTATTACGCACCAAAATCAGCCTAATCATAGCACAAGTACTCGCCCAAACAAATTGGTTTCTGCACTGTACCAGGATTTGCGATTTGGCTCTTTTGAACCTGCGTCCGCGCCGGTAAAAATTGGTTCTCGGGCGGCTTGCAATGAGACACTATTACGGTCTAGTTTGCCGCGCTTTTTAGGAAAGGATCCCCGGTGCAACAAAGGAATTGTGCAGTTTCAATCTATGTTGCAACCACTGTCTCTGAAGGAGTATCTGGCGGGAGCAAAGGCAGCGAGGAATCAGCATGGTATGCTCGAGTCTGTGGATATACCGACCGTGTCCAGTGTCCTCAGTAAGCGGGCTGTTGGTGCTATGACTCCTCGCTCTACAGCGTTAGATGCACCAGCGGAAGTACAGCCAGCTAGCAATAATACTTGCATGGGTGGAGGAACTGCTGCTGGGCTCGGCTCCGGCGTACCCACTAGCCAGGTTGTCGATTCGTCCCAGGCTACGTACGTGCATGAGGACGCTGCTGCTGCCCAGGCCATGCATATGCATGCAGGCGCTGTTACACAGGGCCATGCACGAGGGTGCTAAGGCTGCTGATGGTAGCGATTCTAGTAGACTAGGCTTGATGGTTCTAGTGTGTTTGACCCAGCGGCAGCAGCGGCAGCTTGCGACGGCGCGCTCGCCAGCACAGGTGGTGCCCAGCTGGGTTCGACCCTCTGCGCTGCCATACCAGAGGACAACTTTGAGGAGGCTGTCGTCTCTATGGATGGACCAGATTTTATGCCCAAGGCGGGTACGGAGTGTGTCCCTACTGCTGCTTCACCAGAGTCTGTACCGATCTCGGTTGATGAAGTCATAGCATTCGGAGGTGTTCCCAATCCGATGGGTCCGGATAGACGAGCTAGTCTACGGGTACAGTCCCAGCCAGATGCGGATGACCTGCAGATTGGACGGGCTATGCGAGCGGCTAAAATGAAGGAGGTTCAGAATTCAACAGGTATGAATTTTAATACAGAACATTCTATTCTTCATTTTACACCGCAAGAGATTTTAGATAATGCTACGGCAATGGGGGTGACTTTGGGTGAGACTAGCAAACAAGTTTCAAAATCTATCAATGACTTATTAGACTTAGAAGTTGATAGGGCTTTGGATATTATACGAAACTTAGCGGCGGTTCGACCTATGAATGATAAGGAGATATCTGATATGGGGGACTGAATTTACTATGTGAAAACTTATTCCCACATGAGGATATTAAACAATCGCAAGTAGCTTTGGATGATTATCACCTACCTACTAATCATCTTAATGATAGTGGCAAAGATACTCATGGTTATATGGACCAGGAGTATGCTTCTGACAAGCCAAAGCGCACTTCGAAACGAAGAGTTTATACAGTTTCTGCTGTTCGTAGGAGTGCTAGATTCAGGACTGCTAAATTTTTTTATGATGAAATATGAAAGGGCTTTTTTGGAATATCAGAGGTCTGAGAGACTTGGCTAAAATTAGGTTCCTTGCAGAATCAACGTTACAACATAGTCTTGACTTCATCGCGTTGATGGAGACGGGGCGGGAAAACTTCACATCGCATTTTCTTAACTCCCTTTCCGGAGGTGTGGAATTTGAATGGCATTGTCTCCCTCCAAGAGAAGGTCCGGAGGGGTCTTACTTGGTGTCCGATGCAATACCCTTCAAGTGCGAGAAGTACTATTAGGAGACTTCTCGGTAAAATTTCGAATTAGAAACAAGGAAGACGGGTTTCAATGGGCTCTAGTAGCGGTCTATGGTGTCACTCAGACGGAGCAAAAGCCAGCTTTTCTTGCTGATCTGGTTAGAATTTGCGATGACAATCTACCACTGGTGGTGGGTGGTGATTTCAATATCATCAGGAGAGCTGATGAGAAAAGCAACGGTAATTTTGATGGCAGATGGCCCTTTATGTTTAATACAATTATAGAGAGTCTGAATCTATGGGAGATTGAACTCTCAGGTAGGAAATATACTTGGGCCAATTCTCTACATAACCAGACTTTTGAAAAATTGGACAGGGTACTCACTAGTGTTGACTGGGAGCAGAAGTTCCCTTTAGTCACAGTTTGTGCTATGCAGAGGGCTATATCTGACCATACTCCGCTTTTGCTAGATTCTGGCAATGCCACTCACAAAGGAAAAAAAGATGCTTTCTCCTTTGAATCCAGTTGGTTCACACGTGAGGGCTTTATAGACATCATTGCTAGAGAATGGAGCAAGCATACGGATGGGACATCTAGTGTCGACATCTGGCAAAACAAAATCCGACACCTTAGACAATTCTTGAGAGGTTGGGCTAAGAATGTGTCGGGAAATTATAAAGATGAGCAAGACCGACTGCTCCATTTCATAGATGCCCTGGATTGTAAGGCTGAGACCGGCATGTTGGATGAACATGAAAGGTCGTCAAAGTATGAGGCCGAACAAAGAGTGCGTGTCCTCCTTCGAGAGGAGGAAATGAAATGGGCTGTCAGAGCCAAGGTTAGGGCACTTGTCCACGGGGATAACAACACAAAGTTTTTCCACTTGATTGCAAATGGCAAACATAGGAAAAAGAAAATCGTACAGCTTGAGCAAGACGAGGGTACCATAGTAGGACATGAGAATCTTAAACTATATATCACTAATTACTACAAACGGTTGTTCGGTGCTCCAGATCATAGCTTTGTGTCTATGGACGAGCATCAGACTGCGGATATTCCTCAAGTTGGACAAGCCGACAATGAGAGTCTCTCCGCACCATTCCTAGAGAAAGAGGTGTTACACGCAATTGAGGGTTTGAAAAGCGGTAAAGCTCCTGGGCCACACGGGTTCCCAGCTGAGTTTTATAAGAGATGTTGGCATATTATTAAGGCGGATCTTATGTCTATGTTGCATGATTTGTTTTCTAGACACCTACAACTCTTTCATCTTAATTTTGGTACGATAACGTTAATACCGAAGAAAGAGGGTGCCTCCAGAATTGAACAATTTCGTCCTATATGTCTGCTCAATGTCAGCTTTAAAATTTTCACAAAGGTGGGAACTGATAGGCTAACTAAGATGGCACATACGGTCATGCAATCTTCGCAGACGGCTTTCATGCCTGGTAGGAATATTCTTGAAGGGGTTGTCGTACAGCATGAGATCCTTCATGAATTGCACTCCAAGAAACTCAATGGAGTTTTATTTAAGGTTGATTTCGAAAAGGCATACGACAAAGTCAAATGATCTTTCCTGCAACAAACCCTACGTATGAAAGGGTTTGGCGACATTTGGCGAAAACATGTAGATTGTTTTATAAAAAAGGTAGTGTCGGTATTAAAGTAAATGATGACGTCGGTCATTTCTTTCAGACACTTAAGGGACTTAGACAAGGAGATCCTATGTCACCTATTTTATTTAACATTGTTGCGGATATGTTGGCGTTAATGATCAGGAGGGCTAATGACAAAGACTTAGTAGGGGGACTAGCACCTCATCTAGTTGATGGGGGTGTCTCGATCCTACAATATGCATACGACACAATCCTTTTCATGGAACATGATCTCAAAAAAGCCAGAAACATGAAACTCATAATATGCTTATTTGAACAACTATCTCGGTTGAAGATTAATTTTCACAAAAGTGAGCTCTTCTGCTTTGGGGATGCACAAGCTGAACAACTCACGTATTATCAACTTTTTGGTTGTGAGGGTGGTAGGTTACCGTTCACATACTTAGGAATCCCCATTCATCACCGGAAGTTGACCATCAAGGAGTGGAGATGTATCGAGGATCGTTTTGAGAAAAAAACTAAGCTGTCGGAAGGGCAAGCTATTATCCTACGGAGGACGATTGGTTCTTGTCAACTCAGTGTTGACAAGTATGCCAATGTTTCTTCTATCCTTTTTCCAAGTGCCTGTTGGGGTGCGGAAAAGGTTGGATTTCTATCGATCTCGATTTTTCTAGCAGAGTGACGAGGTAAAGACTAAATATAGACTGGCTAGATGAGACATTATTTGTAGACCCAAGGATCAGGGAGGTTTGGGGATTGAAAATCTAGAGGTTAAGAACAGATGTCTGCTTAGCAATTGGCTATTCAGACTGTCTGTCGAATCACAAGGGATGTGGGTACAAATTCTAAAAAACAAGTATCTACAGCACAAGACCTTAGCCCAGGTCACCGTGCGACCGAGCGATTCACCTTTCTGGAAGGGTCTCATGAGGACAAAGGCCGCTTTCTTTAACAGGACTAGATTCGTCATTGGCAATGGTGAAAATACTAGATTCTGGGAAGATACTTGGTTAGGAGCGCAACCTTTGGCTCTCCAGTATCCGCAACTCTATAATATTGCACAGTGAAAACAGACATCCGTTGCGGCAGTGTTACGACAGACTCCTCTTAACATTCAATTTCGCAAAGCCTTGATCGGAAATAGATGGGTTAGACGGTTACATCTAGTCAGAAGGCTAATGGATATTTCCCTGTCTGATTTTCCTAACAATATTCGTTGGCGGTTGACCACCAATGGTACTTTCTCAGTGAAATCGATGTATGACCATATTATTGATACGTCGCCTATTCCAAAGTCTATGCATATATGGAAGGTCAAGGTTCCCCTTAAGATAAAAATCTTCATGTGGTTTGTTCACAAAGGAGTTGTTTTAACTAAGGAAAACTTGGCTAAAAGACACTGGAAAGGAAATAAAAGATGTAGCTTCTGTCAGACGCATGAGACGATTAAACACCTCTTTCTGGACTGCCCTATGGCTAAATTATTATGGCGCTCAATCCAAATTACATTCAACATTACCCCGTCTACTAGCATTCACGTGTTATTTGGGACGTGGCTGGACGGGGTTAATGTACTTTACGCCAAACTAATTCGAGTTGGAACTTGTGCTATTCTATGGGCTATATGGAACTGCAGAAATGATCTAGTTTTTAACAGAATGCATTATATTAACTTTTTGCAGGTCATCTTCAGGGCTACCGCCTTGATCCGCACGTGGTCCTTACTCACTCCTGTGGAAACCAGGAAGCCTTTGATTACTGGGTGTGTCCGATGGGAGATGGTAGCTCAGGTTATCTTCAACCGATATGGATGACGGCATGCTAATAGGATTGGATCATAGTCGTGTATACCGAGGGATATAGTCGATATTGGCGTTATGATCGCCGTGTAACTCTTTTTTTTGTTTTTTCCTTTAGATTCTCGGACTTCTTTGTATTTCGTTCAGACTATTTCCTTCTTAATAGAATGGTTGTATGCATCACTCGATGCAGAGACTGGGACGATGCCTCCTTTTCGGAAAAAAAAACTCTCCTTCAGTAGGAAAGCACCGGGTCTGAATGGAATCCCACGTCAAAGCGATGTAATTGCAAGGGATCTCACTATGAAAGTCGACCACATTCTTAAAAAGCACTCAGGCAAAGGAGTTAAGAAATTCAGGATTGAATTACACATTCCAGTTGATCTCTACTATCTTAATAGCTGGCTTCAGATTGCTGCTGAACTACAGACTGAGGAACTCGCCGTTGTTCTACCTTCAGCCTACAGTGCAAACTAGTACGATTTCCCGTGTGCACTTTTTGTCATGATGGGGGTAGAAACGCAATAGAGCATCTCTGCCTTGGTGGTTGTGCCTTCCATCCCACAGCTGGATTTGGTTACTTGAGAAAGCTGCAGCTGTTTTGGGTGCATTTTTTTTTATTATTATTTTTAATTTTTTTTAGAAAAAGAGGATGACCCCCGGTTTCTGCATCTGGAAGATGCATGCGACCATTTTATTGATTATTTCCGAGGACCTTACAAAGTAGTACAACAATATGTCTAAATCCACCATCTTGGCAACATCTGCCGTTACTTCTATCCATATGATGAAGGGGTGCAAGCTGAGTCAAATACTCAGACCTCTTACTTAAGCCTAACATCTAAAGCCGGAGGCCCCGACCGAGCCACATACCGGGTCGGGGACACAAACCGGTCTGATGCACTCACATGTGTCGCCGCCACCATCTTCCACCGGTTCATCTTCAGAGCAGATTGATGTGCCAGCCTTGGCAGGTGCCTCCGCCATCGACGCCACCATGACGCCAAACGACGACTTCCACCTACGCTAGTCCATCTCCAAGCAGCGGACGTAGATCCATGCTAGGATAGGGCCGCACCACCGCCGTCGCCCACCACCCACAAGCGCCACCCAGCCCCAAGGTTCCCAAAGCGGCGCCTTCAAGAAGGGAACGACACCGTGAGCGCCGCCGCCGCCCAACAAAGTTAGGGCTTTCGCCCGGGAGACCTAGGGGAATGGGAAGTGAGGGGATCAGTCCATACCGACGCCTCCAAAGAGGGGAACGCCGCCCTCAAGCGTCGCCGTCGACGCGGCCGGCCATGGCCGGTCAGGGATTTCGCCCGAACTAGATCCCCGCCACCAGCAGCGCCTCTTGTACGGAACCGACGACCCAAGGAAGCGCGGCCCGACCAGGCTAGCCCGCACGCCGAACATGGGAGGAGAGGATGCGCCAAATCGCGTGCACCGGCCACCGCAGAAGCCGCCGCCGGCCGCCAACGACCACCGGATCCCGCCGCCCACGCGGCCCGGACGCCAGATCCACCGCCCGCACGACTGCTAGCTTGCCGTGCCTCGCCCATGAAGCCGCCGCTCCAGATCCGGAGTTCCTCACGCAGACGCAGGGCAACCAAGGCCCTGCCGCCACGATCCTTGACACCCTGGGCTTGCCCGGCGGCTGCCTCACGCGGCGGCGAGGAAGGGAGGTGGAGGGAGTGGGGCGGCTAGGGCTGGGAGGGGGAGGGGGAGGGAACGGAGGGGGAGTTTCCCCAGCCGTATGCCCTAGGATCTTTTGGGTGCATATTACTGTGGATGAATTAGAATGCCTTATTTCCAATTCTTCTGCTTTGGAGCACTTGACACTCAAGTATTGCTATACGATCACTTACTTGAAGATACCTAGCCTGCTACAGCATCTCAGCTACCTGACGGTGGCTGCATGCCCTAATCTGCAGACGATAGAGTGCAAAGCTCCAAATCTCTCCACTTTTTACTTCAGTGGTAGACAAGTTGAACTTCTGTTTGGAGATTCAGTTCAAGTGAAGACCATGAGATTGCGCTGTTTTGCTCAGTGTAACACCATCTATAATGCTTGTGCCAACCTGCCATCCATTGTGCCAAAATATTGAAACTCTCAACATATCTTCTGTTAGCGAGGTAAACTGCAGAACTTTTGATTATCATATCATATATACCTCAGGATGTTACTAACGTGAGGCGTATTCTTGAAGGTGGTCAATACACCAATCGTGCCTGTAAAATTCCTCCGCCTCAAATATCTGTCTATTTCTCTTGAAGGAAATGGGGCTTTTTCCCCAGACTATGATTACTTTTCTCTGGTTTCTTTGCTGGATGCTTGTCCTGTCTTGGAAACTTTCAACTTGGTTGTAAGTCGCTCTTTCATCTTGAACCATGTCTACTGTCTAGTAGTATCTTGGGTGGTACGATCCAAGTATCTTGGTTTTCACATTGTGAGGGACACTAATTTTGAATATTGCGCATGCAGGTGTCACAGGATCGCATGAAACACAATTCGGTTCTTGGAGACCCGTCGTCACGTCTTAGGCAGATGCCTGAATACCAACACGACAACATCAAGAATGTGAAGATTACTGGGTTTTGCTCTGCGAAGAGCATGGTCGAGCTGGCATGCCATATTCTCGAGAATGCAACATCACTCGAGTGCCTTACTTTGGACACAATATGTGTTGCTTTCAGTTTTGACAGACACATTCACAAAATCGGTGAATGTCAGGCCATAGGCAGGCATATGATCAGAGAAGCACGTAAGGCGCTCTTGGCTGTCAAAAGATATATTGTGGGAATAGTTCCCTCCACGGTCAAGTTAAATGTCCTGGAGCCTTGCAAGCTATGCCATACTTTGGCTGCTTAGATGTGGCAATATCATACTACTTCTGTAAATTACATTGTGGACCCAACACTGTTGCATGAGTTGCCACTTGCAGCAGGAATGTCCAAACGGGCCACTTATGGTATAGCACCCGTGCAGAAGTATAGGGGCAAGCAATTATGGTATTTGGTATATAAGAGAAGATATCAGAAACTATTAAGTATTGTAGTTGTTGATATATTTTCTTATAAAACTTGGTAAAAATTTACATCATTTTGACTCGAGACAAAATTATAGGCCTTCTTTGGGGAGACAAGGGAGTATCATGCAACTGAGATGTGCTATGCAGTCATCCAACAATCTTGCTTATTTTTCTCCATGAAATTATTGTGTTTTGATCTTTATTTCTATTTTCACACATATATGCTGTGATTTGGTTCTTGTATTTTGTGTAATCAACTTTATTACATGTGCTGTGCTTGAGGTATTACTGTCATGATGTTTGATGAAAACCAGAAAATTTGGGTCTGGTATTTACGTGATGAAAAAACTATCAAGTGTTTTTTTTGGGGGCATTCCAATGTTTTTTGAAATGAAAAGCAGAAGCCTAAAAATCGCGATAGTAGTACATGGAACTGCAAATAATTATAGACAATTACACATGTTTGAGAGCTGTGTAGCACCAACAATGGTGCCCAGATGAGGGTTGATTATACTCATCGCCACCAGATGAATGCTGAATCGTGTCCATTGTTGATTCAGCTGTTGATTCAGAGAACATCTACTCTACTGGTACGGAATACAGATTGCAGAATTGGTGCAGGAAGTGGTGGATGGATGTGGATCATCGTCCCTCGCCGCGGGCGTTGAGCTGGGAGAAGACCTGGCTGTCGGCGATCTCGGTCATGCTGAGGCCCGTCTCGTCCGCGTCGTCCATCATCAGCATGCTCGTCGACGAGGGCACCCACCGCGGCACGACCACGTCGGCCGGGAGCTGCGTGGCGACGGCGCCGCTGTCCTCGAAGGCGTCCCTGTTGACGTGCGTCTCCTGCAGCTGGAGGCAGTACTCGAGGTTCCAGAGCACGTCGCCCATGGACGGCCGGTCGGCGCCGTACTCCGCGAGGCACTTCTCCGCCGTCTCGGCGAACTTGCGCAGCGAGTTCTCGTTGACCTCGCCGGCGATCCTGGCGTCGGCGATCTTGTCCAGCTTCCCTTCCCCGTGCATCCTGACGGCCCACTCGGCGATGTTGATCTGGTCGCGGTCCAGGCTCTGGTCGATGACCGGGCGCGCGCAGAGCACCTCGAAGAGCACCACGCCGAAGGAGTAGACGTCGGAGCGGTCCGTGAGCTGCTGCGTCTTGAAGTACTCCGGGTCCAGGTACCCGAAGCTGCCCTTCACCGCCGTGCTGACGTGCGTCTCCCCCAGCGACGGCCCGATGCGCGACAGCCCGAAGTCGGCCACCTTGGCGATTATCGCGGCGCCGCCGCTGGCGCTGCCGCCGCCGTGGTCGTCGGTCCCGAGGAGGATGTTGGTGGACTTGACGTCGCGGTGGATGATGTTCTCCGAGTAGCCGCAGTGCAGGTAGTGCAGGCCCCTGGCGGCGCCGATGCAGATCTCCAGCCGCTGCTTCCAGGACAGCGTCGGCTCGTCGGAGCCGTAGAGGTGGCTCCGCAGCGTGCCCTTCTCCATGTACTCGTACACCAGGATCATCTCCGCCTGCTCGTTGCAGTAGCCGATGAGCGCCACCAGGTGCCGGTGCCGGATGCCGGACAGCACCACGATCTCCGTCTGGAACTCCGGCAGGCCCTGCTTGGAGGCGCGCATGGCGCGCTTCACGGCCACGGGCGTGCCGTCGGCCAGCGCGCCCTTGTACACGTTGCCGAAGCCGCCGACGCCGATGAGGTTGCGGTCGTGGAAGTTGTCCGTGGCGGCCTTGACCTCCGCCAGCGAGATGTGCAGCTTGGTGCTCACCCTCTGCATCCTGGCGGTCGTGCCCTCGCTGGACCGGTTCGTCGACTCGTCCGCCCAGCCGGAGACGCCTTCCTGCGTGTACGGAGACCACGGAAGCTGCGTGCTCTCCTTATCCTCCGTCGACGCCGGCGGCGCCACCTGCCTCCGCTTCCTCCGCAGCACGACGAAAAAGCAGAGCACCGCGCACGCAAGAACGGCGGCGCCGAGCACCGTCGCGAGCACGATGACGATGATGGTTTTCTTCGTCAGACCGTGCGGCCTCGGGGAGCTCAGGTTGGCGGACTGCAGCTTCATGATCTCCAGCCCGTTGAGTATGCCGCCTCCGCTGCTTTTCGGCGACCAACCGATGCTGACGGTGAGGTTCCCGGCTCTCGGCGCCATGGCCGCGTAGTCCACGTAAAAGGCCTCGTTCGGCTGCCTCGCCCGATCCTCTGGCGAGAGGTCTAGAGTGGCAAGGGCTTGCGCGACGTAAACGTTGAAGACGATGCCAACACCGACGACAGAGCTGACCACCTCATAGTCACAGAAGTGGAGACGGACGAGGTAGCGGGAGCCTGCCTCCGCCGGGAACGTCCACGTGACGTTGAAGTTCAGGCCCGGCGTTGTCGCCCGCATCAAGTCTGTCACGTTCGCCGCGCGCTGCGTCCTGTACACGACGTCTGGTGCCACCTCCCTTGTGGTCGGCGGGTTGTAGATGATCGGGCTCGACGTGTTGTTCACAACCGACTGCCCGGGGGCGCCGAAGAGGTAGGGGCCGTCGGGGAGCCAGGTCCGCCACAGCGTGTCGTTCTCCCTGGTCACCATGGGCCCGCCGACGTTGAGGCGGTACACCGTCTCCAGCGCGGCGAGCTGCCACTGGGGCAAGCCGGTGCCCTCCAGGACGCCCACCGGCACCACCGAGGTCGAGCCGTTCCAAAGCAGCTCCGGCGGGGCCGGGAACAGCTCGACGGCATTGACGAACGCGGAGGAGCCGGCGTCCGGGCTGAACCTGACGGTGAAATCTCCCGACCGGCCGCGAGGGAGGAAGAACTCCTTGACGATGCCGTCGGCCGGCGGCGAGAAGTTGCGCAGCAGGGCGTAGGCGTCGAGGACCGAGACGGTGAAGCGCGCGGAGGAGAGGCTGGTGGAGGAGGAGGCGGGGACGAAGGGGAAGAAGTGGAGGCGCAGGACGAGGAACGACGACGCGCCCGCCGTGTCCGGGTAGGTGAGGCGGTAGGAGAAGTCGGAGCTGCCGGCGCGCGCCGCGGCGTAGAGAGGGGAGGCCGCGCTGGAGCTGGCGCCGGCAGACACCGCAGGGGCGCGTGCGGGCGAGAAGTAGCCGGCGTCCGGGACGAAGGTGCGCGCGGGGTTGTCGGACGGGAAGGAGATGTTGGCGCCCGCGCCGCACGCGAGGAAGATGGTGAAGTCCGGGGAGGAGGCGGCGAGGGCGATGTACGGGAGGACCGTGGGGACGAGAAGGAGGAGGAGGAGGGGGAGTAGGACGTGGACGGCCATTAAGGTCACGCGGTAGTGGAGCCGTGGCCGGGCGTGCGGGTGGTGGGAGATGAGGTGATCATGGGGATAACAACGAACGAGTGCGGCGGACGGTGGTGGTGGTGGAGGCAACACGGCGGAAGGTGCAGAGTGGTGTGTTGACTCGGGCAGCGGGAAGGTGGACTTGGACTTGGAATTGGCAGCGGCAACGATGGAATTGGTGTGCCCGTGTGTGTTTGGCAGCGGGTGCTGGACTGGAGTGATTGGGGCATTGAAAACTCGGGTTAATTCCTCCACTGGTCATCATCAAGTGGCACCCATTGTTTTTGGTATACTAGTTCGGAAGAAAATCCAAGGGGCACTCATTTATTCAGCTGAAAAGTACCCCTGCTTGTTGTTTTCTGGACATTTTCCCCCCTCCTGGATGATTGCTTGCTCTATGGTCGATGTTACTTGAAGGAAATGCTTCCTAAAAATCAATTCCTTTTCCTTGATAAATTGTTTTTGTTTTGATTTTGACTAATTTACTACTCACTCCGTCTCATAATATAATGTCAAAAACGATTTTATATTTTGATACCATGGAAGTAATATTTGCTGCAAAGATAGAATCTGTAGTGTATGTTTTACAGTATTCTCACGAAAAGTAAAAGCCAAAAAACATAAACCAAATGATTGGTGGCGACCAAGAAGCTAACAACGTCGAGTGTCGCGAAGCGTGCGATTCATCCTGACGCCTCCAGCAACCACGACTAAGCAGTAGCGCCGCGGCATGATTGATGGTATTATAGTGGCAGGTCATCGACTCGCTTCACCTTTTCACAAAGTGGGATGAGAAAGTGTTTATAAAAATAAAAGCAAAACAAAATGCCCTTAAAGTGGGATGAGAAAGTGTTTATAAAAATAAAAGCAAAACAAAATGCCCTTAAAGTGGGAACACACATATTTTAGAGTAAATTTCATTTTACCACTTAGTTTGAACTTTGTGACATATTTTATCTCATTTTAAAAAAAGTCGCTCTTTATACCCGAGTTGATGGTACACTTTACCCCCATTGCCCCCCCCCCCCCAATTTCGTGTTGAATGGGCGTACCATGTAGGCCGATTTTTCTTTTCCCCCTCTCGGTTCGCATTTGGTTTATTTATCTATTTTTTCCTGGTTATAGCTACTTTTGTCTCGGTTTAAAAGAGTGGGTCTTGCCAGATGGGATGAATGAAAGAAATCGAAAAGTATGTGGCTGGGTAGGGCATCAAACCGAAGATCTCCTTCTTCTGGCCACCTCAGACGCGCTGACGGGGTTATACATTAGGGGTAGTCCTACGGACCTGCATCACTAGGCCTACCTAAGACCCTACATGGACATCAGCGTCCCAAAAGCCATCGGTGCAGTCATGACCTCACTCGGACAAGCATATCTTCACTCGGACCGCACAAGGACACTCGGATCGTCTCGTGTCAGTCGGGTGTGCTCCGGCACTCGGACTGCGGCAAGGCGTGGGCAACGAAGGGACTGCAACGTCTACAGACTTAAACTATCACATGAAGTGCAGTAAAGACGTGTGTTCCCAGTAATGCTAGAGTTAGAACTGCCGTTACTAGTAACCTTCGTAATTATTAGCATTAACTCGCCCTTGTAATGAGGCTCGGACGGTCGTGGTGCACTCTATATAAGTCACCCCGAGCTCCTGACCGGGGGTTCAACATCTTGTACTATCGCATACCCCTTAAGAAAACATCAGCCTCAGGGTTCGAGACGTAGGGTTGTTACCACTCCCGAGTGGGGCCCAAACTCGTACATCCGAGTGAATCCACTCCGCCATAGCTAGGCTCCGCCCCTCATTCGTAACCCTGGTATTATTGTTACGATCATTCCCACGACAGTTGGTGTCCATCGTGGGGATGCGCGTTTAGCAAATACAACACAGTTGAAGTTTTACCTTTTTCGTCATCATGATGACACTCGGCGGAGAGATTCTCTTCGACCCCCTGAGCTTTGTCGTCGATGACTCGGCATGGTTGTAGGACGCACCGCTAGACATCGACGCCCTTCCCGCTCAAGGTACGTCGCATTTCAGCGCAGTTGCGCATGTGGTCCTGATCCGGCAGCCATCAATGCTGATGGGGTTGTACATTAGGGGTAGGCCTATGGACCTGCTTCCTGGGGCCTACCTAGGACCCCTTATGGACATCAGTGTCCTTAAAGTCACCAAGACAACCTCAACCTCACTCGGTTCAGCAACCGTCGCTCGGTCTGCCTGGAGTCACTCGGATCCCCTCGCGCCAGTCGGATACATCATGACACTCGGACTACAGCGAGGAGAAGGCACCGAAGAGGCTGCAACGGCTAACGACTTAACCCATCACATGAAGAGCAGTGAAGACTCACGTTACCAGTAATGACGATGGTTAAAGTTGTCGTTTCTAGTAACTTTCCCGTTTATTAGCATTAATTGCCTTGTAATGAAGCTCGACCGATTCTGGTATGCACTATATAAACCACTCCAGGGCTCCAGCTCAAGGGTTCAACACTTTGTAATCTTTTACACCCCATAAGAAAACATCAGCCCGAGGGATCGAGAAGTAGGGTTGTTACCACTTCCGAGTGGGGCTTGAACTCGTACATTACGAGTGCACCCACTGCGCCTAGTTAGACTTCACCCCCTTTGTTGTACCTCTAGGTACTATTATCAAGGTCATTCCCACGACAGTTGGTGTCCATCGTGGGGTTGCGTGTCTAGCCAATCCAGCGCAGTTGGAGATTTATCACACTTTCGTCGACATCATGACACTTGGCGGAGAGATCCTCTTCGGTTCCCTCGGCTTCATCGTCGACGACTCGCCGTGGCTGTAGGATGCGCCACTGTACACGACGCCCTCCTTGGATGAGGTACGTCATATTTCAACACAGTCGCGCATTGAGTCCTGATTCGGCAGCCGTCGGTGTCGTATCATTCGGCATCCCCCGCGTCCCGCTGATGTACGCCGCAAGCGCTCTGGGCGCTCGCGGATGCAACGGTGGATCAAGCACGCCATGGCCAATCAGGCCATTTCCGGCCAGGTGGCCATGCTCGGCTCCGATGAGCCCATCGTCAGCCTCTTCCCATCATCGAGCGAGGAGTCACTCGGCGACTCCGACTGCGAGAGCAACAGGGGTGCCGCCGAGGTCTTGATGGCCGACACCAACAGGGGAGGCAACACAGGTTACACCGCGGAGAATTCTCCCGAGCGTGACGGTGGAGAGCTTCACCACGGCGACATCAGCCACCATGTTCCGCAGCCACTCACCGAGCAACAGCAGGAGGAACTTCGGCGAAGGAGCGATCAAGCCCTTCGCACCCCCATCACCGACAACACCCCGGAGGAGATCACGCTGGAGAATGCGCGTTTGGCCAATCTGGCCGAGCGCAAGCGCCTCGAGCGACTTCAGCGGTCACTTGACGCTCGGGCCGCGCGGGACCAACCGAGCTACAGCCGTAACCGCAGGAAGTTGTTTCCGAACGACTGCGAGCGGCACGTCGAGGTGATGCGGACACCTCTGCAGAACCTGGCCGCCGCCACCTGGATCGCTGATTTCATTCAGCCGAGTGACAACGCGGTCGGAGAAGGCATTCGACATATTCAGGCTCTGCTGAAGACTGCCATGGAGCAGAATTCCGCAGTGTCGCGATCGCTTCCAAAAAGACGACCAGAGAGTTATATTGTGAAAGGATATCATCACTTTATCAATCAAAAAGTATTTACGTATTCATGTCGTTATGGTGTGATACATTGAAATATTATTATTACCGTTATGCTAGTGTTGTTTTGTTCATATATTGCTAGATGTGTGTTGTTTGGTTCATGTACTACATTTAAAGCAAAAAATATTGGGTGAATACCCAGCCTTCATTTCTTGACGCCACCACTCGTCAATACCCGTCCAACCATATGTTTTCTCAATTTCTTTCTCTTACCCACTTTATATTGCAATTATTGGTTTTCAAATATGCTATTCCTTCCGTTCCAAAATAACTGTCTCAAGCTCTAATACAATTTGAGACATTTATTTTAGAACGGAGGGAGTACTAGTGAGACCTTGATCATTGTTGTCTTTTACCAATGAACACGTGCATATGGTCTTCTACACCATTCAGGGCATACGAGACGTTTTATTTCTCAATTGCACGGTTCTTTGACTGGGAATACTTGCATCCTACACTTTTTCACGGATCAATAAACATATCCATGTCTTAATCATAGGGCGTCCAATCTTCTGCTCGTATTTTTTTTTATATTATTGTACTTTTGGAGTCATGCAAAGCAAAAAGGTCTGCAGTCATGTTATTAATGAATAAATATAAAGTGGGTAAAGCTCTTGTCGTGGGAAAATTTATCTTAAAAACTTGCAATTCCATTTTTTGATTTCTTTCTCTCATCCTTACAGGTAGGACCCATCCTTATGAAACGAGAAGATAAATAAACCACACAGCTATATTAACCAGACGCCAAGTTAGAGTGGGGAAACGCAGCATACGAGGCATGCCTACTCAGCATAAAATTGGAGAATAAAAACAAAATAAGGTAAAATGTGGCAAAACTCTAATCAATTGGGGGTATTATTGCGAATTTCCTAAATATGGGGTAAAATATGTCACAAAGCTCAAACCGGGGGTGAGGGGGGGGGGGGGGGTGAAATTTGCAAATTTTATCCAATTGCGAGAACTTAGTGAATATTTATCATGTATCTTAATGCAATTATTGATTTTCCAAGCTGCTACTCGTAAGACCTTGATCCTTTTTTCATCTTTTACCAATTCATGTGTGTATATGGTTTTATACCATTGATTCTGTACGAGGCTTTTTATTTTTTAATTACAGGATTCCTTGAGTGAGATTACTTGCATCCTACGCCTCTCAGAAATCAATAAACATACCCTTATCTTAATCACATGGCTTGTAGTCTTGTGCTCGTAATTTGGAGTCATGCAAAGCCATGAGGGCCACACTCATGTTATTAATGAATGAGTGGAATGAGAGTAAGAGCTCTTGGCATGGAAAATCTATCTTCAAAAGTTGCAGTTCTTGGTGAACCAAAGGTCGCGTGCTACTTTAGATTAGGCTAAACAGGTTAGGTGCCATACATGTATGTGTTTGTCATACAAACTAATTGAGGGCCCTTCTGATTCAAAGCATTTTCACATTTTTTCGCACTAACTCCATTCCGCCAATTAATTTTGGTCAAGATCAGCGATGGTCGTTCCACCGCCTCTCGAAAGATGTCTAGCCGATTGACGTGTGTCTTGCTAATTGTTACCCCGTTCTATTCCCACACTCCACGAGACAACACTTCAGTCATCGGGATTTTGGGAGGAGCCTAAACCTACACCCTAGGATTTCCACCGTGGCGCTTGCTGAACTTAATGGCCTGCGTGCAATTTTGTTTGTTATTTCCTTGAATTCGTATGAAAACGACGGTCACACTAGTTGCCTCGACGATAGGATCAGCATATGCTGCAATTTGGTGGAAAAACCGTTGGAGCCCTTCTCATCGGCCACTTGGAGGAATTATGTCCCAAACAGGTGCAAACTATTTATTTGGCTTGCTTTCAAAGGCATGCAGGCTATTCCTTGCTGTTGTATTTAAACCTTGTACGATGTCTTCTCTAATAGCCCTCAATGAAAAGTTGGCCGGTGTAAGCCCACCATAGTCCCTCTAAACAAAACATTTTCATAGGTTGAAACTATTACAAATTCATCATTGTCAGGTGTTTGATTCACAAGATTGATTCCGAAAGGAATTTATTCAAGGGTTCCTTTGAACTATGTTTTATGAGCAACTTCACATACACTCAGAACATCTTGTAAAGATATCTCAGGTCTTTTATAGTTCAATCAAACATATTTTAGCGAAAACATAACCTCACAAAAATTGGTAAGATATAATGATATTGTGTTTTATCATTATTCTGGTTTTGGGGCTTCTTGCGAATCAAAATGGCCCATAATATTGTTATTGATGAATGAATGAAACATGAGTGTAAGCGCTTGTCGTGGAATTTTTTCTAGGGTAGCCTTTGAACTAACGTTGTTGTCCTTGAAACTTTATTTCTCATTTGCTAGTAAACGATATGTCGATTATTTGAGGAATAAAGTCTATTTATTGCAAAAAAAAAAAAACATTGTCCTTGAATCTAGGGTTGGGCTGGCTAAGTTTGGGCTGATAACACTAGACTAAATTTCACACCATGGCCCGGTTCGAGCCATCTATGAGCCACAATATTATCGGGCCTGCGGCCTGCCCATGATACATGACACATTTCAGCATGCCAAATGAACAAAAATGAAGTGTATGTTTTGGGGAAAACTTGTATGAGATCCCACATTTAGGTGAGATCGTGAGATCAAACCAAAAAATCATATTTAAACATTTCAATAAAAAAACTGAAATTATTTTACAACATTCATGTGTGGTATGTCTATAACTCACAAAAAAAAAGAGCTTAAAATTCGATGTACATTCAAAAATTCAAAAAAAGACAAATTCAAATGTGAATAGTAGCAGCTTCGAGTGAAGAGTACTTTGATACTATTCACATCCAATTTTGTCTTTTTAGTTTCTATTAATGTGAGCTGAATTAGGAGGTGAAACTTTGTAAGGTTGTACATCAAACATTCCTGTGTGTCTAAAAAAACTTGAAAATGTTTGAACATGCATTTCTATTTCCAAAAAATCGATCTCATAGATCTCACCTAATATGAGATCTCACACAGATGTCCCCTTGTATGCTCCCGTAATCCCATTGCACCGGTCTCGCACCTGCCCTGAAGCTGCTAAATCTACGTTTTCATTTGCCCGAAGCTACTAGCGCGCCGTTGCGAGCTGCTGCTGCTTCGCGCCGCTCGATCCGACCTGCATGCCGGCCCCTTGTACCAGATCTACGTAGTTGATGATCCTGGCTGCTCGCTTGCGTTTTACTGTGACCTAACTCTCCTAGCTCCCCTGCGCAAACAGAGGAAAATCAGAGCGCATCATTCATGATGAAGGGAAGTTCTAGGGTGTTATTGAAGGTTACCTAGCTGGCTGGCTAAACTCGGGCGAACTCGCCGTCCCGGCAGACACCCACGTCGACGGCCATGGTCCGGTCCAGCTTCGTCCCGTTCTTCGGCGACGACACCACCCTGCAGCAGTTCCTCCTCGGAGACTACACGCACGCACGAACACGATCGAGCTCGATTCATCAGCACCGTCAATTAGGAAGAACTATGCCATGAAGGAATGGATACGTACCCGTTTCCAGAGGTCGGGGTCGGGCTTCTTGACGATGACGACGCGGTCGAGCAGCGCGGCGGGGTCGGGGATGCGCCACCGGCACGTGACGTTGGGCGCGGGGGTGTGCCGCTCGTACTCGGTCACGGTGGTCTCCAGCGTGGCGTTGGTGCGCCGCCGCCGGAGCCGCCGCTCCATGCGGGACCGCCGCATGTAGTACACCTGCGGGCGCTGGCAATGGTTGCGCGCCACGGGCCGCGTGTTGAAGGAGTAGGCCGTGTAGTCGGCGCGCTTGTACCAGTTGAGGAAGGTGCGCATCGGCGTCTCCATCTCCCGCGGCGACACCACCCCGCGCACCACCACCACCGCGAACCCCCACGACACCGACACCGTCCACTGCTTCTCCCGGTCGTAGCACACCGACTGCTGCGCCACGGCCGCCGGGTCCAGCCGCGCCGGCCCGTCGAACAGCCGCCGCAGCGCCGCCGTCCGTGTCCTCGCCGCCGGGAACACCGGCTGCAGGAAGTCGAAGTGGTGCAGCGTCACCAGCGGCACCACCGGGTGCGACCCCAGCAGGCCAAGGACGTCGCCCCAGATGTCGCACTGATGGAACCCCAGGTGCCGGGTCAGCGGCACGCCCAGCTCCGACATGCACGCGTGGATGCGGTCGTCGCTGCCGTACAGCGCCGGGTACCGGTGCATGCACCCGTCCTGCATGCGCGCCAGCTGCGCCGCCAGCGCGCGGCTGATGGCGAACCCGCCGCCGCCGAACGCCATGCCGTAGGAGAAGATGAGGTTCTGGATGTGGCTCTCCGACGGGTTCCCGATGTAGTAGGGCTGCGTGTGGTCGTACCGGGACAGCACGTCCACCAGGTTGTCCGGGAAGAACACCGTGTCGTCGTCGCCCATCACGAACCACCGCACGCCGGGGAGCCCCAGCCGGTAGCTCTCGGAGACGATGCGGGAGATCCGCAGCGCCGACCGGCTGCCGGCGCCGTGCGTGTAGGGGAACTTGGACGTGTCCGCGCTGATCTTGAGGGCGGGGAGGCCCGTGGAGGAGTTCCGGGAGTAGTACTCCGGCACCGGCTTGTCCAGCCACACGAACCCGCGCATCTTCCCCGGCCGCCACCACACCCGGATGTACTCCTTGCGGCTCTTCCACATGTTGGACGACGCGCCGATGCCGAACAGGATGTGCCGCAGCCCCGTCGGCGCCGCGTCCGCCGACGGCTTCGGTTTCCGCACGCGCCGCGCCATCGGGGCCGGCGAACGCGGCACCATATTCATCGCCGAGGACGAAGAAGAAGCGTTGCGGTCGCCACCCGCGCCCGCCGCGAGACGAGCCACGGCATTGCTGGCGCCCTCGGCCGGCGGGCAGGAGCCGGAGTAGAGCGGGGAGAGGGCGAGGGCGACGACGTAGACGGCGAGCACGGGGAGGAGCACGTAGAGGAGGAGGCCGTAGAGGAAGAAGGAGGCCTTGGACTTGGGCATGCCCTTGCCGCCGGCGCCGGAGGGCATGACCACGTACGATGGCGTGCGTCCTTGCGGAGGCAGTGCTCGATCGATGACGCCGGGCGGCCCCTCCTCCTTTCGTGCCGGAGCGAACGATGCCTGTCAGCGCGTCGACGGCATGGCCAGGGGTGGGTGATCGACGAGTGGCTGGCTGGTGGTGCGCGCAGCGAGTGATCACCGGTGGTGGCGCGGTTTAATATAGCTCAGCATTTCGCGCGCGTTCGTTTGTTTGCTGCCTTGATCTTGATTTCCTCCTACGTATGCATGGCAATGGCATGGTCAGCTAGCAAATCGCAAATGTAGGATCCGGGGGAAGCCATCTGTTGCCTTTCAGTCTATGTATTGGCGGGCAAATGAGAGAGCGAGGATGGCAGGTGCAAATGCGCCGCGATCAGGCCGTGGCTGGGAATGGAAATGGGTCCCGGGGGGGGGGGGGGGGGGGGGGGGGGGGGGGGGGGCCGCCCTGATGCCTTCTCTTATGCATGTATGGCATGGTCAAGGTCAATCACCGGATCGCATTTGTAGGAGCAGCAGCCATGTGTGTTAACTGGCCTGGTCTCCCGTGGATACTTCGTCTTGGATATACCACTACTGTACAGTTTCTTTTTTAGAAATTTATACTAGTCTTGATGGCGCTCATAAGGATTGGACGTCTTTGTGTACATTCATAAAGATGAGTGTATGCCATCTTTCCTCTTCCAACGTCTTGATACGAGGGTGCCAAATCTGAGGTTCAATGACGTGTTTGGGGTGATGCCCAGCCTGATTCATTCAATGGCTTCAATTTTTGCAAGATACTTTGTGGGTGTTGTCAAAAGCTGCAAATCAATGGCGGGTTTGGGTGAAGAGGCATTTTGTCCCCTTTTCATTCGGTGGCCGTTGTGGTGGTGCCAAGGCGGATGTATCAAGCTTAGAGGATCCTTTTGTCTTGATTGCAAATTTTCTACTTGGATGAAAGTGTTTTGCAATAAAGCTAGGATTTTGTTGCCTTTTGAATTTTGTCGGGTTCATGTCTAAGAGCATCTACAACTAGACGCTTCATATTCTGAGCATGGTTGTAGATGCTTCCTAGCACGGCTACTGCGGAAGGACTACTTCGTTATCAAATATTAACTTTTACATGTCTAATGAACATGCAAAGGTTTAGATGTATTTAAGAGCCTGGATTTAAAATATGTGAACACATGACACGAGATATGAGGGGTCGTCCACATGCACATGCAGGTGTGCCCGACCGCGTCCACGGACTTATAATGGAACGTATTTGATAAATTCAACTGTAGATAGACTGTGTCTTATGGTAGAGATGTTTTGATGAATAGTAACACAAAAATTAATAGTAAATGTTTTCGGGAAATTCTGAATTTTATTGTAGATAACTGTATTAGTGTCGCAAGCATGCTTGACAATTTTTGTGCAACAAGGAGCAGCGATGTTTCGTCGGCAAAAAGACAAATTTAGGGTGACATTTTGGGCTAACTTTTGGTGTTTCATTTGTTTTTGTTTTTTTGCACAAGCCGAAATGTTTAACCTTTTTTCCTCAAAACTTGCAGGTAGCATTTGGATGTGACTAAGTACAAAGTTAATTTTGCCTTGATTTTTCTTTCATTTCAAACTCTTTTTTTGGCTCCAGGAGCCGAAATGCATTTCCGGTGTGTTACTCTTTATAATATGGATACACATATTACCTTTTAGAAAATACATGTATTTGGGCGATTACGGGAGCTGCTATATGTCACATGCCTATTGCTTTATTTCATCTTTGGTTTATTTACCATGTTTATTTACTCTTTCTTCCTTATATTTATTGGTATATTTCAAAACACCCAAAAATATATTTATTTATTCAATTTGCTTTTATAAAGTGAGTTAAAATATTTTACAATGTAGTATTTCTACAATATAAAAACAACCATGTAATTGAAAATTGTGAACACATTCTGAAAAATATTCATGTAAATGTTATGAAGTGTTCACGTATTAAGAGAAAAGGCTGTTATACTACATTGTTATGAAGTAATCCATAATGTTCACGTGACGCTTCATGAATGACACTTCTAAGTTTTAAAAGTGTTCACGTTTTCATGGTGTACGTGAACACTACATTGTCATTTATTTTACAAACGTCCATCGATTAGAAAATTTTCAGACGCATTTATACAAACATGCAAGCACATATATAACTTATTAATGTAATTTTAAAACGTAGCTCCCCATTTTACTACATTGTCATGGTGTACGTGAACACTTCATACGTGACACTTTCTACAATGTTCATGTATTTTTCAAACGTCCATGGATTAGAAAATTTTCAGACGCATTTATACAAACATGCAAGCACATATATAACTTATTAATGTAAATTTTAAAATGTAGCTCCCCATTTTACTACATTGTCATGGTGTACGTGAACACTTCATACGTGACACTTTCTACAATGTTCATGTATTTTTCAAACGTCCATGGATTAGAAAATTTTCAGACGCATTTATACAAACATGCATGCACATATATAACTTATTAATGGAATTTTAAAACGTAGCTCCCCATTTTACTACATTGTCATGGTGTACGTGAACACTTCATACATGACACTTTCTACAATGTTCATGTATTTTACAAACGTCCATGGATTAGAAATTTTTTAGACGCATTTATACAAACATGCATGCACATATATAACTTATTAATGTAATTTTAAAACGTAGCTCCCCATTTTACTACATTGTCATGGTGTACGTGAACACTTCATACGTGACACTTTCTACAATGTTCATGTATTTTACAAACGTCCATGGATTAGAAAATTTTCAGACGCATTTATACAAACATGCATGCACATACATAACTTATTAATATAATTTTAAAACGTAGCTGCCCATTTTACTTTTATGTTTTGGAAAACAGAACTCTTTTATATTTTCTGAAAAAGTTTAGGTCTTATAAAAATTATTTTACAATAAAACATCATTCACTATTGGAAGATTGCCCGCTTAGTTTTAAACCTAGAAACTCAAAATATGAAAATGAAGAATGAAAAATATAATAAAAAAGGAAAACAGAAATGGAAATGCTAAAAAGCTAAGGGGGAAGAGGGGCAAGAAAAATCAAATCTTGTAAAACGGAAAAACAAGAAATATATATCAAATAAAAGAGAAAGGAAAAAATAAACAAGGAAAAGAGTGTAATAGGCTCAACACGCGGCTCTTCGCCCATATCACTTGATATGGTCAATGTATAGCTTTGGTGTGAAAATCCTATTTGCAGCTTTTTTATTTTTACTTTTTCCAATTTTCCATTTTTACTGAATTATTATTTAGTTAATATTTGATTTTTCGTTTTTTGTGATTTTCTTCTATTTTCGATTTTTTCTGAATTATTACTTATTTAATGTTTTATTCAATTCTAATGCAAGTACACTTATTATATTTAGTTAGAATTCATTGGTATGGATGATATATTTTTTTTAAATGTGAAACTATTTCAAATAAATATGACACATAGAAAGTTGTAGCCATTCCGAATTCCTGTGTGTCCTGTTTAAACTAGTGAATATTTTGTTTAACTAAGGATTTTTAAAAACCGGTTAAATATTTTTATTAAATTAATGTAGTATTTACTATGCAAACAAGAAAACCCAAATCTTTTAAAACCGGAAAACCAAGAAATAAATACAAAATAAAGGAGAAAGCGTGTGATAGACTCCACATGCAGCGCTTCACCCATATAACTGAATGTGGTCGATGTATAGATTTTGTGTGAAAACTCCACTTGTAGCTTATAGGGAGAAAATATATTTGCAAACAAAAAAAACACCGTTATAAGATATTGAACAATCGCACAACATGGGCAATATTATCAGCCATCTCATGAAGCTGATTTCATTCTCTGTGGTTATTCCATCTGCTTCCTTCCATTTCTAGTGGTTTTCTTCTGTTTTCAATTTTTTTTCATTTTTTACTAAATTATTATTGAATTAACATTTTATTCAATTTTAATGCAACTAGACTTTTTAAATTTAGTTAGCATTTACTACTATGGATGATATTTATTAAATTGTGAAACTACTTTAATTTAATGTTTTTAAAACTCACATAAATAAACTATACACATTTTCAAATTCCTGTGTGTCCTTCCTTAATAGTGAATATTTTGGTAAAGTAAAGAAAAATTCCAAAACTTATCAAACATGTTTAATTAAATTAGTGTAGTTTTTAGAATGCACTTAAATGTTTTTAACAATGGTAAGCATTTTCCCAACTGTTCACACTATCTGTAGTGAAGTAATTCAACATCTTTTAAACAAGATGTGTGTTTTTGAAAAACAAATTGATACACACGAACAAGGTCGCCTTAGTCACTCACTTTGGCCACATAAGCTACAAACGATTGATTGTTCCGGAAGCGCTCACTTGATATGGTCAATGTATAGCTTTTGTGTGAAAATCCTATTTCAGCTTTTTTTTATTGTTCATTTTTTCCATTTTTCGATTTACCGAATTATTATTTAGTTAATGTATTATTTTTACATTTTTTTGGTTTTCTTGTATTTTTCCGTTTTCCGCTTTCGATTTTTTACTGAATTATTATTTAGATAATATTTTATTCAATTTTAATGAAAGTACATTCATTATATTTATTTAGAACTCGTTAGTATGGATGATATTTTAAGAAATGTGAAACTATTTCAATTAAATATCACACAAAGAAAATTGTAACCATTTCAAATTACCGTGTGTCCTTTCTAAACTAGTGAATATTTTGTTTAGCTAAGGATTTAAAAAAATTGGTTAAATATTTTTATTAAATTAATGTAGTCTTTAGAATGCAAACAAGAAAACCCAAATCTTGTAAAACCGGAACAGCAAGAAATAAATATAAAATAAAGGAGAAAACGTGTGATAGACTCCACACGCGGCGCTTCACCCATATAACTGAATGTGGTTGCTGTATAGCTTTTGTGTGAAAATTGCATTTGTAGCTTATTGGGAGAAAATATATTTAAAAACAAAAAAACACGATGATAAGATATTGAACAATCGCACAACCTTAGCTCTATTATCAGCCGGCTCATGAAGCTAATTTTATTTGCTGTAGTTATTCTATCTGCTTCCTTCCATTTTTGGTGGTTTTCTTCTGTTTTTCATATTTTTTCGTTTTTTACTAAATTATTCTTGAATTAAAATTTTATTCAATTTTAATGCAACTACACTTTTTAAATTTAGTTAGCATTTACTAGTATGGATGATATTTATTAAATAGTGAAACTACTTTAATTTAATGTTTTGAAAAGTCACATAAAGAAACTATACACATTTTCAAATTTAGTTAGCATTTAATAGTATGGATGATATTTATTAAATTGCGAAACTACTTTAATTTAATATTTTTAAAAGTCACATAAAGAAACTATACACGTTTTCAAATTCCTATGTGTTCTTCTTTAAATAGTCAATATTTTGTTAAAGTAAAGAAAATTTCCAAAACTTATCAAATATGTTTATTAAATTACTTTAGTTTTTAGAATGCACTTAAATGTTTTTAACAATGGTAAAGCATTCTTCCAACTATTCACTGTTGGGGAACATCGCATGGGAAACAAAAATTTTCCTACGCGCGCGAAGACCTATCATGGTGATGTCCATCTACGAGAGGGGATTTCCGATCTACGTACCCTTGTAGATCGCACAGCAGAAGCGTTAGTGAACGCGGTTGATGTAGTGGAACGTCCTCGCGTCCCTCGATCCGCCCTGCGAACCGTCCCACGAACCGTCCTGCGATCCGTCCCACGATCTACTCCGATCTAGTGCCGAACGGACGGCACCTCCGCGTTCAGCACACGTACAGCTCGACGATGATCTCGGCCTTCTTGATCCAGCAAGAGAGACGGAGAGGTAGAAGAGTTCTCCGGCAGCGTGACGACGTTCCGGAGGTTGGTGGTGATCTAATCTCAGCAGGGCTCAGCCCGAGCTCCGCAGAAACGCGATCTAGAGGTAAAACCGTGGAGGTATGTGGTTAGGCTGTCGTGGCAAAAGTTGTGTCAAATCAGTCCTAAAACCTCCGTATATATAGGGGGAAGAGGGAGAGTCTTGCCTTGGGGTCCAAGGACCCCTAAGGGCTTCGGCCGAGCCAAGGGGGGAAGGTCTCCCCTTCCAAACCGAATCCAACTTGATTTGGAAGGTGGAGTCCTTCTTACCTTTCCCACCTCCTCCTTTTTTTTCTCTTTGATTTTCTCCCTATGGCGCATAGGGCCTTCTTGGGCTGTCCCACCAGCCCACTAAGGGCTGGTGTGCCACCCCCAAGGCCTATGGGCTTCCCCGGGGTGGGTTGCCCCCCCGGTGAACACCCGGAACCCATTCGTCATTCCCGGTACATTCCCGGTAACTCCAAAAACCTTCCGGCAATCAAATGAGGTCATCCTATATATCAATCTTCGTTTCCGGACCATTCCGGAAACCCTCGTGACGTCCGTGATCTCATACGGGACTCCGAACAACATTCGGTAACCAACCATATAACTCAAATACGCATAAAACAACGTCGAACCTTAAGTGTGCAGATCCTGCGGGTTCGAGAACTATGTAGACATGACCCGAGAGACTCCTCGGTCAATATCCAATAGCGGGACCTGGATGCCCATATTGGATCCTACATATTCTACGAAGATCTTATCGTTTGAACCTCAGTGCCAAGGATTCATATAATCCCGTATTTCATTCCTTTTGTCCTTCGGTATGTTACTTGCCCGAGATTCGATCGTCAGTATCCGCATACCTATTTCAATCTCGTTTACCGGCAAGTCTCTTTACTCGTTCCGTAATACAAGATCCCGCAACTTACACTAAGTCACATTGCTTGCAAGGCTTGTGTGTGATGTTGTATTACCAAGTGGGCCCCGAGATACCTCTCCGTCACACGAAGTGACAAATCCCAGTCTCGATCCATACTAACTCAACTAACACCTTCGGAGATACCTGTAGAGCATCTTTATAGTCACCCAGTTACGTTGCGACGTTTGATACACACAAAGCATTCCTCCGGTGTCAGTGAGTTATATGATCTCATGGTCATAGGAACAAATACTTGACACGCAGAAAACAGTAGCAACAAAATGACACGATCAACATGCTACGTCTATTAGTTTGGGTCTAGTCCATCATGTGATTCTCCTAATGACGTGGTCCAGTTATCAAGCAACAATACCTTGTTCATAATCAGAAGACCCTGACTATCTTTGATCAACTGGCTAGCCAACTAGAGGCTTGCTAGGGACAGTGTTTTGTCTATGTATCCACACATGTATATAAGTCTTCATTCAATACAATTATAGCATGGATAATAAACGATTATCATGAACTAAGAAATATAATAATAACTAATTTATTATTGCCTCTAGGGCATATTTCCAACAGTCTCCCACTTGCACTAGAGTCAATAATCTAGTTCACATCACCATGTGATTCCAACGAATCCAACACCCATATAGTTATGGGGTCTGATCACGTCTTGCTCATGAGAGAGGTTTCAGTCAACGGTTCTGAAATTTTCAGATCCGTGTGTTCTTTACAGATCTTTATGTCATGTTATAGATGCTGCTACTATGTGCTATTCAGAAATACTCGAAATATCTACTCTACTATACGAATCCGTTTCACTACTCATAGTTATTCGGATTAGTGTCAAAGCTTACATCGACGTAACCCTTTACGATGAACTCTTTAATCACCTCCATAATCGAGAAAAATTCCTTAGTCTATTTAGTTACTAAGGATAACTTTGACCGCTGATCAGTGATTCAATCCTGGATCACTGTGTGTACCTCTTAATAGACTTGCTGCAAGGCACACATCAGGTGCGGTACTCAGCATGGCATACTTTAGAGTCTACGGCTAAGGCATAGAAGACGACCTTCGTCTATTCTCTTTATTCTGCCGTGGTCGGGTTTTGAGTCTTACTCAAATTCACACCTTACAACGCAACCAAGAACTCCTTCTTTGCTGATCTATTTTGAACTCCTTCAAAACTTGTCAAGGCATGCATCTTGTTGAAACTTCCATTAAGCGCTTTCGATCTATCTCCATAGATCTTTGATGCTCAACGTTCAAGTAGCTCAATCCAGGTATTCCTTTGAAAACTCCTTTCAAACAACCTTGTATGCTTTACAGAAATTCTACATTACTTCTGATCCACAATATGTCAACCACATATACTTATCAGAAATTCTATAGTGCTCCCACTCACTTCTTTGGAAATACAAGTTTCTCATAAACCTTGTACAAACCCAAAATCTTTGATCATCTCATCAAAGTGTATATTCCAACTCCGAGATGCTTGCACCAGTCCATTGAAGGATTGCCGGAGCTTGCATACTTGCTAGTATCTTTAGGATCGACAAAACCTCATGGTTGTATCTCATACAATGTTTGCTCAAGGAAACCGTTGAGGAAACAATGTTTTGACATCCTATGTGCAATATTTCATAAATAATGCAGCAACTACTAACATAATTCCAACAGACTTTTAGCATCGCTACGAGTGAGAAAGTCTCATCATAGTCAACTGTTTGATCTTGTCAGAAACATCTTTGCGACAAGTCGAGCTTTTCTTAATAGTGATTTATCACCATCGTCGTCTGTCTTCCTTACAAAGATCCATCTTTACTCAATAGTCTTACTACCATCAAGTAGTTCCTCCAAAGTCTACACTTTGTTTTATATATGGATCCTCTCTCGGATTTCATGGCCTCAAGCCATTTGTCGGAATCCGGGCCCACCATTGCTTCTCCATAACTCGTAGGTTCACTGTTGCTCAACAACATGACCTCCAAGACAGGGTTACCGTACCACTCTGCAGTAGTACGTGACCTTGTCAACCTACGAGGTTTGTAGTAACTTGATCCGATGCTCGATGATCACCCTCATCAGCTTTCACTTCAATTGGTGTAGGCGCCACAGGAACAACTTCCTGCGCCCTGCTACACACTGGTCAAAGTGACGGTTCAGTAACCTCATCAAGTTCTACCACCCTCCCACTCAATTCTTTGGAGAGAAACCTTTCCTCGAGAAAGGATCCGTTTCTAGAAACAAACACTTTGCTTTCGGATCTAAGATAGGAGATGTACCCAACTGTTTTGGACATCCTATGAAGATGCATTTATCCGCTTTGGGTTCGAGCTTATCAGTCTGAAACTTTTTCACATAAGTGTCGAAGCCCCAAACTTTCAAGAAACGACAGTTTAGATTTCCCTAAACCTCAGTCTATACTGTGTCATCTCAACGGAAATACGCGGTGCCCTATTTTAATGTGAATGCGGTTGTCTCTAATGCATAACCCATAAAC
This sequence comes from Hordeum vulgare subsp. vulgare, assembly GCF_904849725.1. Classification (NCBI taxonomy): domain Eukaryota; kingdom Viridiplantae; phylum Streptophyta; class Magnoliopsida; order Poales; family Poaceae; genus Hordeum; species Hordeum vulgare. The sequence goes on from NC_058521.1 coordinate 594,154,366, forward strand.
GATAGTGGTATTTCGATAAGAGACATCATAGCATGCACCATACCAAATAGTGCGTGGCTATGACGTTCAGACACATCATCACACTATGATGTTCCAGGTGGCATGAACTGCGAAACAATTTCCGCATTTTCTTAACTGCGTACCAAAACTCGTAACTCAGATATTCATTTCTATGATCATATCGTAGACAGTTTATCCTTTTGTTACGACGAACTTCACTCTGAAACAGAATTGAACTTTTCAATATTTCAGACTTGTGATTCATTAAGCGAATACTCTTGTATCTGCTCAAATCTTCATTGAAGTAAGAACATAATGATATCCACTGCATGCCTCAGCACCCATTGGACTGCATACATCAAAATGTATCACTTCCAACAAGTTACTATCTTATTTCATCTCAATGAAAACAAGGCCTTGCTCATCTGGTATGATTTGCATGTCACTAGTGATTCAAAATCAAGTGAGTATAAAGATCCATCAGCATGGAGCCTCTTCATGCAATTTATACCAACATGACTCAAGCGGCAGTGCCACAAGTAAGTGGTACTATCATCATTACCTCGTATCTTTTGGCACCAATATCATGAACATGTGTAACACTACGATCGAGATTCAATAAACCATTGAAGGTGATTATTCAAGCAAATAGAGTAACCATTATTCTCTTTAAATGAATAATCGTATTGCAATAAACACGATCCAATCATGTTCATGCTTAACGCAAGCACCAAATAACAATTATTTAGGTTTATCACCAATCCCGGTGGTAGAGGGAGTGTGCGACGTTTGATCATATCAACCTTCGAAACACTTCCAACACGTATCGTCACCTCGCCTTTAGCTAGTCTCCGTTTATGCCGTAGCTTTCATTTCGTGTTACTAATCACTTAGCAAACGAACCGGTATCCAATACCCTCATGCTACTAGGAGTACTAGTAAAGTACACATCAACATCATGTATATCAAATATACTTCTTTCGACTTTTGCCAGCCTTCTTATCTACCAAGTATCTAGAGTTGCTCCGCCTTAGTGACTGTTCCCCTCATTACAGAACCACTTAGTCTCGGGTTTGGGTTTAATCTTGGGTCTCTTCATTAGTGCAGCAACTGTTTTGCCGTTTCACGAAGTATCCCTTCTAGCCCTTGCCTTTCTTGAAACTTAGTGGTTTTACAAACCATCAACTATTGATGCTCCTTCTTGATTTCTACTTTCGCAGTGTCAAACATCGCGAATCGCTCAAGGATCATTGTATCTATCCTTGATATGTTATAGTTCATCACGAAGCTCTCACAGCTTGGTGGCAGTGACTTTGGAGAACCATCACTATCTCATATGGAAGATTAACTCCCACTTGATTCAAGTGATTGTCGTACTCAGACAATCTGGGCACACGCTCAACGATTGAGCTTTTCTCCTTTACTTTGTGGACAAAGAATCTTGTCGGAGGTCTCATACCTCTCAACAAGGGCACGAGCATGAAATCACAATTTCATCTCTTTTAGAACAACACTTATGTTCCGTGACGTTTCAAAACGTCTTCGGTGCCTTGCTTCTAAGTCATTAAGTATTTTGCACTGAACTATCGTGTAGTCATCAGAAACGTGTATGTCGGATGTTCATAGCATCCACAGACGACGCTCGAGGTGCAGCACACCGAGTGGTGCATTAAGGACATAAGCCTTCTGCACAGCAACGAGGACAATCCTCTTCAAAGTTTGCTACTATCAACTTTCAACTAAATTTTCTCTAGGAACATATAAAAACAGTAGAGCTATAGCGCGAGCTACATCGTAATTCGCTAAGACCATTAGACTATGTTCATGACAATTAGTTCAATTAATCATATTACTTAAGAACTCCCACTCAAAAAGTACATCTCTCTAGTCATTTGAGTGGTACATGATCCAAATCCACTATCTCAAGTCCGATCATCACGTGAGTCGAGAATAGTTTCAGTGGTAAGCATCTCTATGCTAATCATATCAACTATACGATTCATGCTCGACCTTTCGGTCTCATGTGTTCCGAGGCCATGTCTGCACATGCTAGCCTCGTCAAGCTTAACCCGAGTGTTCTGCGTGTGCAACTGTTTTGCACCCGTTGTATGTGAACGTTGAGTCTATCACACCCGATCATCACGTGGTGTCTCGAAACGAAGAACTGTCGCAACGGTGCACAGTCGGGGAGAACACAATTTCGTCTTGAAATTTTAGTGAGAGATCACCTCATAATGCTACCGTCGTTCTAAGCAAAATAAGGTGCATAAAAGGATTAACATCACATGCAATTCATAAGTGACATGATATGGCCATCATCATGCGCTTCTTGATCTCCATCACCAAAGCACCGGCACGATCTTCTTGTCACCGGCGTCACACCATGATCTCCATGAACGTGTCGCCATCGGGGTTGTCATGCTACTCATGCTATTACTACTAAAGCTACATCCTAGCAATATAGTAAACGCATCTGCAAGCACAAACGTTAGTTTAAAGACAACCCTATGGCTCCTGTCGGTTGCCGTACCATCGACGTGCAAGTCGATATTAACTATTACAACATGATCATCTCATACATCCAATATATCACATCACATCGTTGGCCATATCACATCACAAGCATACCCTGCAAAAACAAGTTAGACGTCCTCTAATTGTTGTTGCATGTTTTACGTGGTGACCATGGGTATCTAGTAGGATCGCATCTTACTTACGCAAACACCACAACAGAGATATATGAATTGCTATTTAACCTCATCCAAGGACCTCCTCGGTCAAATCCGATTCAACTAAAGTTGGAGAAACCGACACTCGCCGGTCATATTTGAGCAACGGAGTTACTCGTAGCGATGAAACCAGTCTCTCGTAAGCGTACGAGTAATGTCGGTCCGAGCCGCTTCGATCCAACAATACCGCGGAATCAAGAAAAGACTAAGGAGGGCAGCAAAACGCACATCACCGCCCACAAAAACTTTTGTGTTCTACTCGAGAAGACATCTACGCATGAACCTAGCTCTGATACCACTGTTGGGGAACGTCGCATGGGAAACAAAAATTTTCCTACGCGCACGAAGACCTATCATGGTGATGTCCATCTACGAGAGGGGATTTCCGATCTACGTACCCTTGTAGATCGCACAGCAGAAGCGTTAGTGAACGCGGTTGATGTAGTGGAACGTCCTCGCGTCCCTCGATCCGCCCCGCGAACCGTCCCACGAACCGTCCTGCGATCCGTCCCATGATCTACTCCGATCTAGTGCCGAACGGACTACACCTCCGCGTTCAGCACACGTACAGCTCGACGATGATCTCGGCCTTCTTGATCCAGCAAGAGAGACGGAGAGGTAGATGAGTTCTCCGGCAGCGTGACGGCGCTCCGGAGATTGGTGGTGATCTAATCTCAGCAGGCTCAGCCCGAGCTCCGCAGAAACGCGATCTAGAGGTAAAACCGTGGAGGTATGTGGTCAGGCTGTCGTGGCAAAAGTTGTGTCAAATCAGCCCTAAAACCTCCGTATATATAGGGGGAAGAGGGGGAGCCTTGCCTTGGGGTCCAAGGACCCCTAAGGGCTTCGGCCGAGCCAAGGGGGGAAGGTCTCCCCTTCCAAACCGAATTCAATTTGGTTTGGAAGGTGGAGTCCTTCTTCCCTTTCCCACCACCTCCTTTTTTTTTCTCTTTGATTTTCTTCCTATGGCGCATAGGGCCTTCTTGGGCTGTCCCACCAGCCCACTAAGGGTTGGTGTGCCACCCCCAAGGCCTATGGGCTTCCCCGGGGTGGGTTGCCCCCCCCGGTGAACACCCGGAACCCATTCGTCATTCCCGGTACATTCCCGGTAACTCCGAAAACCTTCCGGCAATCAAATAAGGTCATCCTATATATCAATCTTCGTTTCCGGACCATTCCGGAAACCCTCGTGACGTCCGTGATCTCATCCGGGACTCCGAACAACATTTGGTAACCAACCATATAACTCAAATACGCATAAAACAACGTTGAACCTTAAGTGTGCAGACCCTGCGGGTTCGAGAACTATGTAGACATGACCCGAGAGACTCCTCGGTCAATATCCAATAGCGGGACCTGGATGCCCATATTGGATCCTACATATTCTACGAAGATCTTATCATTTGAACCTCAGTGCCAAGGATTCATATAATCCCGTATGTCATTCCTTTTGTCCTTCGGTATGTTACTTGCCCGAGATTCGATCGTCAGTATCCGCATACCTATTTCAATCTCGTTTACCGACAAGTCTCTTTACTCGTTCCGTAATACAAGATCCCGCAACTTACACTAAGTCACATTGCTTGCAAGGCTTGTGTGTGATGTTGTATTACCGAGTGGGCCCCGAGATACCTCTTCGTCACACGGAGTGACAAATCCCAGTCTCGATCCTTACTAACTCAACTAACACCTTCGGAGATACCTGTAGAGCATCTTTATAGTCACCCAGTTACGTTGCGACGTTTGATACACACAAAGCATTCCTCCGGTGTGAGTGAGTTATATGATCTCATGGTCATAGGAACAAATACTTGACACGCAGAAAACAGTAGCAACAAAATGACACGATCAACATGCTACGTCTATTAGTTTGGGTCTAGTCCATCACGTGATTCTCCTAATGACGTGATCCAGTTATCAAGCAACAACACCTTGTTCATAATCAGAAGACCCTGACTATCTTTGATCAACTGGCTAGCCAACTAGAGGCTTGCTAGGGACAGTGTTTTGTCTATGTATCCACACATGTATATAAGTCTTCATTCAATACAATTATAGCATGGATAATAAACGATTATCATGAACTAAGAAATATAATAATAACTAATTTATTATTGCCTCTAGGGCATATTTCCAACATTCACACTATCTTTAGTGAAGTAATTCAATATCTTTTAAACAAGATGTGTGTTTTCGAAAAGCAAATTGATACACACGAACAAGGTCGGTTTAGTCACTCACCTTGGCCACATAAGCTACAAACGATTAATTGTTCCGAAAATGCTACGGTAGGCCTAATAAAATGAATAATGATATGAAAAAGGTCTAAGTTTTGCAGGAACGTTGATTCCTTTCCGGTGCGGCAAATCCCGGACACTCGATATGTCCTAGTTTGTAGCACAAGTCATACAGAAATTCATGAAAAATTTCGGGATGACCTTTGCTAAAATATGAAATAATCGAGCAACTTAAATTTGCCGGAACGGAATTGAATCAACATTCCGGCAAAACATATGCCACTCGGCTTCATTCCGTGGAAACAAAAAAGGGCCACTTCGGCTCAATCGAACCACTTCAACGTTGCATATAACAGAACCACTTAAAAACATGTACATGAGCAACTACAATAGTAGATAAACATGAGCAATCAAATATGGTAAACACTTAGTATCCATAGTCTGGAACGATTCCATCGTCAGACCCATCTACTCCCGTCGATCCAGAAGAATCCCGACGCTCCAGATTCATCTGCGATTTAGAAACTAAAACTGTATCCCCTAAATCCCGCGCGTAATCCACTCCAATTAACGCCCCACAACCGCCCGTGTCTGCCCCCTCCCCTGTTTCCCCACATTGCCATTGCCGACTGCAGCGCCATCCCATCCACCACCACCAACCAAGCCGCTGACCCCGCTGCCCCCCCGGCCACGAACGCCACCCTCACTGTCCACCGGACCGTCCTCGCAGCCACAACCTCGCCCCGTGCTCTGCCCCCTCCTCTGTTTGCCACCCCACCTTCGTCGCATGCAGCGGCATCTCCTCCACCGCCACCAGCCACCGTCGTTGCCCCTACAGCCAACCGACCCCGCTGCCCCCACCGACCATCGACGCGACCCTCACAGTCCACCGAAGCCTACTCTCACATCCAGCCCACCCCCGTGCTCGACCCGCCACGCACCACCAGCTCGCCCCACATCGGATCTAACACCCCGCCGGCGGCGAGCGGATCAGGCATCCCATCCGCAACATCGGCAAGGCGTACATCCCGTCGATTTGAATCCGCCGCATTACATCGGTCGCCACTTGCTAGAGCTCCCCATCCCAGTTCGTAGGTAATCTGTATTTTTGTGCGTTGTCCCAGATTTGGGATTCTTCTCATATTTTCTAATGAAATTTGATGTCTAATTCATCCAGTAGACTAAATGTTTCATATGTTCATTCGTGGACTAGCATTTGTTTTGAATATTTTCATATGTGGCACCCGTGCTTCCTATCTATGCAAATGTTCTCAAATACATCCCAATATGCTTCCTGTGTCACATGTACACACACACTTGGCGGGAAATTTGTTATCTATTCCTTTTTTAAAAATTCCTTGCTTCCATTAAAGAGAAAAATTGAACCATGTTGCATCTTAAAATGCATCAAACATAGATGCTTCTACAGTGGCCACTTTCTGATTCGATCGTATTAAAAAATGCTTCCATAACAATGCCACCAGGGAAAGCATCCACTCAATGGAAGCAACTTACTAAGGCATGTGTCATGCGTCGTATTCATCGTGTGCCCATTTTTTGTGCTCCTGACCATAAACAATGCATTTAGTTTTTTGTACTGCATTTTGCTGCCGTGCCTAATACAGCATACAAAAATTGCTAACACATCACATCACTCTTTTTCTCAGGTGACAATCAACAATGACTAAAAAAGATAAAGAGTCGCTCATGCTCCAGAGTCGATATGCAGCTGGCCGGTTACATGATATTGTGTTAGGTCTCGCCCCAGCAAGGAAAAACCTCATTCGTACCAAAAAAATGGGGCAATCTCCTGGATGTTAGCAAATTCTCAGCCCCCGAGGGACTCCTAGAATGGATCGTTGACAGGATTGACCCGAAGCTTGGTGAATTTCGGAACCCACGAAACAATACCAGCATTCTATTCACTCCAGAAATGGTTGAAAAGGTCCTCGGACTTCCTCATGGTACTAGGCCTGTTGTTGTCATAAGCAAGCACGAAGAATCCCCTCACCGAGAATTCTACAAGACAGATTATGATCATGGTAGATGGGCGCCCATTCACTATGCTGCAACTATTCTAGAAAAAGAAGCTGATCTAGATGACGAGACCTTTTTTAGGACCTTCTTCCTAGTAGCATTGGCTACTCTTTTGACACCAGGAACTGGAAACATGGTGCCTTTGGAGTATTTAGGCAGCCTTGAAGTTGCATCCGAGGTTTGCGAGTACGCATGGGGAGATCAAATTCTGAAAGATGTCATGACTGAGATCGATACATTCCAAAAGAAGAAGAAAAAAACACTATTAGATGGAGCTTTCAAAAAAATATGGGTTGGCAGCTGCCTACCCTTGGTTGCGGTATACACATAGCCTACGCACTTTTTATACCTCATCTTTTATGTAGTTATTATTTATTTTATTCACATTTTTTGATCCTACCTTTTTATTTTCAAATTATATACATGGACCATCTGAACTTTCCTGAATCATCTATTTCGACGCATCACATAAATTACTTACTCCCTAGAGCATCCCACGTAACAGATGAGGACTTCAAATTTGTCATGCTACATGATAAAAGCAGATTGACCCTCAACGCACATATTTATGGTGCGCGACCGGTAAGGCCATACAAAATTTCTTGCCTTCTATTCCAATGTGATACTAATTCATTAAGATAGATGCCAATCTTTTCCAATATGACGCTCCCTGTTTCTGCATGTACATCTCCATATAAGAATTTGTAATCTTCAAGTGTGCTAAAATGCTGCATTTTTTTGTAGTTCCGTGCACCCTAAAGCACACCATATGCCATCCAACTGTCAAACTATGATGACCAACCTGCTACACAGCCATATATACAACAAACAGAAAACAATTGTACCAACCATCCACCACAGGTACCCACTGGTATTGTGCTTATTTGTAACAGAGCTTTTTTGTACAGCTTTTACTCATCGGGTATTCTAAATATTTATGTAGACTGAAGAAAATTAGGACATGCATCACGAGGCCCCTAAATTTCCTATCAAGCATCCGGAGGTACAACGATATCAAATTAGTTTATGAAAACCTACTAGTTCTATACTCCAATGCATGTTTCTACCATCTTTTCTTAAGGTTGCCATTGTGTAACTTACGTGCTTCCCTCTAACTTGAAGAAACATGAACATGACAAAAAATTCTATACATCAAACCCATGCTTCCACCATAATAAAAAATGTCTTCATGTTGTAATATACATGCTTCCCGAGTTAAAGCTTCCAGAGTAAATGTCTTCATGCTGTAATATACTTGCTTCCAGAGTAAATTCTATACATCAAACCCATGCTTCCACCATAATAAAAAAATGTCTTCATGCTATAATATGCATGCTTCCAGAGTAAATGTCTTCCTGTTGTAATATACTTGCTTCCAGAGTAAATTCTATACATCAAACCCATGCTTCCACCATAATAAAAAATGTCTTCATGCTGTCATATAAATGCTTCGAGAGTAAAATCTTCCAGAGTAAATGTCTTCATGCTGTAATACAGATGCTTCCAGAGTAAATTCTATACATCAAACCCATGCTTCCACCTTAATAAAAAATGTCTTCCTGCTGTACTATACATGCTTCTAGAATTAATTTACATGCACAATCATGTTCTCAAATCATTCACCATTTCACATGCTCCATGCTTTCGTTCAGGAACTACCGGCCTTCTTACTTCAAATTATTGAAAGACACAAAGCAAAATGGGCACATGATATATCAAAAACTACATGGAGACTTTCTAAACTGCACGCCAAGCGCATGGACGAGTTTGCACAAGATGTTTTAGCGGCCACAAAAGATAATGCTCCAGTTCCAACAAATTATTCTTCACCTCATAGGGTACTCCAGGACACACATACCGAACAACCACAACCGCCTGGTCCAAAAGAAACTCCCGACACCAGGTTTTGGAAGGAAGCAACTGCATATGCCGATGAGGTGGAGAAAAGTGTTACAAAAATAGCTCAGAATAACCAGGATGTAGCTTCAACATCCGCTCCTGGTGCGAACCAAGTTTGCACCCCAACCACCTCCCTCATCACATCAAGACCAAGCTGTCGACGCTGTTACAATGCCTCCTGTCACAAAGCATTCCACCAGCGATGAAGAAACATTGCGGAGGGTCCTTGATTCTTACGAAGATCCGAGTTTCAGTCTTCTACCCCCCGATCAGACTTGGACCCAAGCTTTCGACGAACCACCCCCATAAACACATGAAGGTGAAATTGCAGACGCTTCTACAGCTGTAACAAACCACAGCTGCAGGTACGTGCATCACATACCATATTACAATCTCATTTCGGTTTCACTTATTTTTTTTTCAATAAAATCACTTGCACGTATCTCTGCCCGTGCAGGACCTACAACCATGGCAACAGTGGAAGCAAACCTGGCACACATTAGTCACGAATCATCCCCAATACATGCACCAACACCAACATCCCCCACACAACTCACACAGGTGCACCTTTTTACACTTCTTCAAAAATGCATCCGCTAACCCCTTTCGAAGCTTCCATTTAAACGCGAAGACACGTGTCCAACAATTTACATGCGTCTACTTAGGATAACAGATCCGAAGGACCAAACATGAGCCATAATGTCAATGAGGTACGGTTCCACCCTTTTCCAACTCACTCACACTCCTACTACAAAATTCAGCCTACACCATTAACAATAAAATATTTGTACAACCTATCATCCATCCAGGGGGGGTCAACCCACCACCGGAGATGTCCTTCACACCATTGGCACACAAACTCAGGAGAAGAAGAATAGGAAGAAGAGAGCTTGTCTTCGAAAAACTGAGGACACAAGGCTCATGAAAATCAAGGTTACAAGCTCTTCGATAGAACTGTACAACAAGTACATCACCGCCAGATGTTTAAGGCCTCCCAAAAAAACTCATAAAAGGTTACATCTCACAACTTTTTCATTCTATCACATCCGTGCACTCGCACCTTTTATTAAGTTTATGATTCACCTGCAAGCAACTCATGCTTCCTTGGTTGCCTAGTAATGTGTTTATACTTACAAAAAATGCTTCATCTCATTACGTTTGCTCGCAATCACCCTTGTATTAGACCACCTTTCATCGATTACGGTGGGTACCATATATCATATGAACACTTCCGTGACGCACTCAAGCCACGCGGATGGGTTGACACCCATACAATGGAGCTCTACATTCGCCAGTTCAACCTTCAACAAACAATGGAAGCATGCAGCTCTGCCCTTCCTACCAAATACGCCTTCTCACAGTCCTTGACGGTAACAACCTTCGCAACAGATCTCTTCGGTTTCCATCTTCAGTTATTTTAATATTCTTTACATTGTATTTCATAACTTTCATCAGGCAAAACTAAGCGTGCCCGTGGATAAATTCGTTGCAACCAACTGCCTTCGTGAATTCAACAATGACTACCAAGATGGCTCGCTCAAGTCAAAGGATTTGGTACACTTCTCACGCCATAAAACACTGTGCTCATCACTTTATATCAATTTTTCCAAACTTCCAATTTGCAACGTATCATGTACAGACGCACAAGACATCATTTAAATTTACAATCTATGAGCACCTGAAAACAAATTCATACCCTTCATACCCATAATATTTTGCAGCTTTACTTTGCCATTCCCCACAAACAACATTGGATACTATGCTGCATCAACCTTCTTTACAAACAGATCAACATATTCGATTCATACAAGAAGCTGAAAAATGATGAAGTGTACAAGTTGTCAAACAATCTGGTGAGCACTCTCCTAAACTAACAGTAACTAATTACTGTGTGATGTTTTTCTGGTGATGCGTCGATTACATTTTGCATCCCTTTATTTTTAGGTTACCAATTTTATTACACTGGCCGCGCATGCCAAAGCATTCACAAAGTTGGATTTCATGAAGTTCACGTGCTTCAGCCCCCCTGATTGCCCCCAACAGAAAACGCAGTAAGTTTATACAATCTTTTTCACCTCAAGTCGGTGATGAAGAAAATTCACACTACGTATGATGCTCTCTTCTATATTTTTGCGAGCTTCGATTGTGGAATATTCACAATGCTCTTCATGAAGCAATGGGATGGGAAGAACATGGCCAACTTTTCCAAGGTATTACCCTCCTAAACCAAGCAACTACTCACGTGTTAATTCAATGCTTCTATCATCACTGTTATAAGTTTCCATCAATCATATTTGTTTTTGGCGTGCAACCAATTCTGCCTTTTTTCAGTGCACCCGTCTACAAAAGTGCATGCTTCATTGTTCTAACCACTCACCCGACTTCTACCGCAGGATACATACGACCATCGGGCGATTATCACCGAACTAATCATAACTTCGCAGCTCAACAACCAAGATCCAACCTGGGTACTGAAGACCAACTCAGGAACCGTCTTAGTCACGATCAAACAAATAATATTCCTCGTAGAGAATCACGCCTACAAGCATTCAACAGAATAAACGATCGCGCTTGTGCAAACTATGTGCTTCCAAGTTTCTTTTTTACTTCCAGCTAGTTGTTTTATTACACAATTCAACTTCGTTACCAACTGGTGCTGATATTTTGTGTCCTTTATCTGGTACTATTTTGTACTCAATCATGAGTTTTCAAGCTGCAAGTTTCAGAGCATTGTTTTTTCGCTTCATGATGCTGTTTGTCGTCTACGTACTACCAACATTGAAAACAAAGTGTTCTTTACTTTTCACTACGCACGAATAATACACTGCGCATGTAATATCGCTATGCTCCTATATCGTAATACTGTTTGTTTCCACTACAATCTGTGCTTGCTTCTTGCAAACATTACTCACCTGAAACATACATTCTTGCATGAATTACCAGAAAAATCTTCACAAAATTTGTGAAGAGGAATGCTACATATTACTTTGCATTGTCAAACAAAAATTCACATTCATCATAGTTTCCACCAAAACAAAACCCTGATTTATCCTATCAAAATCCCAGTATATAAACATGACTATGCTTGCTTCTTGCAAACTTCACTCACCTGAAACATATATATTTACATGAATTCTGCAGCCACCCTACCTGAAGTCTGCTTCATGAAATCGTTATGCTTCCAGCGTGTCGTTAACATACTTTCACAACTTCAAATACCAGAACTATATTCACAAAAATTATGAAGCAGAAGTCTACATATTATTTTGCATTGCCAAAGTAAATTCAACTTCATCATAGTTTCCACCAAACAAAACTTAGACTTAACCACAATCAAATCCTTATCGCTTACAACCCATAAATGTCTAAATTATTTTACTCAATCTCAGCAACTTATTACACCACATCACAGTACGCGGTAACCTTCGGAAAAAAATTATTTACAGTGTCAACTCCGTCTGTTGCCTAAGTTTTTCAGCTTCAACCTTCTGTATCTGTCTCTCAAGCGCTAGATACGGGCAATTCCTCTTGTCGTGCCAATCCTCCTTACAATAAGAACACACACCCTTCTTCTTTGCTTTTTGTTGCGCCTTCTCCTGCCTCAGCTCCACCAGTGGTTTCCTCCTTTTCTCTTTATCTTTTGGTCTACCATTTTTGGCAGATTTTGGCGGATTCTTCACATTGCTGCTTCCTACTACTTCCACATCAACACGTGCTGGTGGGTGTGGGTCTGGCAAACCACCTGACAACCTCCACTTCCAGACCAGCTTGCTTAGCTCAACCACTCCACCAGCAACAATCTTGTACGTCTCCGGACCAAAACATGCATCCGAAGCAAGGGTACACATCTGGCTGCACAGGTCATTGTACCTGAGAGTATTTGTTTCCGGAACCTCCGAACCAACATTTCTGCTTCTTGTAGGTCTAATTGTTGCTTCCTCAGACCATCTATACATCATGTATTGCTCAGGTATTTCTTGCACATTAGTATGCAGCATTACCTTTAGAATGTGATGACACAAGATCCCATTCATGTGGAATCTGTTGCATGAGTACTCATACAACCTGTCAACTGGGTCGATAACAACCACACGTATTTTACTTGAATCAGGATCGCAACGTCGTAGCTCACACTTAAACCGATTACCTTCAACCGGATTAATCATCAATGCCGTTATCTCCTCCATCATTTCCTTAAACTTTCCAAAGGCAGTCCTGGTATAAAACTTTGATGCTTGCTCCTCTATCTTGTACCTAGCGGAAAAAATACATCAGTTTTCAACTGGAATACAGAAGCATGATAACAACATATAAGAAGCAAACTTTTCCTCCACATGTTGCAGATTATATCAACATTTTTTCCACATTTAGTATACTAGTACGTTTCATACCTTGACCACAACGGAGCAACTGTAGCCTCGCCAAGGAAACCAACATTGTCCTCCCGGTCTGTAACATCCCAATTTTCCTAATTGGGAATGTTTTACGTTGTAGCTAAGCATCTATGCATGTTGATTGAAATAAATTTAGCACGTGAATTTCTTTCGTCTTTTGATTCGCATTTTTCATTTTTCCTCGCACGAGAAAAGTCCGGAGAAATACTCTCTTGCACGCAAGAGAGAGAGAGCGGAGGAAAATGACCCTCCAAAGAGCGGACAATTTTTGAAATGTTGGAGCCATGAAAATCCAAGGATTATTTGCAAAAATATTTGCAAAAATAAAATAAAGCAAATTGGGAATTTCTGAAAAAAACATTTTTTTAAAGTTTTTATTTTTGCTTTGGAAAAATGTTATTCGGGTAGAGGATATTTTTCTGAATTTTTTTTGGTATATAATACCTTATATTAATATTTTGATTTATTTCCTTTTTATTCGTTTTTATTTTCTGTCTCGGAAAAAGTTATATATTAGGAAAGTTTTTTTTTTCTTCTTAGCCGCCGCCCCAGCGCACTATAGGCCATGGGCCGAAATCCCCTCTCCCCGGGATGTGAATCCCTTAGATCCAGGGCGACTGCCCCACTCTTCCCCTCCTCTCTCTCACTGGCCGCTGGGCCCCACCAACCGAGCCAAGCCCCCTTCGGTCACCACCTTCCTCCCCTTCCTTTCTTCTGCCCGAAACCGAGCTGCCCACAGAACTCGGGATTTCCTTCCCCGATGCACTTCTCCTCTTTCCTTTCCACTCCCTCCCCTGGCCTATATAAGAGCCTACCCCCGGCCGCCCCCGTTTCCACCCCTTCCCCGTCAAACCGCCGCCCGAGCCACCCTCGCCGGCAGCAGCAGGAGCCCGAGCTGCTGCCCACTTCGGCAGCCCCTGGGAGCGCCCCCCCGAGCCCCTCTCCCCCCCCGAGCCCCACCCCGCGGAGGAGGAGCACCACCGCCGCCACCCCGACTCTCCACCGCCCTACCCCCGGAGCCCTCCCTCGCCGGCGGCCATCATCTCCCTCGCCGGAGCTACCCCCACAGCCACGGTAGCTCTCCTCTACTCTCCGTTGTTTTCTTTTTTCGTTTATAGCCCTTAGATCTTAGATGTAGGGTATAGATTAGATCCAATAGTAACTCTTCGGTTTAGATTAGAAAACCGGCGGTTTATTTTCACTTAATGTTTTAGCCAGCAAACTTCATTAGCCTCCGGCCGTTTGCTCAAAGCTTTGCAACAAACACCTCCCTCGGCCTATAGCAACATGCCACGTGTACCCCTCTTTTAGTACTAGTTAGCTTTATATTTTTCTGTCTAAATTGCAAGAACAGAAAGTTTCTGTTTTGTTTTGGCCACAACTTTTGATCCCGAAGTCCAACGACATTTATTCTTCTCCCAGTAGACTCCAATTTTCCTGTAGTTGTTAAAAACATATAATTTGTCTATGTTTGAAATTTTCAAATATAAGTTAGATCAGATTTAGTTTAAACCTTGTTTTGCCTATTCCAGGAGTTTGAAAAATGATTTTGAGTTGATTCTTTTTGCTACTGCTTCCTAGTGATAAAATCTTACCGTGGTAAAAGTTTCAAATTTTTTAAAGTATTTTTACTGGGGTTTTCAACAGAAACAAGTTTCTACCATACCGACGCGTGTTGAACTCCTTTGCTTAGGCTTTAGCAAATCCTTACTTGTGATGTTATTTTTTACTTGTGGCATGATTGAAGTGCTTATGGTGTGCTTTGTGTTTGTATCGGTAGATCATCCGGAGTGCGAAGCGTGTTACTTAGAAGCGCTCGAGCAAGACAACTATCATCAAGGCAAGTCATTTTGATCATGTTATTTTACCTATGTTTTCGATGCATGGTAGATCACCTTCTTTGCCCAATTGCATGCAGCCTAGGTACTTGGAAACTTTAGTATAAGTTGTAGTATCCTGTGGTAGGCACACAACAACCCCGATACTTGGCCCCGGGACGATAATTTCTTAATGCTATGCTTGAGTAGACGGGTTATCGGTTGAGTGTATATCACGAGAGATGCGAGGTTGATATAATAATCAAGACCGGCTAAGGCAAGATTTTCAAGACCTCGGACGCAATGCAACTCTGGGTGAAGGACGGTTGATCGGCTCCCTGGAGAACCCAGTGGATGCCCGGGATGCTGGAGAGGCCATGTCATCCTGCGGAGAGCTTCACCTAGGCTCGAAGAGACGGACGGAGACTTCAAGACTCAAGGCTTACCTGCACAGCCACAAGTCATTATGGGCTCTGGCTTGGTTGGACAACGCGGCGACTCTGGACAGGCGGTGCTAGCAGATGTAGAAGAACGGTAGGAATGGATGGGCACCGACAGGGATTCAGAGGGACCCGTTTAAAGACCATGTTTTGATCATCCGGTCTTCGAACACCCTGAAGTGCGAGGACATACACGGAGGCGATCAAATCTTGTGGGGAAGTGTGCAAAACTCTGCAGAGTACTCAACCTAATCAATTAGCCGTGTCCACGGCATGGACAACTTGAGCCGAAGGCATTGAATTTCCCCTGAACTCCACACAACTTAATAATGATGTGGTTGTTAACAACTATTCGGGTACGAGAATTGGTTGGCGGAACCATCTCGTTAACAACAAACAATGTAGTAATATTTTGCTTCCAACCCCTCTTGTTGTAGGATAAAACTGGCTTTATGCAAAACTTAGCCCCACTGGCCAAATATGCATGTAGAGATAGTTGATTATTATTTTACTCCTCTCTTTGATGACTTGCCGGCATATTCAATATGCTGACCCACACGGCTGCAACGTATCATGTTGCAGAGTACTTTTCCAACCAGGAGTGAGGCTATGATCTACGCTCAGCGACATGCCTTTGGAGTCGGATGGACTCGTCTACCTGATGCTTCCGCTAGTCTTCCTTAGATATCTCATGAGATGGCCTTCAGCCACTTTATTGTAATCCTTTATTGTAATAAAGTACTTTTTATGAGATTCGATTAATAAAGCTGTGTGATTGAACTCTTGAATATATACATTATGTACTGTGTGTGTACCAGCATGATCTTGGGATGGTACGGAAACACCAGAGGCTTGACTCGTCTTGAGTCGGGTCGCTACAGAAATGGTATTCAGAGCACACGTTGACCTTAGGACGAACCTCTAGGAATGGAAAAGCCTTAGGAAGAAAAACTATTTTCTCTTATGTCTATAAATCTTCTATTTCCTCTTCTGATCATTTCTGACTTCTCTCCGATTTTCCAATGTTTAGATGGCCACCTTCATCCCTGTTAAGTTCACGGAGTTTTGCCAGCCCGACACCACTATGCCATTCGGAAAGGAGCTGGTGCAGATCACCAAGGACTTGAGGATTGCTCTGCTGACTATCACAGGGAAGCCAACGTCGTCTTACCCGGAGGATTCACGCTACAGGATCGAGGTGCACATTCCCGGAAGGACATTCCAACCGCGCACTGAGCCGATGGATTTCAAGTTCATCGCACCCAACTGGATTCTCGGAAGGGACATGGCGATCCATTGTGCACTCGGACGTATCAAGGAAGAATACAAAGGCTGCCCTATTTCTCCAGACCTATTCACCGTATCCCGGAGAAACAAAGACGGAGAAATCATCTCAAGCAAGACCAAGGACGCTCTCTTGTCTTATGCCCAGACCTTGGAGAAGCACAGCGGGACTCTGGAGCATCGTGTGATCAAGGACGCCAGGAAGATCAAGCAATTGTCACTCCGCGAGCTTGAACTCGAAGAAGCAGCCCGGGAAGCCCACTATGAACATGAACTGGAGGCGAAGGACTTTCTGGAGCGGATCGAGAAGCTGAAGACTCGAGTTGCATACCTGGAGGAGGAACTGGACATGGGCGAGAACCTTCATCCCGAAGGAGACGTAGCCCCCTTGATCAGCAACGACGAGGACTATGAAGAAAGCTCCACCGAAGGACCCGTCATCATGCTTTTCTGAGGAGGACACTTAGACTAGACCACCAAATTTACTTTATCGTTATACGTTTTAGGCCGATGTTTAGGATTATCGAATTTTGTATCCCCGTGTGCACCTTTGTGATGGTATTGAATAAATGTGTGGTGTGATACTTGTGTGTTGCATTCATATGGGTAGTGTAATTCCTCTTAGACCATTGTTCTATGCTAATCTCACCCCTCCACAAACATCAGATGCCTCCAAGACGCGCCCCTGAGTCCAACTTCCCGCCGGAACTCACCCAGTTGATCCAGCAACAAAACACCCTGATGCAGCTGATCATCCAGAACCAGAACAATAACAACAACCGCCACCCACTCCAGGCCGACAAGCTCACCCGTTTCTTGAGGTTGAACCCTCCAACTTTCTCCAGCAGCATTGAGCCCATTGTGGCAGATCATTGGCTCCGCAAGATGGAGCGTGAACTTATCACTGCTGGTTGTATTGAAGCTGAGTAGGTGCGTTTTGCCGCGCATCAACTTGAAGGCCCTACAGCTGCTTGGTGGGAGAACTACACCACCACTTATCCCATTGTTGGAGTCACTTGGGAGCAATTCAAGCAAGCCTTCCGCACTGCACATGTCTCAGCTGGTGCAATGAGTCTGAAGAAGCGTGAGTTTCGCAACTTATGCCAGGGGAATCGCTCTGTGGCCCAGTACGTCGATGAATTCAGCATGCTCGCCCGTTATGCACCTGGAGATGTGGCCGATGATGCGGCCAAGCAGGTAAAGTTCTTGGAAGGACTCAATGATGAGCTGAGCATTCATTTGACTGTAGCCACCTTCAACAACTACCAGGAGCTGGTTGATAAGGCCCTCATCTTGGAGGGGAAACACCAGCGGATGGAGAACCGCAAGCGAAAGTACGGGGTCGGAAAGTTCAACTCCGGCACTCAGCAGAAGCCTCGCTACACCCCTTATCCAGGGAATACCGGGACTGGATCCGGTAAGTTTGGAGGACACGTTTAGCATAACCACCCAGTGCACAACCTTGGAGGCCACAACCATGGAGGAAATGGGAACCACCGCAACAACAGCAACTTCAAGAATGGCGGTACCGGCACTCAGCAGCATTCAGCTCCAGCTCAGAAGGATCTGACTCACATCACTTGCTTCAAGTGTCAGAAGACGGGACACTATGCCACTGAATGTCCCCAGAACAAGCAGGGAAATGGAAACGGCAACGGCAACTCTGCAGCAAAGAAGCCCAATCCTTTTCCTCGAGCTCAGGTGAACCACATTGATGTTGAAGAGGTCTATGATCACCCCGATACTGTGGTTGGTAAGTTTTTGCTAAATTCACATCCAGTATTGGTACTTTTTGATTCTGGTGCAGCGCATTCATTCATATCAAGGGTAGTTGTGGAAAAGTATAGTTTGCCAACTAGAACCCTCAGCCAACCTATTAAGGTCAGTTCCCCAGGAGGCATGATGACAGCCGGGATAGGATGCCATGCTTTGAGTCTCAACATCGGGAACCATAATTTTCCCACCGACCTCATCGTATTAGAGTCCCAGGGATTGGATGTAATCCTAGGCATGGATTGGTTGGCCAAGTATGAAGGGAATATTGATTGTGCCCTTAAGTCTATTTTTCTCACCACCCCCGAGCAGAAGCGGATTAAGTACGTGTCTCAGCGCCCGACACGGAGTAAGCGAGTAAACTCTCTCACATGAGTAGTCCAGGAGGAAGTACCGATTGTACAGGAGTATCCAGATGTATTTCCGGAGGAATTGCCGGGCATGCCACCCGATAGAGAGATTGAGTTCCTGATTGAGCTATTACCCGGAACAACCCCGATATCCAAGAGACCCTATCGAATGCCCGCAAATGACTTGATAGAAATCAAGAAGCAAATTAAGGAGTTATTGGACAAAGGGTATATTCGCCCAAGTTCTTCACCTTGGGGAGCCCCAGTGCTCTTGGTTGAAAAGAAGGACAAGTCCTTGAGAATGGTTGTCGATTATCGTGCATTGAACGATGTGACCATCAAGAACAAGTATCCCTTGCCGATGATCAATGATCTGTTTGATCAGTTAGTTGGAGCTCGCGTATTCTCAAAGATCAATCTTCAATCCGGGTATCATCAGTTGAAGATTCGTGAACAGGATATACCCAAGACAGCCTTCACCACTCGGTACGGCTTGTATGAGTACACGGTCATGTCATTTGGACTGACTAATGCTCCGGCATATTTTATGAATCTGATGAACAAGGTATTTATGGAATACTTGGACAAGTTTGTCGTGGTGTTCATCGATGACATACTGATATTCTCCAAGAACGAAGAGGAACACAAGGAACATCTGCGTCTAGTTCTGGAGAAGCTTCGAGAGCATAAGCTATATGCAAAGTTCAGCAAATGTGAGTTTTGGTTGAAGGAAGTCGGATTCCTCGGACACGTCATCTCAGGAGAAGGAATAGTAGTGGACCCTGCCAAGGTCGCAGCAGTCACCGAATGGGTAGCACCCACTTCAGTCAAGGAGATCCGCAGTTTCCTCGGACTTGCCGGATATTACCGGAGGTTCATTGAGAATTTCTCAAAGATTTCCAAGCCCATGACAGAGTTATTGAAGAAGGAATCCAAGTATATTTGGACTGAGGAATGTGAAACCAGTTTTCAAGAGCTGAAGAAACGTCTTGTTAGAGCCCCAGTGCTCATATTGCCGAACATTCGGAAGGATTTCCAGGTTTACTGTGACGCTTCTCGTCAAGGACTCGGAGGAGTGCTCATGCAAGAAGGCAAAGTTGTATCCTATGCATCCAG
Organism: Hordeum vulgare subsp. vulgare; assembly: GCF_904849725.1. Classification (NCBI taxonomy): domain Eukaryota; kingdom Viridiplantae; phylum Streptophyta; class Magnoliopsida; order Poales; family Poaceae; genus Hordeum; species Hordeum vulgare. The sequence goes on from NC_058521.1 coordinate 594,174,439, forward strand.
ACAGCTCAGACCTCATGAGTTGAATTATGCCACACATGACTTGGAACTAGCAGCCGTAGTGCACGCTCTCAAGACCTGGAGACATTTCCTGATCGGAAATAGTTGTGATGTTTACACTGATCACAAGAGCCTGAAATATATCCTCACGCAGAAGGAGTTGAACCTCAGACAGAGGCGATGGCTAGAGTTGATCAAGGACTATGACATGAGATTGCATTATCACCTAGGCAAGGCAAATGTTGTAGCCGATGCGTTGAGCCGCAAGAGTTATGTGAACACGGTCACAGCTGGAGGATTACCCCAGGAGTTAGTCGATGACCTTCGAGAGCTCAAATTGGAAATAATTCCAAGAGGATTTGTTGCCACTCTATAAATTCAGTCCACCTTGACAGAAAAGATCCGCGAAGCACAGAAATCAGACAAGGAGATAGCTGAGATTAAGCAGAAAATGGAAGACGGGAAGGCTAAAGGTTTTTGTGAGGATGAACACGGAACTTTATGGTTTGAGGATCGCATCTATGTGCCCAATGATCCCGAACTCAGGAAGTTGATACTTCAGGAGGCCCATGATTCCCCGTACTCGATACACCCCGGCAAGACCAAGATGTATCTGGATCTGAAAGAAAGTTTCTGGTGGACAGGATTGAAGAAAGACATTGCCGAGTTTGTAGCAATATGCGATGTTTGTCAGCGAGTAAAAGCCGAGCATCAGAAGCCAGCAGGTTTGCTCCAACCTCTGCCGATACCCGAGTGGAAATGGGAAAAGCTTGGTATGGACTTCATCATAGGATTACCTCGGACCCGTTCTGGCTATGATTCTATTTGGGTTGTGGTCGATCGTTTGACCAAGGTAGCTCACTTCATTCCGATGAAGACTACTTACACGAGTGCCAAGCTGGCCAAGATATTTATGACGAGGATCGTATGTCTGCACGGAGTACCGAAGAGCATTGTGTCCGATAGAGGGACTCAGTTCACATCAAAATTTTGGCACCAACTGCAAGAAACCTTGGGAACGAGATTGGAGTTCAGTACAGCTTTTCACCCGCAGACAGATGGACAGACCGAGAAGTTAATCAGATTCTGGAGGACATGTTGAGAGCTTGCGCACTAGACTACGGGTCTAGTTGGGATGACAATTTACCGTATGCCGAGTTCTCATACAACAACAGCTACCAGAGCAGTCTGAAGATGGCCCCTTTCGAAGCTCTATACGGAAGGAGGTGCAGAACACCGTTGATGTGGGATGGAGTTGGAAACCGACAACTTTTTGGTCCCGACCTTATCCGAGATTCTGAAGAGAAGGTCAAGCTAATTCGTGACCGACTCAAGATAGCTCAGTCCAGGCAGAAGAGTTATGCTGACAGCAAACGCAAGGAAGTAACGTACGAAGTGGGAGACCGAGCATACCTTCGGGTGTCTCCACTTCGAGGAATCAAGAGATTCGGTGTGAAAGGAAAATTAGCACCTCGTTTCATTGGCCCCTACAAAATTCTTGAACGTAGAGGCGAAGTTGCATACAAACTGGAACTACCGGAAGGATTGTCCGGAGTTCATGATGTCTTTCATGTTTCTCAGTTGAAGAAATGCCACGCTGAGATGGCCGATGTTCCGTTGAGAGATACAGTGCCCCTAGAGGCCATACAGCTTGACAGTGATCTGACGTATGAAGAGAAACCCGTCAGGATTCTCGAGACTGCCAAGAGAGTTACCCGCAGCAAGATCATCAAGTTCTGCAAGGTGTTGTGGAGCCACCACACCGAGGAAGAAGCCACCTCGGAACGAGAAGAGGATCTTCGTCGAGACCACCTGCACCTGTTTTCTAGCCAACCCGAATCTCGAGGGCGAGATTCATCTTAAGGTGGGTAGGTTTGTAACATCCTAATTTTCCTAATTGGGAATGTTTTACGTTGTAGCTAAGCATCTATGCATGTTGATTGAAATAAATTTAGCACGTGAATTTCTTTCGTCTTTTGATTCGCATTTTTCATTTTTCCTCGCACGAGAAAAGCCCGGAGAAATACTCTCTTGCACGCAAGAGAGAGAGCGGAGGAAAATGACCCTCCAAAGAGCGGACAATTTTTGAAATGTTGGAGCCAAGAAAATCCAAGGATTATTTGCAAAAAGAAAATAAAGCAAATTGGGAATTTCTGAAAAAAATATTTTTTAAAAGTTTTTATTTTTGCTTTGAAAAAATGTTATTCGGGTAGAGGATATTTTTCTGAATTTTTTGGTATATAATACCCTATATTAATATTTTGATTTATTTCCTTTTTATTCGTTTTTATTTTCTGTCTCGGAAAAAGTTAGATATTAGGAATGTTTTTTTTTCTTCTTAGCCGCCGCCCCAGCGCACTATAGGCCATGGGCCGAAATCCCGTGTCCCCGGGATCTGAATCCCTTAGGTCCAGGGCGACCGCCCCACTCTTGCCCTCCTCTCTCTCACTGGCCGCTGGGCCCCACCAACCGAGCCAAGCCCCCGTCGGTCACCACCTTCCTCCCCTTCCTTTCTTCTGCCCGAAACCGAGCTGCCCACAGAACTCGGGATTTCCTTCCCCGATGCACTTCTCCTCTTTCCTTTCCACTCCCTCCCCTGGCCTATATAAGAGCCTACCCCCGGCCGCCCCCGTTTCCACCCCTTCCCCGTCAAACCGCCGCCCGAGCCACCCTCGCCGGCAGCAGCAGGAGCCCGAGCTGCTGCCCACTTCGGCAACCCCTGGGAGCGCCCCCCCGAGCCCCTCTCCGCCCCCCCCCCCGAGCCCCACCCCGCGGAGGAGGAGCACCACCGCCGCTGCCCCGACTCTCCACCGCCCTACCCCCGGAGCCCTCCCTCGCCGGCGGCCATCATCTCCCTCGCCGGAGCTACCCCCACAGCCACGGTAGCTCTCCTCTACTCTCCGTTGTTTTCTTTTTTCGTTCATAGCCCTTAGATCTTAGATGTAGGGTATAGATTAGATCCAATAGTAACTCTTCGGTTTAGATTAGAAAACCGGCGGTTTATTTTCACTTAATGTTTTAACCAGCAAACTTCATTAGCCTCCGGCCATTTTCTCAAAGCTTTGCAACAAATACCTCCCTCGGCCTATAGCAACATGCCACGTGTACCCTCTTTTAGTACTAGTTAGATTTATATTTTTCTGTCTAAATTGCAAAAACAGAAAGTTTCTGTTTTGTTTTGCCCACAACTTTTGATCCCGAAGTCCAATGACATTGATTCGTTTTCCAGTAGACTCCAATTTTCCTGTAGTTGTTAAAAACATATAATTTGTCTATGTTTGAAATTTTCAAATATAAGTTAGATCAGATTTAGTTTAAACCTTGTTTTGCCTATCCCAGGAGTTTGAAAAATGATTTTGAGTTGATTCTTTTTGCTACCGCTTCCTAGTGATAAAATCTTACTGTGGTAAAAGTTTCAAAAATTTTAAAGTATTTTTACTGGGGTTTTCAACAGAAACAAGTTTCTGCCATACCGACGCGTGTTGAACTCCTTTGCTTAGGCTTTAGCAAATCCTTACTTGTGATGTTATTTTTACTTGTGGCATGATTGAAGTGCTTATGGTGTGCTTTGTGTTTGTATCGGTATACCATTCGGAGTGCGAAGCGTGTTACTTAGAAGCGCTCGAGCAAGACAACTATCATCAAGGCAAGTCATTTTGATCATGTTATTTTACCTATGTTTTCGATGCATGGTAGATCACCTTCTTTGCCCAATTGCATGCTGCCTAGGTACTTGGAAACTTTAGTATAAGTTGTAGTATCCTGTGGTAGGCACAAAACAACCCCGATACTTGGCCCCGGGACGACAATTTCTTAATGCTATGCTTGAGTAGACGGGTTATCGGTTGAGTGTATATCACGAGAGATGCGAGGTTGATATAATAATCAAGACCGGCTAAGACAAGATTTTCAAGACCTCGGACGCAATGCAACTCTGGGTGAAGGACGGTTGATCGGCTCCCTGGAGAACCCAGTGGATGCCCGGGATGCTGGAGAGGCCATGTCATCCTGCGGAAAGCTTCACCCAGGCTCGAAGAGACGGACGGAGACTTCAAGACTCAAGGCTTACCTGCATAGCCACAAGTCATTATGGGCTCTGGCTTGGTTGGACAACGCCGCGACTCTGGACAGGCGGTGCTAGCAGATGTAGAAGAACGGTAGGAATGGATGGGCACCGACAGGGATTCAGAGGGACCCGTTGAAAGACCATGTTTTGATCATCCGGTCTTCAAACACCGTGAAGTGCGAGGACATACACGGAGGCGATCAAATCTTGTGGGGAACGTGTGCAAAACTCTACAGAGTACTCAACCTAATCGATTAGCCGTGTCCACGGTCATGGACAACTTGAGCCGAAGGCATTGAATTTCCCTGAACTCTCGACACAACTTAATAATGATGTGGGTGTTAACAACTATTCGGGTACGAGAATTGGTTGGCGGAACCATCTCGTTAACAACAAACAATGTAGTAATATTTTGCTTCCAACCCCTCTTGTTGTAGGATAAAACTGGCTTTATGCAAAACTTAGCCCCACTGGCCAAATATGCATGTAGAGATAGTTGATTATTATTTTACTCCTCTCTTTGATGACTTGCCGGCATATTCAATATGCTGACCTACACGGCTGCAACGTATCATGTTGCAGAGTACTTTTCCGGCCAGGAGTGAGGCTATTATTCAATTGTAATAAAGTACTTTTTATGAGATTCGATTAATAAAGCTGTGTGATTGAACTCTTGAATATATACATTATGTACTGTGTGTGTACCAGCATGATCTTGGGATGGTACGGAAACACCAGAGGCTTGACTCGTCTTGAGTCGGGTCGCTACACGGTCAAGCCTAGTTTCATGTATGTACTCGTACTGCTTCACAAACTGCCACACCGAGTCATGAGGGTGCACAAGCTTCTTGAAGAACGAGTTCAAGCCTTCCGACCTGCCAGTCGTGCCTGTGAAGGGAAAGAAGTTTCTTTTGAAGTACGCCGGTGCCCAAGTGTGCCTACACTCCCACATGTTAATCAGATGTGGGTGCTCAACAAGCTCATGCTTCAACACCATCCGCTGCCATGCTTCCTCAAATTCTTCTGCACTGTCGGTCCCTTTCACACAGTAATAGAATTCTTCCTCAAAATCTGCTCTTGTCCTGAACAACATACCCAGTTTTTCCTTCGCTATCTTCAGCACGTGCCACTTACAGCATCTGTGTACTATTCCAGGAAAAACCATACTAATAGCTTTTGACATGGCTTAGTCTTGATCTGTCATTATACACCCTGGGGGGTCATGCCCCATTGCATCCATCCACTTCTCAAAAACCCACTTGAATGTCTCAATTTTTTCATCTGGAAGCAACGCACATCCAAACATTATGGTTTGCATGTGGTTGTTTATTCCAACGATTGGTGCAAACGGCATATCATACATGTTCGTACAAAACGTAGTGTCAAAGAACACACAATCTTTGAATTTTTTGTATGCCTCCCGGGTCCTTCCATCAACCCAGAATAGTGCCCTCACTGCTTTATTCTCATCTTCCAGCTTCGCATAAAAGAAACGTGGACTCTCTGCATGAAGCTTCTCAAAATACTCCATCGTTTTCGCCATATCATTCAAAGACACCTCATTTCTCAACTTAGTTCTAATGTTTGCAACATCTCTGGTAGTGTACGGAAGGTTGCCAAGTTCCCCATGCAAGTCTCCAAGCGTTGCCATGATCAACGCTGTTGGTATGTTCCGATTATGCAATGTCTTCAGGAACATGTAGTCCTCATACGGTACCTTCCTATGAGATCTGTAAAACCTTGTCCATTCCCCCCTACTCATCATTGGGTGTGTATGTTGCTCCTCAAAAACAGTTACTTCCCATTTTCCATCCCTCAACACCACTGTCAGCCGTGCTCTGCATCCATGCCTATTCACCCTGTTTCTCTTCCGCTGTGCTACAAGTTTTTTATTGCCAAAACCTGGTTCCTTCCTTGATGCAGTGACATTTTCTTCTACTGCTTCATACCACTCAGGATCCACACAGCTTGTTTTCCTCCATCTTGGGTGTTTTCCCCTCCTGCATGAACACACTCGAACTCTCTCCTGATTATGTGGTTACACCCCTTCTTCTGAGTCCTCTTAGTGTAACATATCCTAGTGCCAAAACCCAGCTTCTTAGCATAGCTATTATACACCATTTGTGCTTCCTCGATGGTGTCGAAGACGAATCCAACATATGGCGCATCTGGTCGAGTAGTTGTTGCATCATCAGCAAATGGAATATATGTTCCCCCTTCAATGTCCTCCATGGTTTCATCCTACAATGAAGCATATTTTTTAGCATCATCATTGCACACATGAAATAGTAGAGCCAAAACAATGGGCAAAATTTGAAAATATCTGAACACAGATCATATCTGAATGTATCTCGACATATACGGTGCTAAACATATAACGGCATAGTCTGAACACAACCCATGACAGTACAATCTAAGCTTCCAGCAGCAAAGTATAATGTATCGAAGGGCAACAAGCCGTGCTTCTAACTACGTTCTCTCACATTTGTCCTACAGATTCATGAGCAATCCCCTATGGTGTGTAAAAGACCAGCCAAATCATGCATCATACTACCAGTACACATCAAAACTACAACAAACATCAGAAAAAAGAAAGCTAAATACTACGAACATGTATCAAGGTGTTCACTTTACCACATAATCTCCAATATTCACCACAGGAGGATTCATGTTCGTCTCATTACTCGAAGCAGCAGCACCCCAAACGCCTCCCGAACCTGTCGTACTACCCGATCCATGCCGCCAGATTGCATCAGAAATCCCTCCATACTCAATATCTCGTCTTAGGTGCGCCATTTTTGCAGCCACTTGTCTCTCGATGGAAGCATTCGCGCCACAAATCTGAATGGAGAAGACACAGGGAGAGGAACTGTTCTCCCGCGGGAGGAAGCGTATGTCCAGGGCGTGCGTTCAGGGCCACTTATTACGTACGCCCAGCCGCTTAATTACAGGTATTAAAAGCCTCAGGAAGCAGGACATCAAATCTAATCTGAGGGATCCCATGACCCACATCCAACGGCGCATAGGCAGTCTGATGGATGCTAAACGCCTGTAGACTGATGCCTAGCGCTTGCCATCAAATATATGACATATAACTCATCATCATCTTACTCATTTAACAACATACACACGTGTCCAAATAGACCTAATTCAATATCGGTTATCTTTCGGTTAGTCGAGGCTTTCCTTAAATAACTCTCATATCTTATGGTGTATATATGTTGGTGGACACTTTCTCACACTAATAGTTCGACCGCTGGTGATGGGCGCTTCTCGTCTCCTCTCCTTGCGCATTATACCAAGGTATATATCAGAAGAAGAGAAGAAGGAGGAAGCGCCCCCACGACAACACTAATAGTTCGACCGTCGGTGATGGGCACTTCTCCTCTCCTCTCCTTGCGCATTATACCAAGGTATATATCAGAAGAAGAGAAGAAGGAGGAAGCACCCCTACGACAATAGTCAGGATTCCTCGATCAAGAACACACATATATATAGTGGAGGGGAGGGGAGGACTGCAAGCACCAATTCCCACGCCTCGGTGGCAGCCCTCCCTCTGCCGTCATTGCATTTTTTCCTCACACCCCTCTACGGTAGCGCTTGGCGAAGCCCTGCCGGTATTGCTCTACCACAATATCCACCACGCTGTTGTGCTGGTTGAGATCTCAATTACTTCTCCCCCTTTCTTGTTGGATCAAGAAGGAGGATACATCATCGAGCCGCACGTGTGCTGAATGCGGAGGTGACGTCCGTTCGGTGCTAGGTCGGGGCGGATCTTGATTGGATCACGAAGACGCTCGACTACATCAACCGCGTTTTTAATGCTTCCTCTTAGCAATTTACAAGGGTATGTAGATGCACCCCCTCTCGTAGCTATACATCTCCATAGATAGATCTTAGGTGCGCGTAGGAAATTGTTTGTTTCCCATGCAATGTTCCGCAATGGTGGCATCATGAGCTAGGTCTATGCATAGATGATATGCACGAGTAGAACAAAAAGTGTTTGTGGGAATTTATGTTTAGATTGCTTGCCTCATCATTATTATTTTGATTCGGTGGTATTGTGGGATGAAGCGACCCGGATCAACCTTACTTGTCCTCATACAAGAGACCGGTTCCACCAACTGACATGTAACTTTGTTGCATAAAGGTGGACGGCGGGTGTGTGTATCTCCCACTTTAGTTAAATCGGATTCGATAGAGGTGGTCCCTGTAGAAGGTTAAAAGGCAACGTTATTATCACCGTTGTGGATTTGCGTAGGTAAGAACGGTTCTTACAAGTTTCCCATAGCATCCATGTAAAACTTGCAACAACAAAGTACAAGACGTCTAACTTGTTTTTGCAAGGCACGTTGTGATGTGATATAGCCAAGACTATGATTTGATCTATGTGATGTATGAGATGATCATGTTTTGTAATAGTTATCATGACTTGCATGTCGTTGAGTACGGCAACCGGCACGAGCCATAGGGTTGTCTTTAATTTATTTGTGCCATTTGCTTTACTTTATCGCTATGAGTTAGCAAGAGTAGTAGAAGCAATAGTTAGCGCGATAACCACATGATGACATGATAACGGAGACCATGGTGTCATGCCGGTGACGATGGAGATCATGCCGGTGCTTTGGATATGGAGATCAAAAGCACAAGATGACGATGGCCATATCATGTCACTGATATGATTTGCACGAGATGTTTATCCTTTTTTTGCATCTTATTTTGCTTAGGACGATGGTAGCATTATAAGATGATCGCTCACTAAAATTTCAAGATAAAATTGTGTTCTCCCAAAGTATGCACCATTGCGAAGGATCGTCGTTCTGAAGCACCTCATGATGGCCGGGTGTGATAGACTCTACGTTCACATACAACGGGTGTAAGCCAGATTTACACACGCAGAATACTCGTGTTAAACTTGACGATCCTAGCATGTACAGACATGGCCTCAGAACACATGAGACCGAAAGGTCGAACACGAGTCATATAGTAGATATGATCAACATGGAGATGTTCACCATTGAAATCACCTCATCTCACGTGATGATCGGACTTGGGTTGGTGGATCTAGATCATGTCACGCTTAGACAACCTGAGGGATGTTGATTTTAGTGTGAGTTCTTTAGTAATATGATTAATTAAACTCATTATCATGAAAATACTCTAAAAATTGTCTTTGCAAATTATGTTGTAGATCAATAGCTCGTGTTGTAGCTCCCTTGTATTTTGGTACGTTCCTAGAGAAAACTAAGTTGAAAGATGATGATAGGAATTATGCAGACTAGGTCTGTAATCTGAGGATTCTCCTCATTGTTGCACAGAAGACTTATGTCCTTGATGCATCGCTCGGTGCACCACCCCCTCAAGCGTCGTCTATGGATGTTGTGAACACCTGACATGCATGTTCTGATGACTACTTGATAGTTCAGTGCATTATGTCTTAAAATTGAGGCTCCGCAAATGTTTTGAACATTATGGAGCATATGAGATGTTCCAAGAGCTGAAATTGGAATTTCAGGAACATGCCCGTGTTGATAGGTATGAGACCTCTGACTAGTTCTTTGCCCGCAAGATGGAGGAGAATAGCTAAATCGGTGAGCATGTGCTCAAAATGTTTGGGTGCTACAATCGCTTGAATCAAGTGGGAGTTAATCTTCTAGATAAGATAGTGATTGACAGAGTTCTCCAAGTCACTGCCACCAAGCTACTAGAGCTTCGTGATGAACTATAGCATACAAGGGATGTAGAAGATGATCCTTGAGCTATTCACAACATTTTACGCTGCAGAGGTAGAAATCAAGAAGGAGCATCAAGTGTTGATGGTTAATAAGACCACTAGTTTCATGAAGGGCAAGGGAAGAAGCAAAACTTCAAGAATGGCAAGCCAGTTTTTGCTCTAGTGAAGAAACCCAAGGTTGAACCCAAACCCGAGACTGAGTGCTTCTGTTATGAGGAGAATGGTCACTGGTAGCGAAACTGCCGCAAATACATGGTAGATAAGACGGCTGACAACGTCAACAAAAGTGTATTTGGTATACAAGTTATTGATGTGTACCTTACTAGTACTCGTAGTAGTGCCTGGGTATTAGATACCGGTTCAGTTGCTAATATTTGTAACTCGAAATAAAGGCTACAAAATAAACGAAGACTAGCTAAGGGTGAGGTGACGATGTGTGTTGGAAGTTTTTCCAAGGTTGATGTGATCACCATTGCATGCTCCCTGTACCTTCGAGATTAGTGTGGAACTTAATTAAATTTTATTTGGTGTTTGCGTTGAGCATGAACATGATTAGATCGTGTTTATTGCAATACAATTATTCATTTAAGTCAGAGAATAATTGTTGTTCTTTTTACATGAATAATACCTTCTATGGTCATGCACCCAATGTGAATGGTTTACTGAATCTCGGTCATAGTGATACACATGTTAATAATATTGATGCCAAAAGATCCAGAGTTAATGATGATATTAGCACATATTTGTGGCACTGTTGCTTAAGCCATATTGGTGTAAAGCTCATGAAAAAGCTCCATGCTGATGGATCTTTGGACCCACTCCATTTTGAATCGCGTGAGACATGGGAACAATGCCTCTTAGTCAAGATGACCAAGACCCCATTTTCCGGTACGATGGAGCGGGCAAGTGACTTGTTGGAAATAATACATGTTGATGTATGCAGTCCAATGACTACTGAAGCACACGGTGGATATCGTTATTTTCTTACCTTCACGGATGACTTGAGTGGGTATTGGGATATTTACTTAATGAAACACATGTCTCAAATGTTTGAAAAGTTCAAACAATTTCGGAGTGAAGTTGAAGATCATCGAGACAATAAGATAAAAAGTCTACGATATGATCGTGAAGGTGAATATTTGAGTTGCAAGTTTGGTATGCATTTAAGACAATGTGGAAATTGTTTCACAACTCACGACACCTGGAACACCTTAGTGTAATGGTGTGTCCGAACATCGTAACTGTACTCTATTGGATATGGTGCGTTCTATGATGTCTCTTATCAATTTGCCACTACCGTTTTGGGTTATGCATTAGAGACAACTACATTCACTTTAAATAGGGCACCATCTAAATCCGTCGAGATGACACCGTATGAATTATGTTTTGGCAAAAAACTAAGTTGTCGTTTCTTAGAGTTTGGGAATGCAACACTTATGTGTGATAAGTTCGAACCCAAAGCGGAAAGGTGCATCTTCCTAAGATTCCCTAAAGAAACAATTGGGTATACCTTCCATCATCCTAAGGCAAGGTCTTTGTTGCCAAGAATGGATCATTTCCATAGAAGGAGGTTCTCTCGAAAGAAGTGAGTGGGAAGAAGGTAGAACTTGATATGGTTATCGAACCTTCACTTGAATTGGAGAGTAGTGCAACAGATAAAGGTGTTCCTGTAATGCGTACACCAGTTGAAGACGAAGCTAATGATGATGATCATGAAACTTCATATAAAGTTACTACCGAACCTAGTAGGTGGAGAAGGACAAGTACTGTCCCGAGTGGTACAGTGCTCTTGTCTTGGAAGTCATGTTGTTCGACAATGATGATCCTACGAACTATGAGGAAGCGATGGTGGGCCCGGATTCCAACAAATGGCCAAGACCATGAAATCCGAGATAGGGTCCATGTATGAAAACCAAGTATGGACTTTGGTAGACTTGCCGGATAACTGGCAGGCCATTAAGTACAAATGGATCTTGAATAAGAAAATATACATGGTTTATTCATGGTTTATAAGAAATTTGTATTTACAAGAAAGTGAGTGGGAGCACTATAGCATTTCTGATAAGTATATGCGGATGACATATTGTTGATCGTAAATTATGTAGAATTTCTCGAAAGCATAAAGGGTTGTTTCAAAGGAGTTTTTCAAAGGAAGACTTGGGTGAAATTTTTACATATTGGGCATCAAGATCTATAGAGATAGATCAAGACGCTTGATAAGACTTTCAATGAGTACATACCTTTACAAGATTTTGAAGCAGTTCAAAATGGATCAGTCAAAGAAGGAGTTCTTGCCTGTATTTTAAGGTGTGAAGTTGAGTAAGACTCAAAGCTCGACCACGATAGAAGAAAGAGAAAGGACGAAGGTCGTCCCCTATGCCTTAGTCATAGGATCTATACGGAATGTCATGTTGTGTACCACACGTGATGTGTGTGCCTTCCACGTGTCTGGCAAGGGGGTACAAGAGTGATCCAGGAGTGGATCACTAGACAACGCTCATAATTATCCTTAATATCTAGAGGACTAAGGAAATGTTTCTAGATTTTGGAGGTGATAAAGAGTTCATCGTAAAGGGTTACGTCGATGCAAGATTTGATACCGATCCATATGACTTTGAGTAGCAAACTGGATACATATAGAGGAGAAGTCATTTGGAATAGCTCCAAGTGGAATGTGGTAGCAGTGTCTACAATATGACATATTGATTTGCAAAGTGCACACGAATCTGAATGTTGTAGACCCGTTGGCTAAGACCTCTCTCAGAAGCAAAACATGATCAAACCCCAAAAGTCATTGGGTGTGAATCACATGTCGATGTGAACTAGATTATTGACCCTAGTACAAATGGGAGAATGTTAGAAATATACCCTAGAAAAAATAATAAATTAGTTATTATCATATTTCCTTGTTTACGATAAACATCTATTATCCATGCTAGAATTGTATTTATCGGAAACTCAGATACATGTGTGCATACATAGACAACACCATGTCTCTGACAGCCCGATACCGACGTTCCAGAAAATTCCCCCTTCATTTCCTTTTCCGTCGTGTGGTTATTTTATTTCGTTTGTTGCATCATCATTTAGTTTGCATCATCGCATCATGCATGGCATCTTGCATCGTATGTCGCGTGTGGTGTGTTGAGTGTTGTGCTTCGAGTGATCACCGATTCGTAGAGCGACAGTAGTTCCCCCCCTCTCTCCTCTTATTTCATTTCGTGGTTTTGCTAAAGTTCCGTCTTAACCCCCATTTAAAAAAAATAAAATAAAGATTCGTCTTCTTTTAAAGAAAATCATTTTATTAAATGTGGGGGCAACCCCTAGGTTTTGCTTTATTTTTTTCCTTTGTTATTTTTTTTAAAACTAGAGACCCTTTTATTTATAAAAGGGGTTTGATTTTTTTTATTCTTTTGTAGACGGGTTTTAACTTTAATTCTTCAAAAGGGTTTATATTATTTCTTTTAAAAATGCCCAACTATTTCTTATAGTTGGGAATATTTTTTTCAAAATAGGTCAAAGGCATTTATTTTATTTTATTTTTGTTAAAATCCTTTCTTTATTTAAAAATTTCTGTTCTGAAAGTTTTTTTAAAAAAAAACTCAAAGGGGGAGGACCCGAGGCCAAGGCCCAGGCCTCCCCTGCCCTAGCGAACCGCCCCGCTCCCCTCGTTCTCCCTGAGTCCCCGTGCGCCGTCTTCCCCGCAGCACCCTCGCCCCATGCCTAGGCGCCTCCCCTCGGCCTCGAGCTCGCCAGCCGCCGCCGGCCGCCTCGCTCCTCTTGTCGGTCGCCGCCGGCCGCCGCGCCCCTCTGCGCCGCCTCCATGGCCTCGGCCTCGCCCCCGCGCGCCATGGCCGTCGCCCCTGCCTCCTGCCCTCGCGCCAGCAGCCCCGCCGCGCCGCCTCGCCGGCTCCGCGCGCAGCCCCCTCCTCGCGAGCCCTCGCCGCCGTGCTCACTGCTCCGCGCCGCCTCGCTGCTTGCCGAGTCGCCGCCGCCATGGCTTCTCCAGCGCCGAGTTCCATCCCCTATCGCCGCCTCACCATGGCCTCCCCTTGACCTCTCGCCGGAGATGCGCCGCCGTCTTCCCTGGCCTCCTGCACCGCGCCCACCGGCCTCCTCCTTTGGTTGCCGTCCCTCGCCATGACTTGGTCCTCTGCGCGCCGCTGTCCTGCCGAGCCGCCTTGGCGTTCCTCTGCGTTTGCTGTTACCGCTGGTGCATGTCGCCGTGCTGCGGGTCGGGTGATGTAGCTGCTGCTTTGCCTGTTGACCATTTTTACTGCTGCTGCTGCCAGATGCTGGAGCCGATGCTTGCTGCTGTGTAGCATGCTGCTGCCGATTGCTCTGCTGCTTGCCGACTGCGTTAGATGTTGCTTGCTCGCTGGTTGCCTGCACGCTTGATGCTAGCTGCTTGCCTGCTTGTGCCTGCTTGCTATACCTGGCCGATGCATGTTGTTCTTGCTGCTGTAGCTTGCTTGCTAGCGTGCTGCCTCCTTGCTGCTTGGTTGCCGTAGCTTACTTGTTGTTGCTCTTGCTGTAGGTAGCTAGCCGCTATAGCTAGTCTTAGTTGCTTTTGTTGTTAGATGCTAGGTTGCTTAGTTGCTGTTGCTGCTAGCCAATGCTAGGTGCGATAGCTGCATGCTGTCGCCGCTTGCTGTTGCCTTGCGTGAGGCTTGCATTTTGACGCTTGTGCTGCCGCTTGCCGTCGCCGCTTAGACCGTCCCCGCCGCGTGGGATCGCCAAGTTCACGAGTACCACGGTGTCTTCGACGACCCCCGGACGTCTTCGGGAAACGAGTTCGACTACCGTCGCCGAAGACCGTGAACCACGACGTCGAGCGAACGACTACCGTCGACGAGACCGGAGTACCTCGACTTCCACGACGTCCGCTTCGAACCGATCCGCAACGATGTGCATGCTTCGAAGGTATACCGATGAGACGTTGTCGTGACCGTGTGCATGTGTTGTATGAGTTGAATGTATGTATGCACCGTATGTTGCCCGTTGCACGTTGTCCCTCTTATGTTGTGCCCGACACATGGGAACCCGGAAGCAGGATCACCCCATCTTTATTTAGCGTTCCCGCACACGCTTCCTAAACGTTGGCACGATATCTCGACGAGTTATCGGGATAGGAACGTTGCCGTGGCATCGTTTCCGTCTTGCCGCCATGGTATCCTCTCGCTCGCCGTGGCGACATATGCATCTTCTCTTCTTGCCCGTGTTGTAATGAGCTCGCATGCATGACGCATTCATGGCATGATATATGTTTTGCATGTTTCTTGTGACGTAGCTCCGATCTATGCTCCGCGAGTTAACCGTCTAGGATGCCATGTAGATTCATCGCTTCACCGCTTGCCATGTTAACAACATTTAATATGGCGTGTTAAATAATCAGGAGTGAATTAAATAATTAATCATGGAGTTTCGTCGATATGTAACCCGTTGCATATCGAGCTTCATTTAATGTGTAGAGTTTGCGTGAGGTGAATTGTCATGCCATCCCTTGCATCATTGAACTGATCATGCATCATATTAGGTTGTGCATCATGTTGTGCATCGTGTGGATAATATCTGTGTTGATGTTTGTTTCCGGTTTGTTCCGTTCCGATAGAGTTCCGCAAGCGTGTCGGAAAGTGAGGACCCGTTCGACTACGCTGGTTCACCAACTTCACGGAGACATTCTTCTTCCAAGCGGGATCTCAAGCAAGATGACCATTTCCCCAGATACCATTACTATCATTGCCATGCTAGTTTTACGGTTTCTACCGTTTACGTCTCGTTGCCTACCACTTGTTATATATGAGCCTCTCAACAATGTCATGATAACCTTCAACTGTTCAACCTAGCAAACCACTGTTTGGCTATGTTATTGCTTGCTTAACCCTGTTGTTAGCGTTGCTAGTTGCAGGTGTAGTTGCTTCCATGTGATAACATGGGTCCCTTGTCATATCACCATATATTAAATGATGTTTAATTTAATGGACCTATATACTTGGTAAAAGGTGGAAGACTCGGCCTTTCTAGCCTGGTGTTTTGTTCCACCTTTTCCCCCTTAGTTTCGGCTACCGGTGTTATGTTCCATAAATGAGCGCTCCTAACACGATCGGGGTTGTTATGGGGACCCCCTCGATAATTCGTTTTAGATTAAAGCTGGTCTGGCAAGGCCCAACTTTGGTACTACATTTGCCTAATAACTAATGAACTGCATACGGAGTAATTAACCCAAGGATAATTTAATCAACCCCTGGGCCAGTGCTCCTCATGAGTGTTGGTCCAAATTGGCAGACTACGGGGCCACCGCGGGGCAACCCTAGGTTTGGTTTATCCTAGTGTGACCCATCCGTCGTGTCCTGAGAACGAGGTACGCGACTCCTATCGGGATCGTCGACACGTCGGGTGGCCTTGCTGGATTAGTTTTACCTTTGACGGAATATCTTGTGCATCGGGATTCCGGTGATGCTTTGGGTAATCTCAGAGTTGAGGTTTTCCACTAGGGAATCCGACGAGATCGCGAGCTTCATGATTGAGGATTTCTATGCGGCTTGTGGTAATTTGTGATGGACTAGTTGGAGCACCCCTGCAGGGTTAAATCTTTTCGGACAACCGTGCCCGCGGTTATGTCGCAACGTGGAAGATTTGTTTAACACTGGTTCTAGATAACTTGAATTTAACTTAATTAAAATATGTCCAGTGAGTGTGTAACCGTGACTGTCTCTTTCGTGAGTTCTTTCTCCGATCGAGGACACGGTAGGGTTATGTCTGACGTAGGTAGGTGTTCAGGATCATTCATTTGATCATCAGTAGTCACGTCCGTTATGCGTAGATCTTCCCCCTCTTATTTCTTGTACTCGTAAGTTAGCCACCTAATATATGCTTAGCCGCTGCTGCAACCTCACTACTTAACCATGCCTCACCCAATAAGCTTTGCTAGTCTTGATACCATCGGAAATGAGATTGCTGAGTCCCCTGTGTCTCACAGATTACTACAACACTAGTAGCAGGTACAGGTAAAGGTTACTCGACGCGAGCGCGTTGATTGTTCATTTGGAGTTGCTTCTTCTTCTTCTTCATCGATCTAGGATGGGTTCCAGGCCGGCAACCTGGGATAGCAAGGATGGATGTCGTTCTTCTTTTGTCGTTTGTTTTCGTCCGTAGTCGGACCCTGTTCTTACTCTTGATGAATATATAATGTACTAATGTGACTCTCATGTAGCTTGTGGCGAGTGTAAGCCAACTCTATATATATCTCTTCTTTTCAGTACATTTACTTGTAACGATATTCATTCTTGCGACACGACGAGATGCGCCTCTATCCCTAACGAGGCCCTCGTGCCAAATTGAGGATAGGGTCGCATCTTGGGCGTGACAAGTTGGTATCAGAGCAGTACCGATCTAGGAGTCCCCTTGATGTATCGAACTTGGCCGAGTCGAGTCTAGTGAAAAACTGCTTTGAGTCTAGTTATATATCGGAGAGTAGGATTCTTTTTTCTCCTCTTCTATGTTGTGGTGAGGAATCTTGACGTAATATTTTAATTCTACTCCTCTTCTCACTCAAATTTTTTTTAGGATCACGCGGATATTTTTGGAATCTATATGATGCCGATGTGACGGAGTTCTGTCTTGGTGCCTCCTATCTGCTTTGAGTTTCAGGGGAGTTGAGCTCCAGGGGATTCTTGAGCACATCGTTATCATTCAGATTTCTTAGTATCTCAGAACGAAGGATGTTCGTAATTGCTTCAATACTAGTAGTGGCGAGATAACCCCGATGTCCCCAGTACTGGTGCAGATTGTTCGGGAGTACTACCATACTTTGTATCGTTGTGATCACGAGGGTCTGTTGTAGATGAAGGTCCGAGATTCTGGTTGTGTGTTGACGGATGTGATACAGGTGACGGGTTAGTATAGGAGTTGTGTGATATTACTCCTTGTATCCGTGTACCATATTGCATGACCAGATATTTCGGGAATTCACAGGTGGGAATTCAAGTAGTTACTTATAGGACGATCTTCCAACAAATTCGTGTTGCTTCGATGTCAAGTGGTGATTTCAGATCTTTTCTAAGTGGTGTTCTCATATTTTTTATGAGCGTACTAATTCTGTTGCTCAAATCAATTTTCATATCAATTCTTGTCTACCGGAGTTGTCATATCAATTTCTTTTCCAACCGGTGTGCTTCTCTTCAGTGAATTCCATCCTCTCCAATTGTTGCAGATCATTCTCTCAATTCTTTCCGGAGTTTGTCTCATCTGTCCCAAGCTGTCTTTGTTTTTCCTCGCCCTCCCACCCTTTTCTTCAGTGATTCAATTTTCATCCAAGAGTTTTCTCTTCTTTGTGCTTCCGCTATCTATTCTTTTCTCTTTTACCCGGTGATTCATTGTGAAGATTCTCATGAGATTCGTGTCATATTTGTTCATTCTTGTCATCTTTTCCGGCGAATCCAATTTAATTATCCGTGTTCATTATATCCTATTTATCCTTGTTAATTCTTTCCCATGTTGGAGATTCTTATCAGCCTATGTTGTTATCATTTCTCTCTTTTCTGTCCGGAGTGCTCAAGATATCTCAGAGTTTCTTGTTTCACATCTTTAAATTATTTCGAGGTGCTAACCTCATCTAGTTTTCTTAATAACGGTGCAATATCTCTCTTCTAAGCAATCTTTTCTAACGGTGGTTTCTTTGAGTGGGCCCATAACCCACAGGGTTTTCCCAGGATCTTTCCTGGCTCTTTTAATCTTTCCCGGAGATCTCTAATTATTTCAACTATGAAGTAAGTATGAATTCCATCAGTCATATTCCTTCTTCAAGATCTATTTGAATTAATTCTCATATTTGGCTCAACCTTGCATTCTTCTTTATTCCGGAGTGTCTCAGTTATTCTTGGTGTTGTTTCTCGTCATCATTCTCAGCTTGCAAATTCGAAGGAGTGTTTCTCTCAGTCTTGGTCCATTCTCTTGGAGATTCATCATTTCAGCTTTGTGGCATTATCTTATTTGTTCCAATAATGATTAATCCATTTTCTTGCTATTCGGTGCTTTTCTGAGTTGTTTTCATTCTCGATCCTCCGAAGGCCATCATTTTAGAAGATTCTTCGTTCTCAGCTTTCAGCTTCCATTCTCAATTCTTCTCAATTGTTGTCTCTTCGTTCGTCTCTCGTTTGTCCGGTGCCTTGTTTAAGTTTTCTTCTCTCGGGTGACTCATGAGCTCTTCATTCTCATGTTTCTCCATTAATTCGTGGTGTTCCCATTCAGTTGTGAATTCTTACCGGTGCTTCCTTCAATTTTGCCTTAAGTGGTGCTTATCTCTCTATCTCTTCAAGATTCTTTCAAGAGGAATAAGTGGTATGCTAAATCCGTTGTTGTTCATCAATTATACTTGATGAAGGATTAACATAACATAATTCTTATTCTTGTTTCATCAAATGATCTTAATTCTTCTTCCGGAGTGGCTCACGATATCAATTCCTTTTCTCTAGTGTTCTTATCTTTCTTTTACGGAGCTCCAAGCTTTCTCAAGTATCTTTTCGTGTTGCTTCATCTAAATCTTGGCAAGGTCATAATCTTACTCTTTTCTACCTTTATATCGTTGCATCATTCATTTGTATACGAAGGTCCGTCATGGTGGTTCATCAAGGTTTCAATCCATTCTCATGTGTTCTTCAAGATTCTTGTTGGAGAACCTCAAGTATCATTTCTCTTGCATTGATATGTGCGTTTGTTCTCCTTTATCCTTTGAGGTGGTATTATAGCATTCTTGTTAGTGTAGGAGCCTCGAAGAGTTTTCCTTCAAGAATGAGATAATTAAACCCACCAATTCTATGATCATGAGATGTTTTCAACCCATGATTTCTTCATTGAGCTATCTTGGTTTGGACTTCACCTAAAGCTTTTCCTATGGATTGTGCTATCATGGTGCTTGTCATTAATCCCAGTTCTCAATGCACCCTCAGTGTAAGAAGTTTTGATATCTTTGCTTTCATCTATCCTTGTTTCTTTTAGTGGTTGGTTGTCACCTCATATATGTTGAGATGATCTTCATAAGCCCACTACTATCTTGTTCTTTTCGTTGTTGGTTTTCCAACTACTATGCCAATTCTCTGTCCGGAGGCTCTTCAACTCTATTGTGATGATAGTTGTCATTATTTTCTTCATTCTCTTCTTCCGCTTGAGCTAGTTCCTATTCTATGGTTCTGAAGGCTTTGTGATGTTGCTCTTTTGGGTCTATTATGTTGTTCTATCAAGATCATGGTGTTCCCTTGTTCTATTTAGTTGTTTGTTATGTATATTGTTTATTTCTTCCATCTTATCGAATTTTTTGTCCCATTTTCCTACCGAAGTGCTGCCGAAATTTTCCGTGAATTCTTGATTCTTTCTCATATCAGTCCTCATCTCTTTGCAACCTTCAAGGTCGTTGGTGTCACTCGTTTGTCAAAGAAGCGACTAAGTTTTTACCTCTTGTTCTTTCTCATCCTCTCCCCCCTTTTAATTCTTGGATCTCGGGGCGAGATCCTCTTGTAGTGTAGGAGAGTTGTGACAGCCCGATACCGACGTTCCAGAAGATTCCCCCTTTATTTCCGTTTCCGTCGTGTGGTTATTTTATTTCGTTTGTTGCATCATCATTTAGTTTGCATCGTCGCATCATGCACGGCATCTTGCATCGTATGTCGCGTGTGGTGTATTGAGTGTTGTGCTTCGAGTGATCACCGAGTCGTAAAGCGATAGTAGTTCCCCCTCTCTCTCTCCTCTTATTTCATTTTGTGGTTTTGCTAAAGTTCCGTTTTGACCCCCATTTTTAAAAAATAAAGATTCGTCTTCTTTTAAAGAAAATCATTTTATTAAATGTGGGGGCAACCCCTAGGTTTTGCTTTATTTTTTTCCTTCGTTATTTTTTTTAAAACTAGAGACCCTTTTATTTATAAAAGGGGTTTGATTTTTCTTATTCTTTTGTAAACGGGTTTTAACTTTAATTCTTCAAAAGGGTTTATATTATTTCTTTTAAAAATGCCCAACTATTTCTTATAGTTGGGAATATTTTTTTCAAAATAGGTCAAAGGCATTTATTTTATTTTATTTTTGTTAAAAGCCTTTCTTTATTTAAAAATTTCTGTTTTAAAAGTTTTTTAAAAAAAAACTCAAAGGGGGAGGACCCCAGGCCAAGGCCCAGCCAGCCAAGGCCCAGGCCTCCCGTGCCCTAGCGAACCGCCCTGCTCCCCTCGTTCTCCCCGAGTCCCCGTGTGCCGTCTTCCCCGCAGCACCCTCGCCCCATGCCTAGGCGCCTCCCCTCATCCTCGAGCTCGCCAGCCGCTACCGGCCGCCTCGCTCCTCTTGGCCGCCGCCGCCGGCCGCCGCGCCCCTCTGCGCCGCCTCCATGGCCTCGGCCTCGCCCCCGCGTGCCATGGTCGTCGCCCCTGCCTCCTGCCCTCGCGCCAGCAGCCCCGCCGCGCTGCCTCCGCACGCAGCCCCCTCCTCGCGAGCCCTCGCCGCCGTGCTCACTGCTCCGCGCCGCCTCGCTGCTTGCCGAGTCGCCGCCGCCATGGCTTCTCCAGCGCCGAGTTCCGTCCCCTGTCGCCGCCTCGCCATGGCCTCCCCTTGACCTCTCGCCGGAGATGCGCCCGCCGGCCTCCTCCTCTGGTTGCCGTCCCTCGCCATGACTTGGTCCTCTGCGCGCCGCCGTCCTGCCGAGCCGCCTTGGCGTTCCTCTGCGTTTGCTGTTACCGCTGGTGCATGTCGCCATGCTGCGGGTCGGGTGATGTAGCTGCTGCTTTGCCTGTTTACCATTTTTACTGCTGCTGCTGCCAGATGCTGGAGCCGATGCTTGCTGCTGTGTAGCATGCTGCTGCCGATTGCTCTGCTGCTTGCCGACTGCGTTAGATGTTGCTTGCTCGCTGGTTGCCTGCACGCTTGATGCTAGCTGCTTGCCTGCTTGTGCCTGCTTGCTATACCTGGCCGATGCATGTTGTTCTTGCTGCTGTAGCTTGCTTGCTAGCGTGCTGCCTCCTTGCTGCTTGGTTGCCGTAGCTTACTTGTTGTTGCTCTTGCTGTAGGTAGCTAGCCGCTATAGCTAGTCTTAGTTGCTTTTGTTGTTAGATGCTAGGTTGCTTAGTTGCTGTTGCTGCTAGCCGATGCTAGGTGCGATAGCTGTATGCTGTCGCCGCTTGCTGTTGCCTTGCGTGAGGCTTGCATTTTGACGCTTGTGCTGCCGCTTGCCGTCGCCGCTTAGACCGTCCCCGCCGCATGGGATCGCCAAGTTCACGAGTACCACGGCGTCCTCGACGACCCCCGGACGTCTTCGGGAAACGAGTTCAACTACCGTCGCCGAAGACCGTGAACCACGACGTCGAGCGAACGACTACCGTCGACGAGACCGGAGTACCTCGACTTCCACGACGTCCGCTTCGAACCGATCCGCAACGATTAGCACGCTTCAAAGGTATACCGATGAGACGTTGTCGTGACCATGTGCATGTGTTGTATGAGTTGAATGTATGTATGCACCGTATGTTACCCGTTGCACGTTGTCCCTCTTATGTTGTGCCCGACACATGGGAACCCGGAAGTGGGATCACCCCATCTTTATTTAGCGTTCCCGCATACGCTTCCTAAACGTTGGCACGATATCTCGACGAGTTATCGGGATAGGAACGTTGCCATGGCATCGTTTCCGTCTTGCCGCCATGGTATCCTCTCGCTCGCCGTGGCGACATATGCTTCTTCTCTTCTTGCCCGTGTTGTAATGAGCTCGCATGCATGACGCATTCATGGCATGATATATGTGTTGCATGTTTCTTGTGACGTAGCTCCGATCTATGCTCCGCGAGTTAACCGTCTAGGATGCCATGTATGTTCATCGCTTCACCGCTTGCCATGTTAACAACATTTAATATGGCGTGTTAAATAATCGGGAGTGAATTAAATAATTAATCATGGAGTTTCGTCGATATGTAACCCGTTGCATATCGAGCTTCATTTAATGTGTAGAGTTTGCGTGAGGTGAATTGCCATGCCATCCCTTGCATCACTGAACTGATCATGCATCATATTAGGTTGTGCATCATGTTGTGCATCGTGTGGTGAATATCTGTGTTGATGTTTGTTTCCGGTTTGCTCCGTTCCGATAGAGTTCCGCAAGCGTGTCGGAAAGTGAGGACCCGTTCGACTACGCTGGTTCACCGACTTCACGAAGACATTCTTCTTCCAAGCGGGATCTCAGGCAAGATGACCATTTCCCCAGATACCATTACTATCATTGCCATGCTAGTTTTACCGTTTCTACCGTTTACGTCTCGTTGCCTACCACTTGTTATATATGAGCCTCTCAACAATGCCATGATAACCTTCAACTGTTCAACCTAGCAAACCACTGTTTGGCTATGTTACTGCTTACTTAACCCTGTTGTTAGCGTTGCTAGTTGCAGGTGTAGTTGCTTCCATGTGATAACATGGGTCCCTTGTCACATCACCATATATTAAATGATGTTTAATTTAATGGACCTATATACTTGGTAAAAGGTGGAAGGCTCGGCCTTTCTAGCCTGGTGTTTTGTTCCACCTTTTCCCCCTTAGTTTCGGCTACCGGTGTTATGTTCCATAAATGAGCGCTCCTAACACGATCGGGGTTGTTATGGGGACCCCCTTGATAATTCGTTTTAGATTAAAGCTGGTCTGGCAAGTCCCAACTTTGGTACTACATTTGCCTAATAACTAATGAACTGCATAGGGAGTAATTAACCCGAGGATAATTTAATCAACCCCTGGGCCAGTGCTCCTCATGAGTGTTGGTCCAAATTGGCAGACTACGGGGCTACCGCGGGGCAACCCGAGGTTTGGTTTCTCCTAGTGTGACCCATCCGTCGTGTCCTGAGAACGAGGTACGCGACTCCTATCGGGATCGTCGACACATCGGGTGGCCTTGCTGGATTAGTTTTACCTTTGACGGAATATCCTGTGCATCGGGATTCCGGTGATGCTTTGGGTAATCTTAGAGTTGAGGTTTTCCACTAGGGAATCCGACGAGATTGCGAGCTTCGTGATTGAGGATTTCTATGCGGCTTGTGGTAATTTGTGATGGACTAGTTGGAGCACCCCTGCAGGGTTAAATCTTTTCGGAAAGCCGTGCCCGTGGTTATGTGGCAACGTGGAAGATTTGTTTAATGCTGGTTCTAGATAACTTGAAGTTAACTTAATTAAAATATGTCCACTGAGTGCGTAACCGTGACTGTCTCTTTCGTGAGTTCTTTCTCCGATCGAGGACATGGTGGGGTTATGTCTGACGTAGGTAGGTGTTCAGGATCATTCATTTGATCATCAGTAGTCACGTCCGTTATGCGTAGATCTTCCCCCTCTTATTTCTTGTACTCGTAAGTTAGCCACCTAATATATGCTTAGCCGCTGCTGCAACCTCACTACTTAACCATGCCTCACCCAGTAAGCTTTGCTAGTCTTGATACCTTTGGAAATGAGATTGCTGAGTCCCCTGTGGCTCACAGATTACTACAACACCAGTTGCAGGTACAGGTAAAGGTTACTCGACGCGAGCGCGTTGATTGTTCATTTGGAGTTTCTTCTTCTTCTTCTTCTTCATCGATCTAGGATGGGTTCCAGGCAGGCAGCCTGGGATAGCAAGGATGGGCGTCGTTCTTCTTTTGTCGTTTGTTTTCGTCCGTAGTCGGACCCTGCTCTTATTCTTGATGAATATGTAATGTACTAATGTGACTCTCATGTAGCTTGTGGCGAGTGTAAGCCAACTCTATATATCTCTTCTTTTTAGTACATGTACTTGTAACGATATCCATTCTTGTGACACGACGAGATGCGCTTCTATCCCTGACGAGGCCCTCGTGCCAAATTGAGGATAGGGTCGCATCTTGGGCGTGACAATGTCCCTAGTAAGCCTCTACTATACTAGCTCGTTTATCAAATATGGTTAAGATTTCCTAACCATAGACATGAGTTGTCATTTGATAACGGGATCACATCATTAGGAGAATGATGTGATGGACAAGACCCAACTGTAAGCATAGCATGTGATCGTTGTTGGGGAACGTCGCATGGGAAACAAAAATTTTCCTACGCGCACGAAGACCTATCATGGTGATGTCCATCTACGAGAGGAGATGAGTGATCTACATACCCTTGTAGATCGTACAGCAGAAGCGTTAGAGAACACGGTTGATGTAGTGGAACGTCCTCACGTCCCTCGATCCGCCCCGCGAACAATCCCGCGATCAGTCCCACGATCTAGTACCGAACGGACGGCACCTCCGCGTTCAGCACACGTACAGCTCGACGATGATCTCGGCCTTCTTGATCCAGCAAGAGAGACGGAGAGGTAGAAGAGTTCTCCGGCAGCGTGACGGCGCTCCGGAGGTTGGTGATGATCTTGTCTCAGCAGGGCTCCGCCCGAGCTCCGCGGAAACGCGATCTAGAGGAAAAACTATGGAGGTATGTGGTCGGGCAGCCGTGAGAAAGTCGTCTCAAATCTGCCCTAAAAGCTCCATATATATAGGAGGAGGGAGGGGAACCTTGCCTTGGGGTCCAAGGGACCCTCAAGGGGTCGGCCGAGCCAAGGGGGGGAGGACACCCCCCAAACCGAGTTGGACTTGGTTTGGTGGGAGGAGTCCCCTTCCCTTCCCACTTCCTCCCTCTTTTTTTTTTCTTTTCCTTTGATTCTTTATTCTTGGCGCATAGGCCCCCTTGGGGCTGTCCCACCAGCCCACTAAGGGCTGGTGTGTCTCCCCAAAGCCTATGGGCTTCCCCGGGGTGGGTTGCCCCCCCCGGTGAACTCCCGGAACCCATTCGTCATTCACGGTACATTCCCGGTAACTCCAAAAACCTTCCGGTAATCAAATGAGGTCATCCTATATATCAATCTTCGTTTCCGGACCATTCCGGAAACCCTCGTGACGTCCGTGATCTCATCCGGGACTCCGAACAACATTCGGTAACCAACCATATAACTCAAATACGCATAAAACAACGCCGAACCTTAAGTGTGCAGACCTTGCGGGTTCGAGAACTATGTAGACATGACCCGAGAGACTCCTCGGTCAATATCCAATAGCGGGACCTGGATGGCCATATTGGATCCTACATATTCTACGAAGATCTTATCGTTTGAACCTCAGTGCCAAGGATTCGCATAATCCCGTATGTCATTCCCTTTGTCCTTCGGTATGTTACTTGCCCGAGATTCGATCGTCGGTATCCGCATACCTATTTCAATCTCGTTTACCGGCAAGTCTCTTTACTCGTTCCGTAATACAAGATCCCGCAACTTACACTAAGTTACATTGCTTGCAAGGCTTGTGTGTGATGTTGTATTACCGAGTGGGCCCCAAGATACCTCTCCGTCACACGGAGTGACAAATCCCAGTCTTGATCCATACTAACTCAACTAACACCTTCGGAGATACCTGTAGAGCATCTTTATAGTCACCCGGTTACGTTGCGATGTTTGATACACACAAAGCATTGCTCCGGTGTTAGTGAGTTATATGATCTCATGGTCATAGGAATAAATACTTGACACGCAGAAAACAGTAGCAACAAAATGACACGATCAACATGCTACGTCTATTAGTTTGGGTCTAGTCCATCACGTGATTCTCCCAATGACGTGATCCAGTTATCAAGCAACAACACCTTGTTCATAATCAGAAGACACTGACTATCATCGATCAACTGGCTAGCCAACTAGAGGCATGCTAGGGACGGTGTTTTGTCTATGTATCCACACATGTAAATGAGTCTTCATTCAATACAATTATAGCATGGATAATAAACTATTATCTTGATACAGGAATTATAATAATAACTATACATTTATTATTGCCTCTAGGGCATAATTCCAACAGTCTCCCACTTGCACTAGAGTCAATAATCTAGCCCTCACATCACGATGTGAATTACATTGTAATAAATCTAACACCCATACAGTTCTGGTGTCGATCATGTTTTGGCCGTGGAAGAGGTTTAGTCAGTGGGTCTGCTACGTTCAGATCCGTGTGCACCTTGCATATATTTACGTCCTCCTCCTCGACGTAGTCGCGGATGAGGTTGAAGCGTCGTTTGATGTGTCTGGTCTTCTTGTGAAACCTTGGTTCCTTTGCTAAGGCAATGGCACCAGTGTTGTCACAGAATAAGGTTATTGGCTCCAGTGCACTTGGCACCACTCCAAGATCCGTCATGAACTGCTTCATCGAGACACCCTCCTTAGCCGCCTCCGAGGCAGCCATGTACTCTGCTTCACATGTAGAATCTGCTAC
This sequence comes from Hordeum vulgare subsp. vulgare, assembly GCF_904849725.1. Taxonomy (NCBI): domain Eukaryota; kingdom Viridiplantae; phylum Streptophyta; class Magnoliopsida; order Poales; family Poaceae; genus Hordeum; species Hordeum vulgare. The sequence goes on from NC_058521.1 coordinate 594,201,497, forward strand.
GACGCTTTGCTTGGAACTGCACCAGCTTACTGCACCCCCATTAAGAATAAATACGTATCCGGTTTGCGACTTAGAGTCGTCCGGATCTGTGTCAAAGCTTGCATCGACGTAACCTTTTACGGCGAGCTCTTCGTCACCTCCATACACGAGAAACATCTCCTTAGTCCTTTTCAGGTACTTCAGGATATTCTTGACCGCCGTCCAGTGATCCACTCCTAGATTACTCTGGAACCTACCTGCCATACTTATGGCCAGGCTAACATCCGGTCTAGTGCACAACATTGCATACATGATAGAACCTATGGCTGAAGCATAGGGGACGGAGCGCATATGCTCTCTATCTTCATCAGTTGCTGGGCACTGAGTCTTACTCAATCTCGTACCTTGTAACACTGGCAAGAACCCTTTCTTGGACTGTTCCATTTTGAACCTCTTCAAAACTTTATCAAGGTATGTGCTTTGTGAAAGTCCTATCAGGCGCTTTGATCTATCCCTATAGATCTTAATGCCTAGAATGTAAGCAGCTTCTCCTAGGTCCTTCATAGAGAAACTCTTATTCAAGTAACCTTTTATGCTCTCCAAAAGCTCTACGTTGTTTCCAATCAGTAATATGTCATCCACATATAATATTAGAAATGCCACAGAGCTCCCACTCACTTTCTTGTAAATACAAGATTCTCCAACCACTTGTATAAACCCAAATGCTTTGATCACCTCATCAAAACGTTTGTTCCAACTCCGAGATGCTTGCACCAGTCCATAAATGGATCGCTGGAGCTTGCACACTTTGTCAGCATTTTTAGGATCGACAAAACCTTCGGGTTGCATCATATACAACTCTTCCTTAAGGAAACCGTTTAAGGAACGCCGTTTTGACATCCATCTGCTAGATTTCATAATCGAAAAATGCAGCTATTGCCAACATGATTCTGACGGACTTAAGCATCGCTACGGGTGAGAAGGTCTCATCGTAGTCAACTCCTGGAACTTGTGAAAAACCCTTTGCCACAAGTCAAGCTTTATAAACGGTCACATTACCGTCAGCGTCCGTCTTCTTCTTAAAGATCCATTTGTTCTGAATAGCCTTGCGGCCCTCAGGCAGTATCTCTAAAGTCCACACTTTGTTCTCATACATGGATCCTATCTCGGATTTCATGGCTTCTAGCCATTTGTTGGAATCTGGGCCCACCATTGCTTCTTCATAATTTGCAGGTTCATTGTTGTCTAACAACATGATTGACAAGACGGGATTACCATACCACTCTGGAGCAGCGCGTGATCTCGTCGACCTGCGTGGTTCAACAGAAACTTGAACTGGAGTTTCATGATCATCATCATTAACTTCCTCCTCAACCGGCGTCGCAACGACAGAGGTTTCCCCTTGCCCTGCGCCACCATCCAGAGGGATGAGAGGTTCGACAACCTCGTCAAGTTCTATCTTCCTCCCACTCAATTCTCTCGAGAGAAACTCCTTCTCGAGAAAAGTTCCGTTCTTAGCAACAAACACTTTGCCCTCGGATTTGAGATAGAAGGTGTACCCAATGTCTCTCTTGGGTAACCTATGAAGACGCACTTTTCCGCTTTGGGTTCCAGCTTTTCAGGCTGAAGCTTTTTGACATAAGCATCACATCCCCAAACTTTAAGAAACAACAACTTTGGCCTCTTGCCATACCACAGTTAGTATGGTGTCGTCTCAACGGATTTTGATGGTGCCCTATTTAAAGTGAATGCAGCTGTTTCTAATGCATAACCCCAAAACGATAACGGCAAATCAGTAAGAGACATCATAGATCGCACCATCTCTAACAAAGTACGATTACGACGTTCGGACACACTATTACGCTGTGGTGTTCGAGGCGGTGTTAACTGCGAAACAATTCCACATTGTCTTAAGTGAGCACAAAACTCGAAACTCAGATATTCACCCCCACGATCAGACCGTAGGAACTTGATCTTCTTGTTACGATGATTTTCCACTTCACTCTGAAATTGCTTGAACTTTTCAAATGTTTCAGACTTGTGCTTCATCAAGTAGACATAACCATATCTACTTAAATCGTCAGTGAAGGTGAGGAAATAACGATATCCGCCACGTGCCTCCACGCTCATTGGACCACACACATCGGTATGTATGATTTCCAACAAGTCACTTGCACGCTCCATTGTTCCGGAGAACGGAGTCTTAGTCATCTTGCCCATGAGGCATGGTTCGCACTGTCAAGTGAATCAAAGTCAAGTGACTCCAAAAGTCCATCAGCATGGAGTTTCTTCATGCGCTTTACACCAATATGACCCAAGCGGCAGTGCCACAAAAATATGGCGCTATCATTGTTTACTCTAACTCTTTTTGTCTCAATGTTATGTATATGCGTATCACTATCAAGATTTAATAAGAACAATCCTCTCACATTCGGTGCATGACCATAAAAGATGTTACTCATAGAAATAGAACAACCATTATTCTCAGACTTAAAAGAGTAATCGTCTCGCAATAAACAAGATCCAGATATAATGTTCATGCTCAACGCAGGCACTAAATAACAATGATTTAAGTTCATCACTAATCCCGATGGTAGCTGAAGTGACACTGTGCCGACGGCGATTGCATCAACCTTGGAACCATTTCCTACGCGCATCGTCACTTCGTCTTTCGCCAGCCTTCGTCTATTCCGCAGTTCCTGTTTCGAGTTGCAAATGTGAGCAACAGAACCGGTATCAAATACCCAGGCACTACTACGAGAGCCGGTTAAGTACACATCAATAACATGTATATCAAATATACCTGATTTTTCTTTGCCCGCCTTCTTCTCTGCCAGATACTTGGGGCAATTGCGCTTCCAGTGACCCATACCCTTGCAATAGAAGCACTCTGTTTCAGGCTTAGGTCCAGCCTTGGGTTTCTTCGGCGGATTGGCAACAGGCTTGCCGCTCTTCTTCGAATTGCCCTTCTTGCCTTTGCCGTTTCTCTTGAAACTAGTGGTCTTGCTCACCATCAACACTTGATGCTCTTTACGGAGTTCAGACTCTGCGACTTTCAGCATCGCAAACAACTCGCCGGGAGACTTGTTCATCCCTTGCATGTTGTAGTTAAACACAAAGCCTTTATAGCTTGGCGGCAGTGATTGAAGGATTCTGTCAGTGATAGCTTCTTGCGGGAGTTCAATCCCCAGTTCAGCTAGACGGTTTGAGTACCCAGACATTTTGAGCACATGTTCACTGACAGACGAGTTTTCCTCCATCTTGCAAGCATAGAATTTATCGGAGGTCTCATACCTCTCGATCCGGGCGTTCTTCTGAAAGATAAACTCCAACTCCTGGAACATTTCAAATGCTCCATGACGCTCAAAGCGACGTTGAAGTCCCGGTTCTAAGCCATACAAGACTGCACATTGAACTATTGAGTAGTCCTCCTTACGTGCTAACCAAGCATTCTTAACATCCTGATCAGCCGTAGCGGGTGGTTCATCTCCTAGCGCAGCATTAAGGACATAATCCTTCTTCCCAGCTTGTAAGATTAGCTTAAGATTACGAGCCCAGTCTACAAAGTTGCTTCCATCATCTTTCAACTTAGCTTTCTCTAGGAACGTATTAAAATTCAGGATGATTGTCGCGTGAGCCATGATCTACAACACAAATATATTCAAAGTGGACTTAGACTATGTTCAAGATAATTAGAGTTCAACTTAATCAAATTATATACTAAACTCCCACTCAAAAAGTACATCTCTCTAGTCATTTGAGTGGTTCATGATCCACTTACACTATCCCAAGTCCGATCATCACGTGAGTCGAGAGTAGTTTCAGTGGTAAGCATCCCTATGCTAATCATATCAACTATATGATTCATGATCGACTTTTCGGTCTCATGTGTTCCGAGGCCATGTCTGCACATGCTAGGCTCGTCAAGCTTAACCCGAGTGTTCTGCGTGCGCAACTATTTTGCACCCGTTGTATGTGAACGTTGAGTCTATCACACCCGATCATCACGTGGTGTCTCGAAACGACGAACTGTAGCAACGGTGCACAGTCGGGGAGAACACAATTTCGTCTTGAAATTTTAGTGAGAGATCACCTCATAATGCTACCGTCGTTCTAAGCAAAATAAGGTGCATAAAAGGATTAACATCACATGCAATTCATAAGTGACATGATATGGCCATCATCACGTGCTTCTTGATCTCCATCACCAAAGCACCGGCACGATCTTCTTGTCACCGGCGCCACACCATGATCATCCATCAACGTGTCGCCATCGGGGTTGTCGTGCTACTTATGCTATTACTACTAAAGCTACATCCTAGCAAAATAGTAAACGCATCTGCAAGCACAAACGTTAGTATAAAGACAACCCTATGGCTCCTGCCGGTTGCCGTACCATCGACGTGCAAGTCGATATTTCTATTACAGCATGATCATCTCATACATCCAATATATCACATCACATCGTTGGCCATATCACATCACAATCATACCCTGCAAAAACAAGTTAGACGTCCTCTAATTTTGTTGTTGCATGTTTTACGTGGTGACCAAGGGTATCTAGTAGGATCGCATCTTACTTACGCAAACACCACAACGGAGATCTATGAGTTGCTATTTAACCTCATCCAAGGACCTCCTCGGTCAAATCTGATTCAACTAAAGTTGGAGAAACCGTCACTTGCCAGTCATCTTTGAGCAAAGGGGGTTACTCGTAACGATGAAACCAGTCTCTCGTAAGCGTACGAGTAATGTCGGTCCAAGCCGCTTCAATCCAACAATACCGCGGAATCAAGAAAAGACTAAGGAGGGCAGCAAAACGCACATCACCGCCCACAAAAACTTTTGTGTTCTACTCAAGAAGACATCTACGCATGAACCTAGCTCATGATGCCACTGTTGGGGAACGTCGCATGGGAAACAAAAATTTTCCTACGCGCACGAAGACCTATCATGGTGATGTCCATCTACGAGAGGGGATGAGTGATCTACATACCCTTGTAGATCGTACAGCAGAAGCGTAAGAGAACGCGGTTGATGTAGTGGAACGTCCTCACGTCCCTCGATCCGCCCCGCGAACAATCCCGCGATCAGTCCCACGATCTAGTACCGAACGGACGGCACCTCCGCGTTCAGCACACGTACAGCTCGACGATGATCTCGACCTTCTTGATCCAGCAAGAGAGACGGAGAGGTAGAAGAGTTCTCCGGCAGCGTGACGGCGCTCCGGAGGTTGGTGATGATCTTGTCTCAGCAGGGCTCCGCCCGAGCTCCGCGGAAACGCGATCTAGAGGAAAAACTATGGAGGTATGTGGTCGGGCAGCCGTGAGAAAGTCGTCTCAAATCTGCCCTAAAAGCTCCATATATATAGGAGGAGGGAGGGGGACCTTGCCTTGGGGTCCAAGGGACCCTCAAGGGGTCGGCCGAGCCAAGGGGGGGAGGACTCCCCCCCCAAACCGAGTTGGACTTGGTTTGGTGGGAGGAGTCCCCTTCCCTTCCCACTTCCTCCCTCTTTTTTTTTCTTTTCCTTTGATTCTTTATTCTTGGCGCATAGGCCCCCTTGGGGCTGTCCCACCAGCCCACTAAGGGCTGGTGTGTCTCCCCAAAGCCTATGGGCTTCCCCGGGGTGGGTTGCCCCCCCGGTGAACTCCCGGAACCCATTCGTCATTCCCGGTACATTCCCGGTAACTCCGAAAATCTTCCGGTAATCAAATGAGGTCATCCTATATATCAATCTTCGTTTTCGGACCATTCCGGAAACCCTCGTGACGTCCGTGATCTCATCCGGGACTCCGAACAACATTCGGTAACCAACCATATAACTCAAATACGCATAAAACAACACCGAACCTTAAGTGTGCAGACCCTGCGGGTTCGAGAACTATGTAGACATGACCCGAGAGACTCCTCGGTCAATATCCAATAGCGGGACCTGGATGGCCATATTGGATCCTACATATTCTACGAAGATCTTATCGTTTGAACCTCAGTGCCAAGGATTCGCATAATCCCGTATGTCATTCCCTTTGTCCTTCGGTATGTTACTTGCCCGAGATTCGATCGTCGGTATCCGCATACCTATTTCAATCTCGTTTACCGGCAAGTCTCTTTACTCGTTCCGTAATACAAGATCCCGCAACTTACACTAAGTTACATTGCTTGCAAGGCTTGTGTGTGATGTTGTATTACCGAGTGGGCCCCGAGATACCTCTCCGTCACACGGAGTGACAAATCCCAGTCTTGATCCATACTAACTCAACTAACACCTTCGGAGATACCTGTAGAGCATCTTTATAGTCACCCAGTTACGTTGCGACATTTGATACACACAAAGCATTCCTCCGGTGTTAGTGAGTTATATGATCTCATGGTCATAGGAATAAATACTTGACACGCAGAAAACAGTAGCAACAAAATGACACGATCAACATGCTACGTCTATTAGTTTGGGTCTAGTCCATCACGTGATTCTCCCAATGACGTGATCCAGTTATCAAGCAACAACACCTTGTTCATAATCAGAAGACACTGACTATCATCGATCAACTGGCTAGCCAACTAGAGGCATGCTAGGGACGGTGTTTTGTCTATGTATCCACACATGTAAATGAGTCTTCATTCAATACATTTATAGCATGGATAATAAACTATTATCTTGATACAGGAATTATAATAATAACTATACATTTATTATTGCCTCTAGGGCATAATTCCAACAATCGTATCATCAAGTTTATCGCTATTGGTTTCTACATGTCAAGTATATGTTCATAAGATCATGAGATCATGCAACTCCCTGACACCGGAGGAATGCCTTGTGTATCAAACGTCACAATGTAACTGGGTGATCATAAAAATGATCTACATGTATCTCCGAGGGTGTCTGTTGGGTTGGCATGGATCGAGGCTAGGATTTGTCACTCTGTATGATGGAGAGGTATCTCTAGGCCCACTCGGTAATACAACATCACAAGAAGCTCACAAGCAATATGACCAAGGAGTTATTTACAGGATCTTGTATTACGGAACGAGTAAAGAGACATTACGGTAACGAGATTGAACTAGGTATGGAGATACCGATGATCGAATCTTGGGCAAGTAACATACCGCTCGAGCAAGGTAACTGCATACGGGATTGATTGAATCCTTGGCATCATGTTTCGTTCAATGAAGATATTAATGGAATATGTAGGAACCAATATGGACATCCAGGTCCCGCTATTGGTTATTGGCCATAAAGGTGTCTCGGTCATGTCTACATGATTCTCGAACCCGCACGGTTCATACGCTTAACTTTCGGGGGCGCTGGAGTAGTATTGGGATATGTATGTTGGTGACCGACTGTTGTTCGGAGTCCCGGATAAGATCCAAGATGTCTCGAGCAGTTCCGTAATGGCTCGGAGGTAAAGATTTATATATGTGAAGTCCTATTTTGGTTGCCGGAAAAGTTTCCGGCATTACTCGTAATGTACGAGGGTGCCAAATAGGGTTCAAGGGGTCCACCTGTTGGAAATACGCCCTAGAGGCAATAATAAAGTGGTAATTATTATATTTCCTAGTTCATGATAATTGTCTATTATTCATGCTATAATTGTATTAACCGGAAACTGTAATACATGTGTGAATACATAGACCACAATGTGTCCCTAGTGAGCCTCTAGTTGGCTAGCTCGTTGATCAATAGATGGTCATGGTTTCTTGATCATGGACATTGGATGTCATTGATAACGAGATCACATCATTAGGAGAATGATGTGATGGACAAGACCCAATCCTAAGCATAGCACTAAATCGTATTGTTCATCTGCTAAAGCTTTGCTAAAGTCAAGTATCATTCCTTAGACCATGAGATTGTGCAACTCCCGGATACCGTAGGAATGCTTTGAGTGTATCAAACATCACAACGCAACTGGGTGATTATAAAGGTGCACTACAGGTATCTCCGAAAGTGTCTGTTGGGTTGGTACGAATCGATTCTGGGATTTGTCACTCCGTGTGACAGAGAGGTATCTCTGGGCCCACTCGGTAATCCATCATCATAATGAGCTCAATATGACTAAGGAGTTAGCCACGGGATGATGTGTCGTGGAACGAGTAAAGAGACTTGCGGGCAAAGAGATTGAACAAGGTATAGGGATACCGACGATCGAATCTCGGGCAAGTATCATACCAGTAGACAAAGGGAATTGCATATGGGATTGATTGAATCCCCGACATCGTGGTTCATCCGGTGAGATCATCGTGGAACATGATGGAACCAACATGGATATTCAGACCCCCGCTGTTGGTTATTGACCGGAGAGGTGTCTCGGTCATGTCTGCATGGTTTTCGAACCCGTAGGGTCTACACACTTAAGGTTTGATGACCATAGGGTTATTATGGGAATAGTATAAGTGGTTACCGAAGGTTGTCCGGAGTCGCGAATGAGATCCCGGAAGTCACGAGGAGTTCCGGAATAGTCCGGAGGTAAGGATTCATATATAGGAAGTGGAGTTTTGATCGCTGGAAGAGTTTCGGAGATCATCGGTAATGTACCGGGACCACCAGAAGTGTTCCGGGGGTCCATCGGGAAGGGCCACCAGCCCCGAAAGGCTAAGTGGGCTAAGAGTGGAAGGACACCATCCCCTAGATGGGCTGGTGCGACTCCCACCTCAGCCGAAGGCGCAAGAGAGGGCTAAGGGCGCCAACCCTAGGGCGTGGGGGCTGCCTTGGGCGGGAAGCCCACCCCTAGGGCGCCGCCCCTCCTCCACTTGGTCGCCGACCCTCCCCATCTAGGGCTGCCGCACCACCTAGGGTGAAAACCCTAGGGGTGGCGCACCCTCCTCCCTCTCCTCCTATATAAACCCAAGGGGTTTTGGGGCTGCACACACAATTCATCTCTCTCTCTCTCTCTTTCGGCGCAACCCTACCTTTCCTCCTCATCGTCCTCCGTAGCGCTTGGCGAAACCCTGTCAGAGTACCACACAGCTCCACGGTCACCACGTCGTCGTGCTGCCGGAGCTCTCCCTCAAACCTCTCCTCTCTCCTTGCTGGATCAAGGTGAAGGAGACGTCACCGGGGTGCACGTGCGTTGAACGCGGAGGCGCCGTTGTTCGGCGCATAGATCTTAATCCACCACGATCTGAATCGCTACGAGTACGACTCCATCAACCGCGTTCTAGTAACGCTTCCGTTTAGCGATCTTCAAAGGTATGAAGATGCCCTACCCATTGCTCGTTGTTGGTTTCTCCTAGATAGATCCTTGTGAAGCGTAGGATTTTTTTTTTGAAATTTCTACGTTACCCAACACCACCTGCCCTAGGTGACCACATGGTCCATAGGGGGTGCTCCCTAGCTAGCTTGGGCTAGGTGCATCAGTTCCTAGAGGCGAATTAGGCATGGGGGCAAGAGTCCCAAAGGGACAAGGCACCGTGGAGGTGCCTTGGAGGAATGGGACTCCTCCCTTCCTTGTGGAGGGAGGAGTCCTCTCTTGGAGGGGGAGGGTGTCAAGGTTGCGCCTCCCCTCTCCCCCTTGCCTCCTATATATAGTGGAGGGGAGGGGAGGGCAGCAAACACCAATTCCCACTCCCCGGTGGTAGCCCTTCCTCTCCCGACACTCCTTTTCTCCTCACACTGCGTCTATTGTGGCGCTTGGCGAAGCACTACCGGGATTGCTCCACCACAATCTCCACCACGCCATCGTGCTGGTTGAGATCCCATCTACTTCTCCACATTCGCTTGCTGGGTCAAGAAGGAGGAGACTTCATTGAGCCGCATGTGTGTTAAACGCGGAGGTGCCGTCCGTTAGGCGCTAGATCGGGGTGGATCGTGATTGGATGGCGAAGACGTTCGACTACATAAACCACGTTTCTTAGCGCTTCCTCTTAACGATCTACAAGTTTATGTGGATGCACTCCCCCTCTCGTAGCTATACATCTCCATAGATAGATCTTGGGTGTGCGTATGAATTTGTTTTCTCGCAAGTAACATTCCCCATCATAAAACTCATTGGATGTGACTTTGACAAGGAGCTCTTCTTGAGGTTCTTCATACTAAACTACTTTAATATTTTGTCAATATGTATTATGGCTAAGCCTGATTTGATATTACTATCTCCATAGGTTGTTATGCCTAATAACATGAATATATTTCCTAAGTACTTTACTGGAAAACTAGTTTCAATAAAATCTTAATTCATGTCAAGAAAGTTATATAATTTCCAATCACCTTTCATCCACACACATTGTTTAGAAATATTATCATGTCCCCACTTACTTTCTTGTAAATACACGTATCTTTGCGTTCTTCAGTGAAATCAAATTATTTGACCTTTTCATTAGAACAAAGATTCCAACTCCACTATGCTTGCTTAAATCTATTATAGGATCTCTTGAAGTTTGCACACTTACAAGCATCCTCTGGATTGACAAAACTACTTTGGATCTTATCGTATATACAATCCATGTTCTATTCCCATCTCATGGGAATCCTTTTGACATCCATCATAATTAAAATATATAGTAATTGCTAGTTTAATCCGAACTTACTTCAAGTATTTATGTGATGAGATAATCTCATTATAGTCAGTTTCTTGATATTGTCATAAACTATTTGCAACAAGTCAAGCTTTACAAAACATTTTTATCCTTGACTTTTGGAGGGTTCACCAAGTTCTAAACTTGATGCAGATATATGGATACTATCTCGATTACTTTGGCATATAGCCATTTTCTGAGTCAGGGCGCATCAATGTTTCTCTATGTATCATAGGTTCATTATTTATTTCAACAATTGTTCTGCGCGCCATGAAGGTTTGCGTGAATTTTCCTCAAGCTATATAGTTCAGCCGCAAGTTCGATTGAAGTCTATATACCGCATGTAGAGGCTTTTGTACTAGTCGGCGTAGGAAATTCTAGAACCACTTCTAGTGTTTCTTTTCTTTGAACTTAATACAAAGATTTTGTAATCTTGTCGATTTGTACTGTCCTCCCACTCACTCTTTTGCAGAAACCATTTTCTTTAAAATTTTGCATTATGTGGCGAAACACTTTGCCTCGGCATAGAATAGAGGAATACCCGACCATTTGGGATAACCAACAAAGTAGCACTTTATCATTTCATATTTTATATGGTGTCATTTCGACAATTTTGATGGCCCTCCTTTTTAATGTAAAAGCCATAGTGTCTAAAGCATCACTTTAAAACTATATTGGCAATTGATTAAATGCCATCTTTGATCCTACCATGTCTAACATAGCTTGATTACATCTACTCAAAACATCCCACTCTTAGTAGTGTTTTGTAAGGTGCAAGCTATACAATTCTTTAATAGCTCATCAGACATTCGCTAAACTTGTATCTCAAATATTTCTTCCAGCAAGAAAATTGTAAAAAATATCATTTTCTTATTACACCAATTTCTACTTCATTCTGAAAACCTTTTGAAACATTTCAAAGGATCCACATTTATGCCGCCAATATCTTTCCATTTGCTAATTAGAGGGCAAACGATGTCCCAATGCCCCTTTCTTGTTTGATTGGCTCCCTCTTCTCCCACTCGATCATCATCTTATAGACAAGCTCCTCCCTGCTTGTATTACCGTCATTGACCTCAACCTGCCGCCATCGAAAAAATGCGTGACAGTTCCCAAATCAACCCATCTCTCTAAAGCCCAAGGGTGTCGGCATTTATGTCTCGCATCCGCAAGTTCTAGGATGGCTCCACAATAAAATCCCGACTCGACTCTCTTCTTCATCCTTCATCTCTCTACTTCCTCCCCTTCCACATCTAAGCCCAATGAGTGGCCGACGGTATTCGACGCAACTATATGTTCGCCCCCTAGGGTCATCGAGCGAACATTGTTTGTTTAGTTTTCTTATATAGTAGTCCCTACAATTGTCATATTTCTTGGATTATTCGCAAGCATTATTCAAGCTCTTATCTTCACAACAGTAGCCGCCACCAGCCGACCTACATAAGCGGGGTCTACAGAAGTCATCAATGGATTGACGTGTTTTACAAACAAAATGTTTCTTCATCTCAGCACCATGTTTAGCCGTCCATAAACCGAGAATGGGTGTTTGGGTTCTGGAGAAGGTATGCATTTTCATTTTTATTTTGCGACCACAAGCGCCGAACATTCAATACAGAGATTTCTCCTAACTAAAATCTACGAAGATAAGAACAAACAATAGACCATCAAATATCCCGTCGGCAGGCGGGTATGCCGGACTAGCGACGAGAGACGTGACCACAAAGTGCATCCGCACGCACCAGACCACCAGCCGCTCCCGCCATTGGCTGCTGTCCAGTCTCGTGGCTGAAGCAGCAGTTGACGATCATCAAGATGGGGCACAGTACAAGCACATCCTCCCCAATCAAACCCAAGCATCTGCCATCCATCCATCCATCCAGGTTGTAGTACACACACGAACGGAGCGTCTCGTCTCGTGTTCCCCGTGCACGGCGCACGCGTCATGGGGGCCGGCATGTGAGGCCGCTTTCGCTGCTCCTCCGGCGGGTGAATGGGGCCGCTGCCGCCGCGGACTCGCCGACGGGTGACGGCGACGCCTCGCCCGTCGACGTACCGCAACGTGCACCGCGGAAACTGGATCGGCCGAACCGGCCGCGTGGTTCGAGTGGCACGCGGTGAACAGTCCGTTTCATCGTAACGTGAGATGTTTCACATTCAGGGGTAGCTGCGTTGGTTCCTACTCCTTCCTTTCATTTTCGGTTTATAGAGTAGTACATCTTAATTTTTTTAGATTTTTATTATATTAAGCTCATTTTAAGTTCACTTAAGTTAAAGTGCTTTGGATTTCATGTCACATTTAATTCGTACAAAAAAAGAAAGAAAATTAATGATCACGCATGCATCTTTTTCTACATGCATCATACAAGTAGTACAATGAAAGAGAGGATGCTACACTTATTGCTTCGAAAATGGAAATTGTGCAAAATATTTCATTGGCCAGTTAAAAATAATGTCATTCACTCACAATTCATCTTGATTGATAAGATTTCAGATTTGTGTCTTATAAACCGAAAGGAAAGGAATAGGTCAAATTTAAGCTGTTTTTTTAACAATAACTGTATATTTCTTAACCAGTAAAGGTTACAAACATAGCACATACATAGCATCGCCGAGACACCACGAAAGACCACACGTGTTGCAACGCAAATGCAAAAAGGTCCCCAAAAAAGAGAAAATACAATCCGGTTCCCGTAGGGCCTTAACGCAGAAAAGGGCGACACGAGCCGCCGACCGCCGTCGTCGTCGGCGAGACGAACCACAAAGGAAGATGTCGAAAACCACCAAGCCCTGAACCGAGGGAACACCATCGCCGAAAAGGGCTTTATGAGTCGAAGATGAGCCCCACCGCGAACGATGAGGTGTAGCCACTATGGCACATCGACCGGGGAACATTCCCGTGCAAACCCTCGGCTCAGCTTCGGCACCTCCGCTCGACGAAGTCGAAGGATAATTACCAGATCTACCACCACCACTAGTAGAAAATAGGGCTTTGGTTCGGGCCTGGCCAGCCCATTAGTCCCGGTTCTTTACGAACTGGGACCCATGGGGGGCAATAGTCCCGGTTCATTAGCCCAGGGGCCGGCCGGGGCCTCGTGGGCATTGGTCCCGGTTAGTGTCGACCCATTTGTCTCGGTTCTAGGCACGAACCGGGACCAATGGGCCGCGCTCCTGGCCCACATCCATTGGTACCGGTTCATGCCTTGAACCGGTTTAGAAGGGGGGGGCTTTAGACCCGGTTTAGAAGGGGGGGGGGGGGGCTTTAGACCCGGTTTATGCCACGAACAAATGTAATTCTATCATTTGTGTGTTGTGTTTCTATCATTTGTGTTATGTTTCTTCTAGTGTGTTGTGTCCTAGATGTAATTCTATCATTTGTGCACTGTTGTGAACTTGAACAAATGTAATGTTGTGTCCTAGATGTAATGAATATCATGTGTTGTGTTAAAATTATCACTACTGCCAACTTGAAACCTTTTCAGAGTTCATTTCAAATGCTTCTCAATTTCATGGTCTTATAGCTCAAAATAATCAGTAAATGCATGAAAAATAACAAATGAAGTCGGAAAGGGTTGTAAATTGATGATGTGGCTTTGAATGGTGCATTTTGAACACAGAAAAACTATGGAGTTCAAATAAGTTCAAAAAAATGAAATCCCTTTGTAATAGACGAGTTTCCATATGAAACCGTGATACTTCGGAAGAGATTGTCCGTTTTGTACACGAAGTGCATCCAGTTTTTGCCGTAGCCGTCTCAACTTTCTCGCACATGCTATGTGGGTGAAATGATGATACCATGCCAACTTGGAACCTTTTCAGAGTTCATTTCAAATTCTTTTCAATTTCATGGTCTTATAGCTCAAAATAACCAGTAAATGCATGAAAAATAACAAATGAAGTCAGAATGGGTTGTAAATTGATGATGTGGCTTTGAATGGTGCATTTTGAACACAGAAAAACTATGGAGTTCAAATAAGTTCAAAAAAATGAAATCCCTTTGTAACAGACGAGTTTCCGTATGAAACCCTGATACTTCGAAAGAGATTGTCCGTTTTGTACACGAAGTGCATCCAGTTTTTGTCGTAACCGTCTCAACTTTCTCGCACATGCTATGTGGGTGAAATGATGATACCATGCCAACTTGGAACCTTTTCAGAGTTCATTTCAAATGCTTTTCAATTTCATGGTCTTATAGCTCAAAATAATCAGTAAATGCATGAAAAATAACAAATGAAGTGAGAATGGGTTGTAAATTGATGATGTTGCTTTCAATGGTGTATTTTGAACACAGAAAAACTATGGAGTTCAAATAAGTTCAAAAAAATGAAATCCCTTTGTAACAAACGAGTTTCCGTATGAAACTATGATACTTCCAAAGAGATTGTCCGTTTTGTACACGAAGTGCATCCAGTTTTTGCCGTAACCCTCTCAACTTTCTCGCACATGCTATGTGGGTGAAATTATGATACCATTCCAACTTGGAATCTTTTCAGAGTTCATTTCAAATGCTTTTCAATTTCATGGACTTATAGCTCAAAATAATCAGTAAATGCATGAAAAATAACAAATGATGTCAGAATGGGTTGTAAATTGATGATGTGACTTTGAATGGTGCATTTTGAACATAGAAAAACTATGTAGTTCAAATAAGTTCAAAAAAAATGAAATCCCTTTGTAACAGACGAGTTTCCATATGAAACTGTGATACTTCCAAAGAGATTGTCCGTTTTGTACACGAAGTGCATCCAGTTTTTGTCTCTAGTATTATTGAAACTAAAATGATATAGAATTTTGTTACAAACTTTAATAGCAAAAAGAATTATCATAAAAGAAAATAAATAAGTAATTAGAATTTTGTTTAAAACATTAAAAGCAAAAAGAATTATCATAAAAGAAAATAAACAAGTAATTAGAATTTTGTTACAAACTTTAATAGCGAAAAGAATTATCATAAAAGAAAATAAATAAGTAATTAGAAACAAAAAAGAAAGCAAAAAACAGAATTTTTTTTAAAGTGCCACCTGCAGGGCCACCACGGCCTGCATACGACTAGAAACCCATTAATAGGGCTAGGATGCAGGCCCGGAGTAGACCTAATAGGCCCACAAGCACACAGAGTGAATTTATGCCCGTAAGCCTGCAGTAGAGAGGAGCTCGAAGTGGTTGGTTCGGCACGGCTTATAAACCACTCCAAGCCCCTCTGGGCTAGCGAGGTGGGACTAAAGATAACACCGCACCGCGCAAGGCCTTTGGTCCCGGTTGGTGGCACCAACCGGGACTAAAGGGAGGCATTTGTACCGGTTTGTGCCACCAACCGGTACCAATGCCTCTGCTTCCCGCCCTTTGGGCTGTTGAAAAGAGACTTTGGTCCCGGTTTGTGCCACCAACCGGTACCAATGCCTCTACTTCCCGCCCTTTGGGCTGCTGAAAAGAGACCTTTGGTCCCGGTTGGTGCCACCAATCGGGACTAAAGGTGGGGCTATATAAGCGTCAGTTTAGAAATTTTGATCACTCCCCCTCTCTCCATTCGATCCCGACGCCGCCAGGTTGCCCGTCTCGCCGTCGACGTCGTCGTCGTCGCCCCGCGCCGCCCCGCCCCGACGCCGTCCCGCCCCGAATCCGCCCCGCGCCGCACCTCGCCTTCGCCGACACCGTCGCCGTGAGCAAAGATTTTTTTTTTGCAAAAATATGGTCAACTCAAATACGTCCGGTGCTCTCAGAGTAGATGTAGGTCAACACAGGTTACTTTATGATCCGTGCATGGTATAGATTTAGGCTGCTCAATGTTTATGGTTGATATATTAAATAAATTGACTACAATTTGAGATTTAGTTTAAAATTTATGCTTCTGACTAGATTATGTTTCTCTATTATTGTGTCTCAAGGTACTTCAATACTTATCCCGTAAAAAAGTACTTAAATACTTTATTTATGGATATATTTTTTATTTTTTTTGCAAACGCTATTTTGAAATATAACACGTTATTAGCGCACTATAACTTGTGTAGCATTTGGAGAAGGGTCTCGCTATATTTTGTAGCACGCTATTTTTTTCGCTGATATATATGCAAAGATCGAATATGTCAAATTTTTATGATTTTTTTTGTTCATAGAATTTTTACGATTTTTTTTCTGTTGTAGTTTTGTTCATAGAATTTTAAAGATTTTTTTGTTCATAGTATTTTCTTTGTCAATTTATGTATATAGATTCATATTCTGTATGTATAGGAAAAATTGTGCATGATCAAAGTCATTTATAAATATGTTCATATTTAGAATAGAGGAAAAAGGAAAAAAATGAGAAGAGAAAGTGTTTAATATAATTAGTTAGAAAAATAATAAAACTATAGTTAAACTATTTTATTTTTATTAAGTACTACTTTATTTTATTTATAGTAAGTACTTCATATATAGTTGAACTAGCTAGTTGATTTAATAAACTACTTTATTTTATTATATATAGAAATAGTTGTTTTTAGTAAGTACTACTTTATTTATTTATAGTAAGTGCTTAGTAGTTGAACTGGTTGATTTACCTAATAAAACTACTTTATTTAACTATATATAGAAGTAGTTCCCGCATCGACGTCGACTTGTTGTTATATATAATCGTGACACACTTTATTTAAGTATGTATGATGATGATTAATTAGTAGGACTTGTTGTTATATATGATGATGCATGATGCGAGCATGAAGAGTTATTATATATAGATGTTCAATTCTTTTGATATATATATAGTGTGTCACGATTATATTGTTGTTTACACACATTTACCACATTAAAACAGGAAATGTCTGACGATGGATATTGGGAGTGTGAATATTGCGGCGACTCTCGGGGTATGTGCGACATGCCTGACCTACGAGATAATAGGTTCTTTAGCATGAAGCTTGATGAGAACGACGATATGTACCTCCCTTGCCATGCAAGAAGATATGTGTTGGAGAGGCTCGGTTTCGAAGACCACGAGAAAATTGATACGAGGAGCGCTAAGCTGAGGACTATACATGATCACACATTTGTTATCCAAGTATTTAATTCAGTTTTTCAAACAGAATTTGGGTGCCCAAAGTGGGAAGATCTTTGCAAGGCATATGGATTTCAGAAGGGAAATGGAAATCACCTTCGATCTTCGTCCTGAAGATAATATGCCAGACAACATCGACAATTGGGTGGTTGTCGATGATATGCTTCCTGTTTTACCTCCATGTGAGTTTCTCAACCATATTTGTCAAGTAATTTGCATTTATATTTATAAATAGTTGGTGTAGTCAACCTGTTTTCCTCTCGCAATTTACATGTCATGTGGTGTTCATCGTCTATTAAAACTTTGGCTACACGTTGCAGGTTCCTAGTTATTGGGTCATAGTTATAATTATATCATGTTACATGTTGTACAAACAACAACAACAACCCCAATTGTCCTTTGAATGATCGTAGCACATGTGGTCGTTTTGAATGGTTTATATAATGCCCACATCTTGTGAACAATTACAAAATTTTTAAATATTTTTGAAACATTAAATTATTACAAAATTTGGGTGGTTGTCGATGATATGCTTCCTGTTTTAGCTCCATGTGAAGTAATTTGCATTTATATTTAAAAATAGTTGGTGTTCATCTATATACTAAATTTGTTAAATTATAATTTACAGCTTATTTCGTTGCTTCCATTGAATTACAAAAATTAATTGATACGACACACTACACGTATGGATCACATCTAACTTGGCAGGAGAAGGAACATCTTCTCCACTTTCTTGTTGCTGGTGTTCTGGCTTCTAGGGATACCTTCCCGTATCATTTTGGAATTGGCCAAAATTATTCATTTTACATGCCCCCACTTCTCGTATCCAGATGACATTCGCCGAAATGTCTTGGTAAGAGTTTCCTAATTAAATACGCTCCACTTTTGCATAAATGTTGTTGATTACATTACTACTAGGTTATTATTATGTTCTTCAACAACAACTGCCACATGATGTAGTGCCTTCGTTAATGGACCCAGAAAGTCAAATGAGAATTAGAAACCCGCTGAGGGCTGAGTTCTATGCTCCATACTTGATTAACTTCAAATCAAGATCAAAAAGACTCCAAATTGAAGAATGGAGAGAAATAAAGAAGATTCGCAAGCCACAAGCTGGAGACCGTTGGATCTCTGTGATTCATCATGGAGCCATAGGTGTTATTCTGTTTTATGACATTATATCTAAGAGCGAGGACTATGTCTTACGAGAGACAAATTATTCTAGTTTATATTATTACTTGACATGATCGATTAATTAGGATGCACGATGCATATGATGATTATATATATATTATGATGTTTCTCTATTTTATTTTATGTGTATCATATGATAACTTGGTATATGATTAAGTTGATGATGAGTTGTTAGATGATTGATTAGAATACTATTGCCATTAGACGAAAATGATATAGTGTAAAAAAGATGCATATATGTGCATGTAACTCGTGACTGTATTTTGTAAATATGTTCGACAAAGCACAACGATGACCAAGCACGGAGATATATAAGAAATGACACTTTTCTCTATTAGCTAGCTAATAACAATCTAAATTAACCACTAAACCATCACTTTAAAAAAAACCTCAGCTCCAGCCAGGTGCTGACGCGTGGATGAATTTTGGTCCCGGTTGGTATCATCAACCAGGACTAAAGACCCCCCTGCGTGGCCTGCCCGCAGCGGCCACGTGGAGGTCCACCTGTCCCGGTTCGTGTAAGAACCAAAACTAAAGGCAAAGGGCATTAGTAACGACCTTTTTGTCCCGGTTACAAAACCGGGACAAAAGACCCTTTTTCTAACAGTGCACAAACGACCTGCGGAACGCTCAGTCACCAAGTCTCTCGCCAGCCACCGCGCAGGTGACCAACACCGACCGCGAGTATTCCGGTTGTCCATCAACACCGGAGAACGCACGTCTCGATGTGGGAGAGACGAAGGCGAGGAAACAAAACTCCTGATTTGATCGACGACGCCGCCTCCTCGACCAAACCCGAGCACACCGTTTTGTTCCAATTTAAGCTGTTGGGTTCGCCTTTCACGCGAACGTTCCCCGTTTCAACCGGCAAGCGCGGGGAACCGGAGCTGTGGAGCTGCAGTACATCTTGTCAGGACGTGCTTGCGCGGCGCAATCGGCCATGCACCCACCCTTGGCCGTCGGTGCCGGCGTGCCGCGCCGACGTACGTGGAGGCGAAGCCGTCGTGGGCTCTTCATACGGGGCCAGGTGCACGCACGCACGTACGTGGCCGCGGTCATGGATCAAGCCATCAAGCGCGCGGATCTCATGGGTGGACACACGTCCCAGATGATGACCTGCTGCCGTACGTCGCTGTGGTAGCAGTAAAACCGGCATTGATTGTGCAATCGCCCTTGATCCGATCGACCAGGTCTCCAAGTCTACAAGTACTACAGCCTTGATCAAGTTGCGACAGCTAGCGATCGACGGTCCGTCAACTCCGGCGACGGCGGCGGCGTCCAGCTTAACTACGACGACTTGGCTCGGCAGCAGCATTCGTGCATGCATCTCAGCCGGGACTGACGGACGCCCTCTCGCGCGCGGCCAGGAAAATCAAAGGGGACCACGACACGAATCTCCGGTCGATCGGCAACGTTCCAACGCGCAACGCGATGGTTTGTGCGCGCAGAGTCGCGGATTCCTCCTCGCCCCGTTAATTGGCGGGAAAACGACGCCCGCGGGCGCGTGTAAACGTGCGACCCGGCGCGCGCTCCAGCTCGCGTCGCGGGTCCCGCGCGCTCTCTCCGGCTCCGGTTCACTACATGCATGCCCCGGGAACACAATCATGGTTGGTGGTGTCCGTGCGTGCTTCCATCGATCCACCGATCAAGCGAGCGTGATCTCGTCGCCTCCCGTCTTGTTGGAGTCTATCGATTGTTAATGTAGTCCAAATCCCACTTAAATATTTGGTAGGCCGTCCTGTTATTGACCGGCCATACGATTTTAACTCAGTGGAATGTCTTAACGGATCTTAAATATTCGAGTTAATCGACATCACTTATATCTAGTTTAAATATATGATGGATATAAGAGGGTGCTTGATACGTTTTAGTCTCATGGTTAAAAATAGTGAGACTAAAACTTGCTAGCCTCACCCATGCTTGGATCCAGAGACGAAGCTAGCATGCAAGCATAGGTGGGACAAGTTTGTTCATGAAAGGGTCAAAGTTCATACTCCCTCCGTTCCAAAATAAGTGTCTTAAGCTTAGTACAACTTTGTACTAGAGCTAGTATAAAGTTGAGACAGTTATTTTGGGACACAGGGAGTATGAAGTAAAAAAATAGCTACAACAACCATTATTATAATAGAAAAATCAATTTCTTAGGGGGTCTAGCCCCCCTAGTCCCCGCTAGAATCGTCCCTGTTTGGATCCAAGTATTAAAGAGACTAAAATCAAGTTAATGAGCATTTATTATTCTTCAAACCCTCAGAACTTGCATGAGGAGTTAAATGAGGAGAGAGATGACTAATGCACATTTTAGTAGGGGTACCTCTGACTAAAAGATTTTAACCTCGAGACTAGTTTTAGCCTCTATTTAGTCAGGGGTGCTTGGAACTTTAGCTTCTTAAAAAGATTAGTTTTAGTCTCTTGGATCCAAGCACCCTCTAAGACGTCCGGCTGCATCCTGACATATCCGCCACGTGAATCTAGCCCGCGTTGACCCGCCTCAATCTCACATATATTCATCTTGATCCACTCGTCAAACACCTTAACAATTTAGTCAATATGGTACGGTGAAAAAAAAGAAGTACAAGTCGGCCTTGGTCCTTCGGGGCAGCATCGTGGTGGGTACCGTGAAAAGACAATCCGTCGTGTTCGAGCCAACGTGGCCGTGGTACACGCCCGCATATATCCACGGACACAGCGCGTACCTTCGTTTCACGTCAAAGTACACGCACAGTGTGAGTGGTAGAGGCCGCGTACGCACGTACGTTCTTGGGGACCTGTCGCACGAACTGTTTGGGACACCCAGCTCCGGGCCCACCCCACTCAAACGGCTCATGCGAGCTGCAGAGCGTACAAGCAAATGAGGACACGCGCAGGAAGACAGAGGGCTGGCTAACGGTATGTACAGTGACCGGCAGATAAAAACTCGTTAGATTAGAACTAACAAATCCAAATTCGTTAGGGAACTACATGATGCCTGCGCGCGTTGCTGCGGTAACATTGCTAAAATATGAACAAATAATTGTTATAAAAAAATAATAAAAAGTGATTGTAAGCTTAAAAACAATAAAATACAAAGCATCTGAAAAAATGAAAATTATAGTTAAAATGTAATATCTAATAAAATATAAAGAATGAACTCTAATAAAAAAACTACTTATGACTAATATGTATGAAATGATGATGTAACATCATTGCATGTATAGCGTAATGCAAAAGGTTTTATTTATGTCTTATATGCATACTTGCTTATGTGTCATGGTTTCATGGTTAAAGAATTAGGTAATGAGTTGTAGCTATTTAGTAACAGAGGATGCCTATGCAACCATGACGTAAATGCGATGGAGGTCACGTAAGCTAGCTAGCGCAGTGCAGAGTTTTTGTACTGTATGGAGGCATGAGAGGAATGCCATGATATGATATGATTTGATGGCACTACGGGCAAAAGGTTTCCACGGAGGGTGACGGGTAGATCGACTAAACTAGAGATTGAGAAGATTGGAGGTGGACCTTAATCTTTTTTTTTTCTTGCAAGATCGTAAAGAACAAATTTTAGGAGGTCAATTGATATATTTTTTTCAACAGTTCTTCTTTTTCTTCTTAAACACAAATAATTTCGACACGACGGGTTGTGTCCTGGAATTAGTGCTTAGTCATGACAATGCTAAGTTGCTAACTACTAACAGCCATAGCCATGTATGCCAATCGATAGTGAGAACTTGCAAAAGAAAACGAAAACAAGCTCGGGGGCTGAGTGGCCGCACTCGCCACTACTCGAGTTATACCAGTAGCTACCAAGGCTCACTTCATCGTCAATGGAGATGGCCTGACTATTCACTTCACTACTACAGTGGGACCTCACAAATGTCGGTCATGTATGCCAATCGACAGTGAGAACTTGCGAAAGAAAACGAAAACAAGCTCAGAGGCTGAGTGGCCACAGTCGCCACTGCCCACGTTACATCGGTAGCTACCAAGGCCTACTTCATCGTCAATGGAGAAGGCCCGACTATTCACTTCACTACTTTAGTTGGACGCCACAAATGTCGGTTCAAATGTTAGAGGGGGGAGGGGGTATTGTGCCAAAAGTACATATACACGACATCATGAAACTTGTTTGTACACCCAGACAAAGCCAATGCCATGCTCCTACCCACACTATACCATGCGTCAGCAGGAGGCCCTCGACGCAGCTCGCAAGAGTAGCAATGGGTGTATGAAGCAAAAGGTTCAAACAAAACGATATAACAAGAAAATTTCAATCCAAATCATATATCAATGAGTGGTGGTGGGGGGGGAGAGATTGTAACATGACATATGAATAATTGATTTGATGGTTCGCCTCCAGATTCAATGGCTAGCTTGTGATTTGGTTGGTGAACGCAGTGGAGAGTGAACCTGGGATGCGGCATCTGAGATGTCGTCTCCACTGTCACATGCCTTGACCTCCTAGTAGAGGGTAAAAGATGCCTGAAGTAATGTCGGCAAGCGAGCGTTACAAGTGTAATAGCGAGTAGAACATTATTTTGTGTTGCTAAAGACTTTACATTTGTCTCAGCATAAGTGTAGATACATATTTTGTCAAATGGCACTACTTAAATAGCATCGACCATCGGCTGGACCTTCACACTGCGATTGCTCGCGTCGATCGTTCAACCAAGATGGCAAGAAGCCCACAAGGAACACCACCTTTGAGCGAGGAGCAGGGGTACAATATGGGCAACACAAATATGTAAGAGAGATACACATATGGGGCGAAGGAGCTGGATAGGGAGAGGGTAGCAGATGAAGGGGGAGGGGGGTATGGAAACAACAACATGAGAGACAGAGACGGAGAGAGATAGGGAGGGAGAGAGAGAAACTACAATAATATGCAATTATCCATCCTATTACCGAGGTAGAAAATACTGCTGATGGGTTTAAAATTTTGAGATTGTAGTTAGAATGGGACATCAATGATGCTAGTTTCCGTTAAATGTAGACCATGTATTAGAGTCATGATTGTCGATTCTCGGCCGCCCTCTCAATGTAAGTCCCACTAGTGACGACCGACTCTACCACGTCATATGTACACATGCAAGAATCTTGTGGGTGAACATGCGGCAATGATGGCCACTCCCACAAGACAACCTTCTTATCTCTGATGGGAAGGAGTGGCTCATGACCCTGCTATCCAAGTGCTCCGTTGATGTCTGCGATATGTTGATCATGTTGCTTTCGCGTAATGATATGACCCTTGGGAAGGAGGCTCCCCCGTTCTTGCCACCGTCGAGTACCTGGACAGCTACTACAAGTCAATTTAGCTCGGTGGACGCTTCCCTAGGGAAGAAATCTTGAAGGGGAAGATACCCTCTTCGGCCACTGTTTTGCCAACTCACGCTCTCCTTTCCGCCAATGTCCCTTGGTCGGCCCCGTCGTCGAACAAGTTGGCCCTGTCGGTCGATGGCTCTTTCCTAAAGGAGGACGGCTCGGTTGCCACAGGTATGGTGCTCAGGAACGAGAAGGGGGAGATTCTGATGGCAGCTTATCGATACATCTTCCACTGCAATGATCCGCTGGAGGCTGAACTGCATGCGCTCATGCAAGGTATGGCATTGTCAATACAACATTTTTCTCTTCCGGTGTGGTGCAATCGGATTCCTAGGAAGCTCTCTACAGTCTTACAAATGACGCACTCCTTCGCTCGGCTTTTGGTCATCTAGTCTTGGAGATCAAGGCTTTAGTAGGTGCTAAGGAGTTTTTTCCTCAGAAAGTTAGCCGGCTTCAAAATAGAGTTGCCACTCGGTTGACAAAGTATAACCGATCTGAACGAGCTACTGCTGTGTGGCTTGGCTCAGTTCCATCATGTATTGTGGACTTGTGGTCTCTCAACTGTCACTCTATGATCATGAAATAAAGTTTCCCTTACCCCCGCAAAAAAATGTGGTCGATCGCCGATGACTATTTTTGTAGTAGTGATATTTTTTCTCCTACTGAAAAAGAAGATTGTGTTCTCGTAATCCCTCAATCACTCATCACTTCGTCCAACTTACGCCGCTCTCATCTCTAGCGCCACCCCCCTAAAAAACCAGTTTTCATTGAAAACCAGCTTCACTGTCCCACATCTTATTATTTTTAATCAATAACTATAATAACACAAATAAATGAAGGTGATTACATACAAAAACCGGTTTTCATTGAAAACCAGCTTCACCGTCCCACATTGTGCTGATTCAGTTGCTACCAAGGGTCTTATTTTACGCAATTGTCATAACTATAACAACACAGATAAATGAAGGTGATTACATACAAAAACTCACTAATTTTTTAGTGATAATATGTGGTGCCAGAAATCCAATCATGTGTAGACAATTGAAAGATGCCTTGTCCAATGTATGCATCCATATATTTTTTGTGTGTGTGCATGATTTGTGATGGTAGTATGACGTTTTGCTAACAAGCTATGCAGTCAACATAACTTTCCCCTCAAAAAATAAATGTTTTGACTACATAACTTGCATGTGTGTGGTTTTCGTCACTTGCCTAATATAAAAATCATATGGCCTGTTGTAACGCACCCATAATTACCTAGTGTAGTGCAAGAATACGTGATTAGTCCATATACACTATATGAATTGAGAAAATCGAATAGTGTGAAAAAAAGAATTCAAAAAAAAGAGGAGCATGTAAATAAAAAAGGAAAGCAAGAAAGTCCGATGTAATCGGTCCCACAGATAGGCACGGCCCCGGCGGTCTTTTCAGTAGGCTGTTTTAATTGCAATTAGTTGGAAGGTGTGGACCACTCTTTCCCCACTTGGCGCCAGGACCTACTTCAGGAATATTTTGTGGGGATCGAAATATTTTGATTGTAACAGTACAAGGTGTATAAACATTTTCATCCAGCTTCTCCTACCAGTCTTCAATCAACCGGTCAGCCGGAGATCAGGAAAAAAAAGTGATGGTAAATAGTACTCCCTGTGTAAACTAATATAAAAGTGTTTATAGACATTAAAATAGTGATCCAAACACGTTTATATTAATTTACGGAAGAAGTAGTACTAGACAACTTCGAAATATCAGCATATTGTGTAGTCTATAGTTTATGCGCATGCATGACACATTTTCTCCTCTTTTAGTTGCTTCATCCGGAACAGATAAAATACGTATTATTCCTACATATGCAAAGAACAGTCGATTTCCTTACGTAGAAACATCTGTTGTATCCTCCCGCGGGGACAACGATCAACTTCAACAAATGTATCACATCCGATCCTAGAGCTATTTGTGTATACAAAGAGGTGCTTCCATCTTGCAGTCCCACTAGAAGAAAACGCTGTCCAAAAGAAAGCCAATCCATTAGGTAAAGGGAACAGGTCCACATTACATAAACTAATCTTGGCTACAAAATAAACAACGCTTGACCTATGACAAAAATAGCAAATGCATAATTACTAGCATGAGAACACATGATCACCCTCACATATACTACTCTCTCTGTATCTAAATAATTATAATTGATTATCAACTACAATTATTTAGATACAGAGGAAGTACTATAAAAAATAACGATAGATCACCCAACTCCTGGTTAGCTAGTGCTCCGTCCATTTTTATTTACTTCGCGTATTAGCTTTGATCAATGTCAAGCTTTGTAAAGTTTGACAAAGTTTATAAAAAAATACTAACATATGCAATAACAAATTAATACGATTAGATTCATTATTGAATGTACTTCCACACCATATAGGTTTGTTATGGTAAGTATTTATAATTTTTAATAAACTTGGTCAAATTTTAGAAAATTTGACTTCAATCAACTCCAATATGCCGAGTAAATAAAAACGGAGAGAGTACTATCTCCTATGCGCTTGGCCGATTAATTGGAGGAGTTTAAGCCACACGTATACACACACTGTGCACCGAAAGAGGCCGGTCTGACTAATCTCACATCCATCCACACACACACACACACACACACAGAGAAGAAGATTATATCCATCTTCCAAAACCTGGTAGCTAGCACGTACGTTTGCACACCAGCTAGCAAATACATACTTCCAGATATTTTCGGGATACGGCAGCAGTGGCGGCAGCGAGAGACCGAGACCCAGCTGAGAGAATCTCATATCATATCCCATCAGAGAAGCAAGTAGATCAGGAAGTAGCAGCAGCAAGCAGCTAGCTAGCGGCAGGGCGAGGCGAAAGCTTGACGGGGCAACCACCGGAGCAGCACCACACACCGCGGCCAGCCGACGACGACGACGAAGCGAGGCGTGGCCATGTATGCTTTCCGTGCCGCGCCCCACACCTTTTTCCCGTTTCCTCTCTCGCTCGCCTGCTTTTTCCCGATGAGATCTTTGGTCTGGTTGGCTACTTTAAGACCACTGCGTCCTCATCAATCTCCTGCTGGCTTTTCATCCTGTTTTTTCTCCCACCCCCGGACCAAAGCGAGATTCTTGCTGCGTGAGGTGAGGAGGTATAGTCTGGTAGTTGCGTAGTGTGATCTGGTAAAGGGGCCGGGAGTACGCACTGTCTCTTCTCTTGGATAGTTGAATTATAGCTACCTGCACCGCATCTTTTTTTGACTTCGTTCCTCTTCGTCTGGCTTGCCGTAGCTAGCCCATGGCTAGCGATCGAGTGGCTAGCCCTGTGTGATGTGTGTAGTAGGAGTATTTGTCTCAGTCCTAGCTAGCCTTGATTAGCTTGATAGATCAGTGGCGATATATAGGAGTGACTCATCAATTCGCGTGCCGTCTGTTCTTGTTTTCTGGAAAGATTTGGTCGTCCGAGCTATATGTATGATGTATCTCTAGTTGCTTTGCGCAAAGTGAGCTCATCTCTTTCGATTCTTGTTCCTGCCCTTTTGTCTCTGCTGATTGGTTTGGTGTGGTGATTTGCTTCAGTTGTTCCATCGAGCTGGGTGGGCTTTTTGGTGGTGTAACGGGGGAGGATGGCGCACGATCCGAGCCTCGGGTTCGCGGACTACTTCTCGGCGGCGGACGCGGCGGCGGCGTCGCTCATGCCGCAGATGGACGAGGGCGCGCCGGAGCTGTACGGCTTGCAGGCCGGGATGGAGCTGCTCGGCATGCGCGGCCTGCACGCTGCCGCCATGCCCGGCGCGACGTCCGCCGCTGAGGATGTTCACTGCGACGGAGGAGGAGACGGCCACGATGGCTCCACCATGCGCTTCTTCCTCGAGCAGCAGCAGCAGCAGCAGCAGCAACATCATCAACATCACCATCCGAGCCAGGCGCCGCTGTCCCTGTCGCTGTGCCGGCCGGAGGAAGTCGCGCAGCTGCACCAGCAGCATCACCAGCATCACCATCTCGGCGGCTCGTCTCAGCAGCAGGAGCAGCAACAGCACGAGGTGGCCGTGGCGACGTGGATGCTGCCGCACGACCACGACGCGGCAACGTACGCGCAGGCGCAGGGGCACGGCGCGCCGTGGCCCCTGCGTAGCTCCCGTTTCCTCGCCCCGGCGCAGCAGCTCCTGCAGGGCTACTGCAGCCTCCCCGTGGACACCACCCCGAAGCGCGGCAAGCCGCAGCAGCAAGACGAGGCCGGCGGCGGCGGCGAGGTGTCGTCGTCATCGACGTCGGACTGGACCCCGTCGCCGCAGATCCAGGCCATGGACGCGCTGGAGCTCAAGAGGCTCAGGGACAGGCTCTACGTCATGCTGGAGGAGGTGAGCAGCGAGCTTCGATCGATCGGGCGGGCTACGGCTACAGCAATCCAATCATCCACACAGCTCCACCGTACCACACGCAGTTGCTTGATTGATCAATCAATTAGCAGGCAGCGCACTGCATCACACCGCATGAGATGGAAGTAATTAAAAGGGAATCTTGGCTGGGTTTACAGGAAAGGTCGATCGTGGTAGCAGGAGTTGCATTGCATCATGGTTGCCGGAAGGGTGCACCTGCGGCTAGGGCAGCTATTCTTGGGCCTCACCCTTCGTTTTCGGAAACCTCTATTCCCTTGCCTCGCATAGCCCTGCCCGCCGGCCATGGCCATGCAACGCCCTCTCCACCACACCCACGCCCTGCCTGCCATGACTCTGCGGCTGCAAGCTTTCTCTGCGTACTGCTGCTGCACCACCAGTTTGCCCATCTCCCTTGGAGGATTCAATGCAACCATTTTTACTGTTTACCACACTGCACTGCCACTGCCACTGCCACGGAAAGAGCTGCAGTGGTTGCAGCAGAATTCCAGCATGCAGCTCGATCGATCGCACAAGTCACAGCACAGCACTTGCAGTTAATCGGTACTACTCATCGTACCCTCTAATTCACTGTTACATTGCCTATCTTAACTAACCAATTTATTACCGCATTGGTCCATCGATCGCACAAGTTACCCGCACTGGCAGTTCATTGTTACCACCGTCTATTTCACTGTTACATTGCACATCTTAATTTACTGCATTGGTGTATGAGTGGTTGTAGGTGGATCGGAGGTACAGGAGGTACTGTGAGCAGATGAGGGGGTTGGCGGGCGGGTTCGAGGCGGCGGCGGGGGAGCGGGCGGCGTCAGGGTACACGGCGGTGGCGGCACGGACCATCTCGCGGCACTTTCGGAGCCTCAGGGATGGGATCGTGGCGCAGCTGCAGGCGGTGCGGAAGGCACTCGGGGAGAAGGATGTGTCGCCACCGGGGATGACACGGGGTGACACCCCACGGCTCAAGGTGTTGGATCAGTGCATTCGACAGCAAAAGGCGATGCACCAGAACGGTGGCATGATGATGGACAGCCACCCGTGGCGGCCGCAGCGTGGCTTGCCCGAGCGCGCAGTCACCATCCTCCGGGCATGGCTCTTCGAGCACTTCCTCAACCCGTAAGTCGCATACCATACAAGTACTTACTTCACAAGTTCACAGAGTAATTTTATTGGCTTTCCATATCATAGATAACTAGTATATATAATGAATTTAAACTAAGTAAGCATATGGTAAGTAATGTAAATCGATGCAATGTACATTGTGCAGAATCAACATTCCTAAAGTTTGGCTAACTATGTAGGAAAAAAATATCAACATACACAATTAATACGAAATCGATATCATTAGATGCACTATGAAATTATTTTACACACAATATAACTTTGATGTTGATATTTCGTTATATAAATTCGATCAAACTTTATGGAGTTTATCTTCAGAAAAATTAAATCTTATATGCTGTGTAAAAAAAATGAGGGAATACTAGTTAGCAAACATATTCATTGAACTGCTAGTTGATTATTTCTTATTAGAGTTTTCTTCATATAAGGTTTATATTCTACAGCATACTATTCACCAGGACCACAATTATGTTGGCATCACTTGCTCAAATGGCCATGTTGGCATATTGGCTAATGGATGCTATACTAAAGCTGTCAAGCATATACGCAATGTCATGTGTGTACGACCGATCCTTGTGGACTATGGGCTGGTTTAATCTAACTGGAAACATAAACTAATTGGCCGGTTTTCATCATGTATGTTAGTTGATTAACTACGTGTATCTAGCTAGCTCGTGAGTGATTTTGTATGCACGCACGTAAGCACAAAAAGTCTTTTGTGAGAAAAGGATGGCTAGGTGGCTTAGTTTATCATGGCTAGCTAGCTGGATATATATATATATATGTGACGCATCTCTTAGTGCGTGATATGTATATTAACCAGGCGGGTGTGTTTGAGTGGAGAAAGCGTAAACATCAGTTCCAAACAACCGATTAATTAGCAGTGATTAATTTACTTACACCTGATTCCTTGTATTTTAACAGCGAGCGTAACATTTTGTGCTCATGTGATGGTTTCCTTCCAATGTGACGATCCCTGCAGGTATCCGAGCGACGTGGACAAGCACATCCTGGCTCGCCAGACGGGCCTCTCACGGAGCCAGGTACGTACGTACATGCACTACGTACCCTTGTGCATCGCGTCGTGTGGTGTGGATGGTCCATCGTCGTCGATCGATCGGTTGCCATGTCTGGGTCTTTGCTCGTCCGCTTGCGCTGGCCGGGCAAAGATTCTTGGTTCTTGGTTAGACTTGCACCTCTCGCTACAATGACATGTCGTGTACGTATGTGTGGATTGCAGGTGTCCAACTGGTTCATCAACGCGCGGGTGCGGCTGTGGAAGCCCATGGTGGAGGAGATGTACGTGGAGGAGATGAAGGGCGAGCAGCAGGACGATGGCGGCCTAAACCCTAACAACCCTAGCAGCAGCGGCAGCCACGCATCCGACGCGCAGGGGCAGCAGGGGGCGGCCGCGGCCGACGAAGGCGAGCGTGTCGTGGCCGACGAACGGAAGCCGACGCGTGCGCAGCTGCACGTCGGCCACGACGCCGGCTCGCTCGCCTCCGTCGTCAACATCGCCGGCGTCCCGGCGCGGATGGAGAGCTACGGCGTCATGGATGCCGGCCACCACCTAGACTTCGACGCGTACGGCGGCGGGCAGGGCCAGGGCTTCGGGGGCGGCGCTGGCGGCGTGTCGCTCACGCTGGGGCTGCAGCAGCACGACACGCACGGGCACGGCGGCGGCGGGGGAGTGAACATCGCGTTCGGCGCGCCGTCGTCCGCGCAGCACGGCGCGGGCGGGTTCTTGTTCCCGGGCGAGCAGATGGACGTCATGGGGTTGCATCCTTCCGGCGGCCATGGCCAGAACATCCAGTTCGGCATGGGCGGTCAGGGCGCCGCCGAGGGGTCGTCACACGGCGTGCAGGACCAGCACTACCGGGGGATGAGCGCAGGGTTTCACCTCCTCCGTGACCTGGCCGGGTGACCTGCCGGTCGTCTCGTCTGCGCGCGACGGCCGGCCCGGTGGCAAGTGCATGCTGCTTGCATCGAATGCCATCCACGGCGAGGAAGCACGCAGCTAGCCGTGCCGCAACGGCGCCGGAGGAGGGGCGGACATTGCTTTCCCCTAAGCTTTTGGTGGTATTTGTTGTTGCCTGATACGTAGGCATCTCTCGCGGTCGATCGGGTGGGCACGACGGCTGCAGTCCCCGGCTTAGAATGACACTGCCGGAATGGTGTGTTGCACATTGATTAGAGTACTGCGTATCGTGCACCAGCAGGCGCGAGGAGTACGTATGTACGTACGTACGTAGCCGGCCGTTGCTACTGATCGTGCGTGTAGTTTGGAAGCGGCCGGGCAGGTGACCTGTCCATGTATCGACCGGCCGGCGCCGGATGATTGTCTAGGGGACCGGAGACTCGCAGCTTATTATTTCTAGTTCGATTGATCAAATTGGTGGATGATTGGCCCGAGATTGATTGGTTATATTTGCTTAGAGATCTCTTGTGCTTATGCCCTGGTGACGCTACTTGATTTGGTCCCAGTACAATATATACTCATGTGATCATATATACTAGCTACGTACATGATGTGATAACGTATAGTCATGGGTAGAACACGTCTAGATGGGACATATTATTATACATCTAAATGATTGGATTAAGTATATAAAAAAATATATATCCACACGAATCTTCACATAAAATCAATGTTATAGGACATATATGTGCAATACTTATGTTACATTTAAATATGCTTTAGCAAAACCATATAGCGATACGTACACAATGAGACTATTAGTTGCGTGAACAATACAAAATACAGTTTCTTTGCCGTTCTAATTTTAAACCAGGTTTGCAGTTTATTAGTTGCGTGAAAATACTAAACTTGGCACGCCCGTCGTTCTAATTTTGACCAGTTGCCGAAAAATGCAATTTGGATCCGTCGATTTCACCTAGCACCCGAGGCTCGGACGGGGCAGAATGGCGAGCTACGGCAAGGCGCAGGGATGCCGGTGAGGCTGAATCAGTGACCCAAAGCTAGATGCAGCGACGACATCGCTGGTGAAAGGGATCGAGTCGAAGGTTGAAGGGGTGGGATGGATGAAGGGGGAAGGAGAGATGAAGGGAGGTGGCCCCATTTTAAACAATTCACATGAAGGTCATCATGCTAGTTTGTGTGTCGCGTGCATAGAGTTGGTCTTCTTAAAAACAACTCCAACACGCCGATGCAAATAAACGTTGGTTTTGTTCGTTTTTCGTCCATAAGGAAGCCGAAATTTAAGCCCGGTTTGTATCCACGCAGAAACTCCAACACGTCCATTTGTTTGGTTTTTGGCCTAGTGATGCGTTGTTCGTCCCTGTCCGACTTGTCTGTCCAACCAGTTGCATTTTTCGTCTGTGTCTAAAATTTTGGCAAGCAAGTTTAATGTAAGAAAAGGCCAGCGGCCACAATTCATACCTGTTGCGTAACCTTGGCAACGAGGGCCTCATTGTTCGTGATGGTGGCCCCTTTCTATGCGTCGGCAGCGAGGGCGGCCGTGTTGGCAGCTTCAAGTTTGTCGGCATGTACCTTTCTTCAGTCAGCACTCTTTGCCGATTGTAAGCCCCCCTGCTCCGGTTTCCACTCCTTCTTGGGCCGCTTCTTGCAGGCGGAGCAGGACCAACCGGCTACGCCATCGACTATTGAGGTGAGGACAGCGAGGGCGGCGGGGTTTGGATCGTCGTCCATGGCGACAGGGCGGGAGGGTTTTGAGAGAGAAGGAGGGTTTTGAGAGAGAATGCTCTAACATCCTTATTGGCATGCTAGTTCAGTACCCCCTTCCATAAAACATCTGCGTACGTGCAGCTTCCGTCCGGTCTTTCGCTCAATGTTCTTCAACACAGTGATGCATGCCTATAGCTATCGTTTTCATGCGTGCGCAGTAGCAGTCCAAGTACAAACTTCCAACAAAGAAATCTCTACAGGTAAGCAAATGAAAAGTCGACGGTTGAAGAACCAGCTGAGCGCATGCACCTAGGCTGCGTGGATCCTGGTCAATATATTTATTCAGTTGCTTGCCAGGGCACGGCAAAAAGGCAGTCATCATGCCTACTAAAACAATACTTGAAATGTTTGTTGGGATCATAATTGTGGATTTTGTGTAAACCTGTCATGATTTGGTCGGGTGGGTGGTCATTTTCATGTAATCGGCAAAGTTCTGGCGTCACCACCACCGGGCGAGAAACAAAACAGTTGCCCATCATCGATGCTGTCATGCATCCTGGAACTAAATATCCAAGATTCTCATGTTGAAAATAATGTCATGACTGCCATTAATATAATTCCGAATTTACTCATAGACATGGATATCATAAATAGATCTATCAAAATCAATTCAGCATACATATGAATTAAAATTAACATGACATATACGAACGACATAAACCCTAGTTCCATAAATAACAACATGGAAATTTGTTCGGCATACATATGACGGAAAAGTAGAACGGTTGCTGATGAAGATGACGATGGTGAGTCGAGAAAGTAGCGGACGAAGACGAAGTCATGGAAGTAGTGGATGTAGATGAACTCGAGGAAGAAGGGTGAAGCAATCATGTGAGTAGTTCCTAAAAATGTTACCACCAGACTACCCAACAGATCGTCGGGGCACATTCGAATACTACTATTGTTTCCTAGCCCCTCTGCACGACAGGGGGAGGAGCGATGAGATCCGATGACGACAAATGAAGAAGTGAACAAACGAAAGGCATTTTGATTAGTGACACTAGAGAGAGCAACGTCTTCCTCTCATAGGGTCCAATCGATAACTCATAGGTAAAAAAATGACTGCCTATATGCTAGGAACCGCCTCTGTCATATCTCGAGTGCCCACGGCCCACAATCCGCACGTTGAAGTGTATATTTATCCTCGGACCATGCATTAGAAATGGCAAAGGTATAGACCAAAGTGATTAAAAAAGAAGCACAAATAACCCACACCGCCATGGCAAGTCATGTGTGGTTAAACACAAAACACGAGCGAGGGTGTTTGTGCGTGAGTGTGGGTACATTTAGCATAATTTTCTCTTGTCCCGACAATCAAAGGGGACCATGTGAGGTGTCCTTATATGTTGGTTCAATATTTTTTTCTAGGTGGTATTTCCCGAAAGGTGTTAGCTTATCCGAGCATTTACGTGCGATAAGCCTCCTAGACCACACGACCGTTTTATTATTGTACCATTTTTATCACTCGCAATCAATGCACCGTTCAACCATGTTGCAAGCATGGAAATATATCCTAGAGGTATACTTTCATATTCATAATTAAGAGTTTATATTCTATGTTATAACTGCTATGATTCTGGAATATGCTATTTAGTGGAAAACTCATATGCATGTGTGAAATAATAAACAATTATAAGGTACCTAGTCTTTCCTGTAAGACTGGCTCAAGTGTTGTTGGTGATCTTGTTTTCCGGATCTTGGGATATCGTTAAGGGTAACAGTAGTCCTAAAGCAACATTAGGATTATGACTTTAGAAAAACGATCATGTTGAATCAACCCAAAAAGTTGTTTGCTATACTTTAAGATAATACCGTCTGAAATCAGTTGTTATAACAGAGAGTGTTAACATGTGTTTTATATTTGTTTGACCAAGAGAGTATCGTAGTCACTTCTTACCATACGGTAAGCATTGGGGTTTCGTCATCTGTAAATAAGTGATCACAACGACAAGTTACATGTTCATCGGAAAGTTCTACAAGGGACTAGATAACTCGAGAGTGGGACTTCCTCCTCCTATGACGAAGATATATTCATAGGGCCCTCTTAGTGTGACAACATCAATCATCGACTGTCGAGACAGAGGTTACTTAGTCACGGGGATGCCGGAACACGAAAACGAGAAAGAGGAACAAAATCGGTAATGAGGATAACAGTGTAGTGACCATCTGATGACTCGGGGGGATACCGATACATTCCAGGTTTTGTAAAGTATCACGAAGCAAAGTGAATGTCACATGGTAACCAAAGTTTCACTCGGATATCATTCATGTGCTCATAGGGATCGATATGGACATCCACGGTTTCGCTATCTGTCATTGAACAAAGGGGTTTGGTTCATGTCTATGAGTCACCAAATTTACAAGATCACAAGCTTAAGGTAATCACGATCTACTGAGTGTTAGTAGGACAGGTGTGATGAAAACATATTTGTGAAATTGTTTCATTAATATTCTAAATAGTTTTGAGAGGGTCTCGAAGCTTTTCGGGGTCATCGGAAGGGTTTATGAGAGTATTGGGTAATATCGGGTATTATCGATAAATAATATATAGGTGGAAAATGTTTCTCGGGATGTTAAATTATATATAAAATGGTATGAAAGTATGTAGAATAATTTTATATTTAATTTAATATCAGCAGGTCTTAAAAGGTCGTGCTTTCGGATCGTGAAGACTGTACACTTGCAACCAAGTAGAAAGGTTCATGATCTCCTACATTCAATTGGATATATATATATATATATATATATGGATCGATCTATCCCAAAACATGATGCTTGCCAACTAGAGAGTTAATAGGTTGGAATAAGGATAATTATTGACTCTTGCACAAATGTAAATACATGAAGATCAAACATAGGCCATTCGTAGAGGGAAACAAAGGTTGCCATGCGCTTTTAAGTTAGATGTGCAAACTCTTAATGCAAAGGAACGTCACTTTATATTGCCCCTTATGATAGCAAACTTTATTACGCAATTTGCCACTTTTATTTATTTGCCATCACAAGATCATACAAAGCTTATTTTCCATTACAATAAAAGATTAGAGCTATTTAAGAGCAATTTTTATTGCTGGAGGCACCGATGACAACTTACTTGAAGGATCTTACTCAATACATAGGTAGATGATGGACTCCCATGGCAAGATACTCGGTGTAAGGGTCATGGATTCACAAGTTGTATCTCTACTTAGTGTGGAGAGTTTTGGCTAGAAAAGGATATAAAGCAAGCACCCCATGTTATAGGATCCATGACAAAATAACTTCTATGTGAATGTAAACTATCATGATCATTACGTTGTCTTTGTTGGAGAACGTCGCATGGGAAACAAAAATTTTCCTACGCGCACGAAGACCTATCATGGTGATGTCCATCTACGAGAGGGGATGTGTGATCTACGTACCCTTGTAGACCGTACAGCAGAAGCGTTAGTGAACGCGGTTGATGTAGTGGAACGTCCTCACGTCCCTCGATCCGCCCCGCGAACTATCCCGCGATCAGTCCCACGATCTAGTGCCGAACGGACGGCACCTCCGCGTTCAGCACACGTACAGCTCGACGATGATCTCGACCTTCTTGATCCAGCAAGAGAGACGGAGAGGTAGAAGAGTTCTCCGGCAGCGTGACGGCGCTCCGGAGGTTGGTGATGACCTTGTCTCAGCAGGGCTCCGCCCGAGCTCCGCAGAAACGCGATCTAGAGGAAAAACCGTGGAGGTATGTGGTCGGGCTGCCGTGGAAAAGTCGTCTCAAATCAGCCCTAAAACCTCCGTATATATAGGTGGGAGGGAGGGGAGGAGGCAGCCTCAAAACCTAAAGGTTTGGCCGAAATTGGAGGTGGAGGAGTCCTACTCCAATCCTACTTGGAGTAGGATTCCACCTTCCCACTTGGAAACTCTTTCCACCTTGTGTTTTTTCCTTCTCAAACCTTATGGGCCTTCGTGGGAACTTATTCCAGCCCACTAGGGGCTGGTTTATCTCTTCCCATAGCCCATGAGACCCCTTGGGGCGTGACACCCCTCCCGATGGTCCCCGGCACCCCTCCCGGCACTCCCGGTACACTACCGATGAGCTCGAAACTTTTCCGGTAATGCACGAAAACCTTCCGGTAACCAAATGAGGTCATCCTATATATCAATCTTCGTTTCCGGACCATTTCGGAAACCCTCGTGACGTCCGTGATCTCATCCGGGACTCCGAACAACATTCGTTAACCAACCATATAACTCAAATACGCATAAAACAACGTCGAACCTTAAGTGTGCAGACCCTGCGGGTTCGAGAACTATGTAGACATGACCCGAGAGACTCCTCGGTCAATATCCAATAGCGGGACCTGGATGCCCATATTGGATCCTACATATTCTACGAAGATCTTATCGTTTGAACCTCAGTGTCAAGGATTCATATAATCCCGTTTGTCATTCCCTTTGTCCTTCGGTATGTTACTTGCCCGAGATTCGATCGTTAGTATCCGCATACCTATTTCAATCTCGTTTACCGGCAAGTCTCTTTACTCATTCCGTAATACAAGATCCCGCAACTTACATTAAGTTACATTGCTTGCAAGGCTTGTGTGTGATGTTGTATTACCGAGTGGGCCCCAAGATACCTCTCCGTCACACGGAGTGACAAATCCCAGTCTTGATCCATACTAACTCAACGAACACCTTCGGAGATACCTGTAGAGCATCTTTATAGTCACCCAGTTACGTTGCGACGTTTGATACACACAAAGCATTCCTCCGGTGTCCGTGAGTTATATGATCTCATGGTCATAGGAACAAATACTTGACACGCAGAAAACAGTAGCAACAAAATGACACGATCAACATGCTACGTCTATTAGTTTGGGTCTAGTCCATCACATGATTCTCCTAATGATGTGATCCCGTTATCAAGTAACAACACTTGCCTATGGCCAGGAAACCTTGGCCATCTTTGATCAACGAGCTAGTCAACTAGAGGCTTACTAGGGACAGTGTTTTGTCTATGTATCCACACAAGTATTGTGTTTCCAATCAATACAATTATAGCATGGATAATAAACGATTATCATGAACTAAGAAATATAATAATAACTAATTTATTATTGCCTCTAGGGCATATTTCCAATAGTCTCCCACTTGCACTAGAGTCAATAATGTAGTTCACATCACCATGTGATTCCAACGAATCCAACACCCATATAGTTATGGGGTCTGATCACGTCTTGCTCGTGAGAGAGGTTTTAGTCAACGGTTCTGAAACTTTCAGATTCGTGCGTTCTTTACAAATCTTTATGTCATCTTATAGATGCTGCTACTACGTGTTATTCGGAAATGCTCCAAATATCTACTCTACTATACGAATCCGTTTCACTACTCATAGTTATCCGGATTAGTGTCAAAGCTTGCATTGACGTAACCCTTTACGACAAACTCTTTAACCACCTCCATAATCGAGAAAAATTCCTTAGTCCATTAGTTACTAAGGATAAATTTCAACCGCTGCTAGTGATTCAATCATGGATCACTCTCTGTACCTCTCAACATACTTTGAGTCAAGGCACACTTCAGGTGCGGTACACAGCATGGCATACTTTAGATTCTACGGCTAAGGCATAGAAGACGACCTTCGTCTATTCTCTTTATTCTGCCGTGGTCGGGTTTTGAGTCTTACTCAAATTCACACCTCACAACGCAACCAAGAACTCCTTCTTTGCTGATCTATTTTGAACTCTTTCAAAAACTTGTCAAGGCATGCATCTTGTTGAAACTTCTATTAAGCGCTTTCGATCTATCTCCATAGATCTTTGATGCTCAACGTTCAAGTAGCGTAATCCAGGTACTCCTTTGAAAACTTCTTTCAAACAACCTTGTATGCTTTACAGAAATTCTACATTACTTCTGATCCACAATATGTCAACCACATATACCTATCAGAAATTCTATAGTGCTCCCACTCACTTCTTTGGAAATACAAGTTTCTCATAAACCTTGTACACACCCAAAATCTTTGATCATCTCATCAAAGTGTATATTCCAACTCCGAGATGCTTGCACCATTCCATTGAAGGATCACTGGAGCTTGCATACTTGCTAGTATCTTTAGGATCGACAAAACCTTCTGGTTGTATCACATACAATGTTTGCTCAAGGAAACCGTCGAGAAAACAATGTTTTGACATCCTACGTGCAATATTTCATAAATAATGCATCGACAACTAACATAATTCTAACAGACTTTTAGCATCGCTACGAGTGAGAAAGTCTCATCATAGTCAACTGTTTGATCTTATCGAAAACATCTTTGCGACAAGTCGAGCTTTTCTTAATAGTGACTTATCACCATCATCGTCTGTCTTCTTTTAAAGATCCATTTTTACTCAATAGTCCTATGACCATCAAGTAGTTCTACCAAAGTCTACACTTTGTTTTCACACATGGATCCTCTCTCGGATTTCATGGCTTCCAACCATTTGTCGGAATCTGGGCCCACCATCGCTTTCTCCATAACTCGTAGGTTCACTGTTGCTCAACAACATGACCTCCAAGACAGGGTTACCGTACTACTCTGCAGCAGTACGCGACCTTATCGACCTACGAGGTTTGTAGTAACTTGATTCGAAGCTCAATGATCATCATCATCAGCTTCCACTTCAATTGGTGTAGGCGCCACATGAACAACTTCGTGCGCCCTGCTACACACTGGTTGAAGTGATGGTTCAATAACCTCATCAAGTTCTACTACCCTCCCACTCAATTCTTTCGAGAGAAACCTTTCCTCAAGAAAGGATCCGTTTCTAGAAACAAACACTTTGCTTTCGGATCTGAGATAGGAGATGTACCCAACTGTTTTGGATATCCTATGAAGATGCATTTATCCGCTTTGGGTTCGAGCTTATCAGACTGAAACTTTTTCACATAAGTGTCGAAACCCCAAACTTTCAAGAAACGACAGTTTAGATTTCTCTAAACCTCAGTCTATACTGTGTCATCTCAACGGAAATACGCGGTGCCCTATTTAAAGTGAGTGCGGTTGTCTCTAATGCATAACCCATAAACGATAGTGGTAATTCGATAAGAGACATCATAGTATGCACCATACCAAATAGTGCGTGGCTATGACGTTCAGACACATCATCACACTATGATGTTCCAGGTGGCATGAACTGCAAAACAATTTCCACATTGTCTTAACTGTGTACCAAAACTCGTAACTCAGATATTCATTTCCATGATCATATCGTAGACAGTTTATCCTCTTGTTACGACGAAATTCACTCTGAAACGGAATTGAACTTTTCAACATTTTAGACTTGTGATTCATTAAGTAAATACTCCTGTATCTACTCAAATCGTCAGTGAAGTAAGAACATAATGATATCCACTGCGTGCCTCAGCACCCATTTGACTGCATACATGAAAATGTATCACTTCCAACAAGTTACTATCTTATTTCATCTCAATGAAAACAAGGCCTTGCTCATGTGGTATGATTCGCATGTCACTAGTGATTCGAAATCAGGTGAGTACAAAGATCCATCAGCATGGAGCCTCTTCATGCAATTTATAGTAACATGACTCAAGCGGCAGTGCCACAAGTAAGTGGTACTATCATCATCAACTCGTATCTTTTGGCACCAATATCATGAACATGTGTAACACTACGATCGAGATTCAATAAACCATTGAAGGTGATTATTCAAGAAAATAGAGTAACCATTATTCTCTTTAAATGAATAATCGTATTGGAATAAACACGATCCAATCATGTTCATGCTTAACGCAAGCACCAAATAACAATTATTTAGGTTTAACACCAATCCCGATGGTAGAGGGAGCGTGCGACGTTTGATCATATCAATCTTGGAAACACT
This sequence comes from Hordeum vulgare subsp. vulgare, assembly GCF_904849725.1. NCBI lineage: Eukaryota > Viridiplantae > Streptophyta > Magnoliopsida > Poales > Poaceae > Hordeum > Hordeum vulgare. The sequence goes on from NC_058521.1 coordinate 594,242,581, forward strand.
TCCAACACGTATCGTCACCTCGCCTTTAGCTAGTCTCCGTTTATGCCGTAGCTTTCATTTCGCGTCACTAATCACTTAGCAACCGAACCGGTATCCAATACCCTCGTGCTACTAGGAGTACTAGTAAAGTACACATCAACATCATGTATATCAAATACACTTCTTTCGACTTTTGCCAACCTTCTTATCTACCAAGTATCTTGAGTTGCTCCGCCTCAGTGATTGTTCCCCTCATTACAGAAGCACTTAGTCTCGGGTTTGGGTTTAATCTTGGGTCTCTTCATTAGTGCAGCAACTGTTTTGCCGTTTCACGAAGTATCCCTTCTAGCCCTTGCCTTTCTTGAAACTTAGTGGTTTTACAAACCATCAACTATTGATGCTCCTTCTTGATTTCTACTTTCGCAGTGTCAAACATCGCGAATCGCTCAAGGATCATTGTATGTATCCTTGATATGTTATAGTTCATCACGAAGCTCTCACAGCTTGGCGACAGTGACTTTGGAGAACTATCACTATCTCATCTGGAAGATTAACTCCCACTTGATTCAAGCGATTGTCGTACTCAGACAATCTGAGCACATGCTCAACGATTGAGCCTTTTCTCCTGTGCTTTGTGGATAAAGAATCTTGTCGGAGGTCTCGTACCTCTTAACAAGGGCACAAGCACGAAATCACAATTTCATCTCTTTAGAACATCACTTATGTTCCGTGACGTTTTACAACGTTTTCGGCGCCTTGCTTCTAAGCCATTAAGTATTTTTGTACTGAACTATCGTGTAGTCATCAGTAACGTGTATGTTGGATGTTCACAGCATCCACAGACGACGCTCGAGGTGCAGCACACTGAGTGGTGCATTAAGGACATAAGCCTTCTGTGCAGCAACGAGGGCAATCCTCGGTTTTACAGACTCAGTCTGCAAAGTTTGCTACTATCAACTTTCAACTAAATTTTCTCTAGGAACATATAAAACAGTAGAGCTATAGCGCAAGCTACATCGTAATTCGCAAAGACCATTAGACTATGTTCATGACAATTAGTTCAATTAATCATATTACTTAAGAACTCCCACTCAAAAAGTACATCTCTCTAGTCATTTGAGTGGTACATGATCCAAATCCACTATCTCAAGTCCGATCATCACATGAGTCGAGAATAGTTTCAGTCGTAAGCATCTCTATGCTAATCATATCAACTATACGATTCATGCTCGACCTTTCGGTCTCATGTGTTCCGAGGCCATGTCTGCACATGCTAGGCTCGTCAAGCTTAACCCGAGTGTTCCGCGTGCGCAACTGTTTTGCACCCGTTGTATGTGAACGTTGAGTCTATCACACCCGACCATCACGTGGTGTCTCGAAACGACAAACTGTAGCAACGGTGCACAGTCGGGGAGAACACAATTTCATCTTGAAATTTTAGTGAGAGATCACCTCATAATGCTACCGTCGTTCTAAGCAAAATAAGGTGCATAAAAGGATTAACATCACATGCAATTTATAAGTGACATGATATGGCCATCATCACGTGCTTCTTGATCTCCATCACCAAAGCACCGGCACGATCTTCTTGTCACCGGCGTCACACCATGATCTCCATCATCATGATCTCCATCAACGTGTCGCCATCGGGGTTGTCGTGCTACTCATGCTATTACTACTAAAGCTACGTCCTAGCAAAATAGTAAACGCATCTGCAAGCACAAACGTTAGTTATAAAGACAACCCTATGGCTCCTGCCGGTTGTCGTACCATCGACGTGCAAGTCGATATTATCTATTACAACATGATCATCTCATACATCCAATATATCACATCACATCGTTGGCCATATCACATCACAAGCATACCCTGCAAAAACAAGTTAGACGTCCTCTAATTTTGTTGTTGCATGTTTTACGTGGTGACCATGGGTATCTAGTAGGATCGCATCTTACTTACGCAAACACCACAACGGAGATATATGAATTGCTATTTAACCTCATCCAAGGACCTCCTCGGTCAAATCCGATTCAACTAAAGTTGGAGAAACCGACACTTGCCAGTCATCTTTGAGCAACGGGGTTACTCGTAACGATGAAACCAGTCTCTCGTAAGCGTACGAGTAATGTCGGTCCAAGCCGCTTCAATCCAACAATACCGCGGAATCAAGAAAAGACTAAGGAGGGCAGCAAAACGCACATCACCGCCCACAAAAACTTTTGTGTTCTACTCGAGAAGACATCTACGCATGAACCTAGCTCATGATGCCACTGTTGGGGAACGTCGCATGGGAAACAAAAAATTTCATACGCGCACGAAGACCTATCATGGTGATGTCCATCTACGAGAGGGGATGTGTGATCTACGTACCCTTGTAGACCGTACAGAAGAAGCGTTAGTGAACACGGTTGATGTAGTGGAACGTCCTCACGTCCCTCGATCCGCCCCGCGAACTATCCCGCGATCAGTCCCACGATCTAGTGCCGAACGGACGGCACCTCCGCGTTCAGCACACGTACAGCTCGACGATGATCTCGGCCTTCTTGATCCAGCAAGAGAGACGGAGAGGTAGAAGAGTTCTCAGGCAGCGTGACGGCGCTCCGGAGGTTGGTGATGACCTTGTCTCAGCAGGGCTCCGCCCGAGCTCCGCAGAAACACGATCTAGAGGAAAAACCGTGAAGGTATGTGGTCGGGCTGCCGTGGAAAAGTCGTCTCAAATCAGCCCTAAAACCTCCGTATATATAGGTGGGAGGGAGGGGAGGAGGCAGCCTCAAAACCTAAAGGTTTGGCCGAAATTGGAGGTGGAGGAGTCCTACTCCAATCCTACTTGGAGTAGGATTCCACCTTCCCACTTGGAAACTCTTTCCACCTTGTGTTTTTTCCTTCTCAAACCTTATGGGCCTTCGTGGGAACTTATTCCAGCCCACTAGGGGCTGGTTTATCTCTTCCCATAGCCCATGAGACCCCTTGGGGCGTGACACCCCTCCCGATGGTCCCCGGCACCCCTCCCGGCACTCCCGGTACACTACCGATGAGCCCGAAACTTTTCCGGTAATGCACGAAAACCTTCCGGTAACCAAATGAGGTCATCCTATATATCAATCTTCGTTTCCGGACCATTCCGGAAACCCTCGTGACGTCCGTGATCTCATCCGGGACTCCGAACAACATTCGGTAACCAACCATATAACTCAAATACGCATAAAACAACGTCGAACCTTAAGTGTGCAGACCCTGCGGGTTCGAGAACTATGTAGACATGACCCGAGAGACTCCTCGGTCAATATCCAATAGCGGGACCTGGATGCCCATATTGGATCCTACATATTCTACGAAGATCTTATCGTTTGAACCTCAGTGCCAAGGATTCATATAATCCCGTATGTCATTCCCTTTGTCCTTCGGTATGTTACTTGCCCGAGATTCGATCGTTAGTATCCGCATACCTATTTCAATCTCGTTTACCGGCAAGTCTCTTTACTCATTCCGTAATACAAGATCCCGCAACTTACATTAAGTTACATTGCTTGCAAGGCTTGTGTGTGATGTTGTATTACCGAGTGGGCCCCAAGATACCTCTCCGTCACACGGAGTGACAAATCCCAGTCTTGATCCATACTAACTCAACGAACACCTTCGGAGATACCTGTAGAGCATCTTTATAGTCACCCAGTTACGTTGCGACGTTTGATACACACAAAGCATTCCTCCGATGTCCGTGAGTTATATGATCTCATGGTCATAGGAACAAATACTTGACACGCAGAAAACAGTAGCAACAAAATGACACGATCAACATGCTACGTCTATTAGTTTGGGTCTAGTCCATCACATGATTCTCCTAATGATGTGATCCCGTTATCAAGTAACAACACTTGCCTATGGCCAGGAAACCTTGGCCATCTTTGATCAACGAGCTAGTCAACTAGAGGCTTACTAGGGACAGTGTTTTGTCTATGTATCCACACAAGTATTGTGTTTCCAATCAATACAATTATAGCATGGATAATAAACGATTATCATGAACTAAGAAATATAATAATAACTAATTTATTATTGCCTCTAGGGCATATTTCCAACAGTCTTCCATGTCCAACACAACACTTGCTCATTATATAATATTTGGTGGGGGATCACAATCATAAAAGATGTCCAAGATAGTGTACTTATATGTGAATCTACTCTCCTCTATCATAATCTTGCATAGATTGTATCAATGACTAGTGCTATGTTTGTTTATTCCTAACAACATTTATCACATATACTTTTTCTATCTAAAGTCATTTCTCCTCATGGGATTAGCATATGATATTTTTATTTATTTTATTTCAATGCCATGATGATAGATGCATGAGAGTAAAGCATACAAACTGAACTAATCTTTATTATATAACTCTCACACTCGGTTACAAGGATAGATAGAACTCAAAGCAAAAAATCTAGGCAAATAAAATCTGAAATTTTATTTCTCTAAATCATGATATAACTAAGGATCATACTAAGATAGATGGTAATGATAAAAATGATGGTGATACGATACCGTGGCACCTCCCCCAAGCTTGGAACAAGCTAGGGGTATTGCCCATACCCATATACTCATGTGTCCTTCTTGGGTGACGGTGGTGTTGGGTTAGTAGGTTTCTTCTCCATATTCCATGGCATAGTTTCCCCGTTGAAGAAGGAAGAGCTTGTCTCTAGAATACTAAAATATGCAGTTATACCCATCCTCTTGAAACGAGATTCATACTCACAGTTTTGGTTTTGCAGATCATAAATTTGAGCCTGAAGATTTTGGAGCCTGGCATGGAGCTTGAATATCATCTCCACAATTTCATCGATGTCCTTCTTTTTCTTACGAATGGAATTCATAATCATGGAGTGATTGGTGCTGAACCCATGCTCCATCTGTTGGAAATATGCCCTAGAGGCAATGATAAAATAGTTATTATTATATTTCCTATTTCAAGATAATCGTTTATTATCCATGCTATAATTGTATTGAATGAAAACATAGATACATGTGTGGATACATAGACAAAACAATGTCCCTAGCAAGCCTCTAGATGGCTAGTCAGTTGATCAAGGATGGTCAAGGTTTTCTGACCATATGCAAGTGTTGTCACTTGATAACTGGATCACATCATTAGGAGAATCATGTGATGTACTAGACCCAAACTATGAACGTAGCATGTGATTGTGTCATTTTATTGCTATTGTTTTCTGCGTGTCAAGTATTTATTCCTATGACCATGAGATCATATAACTCACTGACACCGGAGGAATACCTTGTGTGTATCAAATGTCGCAACGTAATTGAGTGACTATAAAGGTACTCTACAGGTATCTCCGAAGGTGTCCGTTGAGTTAGTATGGATCAAGATTGGGATTTGTCACTCCGTGTGACGGAGCGGTATCTCGGGGCCCACTCGGTAATACAACATCACACACAAGCCTTGCAAGCAATGTGACTAAGTGTAAGTCACAAGATCTTGTATTACGGAACGAGTAAAGAGACTTGTCGTAACGAGATTAAAATAGGTATACGCATACCGACGATCAAATCTCGGGCAAGTAACATACCGAAGGACAAAGGGAATGACATACGAGATTATATGAATCCTTGGCACACAGGTTCAACCGATAAGATCTTCGGAGAATATGTAGGATCCAATATGGGCATCCAGGTTCCGCTATTGGATATTGACCGAGGAGTGTCTCGGGTCATGTCTATATAGTTCTCGAACCCGCAGGATCTGCACACTTAAGGTTCGATGATGTTTTAGTATAGTTGAGTTATATGTGTGGTTACCGAAGGTTGTTTGGTGTCCCGGATGAGATCACGGACGTCACGAGGGTTTCTGGAATGGTTCAGAAATGAAGATTGATATATAGGATGGTTTCATTTGGTCACCGGAAAGTTTCAGGCATTTTCGAGAGTGTACCGGGCGTGACGAATGGGTTCTGGGTATTCATCGAGAGGGGCCCACCCACCCGGGAGTGAGCCCAGTGACCCTAGGGTGGTGCACCAGCCCTTAGTGGGCTGGTGAGGCCAGCCCAATAGGGCCATGGCGCCAATGTGGAAAAACACCAAAGGAAAAAAAAGGAAAGAGGTCGGTGGGAAGGGAGAGGGGGACTCCTCCTTCCCCAAACCGAATTGGAGTTGGAGTCCTCCTCTCCACTTCGGCCGGTGCCCTTGGGGCTCCCTTGAGCCCCAAGGCTAGCCCCTCCCCTCCTCCTATATATACTGGTGGTTTTAGGGCTTTTGAGACAAAAACTTTGCCACGTGCAACTCAAACCTATACCACGTAGTTTTACCTCTAGATCGGATTTCTGCGGAGCTCGGGCGGAGCCCTGCAACAATAGATCATCACCACCACCGGAGCGCCGTCATGCTGCCGGAGAACTCATCTACTTCTCCGTCTCTCTTGCTGGATCAAGAAGGCTGAGATCGTCATCGAGCTGTACGTGTGCTGAACGCGGAGGTGCCGTCCGTTCGACACTAGATCGGAACGGATCGTGGGACGATGGTGATTTGAATCATTAAGTTGTACCACTACATCAACCGCGTTTCTTAGTGCTTCCTGCTTAGCAATCTATAAGGGTACTTAGATCTAATCTCCTCTCATAGATGGATATCACCATGATAGGTCTTCGTGTGCGTAGGAATTTTTTTGCTTCCCATGCAACGTTCCCCAACAGTGGCATCATGAGCTAGGTTCATGCGTAGATGTTATCTTGAGTAGAACACAAAAGGTTTTGTGGATGTTGATGTTCGATTTTCTGCCCTCCTTAGTCTTTTCTCGATTCGGCGGTATTGTTGGATTGAAGCGGCCCGGACCGACATTTCTCGTACGCTTACGAGAGACTGGTTTCATCGACTCACATGCAACTCGTTGCATAAAGATGACTGGCGGGTGTCAGTTTCTTCAACTTTAGTTGAATTGGTTTTGACCGAGGTGGTACTTGGAGAGAGGTTAAATAGCAATTTGCAGATCTCTGTTGTGGTTTTTGCGTAAGTAAGATGCGATCATACTAGATACCCATAGTAGCCACGTAAAACATGCAACAACAAATTAGAGGACGTCTAACTTGTTTTTGCAGGGTATGCTTGTGATATGATATGGCCAATGACGTGATGTGATATTTTGGATGTATGAGATGATCATGTTTTAATAGTTAATATCAACTTGCACGTCAATCCTACGGCAACCGGCAGGAGCCATAGGGTTGACTTTAAACTAACGTTTGTGTTTGCAGATGCGTTTACTATATTGCTAGGTCATAGCTTTAGTAGTAATAGCATAGATAGCACGACAACCTCGATGGCGGCACGATGATGGAGATCATGGTGTGGCGCCGGTGACAAGAACATCATGCCGGTGCTTTGGTGATGGAGATCAAGAAGCACAAGATGATGGCCATATCATGTAACTTATGAATTGCATGTGATGTTAATCCTTTTATGCACCTTATTTTGCTTAGAACGGCGGTAGCATTATAAGGTGATCTCTCACTAAAATTTCAAGATGAAATTGTGTTCTCCCCGACTGTGCACCGTTGCGCCAGTTCGTCGTTTCGAGACACCACGTGATGATCGGGTGTGATAGACTCAACGTTCACATACAATGGGTGGAAAACAGTTGCACACGCGAAACACTCGGGTTAAACTTGACGAGCCTAGCATGTGCAGACATGGCCTCGGAACACAAGAGACCGAAAAGTCGAGCATGAATTGTATAGTTGATATGATTAGCATAGAGATGCTTACGACTGAAACTATTCTCAACTCACGTGATGATCAGACTTGAGTTAGTGGATTTGGATCATGTACCACTCAAATGACTAGAGCGATGTACTTTTTGAGTGGGAGTTTATCAGTAATTTGATTAGTTAAACTCTAATTATCTTAAACATAGTCTAAGCCCACTTTGAAATATTTTATGTTGTAGATCAATGGCTCACGCAGTAGCAACCCTAAATTTCAATACGTTCCTAGAGAAAGCTAAGTTGAAAGATGATGGAAGCAACTTTGTAGATTGGGCTCGTAATCTAAAGCTGCTCCTACGAGTTGGGAAGAAGGATTATGTTCTTAATGTTGCGCTAGGAGATGAACCACCCGCTACGTCTAGCCAAGATGTTTTGAACGCCAGGTTAACACGTAAGGAGGACTACTCAGTACTTCAATGTGGAGTCTTGTATGGCTTAGAACCGGGACTTCAATGTCGCTTTGAGCGTCATGGAGCATATGAGATGTTCCAGGAGTTGAAGTTTATCTTTCAGAAGAACGCCCGGATCAAGAGGTATGAGACCTCCGATAAATTCTATGCTTGCAAGATGGAGGAGAATTCGTCTGTCAGTGAACATGTGCTCAAAATGTCTGGGTACTCAAACCGTCTAGCTGAGCTGGGATTGAACTCCCGCAAGAGGCTATCACTGACAGAATTCTTCAATCACTGCCACCTAGCTATAAGAGCTTTGTGTTGAACTATAACATGCAAGGGATGAACAAGTCACCCGGCGAGTTACTCACGATGCTGAAAGTCACAGAGTCAGAACTCCGGAAAGAGCATCAAGTGTTGATGGTCAATAAGACCACTGGTTTGAAGAGAAACGACAAAGGCAAGAAGGGTAACTCCAAGAAGAGCGGCAAGCCTATTGCTAATCCGACGAAGAAACCCGGGTTGGACCAAAGCCTGAAACAGAGTGTTATTATTGCAAGGGAATGGGTCACTCGAAGCGCAACTGCCCCAAGTATTTGGTTGATAAGAAGGCGGCCAAGGAAAAATCATCTATATTTGGTATACATGTTATTTATGTGTACTTAACCAACTCTCGTAGTAGTGCCTGGGTATTTGATACCGGTTCTGTTGCTCATATTCGCAACTCAAAGAAGGAAATGCAGAATAAACGAAGGTTGGGAAGGATGAAGTGACGATGCGCGTGGTAAATGGTTCCAAGGTTGATGCAATCGCCGTCGACACAGTCTCACTTCAGTTACCATCAGGATTAGTTATGAACTTAAATAGTTGTTATTTAGTGCATGCGTTAAGAATGAACATTATATCTGGATCTTGTTTATTGCGAGACGGTTACTCGTTTAAGTCAGAGAATAATGGTTGTTCTATTTCTATGAGTAATATCTTTTATGGTCATGCACCCAATGTGAGAGGATTGTTCATATTGAATCTTGATAGCGATGATACACATATACATAACATTGATACCAAAAGGTTGTAGAATTAACAATGACAGCGCCATGTTTTTGTGGCACTGCCGCTTAGGTCATATTGGTGTAAAGTGCATGAAGAAACTCCATTCTGATGGGATTTTGGAGTCACTTGATTTTGAATCAGTTGACACGCGCGAACCATGCCTGATGGGCAAGATGACTAAGACTCCGTTCTCCGGAACAATGGAGCGTGCAAGTCACTTGTTGGAAATCATACATACCGATGTATGCGGTCCGATGAGTGTGGAGGCGCGCAGCGGTGTCGTTATTTTCTCACATTCACTGACGATTTGAGTAGGTATGTATATATCTACATGATGAAGCACAAGTCTGAAACGTTTGAGAAGTTCAAGCAATTTCAGAGTGAAGTTGAAAATCATCATAACAAGAAGATCAAGTTCCTACATTCTCATCATGGGGGTAAATATTTGAGTTTCGAGTTTGGTGCTCACTTAAGACAATGTGGAATTGTTTCATAGTTGACACCGCCTGGAACACCACAGCATAATGGTGTGTTCGAACATCGTAATCGTACTTTGTTAGAAATGGTGCCATCTATGATGTCTCTTACCGATTTGCCGTTATCGTTTTGGGGTTATGCATTAGAGACAACTGCATTCACTTTAAATAGGGCACCATCAAAATCCGTTGAGACGACACCATACGAGCTGTGGTATGGCAAAAGACCAAAGTTGTCGTCTCTTAAAGTTTGGGGATGTGATGCTTATGTCAAAAAGCTTCAACCTGAAAAGTTGGAACCCAAAGCGGAAAAGTGCATTGCTACCTCTTGAGCATGCGTTGGTTTTTCCCTTAAGAGCAAAGGGTCATGCAACATAGTAGCAGTAAGTATTTCCCTCAGTTTTGAGAACCAAGGTATCAATCCAGTAGGAGAATCAAGCCAAGTGTCCAGAGTACCTGCGCAAACACAAACGAGCTTGCACCCAATGCTATAAAGGAGTTGTCAATCCCTTCAAGATTGATTGCAAAGTGAGATCTGAAGGCGGAAAGTGCAACAAAGTAAAAGTCTAAGGCTGAAAATATGATGTGAAGTAGACCCGGGGGCCATAGTGTTCACTAGAGGCTTCTCTCAAGATAGCAAATATTACGGTGGGTGAACGAATTACTGTCGAGCAATTGATAGAACCACGCAAAGTCATGACAATATCTAAGGCAATGATCATACATATAGGCATCACGTCCGGGACAAGTAGACCGATACTATCTGCATCTACTACTATTACTCCACATATCGACCGCTATCCAGCATGCATCTAGTGTATTGTGTTCATGACGAACAGAGTAACGCCTTAAGCAAGATGACATGATGTAGAGGGATAACTTCATGCAATAGATATAAACCCATCTTTTTACCCTTGATAGCAACAACACGATGCGTGCCTCGCTACCCCTTCTGTCACTGGGTGAGGTCACCGCACGGTATGAACCCAAAACCAAGCACTTCTCCCATTGCAAGAATCATAGATCAACTTGGCCAAACAAAACCCACAACTCGAAGAGAATTACAAGGATATGAAATCATGCATATAAGAGATTAGAATAAACTCAAATAAGATTCATAGATAATCTGATCATAAATACACAATTCATCGGATCTCGACAAACACACCGCAAAAGAAGATTAAATCGGAGAGATCTCCATGAAGATCATGGAGAACTTTGTATTGAAGATCCAAGAGAGAGAAGAAGCCATCTAGCTACTAGATATGGACTCGAAGGTCTATAGTGAACTACTCACGCATCATCGGAGAGGCAATGGTGTTGATGAACAAGCCCTCCGTATCCGAATCCCCCCTCCAACAGGGCACCAGAACGTGCCCCAGATGGGATCTTGCGGAGACAGAAGCTTGCGGTGGCAGAAAAGAATTTTCGTGGATCTCTCTCGTGGTTTTGGATTTTTCACGGATTTATAGGCAGAAGAAGTAGGGAAGACGAGCCACAGGGGGGCCACAAGCCTGCTAGGTGCGAGCCCCCTCGCCGCGCTTAGGGGGCTTGTGGCCTCCCCTGGTGGCCTCTGCCTTGGTTCTCACGCCCCCTGCGTATCTTCTATTCCGGAAATAATCTTTTCAGAAGTTTTATTCCGTTTGGACTCCGTTTAATATTCTCCTCTGAAAAGGGTCAAAACACGGAAAAACAGGAAGTGGCACTTGGCACTGAGTTAATAAGTTAGTCCCAAAAAAGATATAAAAGGCATACAAAACATCCAAAGTTTGACAAGATAATAGCATGGAACGATAAAAAATTATAGATACGTTGGAGACGTATCAAGCATCCCCAAGCTTAACTCCTGCTCGTCCTCGAGTAGGGAAGTGATAAAGACTGAATTTTTGATGTGGAATGCTACCTAGCATATTTTTCCTTTGTAACTTCTTTCATGTGACATGAATGTTCAGATCCGTAAGATTCAAAACAATAGTTTGCTATTGACATGAAAACAATAATACTTCAAGCAAACTAGCAAGGTAATCATGAACTTTCGAAATAACAAGGCCAAAGAAAGTTATCCCTACAAAATCATATAGTCTGGCTATGCTCCATCATCCCCACACAACTAATTTAAATCATGCACAACCCCGGTATTGGCCAAGCAATTGTTTTCGCACTCTTACTTTCTCATACCTTTTTCAACTCTCACGCAATACATGAGCGTGAGCCATGGATATAGCACTATAGGTGGAATAGAGTGTGGTGGAGGTTGTGAGACAAAAAGGAGGAGATGGTCACATCGACTCGGCGTATCAAAGAGCTATGGAGATGCCCATTAATAGATATCAATGTGAAAGAGTAGGGATTATCATGCAATGGATGCACTTAGAGCTATAAGTATGTGAAAGCTCAAAAGGAGAACTAGTGGGTGTGCATCCAACTTGCTTGCTCACGAAGACCTAGGGCAATTTTGAGGAAGCCCATCATTGGAATATACAAGCCAAGTTATATAATGAAGATTCCCACTAGCATATGGTGGTGACAAAACGAGAGACTCTCAATCATGAAGAACATGGTGCTATTATGAAGCACAAGTGTGGAAAAGATAGTAGCATTGTCCCTTCTCTATTTTTTTTGTTTGGGCTCTTTGGCCTCTTTCCATATCTCTCTTCTTCTTTTTGTGGGCAACTTTGGCCTCTCCTTTTTTCCTCACATGGGACAATTCTCTAATAATGATGATCATCACACTTTTATTTACTCACAACTCAATACTTAGAGCAATGACGACTCTATAGGAAATGCCTCCGGCAGTGTATCGGGATGTGCAACGATCTAGCTTGGCCTATGACTCGCTAGCTATCTTACGATCATGCAATGGCAATATGAGAGTGACGGCACGAGTCATGAGACGGAACGGTGGGAGTTGCATGTCAATATATCTCGGAATGGCTATGAAAATGCCATAGTAGGTACGTATGGTGGCTGTTTTTAGGAAGGCATATGGTGGGTTTGTGCACCGGCAAAAGTTGCGCGGCACTAGAGAGGCTAGCAATGGTGGAAGGTGAAAGTGCATCTATACCATGGACTCACATTAGTCATGAAGAACTCACATACTTATTGCGAAAGTTTTTATTAGTAATCGAAACAAAGTGCTAAACGCATACTCCTATGGGAAGGGTTGGTACGTGTTAACCATCGCACGATCCCGACCGCAACACAAAGGATGACAATCAATAGATCAATTATGCTCCGACTTCCTAACATAGCGGTTCACCATACGTGCATGTTACGGGAATCACTAACTTCAACACAAGTATTTCTAGATTCACAACACCCTACTAACATAACTCTTAATATTACCAAATCCCTGTCTCAAAACTAATTGAGAGGAATCAAACTTCTCTTTCTAATCAATGCACACGAAGATGGAAGTTTCATTGTATCCTCTTTGGGTGCCTATCACCTTTGGGACTACTTTCATAGCACAAGCCAACTACCAAGTTACTCAGAGAGATCACTCTCAAAAAGATATAAGTGAAGATCGAGAGTTCTTATTTCTCCAAAATATAACACCGCCTTGCTCTAAAAGATTTAAGTGAAGCACATGTGAGCTAAATTTCTTAACTCAAAAGATATAAGCGAAGCTCAAAGAGTATTCTAGCAAATTCACGATGAGTGCATGTCTCTCTCAAAAGGTGTGCATCAAGGATGATTGTGACAAAACAAAAAGAAAAGACTCCTATGATACAAGATGCTCCAAGCAAAACACATATCATGTGGTGAATAAAAATATAGCTCCAAGTAATGTTACCGATGGATTGAAGACGAAAGAGGGGATGCCTTCCCGGGGCATCCCCAAGCTTAGGCTTTTTGGTGTCCTTGAATTTGGCTTGGGATGCCTTGGGAATCCCCAAGCTTAAGCTCTTTCCACTCTTTATCCCTTTGTCCATGAGAACATCACCCAAAACTTGAAAACTTCACAACACAAAACTTAAACAGAAACTCGTGATATCATTAGCACAAGAAAACAAACTACCACCTCTTGAGGTACTGTAGCAAACTTGATTTCTATTTATATTGGTGTTAGATTACTACATTCTCACTTTTCCATGACTAGTATCCCCTGATACTATCCATAGTTTTCATCAAAACAAGCAACCAACACAACAAAAACAGAATCTGTCAAAAATAGACGAGTCTGTAGCAATCTGTATACTTCGTATACTTATGGTATCTCAACAATTTTGAACAATTACGACAGGTTGGGAAAATGGCATATCAACCAGAAGCAAAAAAGAATCAACTCAAAAGCTCTTTCTGTATAGAAATGAAAAATAATTTCGTGAGCGAAAAGTTTATGTCTTTTTCCAGCAGGATCAAACAACCATCAGCAAACTAGTCATAAAGGTTTTACTTGCTCAAACACAAAAAGAAACACAAAATACACAATCATAACAGAATTATGATGGTGTGGACGCAACAAAACAGAAAGCAAAAAGCAAAGATAAATTCATTGGGTTGCCTCCCAACAAGCGCTATTGTTTTAACGCCCTTAGCTAGGCATAAGGTGATAGAATCACATATCGTCGTCTTTGGTGCTCAAACCATAAGTAGCTCTCATCATGGATTCATAAGGCAATCTTATTTTCTTTCTAGGAAAATGCTCCATGCCCTTCTTTAATGGAAATTGAAATCTAATATTCCCTTCCTTCATATCGATGATAGCACCAATAGTCCTTAGGAAAGGTCTACCAAGAATGATAGGACATGTAGGATTGCAATCAATATCAAGCACAATGAAATCCACAGGTACATGGTTCCTATTTGCAATAATAAGAACATCATTGATCCTTCCCATGGGTTTCTTAACAGTAGAATCCGCAATATGCAAATTAAGAGAGCACTCCTCAATCTCATTAAAGCCTAGAACATCACATAAAGACTTTGGAATCGCGGAAACACTAGCACCCAAATCACACAAAGCATTGCATTCATAGTTTTTGATCTTGATTTTGATGGTAGGTTCCCACTCATCATGAAGTTTTCTAGGAATAGAAACTTCCAATTCAAGTTTCTCTTCAAGAGATTTCATCATAGCATCGACGATATGATCGGTAAAGGCCTTGTTTTGGCCATAAGCGTGTGGAGAGTTTAGCACGGATTGCATCAAGGAAATACATTCAATCAAAGAGAAACTATCATAATTGAATTCCTTGAAATACAAAGTAGTAGTTTCGTTACTACTCAAAGTTTTGATATCCTCTACTCCACTTTCAATGCTTTTAGCATCAAGATAGATAGACTCCGTATAATTGGGGCATTTTTCAACCAAGGTGGATTCATATCCAGCCCCATCATCATTAGTTTTGACACTATAAAACAAGGATTCAATGGGAGTCACGCCAAGTACTTTAAGATCTTCGTGATTCTCATCACGAGAACACGCCTTTTTAAGCCATTCATGTCTAGCATGAATTTGGGCGGTTCTTTCTTTACTCTCATTCATGGAAACACGCATAGCTTTCAAAGTTTCATCCATATTGATCTTGGGAGGAGCACATCTAACTTTCAAAGCATCAATATCAATAGACATTCTATCAACGCTCCTAGCCAAATCATCAATTTTGAGTAGTTTTTCTTCTATGGACGCATTGAAAATCTTTTGCGAGTTGATAAACTCTTTGATATTACTCTCTAGATCAGAGGGTAATTTATTGTAATTTCCATGAGCATTGTTGTAGGACTTGCAAAAGTTATTAGAGGGATTACTAGGAAAAGGCCTAGGAATATAGTTTCCTCTAAAAGCATTGTTGTTGCCAAAATTATTCCTACCAACAAAATTGACGTCCAAGCTCCTATCGCTAATCTCCATCAAGGAAGACAAGGGCATATTATTTGGATCTAAAGGAGCACCTTTACTAGCAAACAATTTCATTAACTGATCCATCTTAGCACTCAACGAGTTAATTTCTTCTATAGCGTGTACCTTTTTACTAGTAGTTGACCCTTCAGTGTGCCATTGAGAATAGTTTGTCATGATATTGTCTAGTAGTTTTGTGGCTTCTCCTAATGTGATTTCCATGAACGTTCCACCGGAGGCGGAGTCCAAGATATTTCTAGAAGCGAAATTCAAACCAACGTAGAAGATTTGTATAATCATCCAAAGACTCAAGCCATGAGCGGGACAATTTCTAATCATCAATTTCATTCTCTCCCAAGATTGTGCAACATGTTCATGATCAAGTTGCTTAAATTCATGATATCATTACGGAGAGAGATAATCTTAGCCGATGGAAAATACTTGGATATATAAGCATCTTTGCACTTGTTCCAAGAATCAATACTATTTTTGGGCAAAGATGAAAACCAAGTTTTTGCTCGATCTCGCAACGAGAACGGAAATAGATTCAATTTAATCACATCATTATCCACATATTTCTTCTTTCGCATATCGCAAAGCTCAATGAAGGTATTAAGATGGGATGCGGCATCTTCACTAGGAAGGCCGGAGAATTGCTCTTTAATAACAAGATTCAGCAAAGCAGCATTGATTTCGTATGATTCCGCACTAGTGGTGGGAGTAATCGGAGTACTAATAAAATCATTATTATTAGTATTCGAGAAGTCAAAAAGTTTGGTGTTTTCATTCATGGTGACTTCAGCAAGCAGACAAGCACCCAAGCGAACAGAAAGCACGCGAAAGAAAAGGGCGAACGAAAAAGGCAAATATTTTTGTAAATTTTTGTTTTTCAGAACTGGAGAGAGGAAAGCGAGAGGCAAAAAAAAGTAAATGCAAGAGATGAGTTTGCGACACTTACTTGGATAAGCTTCACTTAGAATAATCCCCGGTGCTAGAAATTGACACGTTGACGGGAGACTATTCTTGACTTGATCCTCCCCGGCAACGGCGCCAGAAATTAGCATGTTGACGGGAGACTATTCTTGACTTGATCCTCTGCCCCGGCAACGGTGCCAGAAATTCTTCTTGCTACCTCTTGAGCTTGCATTGGTTTTTCCCTTGAAGAGGAAAGGGTGATACAGCACAGTAGTAGTAAGTATTTTCCTCAGTTTTGAGAACCAAGGTATCAATCCAGTAGGAGAATCAAGCCAAGTGTCCAGAGTACCTGCGCAAACACAAACGAGCTTGCACCCAACGCTATAAATGGGTTGTCAATCCCTTCAAGATTGATTGCAAAGTGAGATATGAAGGCGGAAAATGCAATGAAGTAAAAGTGTAAGGCTGAAAATATGATGTGAAGTAGACCTGGGGGACATAGTGTTCACTAGAGGCTTCTCTCAAGATAGCAAATATTACGATGGGTGAACGAATTACTGTCGAGCAATTGATAGAACCGCGCAAAGTCATGACAATATCTAAGGCAATGATCATACATGTAGGCATCACGTCCGAGACAAGTAGACCGATACTGTCTGCATCTACTACTATTACTCCACACATCGACCGCTATCCAGCATGCATCTAGTGTATTGAGTTCATGACGAATAGAGTAACGCCTTAAGCAAGATGACATGATGTAGATGGATAAATTCATGCAATAGATATAAACCCCATCTTTTCACCCTTGATGGCAACAACATGATGTGTGCCTCGCTACCCCTTCTGTCACTGGGTGAGGTCACCGCACGGTATGAACCCAAAACCAAGCACTTCTCCCATTGCAAGAATCATAGATCAAGTTGGCCAAACAAAATCCACAACTCGAAGAGAATTACAAGGATATGAAATCATGCATATAAAAGATCAGAAGAAACTCAAATAAGATTCATAGATAATCTGATCATAAATCCACAATTCATCGGATCTCGACAAACACACCGCAAAAGAAGATTACATCAGATAGATCTCCATGAAGATCATGGAGAACTTTGTATTGAAGATCCAAGAGAGAGAAGAAGCCATCTAGCTACTAGCTATGGACCCAAAAGTCTATGGTGAACTACTCACGCATCATCGGAGAGGCAATGGTGTTGATGAAGAAGCCCTCTGTATCTGAATCCCCCCTCCGGTAGGGCACCAGAACGTGCCCCAGATGGGATCTTGCGGAGACAGAAGCTTGCGGCGGCGGAAAAGTATTTTCGTGGATCTCTCTCGTGGTTTTGGATTTTTCGGGGATTTATAGGCGGAAGAAGTAGGGCAGACGAGCCACAGGGGGCCCACAAGCCTGCTAGGCGCGGGGCCCCCTGGCCGCGCCTAGGGGGCTTGTGGCCTCCCCTGGTGGCCTCTGCCTTGGTTCTCACGCCCCGTGCGTATCTTCTTTTCCGGAAAAAAAATCTTTTCGGAAGTTTTATTCCGTTTGGACTCCGTTTAATATTCTCCTCTGAAAAGGGTCAAAAACACAGAAAAACAGGGACTGGCACTTGGCACTGAGTTCAAAAGTTAGTCCCAAAAAACATATAAAAGGCATACAAAACATCCAAAGTTTGACAAGATAATAGCATGGAACCATCAAAAATTATAGATACGTTGGAGACGTATCATGCATCTTCATAGGTTACCCAAAGGAGACAGTTGCGTACACCTTCTATCTCAAATCTGAGTGCGAAGTGTTTGTTGCTAAGAACGGAGCTTTTCTTGAGAAGGAGTTTCGCTCGAAAGAATTGAGTGGGAGGAAGATAGATCTTGATGAGGTTGTCGAACATCTAATTCCTCTAGATGGTGGCGCAGGGCAGGGGGAAACCTCTGCCGAAGCGATGCCGGTTGAGGAGGAAGTTAATGATGATGATCATGAAACTTCGGATCAAGTTCCTATCGGACCTCGCAGATCGACAAGATCACGTACTGCTCTTGAGTGGTACGGTAATCCCGTCTTATCAATCATGTTGTTAGACAACAATGAACCTGCTAATTATGAAGAAGCAATGGTGGGCCCATATTCCAACAAATGGCTGGAGGCCATGAAGTCCGAGATAGGATCCATGTATGAAAACAAAGTGTGGACTTTGGAAGTATTACCTGAAGGCCGCAAGGCTATTCAGAACAAATGGATCTTTAAAAAGAAGACGGACACGGATGGTAATGTGACCGTTTATAAAGCTCGACTTATGGCAAAGGGTTTTTCACAAGTTCAAGGAGTTGACTACGATGAGACGTTCTCACCGATAGCGATGCTTAAGTCCGTCCGAATCATGTTAGCAATAGCTGCATTTTTCGATTATGAAATCTGACAAATGGATGTCAAAACGGCGTTCCTTAACGGTTTTCTTAAGGAAGAGTTGTATATGATGCAACCCGAAGGTTTTGTCGATCCTAAGAATGCTAACAAAGTATGCAAGCTCCAGCAATCCATTTATGGACTGGTGGAAGCATCTCGGAGTTGGAATAAACGCTTTGATGAGGTGATCAAAGCATTTGGGTTTATACAAGTGGTTGGAGAATCTTGTATTTACAACAAAGTGAGTGGGAGCTCTGTGGCGTTTCTAATATTATATGTGGATGACATATTGCTGATTGGAAACAATGTGGAGTTTTTGGAGAGCGTAAAGGATTACTTGAATAAAAGTTTCTCAATGAAGGACCTAGGAGAAGCTGCTTACATTCTAGGCATTAAGATCTATAGGGATAGATCGAGACGTCTGATAGGACTTTCACAAAGCACATACCTTGATAAAGTTTTGAAGAAGTTCAAAATGGAACAGTCCAAGAAGGGGTTCTAGCCAGTGTTACAAGGTATAAAATTGAGTAAGACTCAGTGCCCAGCAACTGCGGAAGATAGAGAACAAATGAGTTTCGTCCCCTATGCTTCAACCATAGGTTCTATCATGTATGCAATGATGTGCACTAGACCGGACGTCAGCCTGGCCATAAGTATGGCAGGCTGATTTCAAAGTAATCCAGGAGTGGATCACTGGACAGCGGTCAAGAATATTCTGAAGTACCTGAAAAGGACTAAGGAAATGTTTCTCGTTTATGGAGGTGACGAAGAGCTCGTCGTAAATGGTTGCGTCGACGCAAGCTTTGGCACTGATCCGGATGACTCTAAATCTCAAACTGGATACATATTTATTCTTAATGGGGGTGCGGTAAGCTGGTGCAGTTCCAAGGAAAGCGTTGTAGCAGATTCTACATGTGAAGCGGAGTACATGGCTGCCTCGGAGGCAGCTAAGGAGGGTGTATGGATGAAGCAGTTCGTGACAGATCTTGGAGTTATGCCTAGTGCACTAAATCCAATAACTCTGTTCTGTGACAACGTTGGTGCCATTGCTTTAGCAAAGGAACCAAGGTTTCACAAGAAGACCAGGCACATCAAACGACGCTTCAACCTCATCCGCGACTACGTCGAAGGAGAGAACGTAAATATTTGCAAAGTACACACGGATCTGAATGTAGCAGATCCACTGACTAAACCTCTTCCACGGGCAAAACATTATCAACACCAGAACTGTATGGGCGTTAGATTTATTACAATATAAATCGCATGGGGATGTGAGGACTGGATTATTGACTCTAGTGCAAGTGGGAGACTGTTGGAAATATGCCCTAGAGGCAATGATAAAATAGTTATTAATATATTTCCTGTTTTGATATAATCGTATATTATCCATGCTATAATTGTATTGAATGAAAACATAGATACATGTGTGGATACATAGACAAAACAATGTCCCTAGCAAACCTCTAGATGGCTAGCCAGTTGATCAAGGATGGTCAAGGTTTTCTGACCATATGCAAGTGTTGTCACTTGATAAGTGGATCACATCATTAGGAGAATCATGTGATGGACTAGACCCAAACTATGAACATCGCATGTGATCGTATCATTTTATTGCTATTGTTTTCTGCGTCTCAAGTATTTATTCCTATGACCATGAGATCATATAACTCACTGACACTGGAGGAATACCTTGTGTGTATCAAACGTCGCAACGTAACTGGGTGACTATAAAGGTACTCTACAGGTATCTCCGAAGGTATCCGTTGAGTTAGTATGGATCAAGACTGGGATTTGTCACTCCGTATGACGGAGAGGTATCTTGGGGCCCACTCGGTAGTACAACATCACACACAAGCCTTGCAAGCAATGTGACTAAGTGTAAGTCACGGAATCTTGCATTACGGAACGAGTAAAGAGACTTGCCATAACGAGATTAAAATAGTTATACGGATACCGACGATCAAATCTCGGGCAAGTAACATACCGAAGGACAAAGGGAATGACATACGGGATTATATGAATCCTTGGCACAAAGGTTCAACCGATAAGATCTTCGGAGAATATGTAGGATCCAATATGGGCATCCAGGTCCCGCTATTGGATATTGATCGAGGAGTGTCTTGGGTCATGTCTATATAGTTCTCAAACCAGCAGGGTCTGCACACTTAAGGTTCGATGATGTTTTACTATAGTTGAGTTATATGTATGGTTACCGGAGGTTGTTCGGATTCCCGGATGAGATCACGGATGTCACGAGGGTTTCCGGAATGGTCCGGAAATGAAGATTGATTTATAGGATGGTTTCATTTGGTCACCGGAAAGTTTCGGGCATTTCCGGCAGTGTACCAGGCGTGACGAATGGGTTCTGGGTATTCATCGAGAGGGGCCCACCCACCTGGGAGTGAGCCCAGTGACCCTAGGGTGGCGCACCAGCCCTTAGTGGGCTGGTGAGGCAAACCCAATAGGGTCATGGCGCCACAAGTGGAAAAACACCAAAGGAAAGAAAAAAAGGAAAGAGGGAGGTGGGAAGGGAGAGGGGGACTCCTTCCCCAAACCGAATTGGAGTTGGAGTCCTCCTCTCCACTTCGGCCGGCCCCCTTGGGGCTCCCTTGAGCCCCAAGGCTATCCCCTTCCCTCCTCCTCTATATACTGGTGCTATTAGGGCTTTTGAGACAAAAACTTTGCTACGTGAAACTTAAACCTATAACACATAGTTTTACGTCTAGATCGGATTTCTACGGAGCTCGGGTGGAGCCCTGCAGGAGTAGATCATCACCACCACCGGAGCACCGTCACGCTGCCGGAGAATTCAGCTACTTCTCCGTCTCTCTTGCTGGATCAAGAAGGCCGAGATCGTCTTCGAGCTGTACATGTGCTGAAAGCGGAGGTGTCATCCGTTCGGCACTAGATCGGAACGGATCGTGGGACGATGGTGATTTGAATCACGAAGTTGTACCACTACATCAACCGCGTTTCTTAATGCTTCCCACTTAGCGATCTACAAGGGTACGTAGATCTAATCTCCTCTCGTAGATGGACATCACCATGATAGGTCTTCGTGTGCGTAGGAATTTTTTTATTTCCCATGCAACGTTCCCCAACACCATCATCCCTTGGCACTTGAAGATCTCTTTCTCCACTGTTTATAGTTTGGCCTTCGCACTTCCCTCCTTGTTTGGCCCTTGTGTGTCGCAGATGTGAAGCATCCCCTCATGCATATCGATGGTTTGAGGGTATTTCCTCACCTCCGGGAGGTAAGGGTTGATGACCTTCTCGAAGAACTTGTCCTTGGAGGAGCTTGATGTTGCCATGGCAATCTAGTTCTGCCAAAAAACAGCTCAAAACAAGAACAAAGGAGAAACTCGTGATGGAGGGGTAAAACAGACAGGAGTATATATAATGAATTTTTCTAGGTCAGAATACGTGTTCACGAAGAAAACTGAGTCCAGGAGGCACATGAGGGCCCCACAAGCTATCAGGGCACGCCTAGGGGGTGTGCTCCTTGTTTGCTTGTGCCTCCCTCGTGGGCCCCCTCACTCCTTTTTATTTTTGGAATTTTTCTAAAATATCAAAACCGAGAGAAAATATATTTTTGGAATATTTGGAGTTGGTTTACTTACCATATCACATACCTACCCCATTTCATCTTTCTGGAGTATTACGGAAGGTCTCTTTTATGTGTTCTTCCAGAGTCATAAGTTGAATAATATTAGTTTGAATATTGATGGGCGTACCTCAGATATAGTGTTTGATTCTTTTCCCATTTACCACTCTTGGATTTTTGCCTTCAAAGTAGTTAATCTTTATAGCACCGGAGCGATAGACCTCTGATACGCTCATTTTGCATCATGGATTACTAATGATATTTGTGTCGATAATGTTCATTATCCATTATTATCATACAATTCTTATGCCTTTTCTCTTTGAATATGCAAGGTGCATCACCGAGAGGGAAATATCTAGAAATTGGAATTCTCGGCCAGGAAACCGAGAAAAAGGCCAAAAAATAAACTTGCTCCAAATGACTTCAAACTTTACGGGGAATGTTTTAGAATATTTGAAAATTTATGGGCCAAAAATATACCATAGAGGGGGCACAAGCCAACATGGTGCCCCCTTGGTCGCGTCATGGTGGCGTGTTGGCCCTAGTTGTCCATCTGGCAACCATCTTATCCTATATGGTGTGTTTTACACTAGACAAAATCATAAGTTATCTTTCGGGATGAAGTGCCGCCGTGTTGAAGCGGAAACCTGGGCAGAGGCCCGTTTTCTCTCCGGCAAAGAGATTTTGCCGGAGGAATTCCCCTCCGGGAGGGGGAAATCGAAGCCATCATCATCACCAACACTTCCTCCTTCGTGGGAGGACCAATATTCATCAACATCTTCTCTGGCACCATCTCATCTCTAATCCTAATTCATCGCGTGTATTCAATCTTTGTCTCAAAACCTTAGATTGGTACTTGTGGGTTGCTAGTAGTGTTGATTACATCATGTAGTTGATGCTTGTTGGGTTACTTGGTGGAAGATATTATGTTGAGATCCTTAATTATTATTATTACACCTATGATCTTGAACATGTGATGTTGTGTGAGTAGTAATTATTGTTCCTGAGGACATGGGAGAAGTCTTGTTATAAGTAATAATGTAAAGTTTGTATTCGTTTGATATTTTGATGATATGGATGTTGTTAATTCTCTTAATGGTGCCATGTGAACGTCGACTACATGAAACTTCACCATGTTATGGGCGCGAGGGAATTCATTGTGGAGTAACAATTAGATGATGGGTTGAGAGAGTGACATAATCTTAAACCCTAGTTAATTTTTTGCTTCATAAGGGGCTGATTTGGATCTACATGTTTCATGCTATGGTTAGATTATTCTTAATTCTTATTTCGTAGTTGTGGATGCTTGCGAGAGAGGGTAATCATAAGTAGGTTGTTAGTTCAACTAAGAACAGAACCTTAGCACTAGTCCACCCACATATCAAATCATCAAAGTAGCGAATGCGAATCAACTTAATATGATGAACATGACTAGACAGAGATTCCCTTGTGTCCTTGGGAGCACTTGCTTTATATAGGAGAACTTTCAGGCCTACCCTTTGCTATAAAAAGGATTGGGATACCTTGCTTCACCTTTGTTACTTGTCACTTGTTACGAATTATCTTGCTACAAAATTATCTATCATTGTTACTTACATCACTTGCACAGAATTCCTTGCTGAAAACTACTTATCATTTCCTTCTGCTCCTCGTTGGGTTCGACACTCTTACTCATTGAAAGGACTAAGAAACATACCCTGTAGTTTTGTGTCATCAAGAGTCTTTTCTCACGCCCTTGCCGAGGGGTGAAGTGCCTTTGGTAAGTGGAAATTGGTAAGGAAACACTTTCGGTACGTGCTGAAATTTATTGTTGCTTATCACTACGAACGGCCACCCTTTGAGTGGCTTGTTCGGGGCATCTTCCCCTCGAACGGAAGTTGAGCAAATTGTTCCTCAACCTATTGAACCTACTAAAAATATTTATTATGATATTCCTTTGGGTATGGTAGAGAAACTATTGGTTAATCCTTATAACGGTTCAACTCATCCAGATTACCATTTGATATATGTCGATGAGATTTATGGATTATTTAATCTTGCAGGTCTACCCGAAGACAAAGTCAAGAAGAAATTTTTCCCTTTATATTTGGAGGTAAAATCACTAAGGTGGTATAGGCTATTGGATGATATTGGATCATGGGATTGGAATCGTTTGAAGTTGGAATTTCATCAGAAGTTTTATCCTATGCATCTAATTCATCATGATCAGAATTTTATTTATAATTGTTGGCCTCGTGAAGGAGAAAGCATCGCTCAAGCTTGGGGGGCTTAAATATATGATGCACACTTGCCCCAACCATGATCTCTCAAAGGAATTGATTGTACAGAATTTTTATGCTCGGTTTTCTCATGATGACCAAACCTTACACGATGGTTGTGCTATCAGTTCCTATATGAAGAAGACTATTGAATTCACATGGGATATTCTGGAAAAGATTAAATCAACACTGAAGATGGTAACTCGGTGAAGGTAAAGTGTCAAGTATAAAGTTTAATTTTTATTATGTTAAATCTTTTATGGAAACTTCTCTTTTTCATGAGTTTAGCAACAAATATGGCCTTGACTGTGAGGTAGTAGCTTCTTTGCGCGAATCTTTTGCTACCTATGTTGGCCTACCTAAGGAAAAGTGTTTTAAATATCATCCTCCCATTGAAAAATTACCCGAGGAACTTGTTAGAGTTAAGAAGGAAGAAATAATTGTTAACCATGTTGATCCAATTGTTCCTACTGCTTACATTGAGAAACCTCATTTCCCTGTTAGGATTAGAGAACATGCTAAGGCTACAACGTCGGTTAATAATAGTTATGTTAGAACACCTACACCTTCTGAACAAATAAATGTTGAGTATAATGTAGCTATATTTAAAGGTCTCCTAGTTGATAATATTGATGGGCACGTTATTTACCTCTGTGATGAAGCTCCTAGAATTGCAAAACATGTTAGAAACAAAACGAGATGAACAAGATAAAAATAAACCAGTGGTAAGCACACCTGTCATCTCTGTTAAAATTGGAGATTATTGTTATAATGGCCTTGTCTTATATTGGTGCTAGGATTAGTGTTATACCCTTTACATTATATCAAGAAATATGCACGACATAGCACCCCTTGAAATAGAATATACTGATGTCACTATTAAGCTTGCAAACTGTGATACTATTTGCCACTTGGGATTGTTAGAGATGTTGAAGTCTTGTGCGAAAAAGTCAAGTACCAAACTCATTTCTTAGCACTTGGTTCAAAACAAGATAAATTTTGTCCCATCATATTTGGTAGACCATTCTTGAATACGGTTAATGCTCAAATGAATTGTGCTACTGAGAAGGTTAAAGTGAGCTTTGGTAATATTTCTCATGAGTTTAACTTCTCTAAGTTTAGAAAGCAGCCACATGAAAAATAATTGCCTAGTAAGGATGAAATAATTGGTCTTTGTTCTATTGTTGTGCCTCCTACCGATCCACTAGAATAATATTTGCTAGACCATGAGAATGATATGCATTTGAATGAAAGGAATAAAATAGATAGGATACTCCTTGATCAACAACTGATCCTTAAGCACAATTTACGAGTTGAAATTTTAGGTGATCCTCCTCCACCCAAGGGAGATCCCATAGTTGAGCTAAGGCTTTACCTAATACTTTGAAATATGCTTATCTTGATTGTGTTAAATCTTTTATGGAAACTGATAGTTTTCATAAGTTTAGCAATAAATACGGTCCTGACTCTAAGATAGTAGCTTCTTTTTGTGAATCATCCACTACCCATGTTGATATCCCTAGGGAGAAGTGGTCTAAATATCATCCGCCTATTGAAAAACCATCAGAGGAACTTGTTAAAGCTAAGAAGGAAGAAATAATTATTGCCATGTTGATCCAGTTGAACCTATGGGTTACATTGAGAAACCACCTTTTCCTGTTAGAATTAAGGAACATGCTAAGGCTACAACCATGGTTAATAAAAGTCACATTAGAACACCTAAACATTCAGAAGAAACAAGAGTTGAGCCTAATGTTGATATGGTTAAAGACCTCCTAGTTGATAATATTGATGGTCAAGTTATCTATTTTTGTGGTGCAGCTACTAGAATTGCCAAACCTATTAGAAACAAGCGAGATTAGTTAGACAGAAATAAATGGATTACTAGAATGCTCGTTGCTTCCGTTAAAATTGGAGATCATTATTATCATGGCTTGTGTGACATTGGTGCTAGTCTTAGTGCTATACCTTTGACCTTATATCAAGAAATTATGCATGATATAGCACCCTCTAAGATTGAAGATATAAATGTCACCATTAATCTTGCAAACAGAGACACTATTTCACCACTTGGGATTATTAGAGGTAGGTATATTCTATCCTATTGCTGATAGTAGATGGGTGAGTCGTGGTCATTGTGTTCCTAAGAAAGGTGGTATAACTGTTGTTCCTGATGATAAAAATGAACTTATTCCACAAAGGATAGTAACTAGTTATAGGATGGTAATTGATTTCAGGAAATTGAATAAGGCTACTAGCAAAGATCATTACCCTTGCCTTTTGTTGACCAAATGTTAGAAAGATTATGTAAGCACACACACTATTTCTTTATTCATGGTTACTCTGGATTCTCTCAAATACATGTGTCAAATGAGGACTAAGAGAAAGCTAGCTTTACTTGCCCCTTTGGAACTTATGCTTATAGCTGGTCGTATGCCTTTTGGTATATGCAATGCACTGCTACTTCTCAAACAACAGCGCCAGAATTTGACACGTTAACGGAGACTTGCTTGTGTTGGTTTTCCCTTGAAAAGGAAAGGGTGGTGCAGCACAGGAGAAGTAAGTATTTCCCTCAGTTTGAGAACCAAGGTATCAATCCAGTAGGAGAATCTCGTCAAGTCTAGAGTATCTGCACAAACACAAAATAGCTTGCACCCAACGCTATAAAGGGGTTGTCGATCCCTTCAAGATTGATTGCAAAGTGAGATCTGAAGGCGGAAAGTGCAACGAAGTAAAAGAGTGAGGCTGAAAATATGGTGTGGAGTAGACCCGGGGCCCATAGTGTTCACTAGAGGCTTCTCTCAAAAGAGCAAATATCACGGCGGGTGAACAAATTACCGTCGAGCAATTGATAGAACCACGCAAAGTCATGACGATATCTAAGGCAATGATCATACATATAGGCATCACGTCCGAGACAAGTAGACCGATACTGTCTGCATCTACTACTATTACTCCACACATCGACCGCTATCGAGCATGCATCTAGTGTATTGAGTTCATGACGAACAGAGTAACGCCTTAAGCAAGATGACATGATGTAGAGGGATAACCTCAAACCAATGATGAAAACCCCATCTTTTTACCCTTCATGGCAACAACACGATGTGTGCCTCGCTACCCCTTCTATCACTGGGTGAGGTCACCGCACGGTATGAACCCAAAACCAAGCACTTCTCCCATTGCAAGAATCATAGATCTAGTTGGCCAAACAAAACCCACAAGTCGAAGAGAATTATAAGGATATGAAATCATGCATAAGAGAGATCAGAAGAAACTCAAATAAGATTCATAGATAATCTGATCATAAATCTACAATTCATTAGATCTCGACAAACACACCGCAAAAGAATATTACATCGGATAGATCTCCATGAAGATCATGGAGAACTTTGTATTGAAGATCCAAGAGAGAGAAGAAGCCATCTAGCTACTAGCTATGGACCCTTAGGTCTATGGTGAACTACTCATGCATCATCGGAGAGGTCATGGTGTTGATGAAGAAGCCCTCCGTATCCGAATCCCCCCTCCGGCAGGGCACCAGAACGTGCCCCAGATGGGATCTTGCGGAGACAGAAGCTTGCGGCGGCGGAAAAGTACTTTCGATGATCTCCTGATTTTTTCTGGGATTTTAGGGAATTTATAGGCGGAAAACCTAGGGCAGAGGAGGCCCAGGGAGGCCACAAGCCTGGGAGGCGCGGGCCCCCTGGCCGCGGCTAGGGGGCTTGTGGGTTCGTGCTGGCCCCTGTCCTGATTCTCAGGCTTCCCGATCTTGGTTTGTTTCGGAAAAAATCTTTTTGGCAGTTTCGTTCCGTTTGGACTCCGTTTAAAACCCTCCTCTAAAAGGGGTCAAAAACATGGAAAAAACAGGAACTGGCACTTGGGACTGAGTTAATAGGTTCGTCCAAAAAAATATGTAAAAGGCATACAACACATCCAAAGTTTGACAAGATAATAGCATGAAACCATCAAAAGTTATAGATACGTTGGAGACGTATCATGCAGCTACTACCTTTGAAAGATGTATGGCTGCTATATTCTCTGACTGTCGTGAAAAGATTGTTGAGGTTTTCATGGATGATTTTTTCGTTTATGGGACTTCCTTTGATGATTGCTTGAGCAACCTTGATCGAGTTTTGCAGAGATGTGAAGAAACTAATCTCGTCATGAATTGGGAGAAGTGACACATTATGGTGAATGAAGGTATAGTGCTTGGGCATAAAATTTCTAAACGTGCTATTGAGGTGGATAAGGCCAAATTTGATGCAATAGATATAATGCCTTGCCCAAGAGATATGAAAGGTATAAGAAGTGTCCTTGGTCATGTTGGTTTCCGTAGGTGTTTCATTAAAGATATCTCCAAGATTTCTAGGCCATTAACTAGTCTTCTCCAAAATGATGTTCATTTTGTTTTTGATGATGATTGTGTAGAAGCCTTTGAAATACTAAAGAAAGCCTTAATTTTTGCACATATTGTTCAACCACCTGATTGGAACCTACCCTTTGAAATTATGTGCGATGCTAGTGATTATGTTGTTGGTGTTGTTCTAGGGTAAAGAGTAGAAAAGAAATTGAATGTTGTTCATTATGCTAGTAAGACCCTAGACACCGCGCAAAGGAATTACTGAAAAGGAATTTTTAATAGTTGTTTTGCATGTGATAAGTTCAAGTAACTATTCACATTGATCATGCTGCTATTAAATACTTTATGAAAAAGAAAGATGCTAAACCTAGACTCATTAGATGGGTATTACTACTCCAAGAATTTGATTTCCAAATAGTTGATAGGAAGGGAGCTGATAACCCTATAGCAGATAACTTGTTTAGGATGGAAAATGTTCTTGATGACCCACTGCCTACTGATGATAGTTTTCCTAATGAGCAACTTGTTTTTATAAACCCTTCATGTAGTACTCCTTGGTATGCGTATTATGCTAATTACATTGTTGCTAAATATATTTCGTCTAGCTTCACCTATCAACTAAAGAAAAAAATATTCTATGATTTACGTAATTACTTTTGGGATGACGCACATCTTTATAAATAAGGGGTAGATGGTGTTATTAGACATTGTATACCTGAGCATGAGCAGGAACAAATTCTAAGGAAGTGTCATTCCAAGGCCTACGGATAACATCATGCTCGTGACAAAACTGCACATAAGGTATTCCAATCTGGTTTCTATTGGCCTACTGTTTTTAAAGATGCTCGTAAGTATTTCCTTTCTTGTGATGAATGCCAAAGAGTTGGCAATATTGGTAAACGCCACGAAATTCCTATGAAATATTCACTTGCTATTGAACCATTTGATGTCTCGGAATTCGACTTTATGGGACCTTTTCCTTCCACGAATGGATATACTCATATTCTAGTTGTTGTTGATTACATTACTAAGTGGGTAGAAGCTATTCCAACTAGTAGTGTTGATCATAAGACTTCTATTAAAAATGCTTAAATACATTATCTTTCCGAGGTTTGGTGTCCCTAGATATTTAGTGACTGATGGTGGTTCACATTTTATTCATGGTGTTTCCCGTAAAGTGCTAACTGCTACCTCTTGAGCTTGCGTTGGTTTTCCCTTGAAGAGGAAAGGGTGATGCATCAAAGTAGATAAGAACTTCCCTCAGTTTGTTGAGAACCAAGGTATCAATCCAATAGGAGGAACAACCAAGGCCCCAATCGTAGTACCTACACAAACAATCAAACACTTGCACCCAAGGATAAAAGGGGTTGTCAATCCCTTCAGAGTTATTTGCAAGGATGAGATCTGATAGAAATAGATATAAAAGATTGATAGATCTAAAAGTAAAAAAGAAAGTAAATAAATAGCAGCAATATATTTTTGGTATTTTTGGTTTATATATATGAAAGTATAATATGGAAAATAGACCCAGGGGCCATAGGTTTCACTAGAGGCTTCTCTCATAAAGGAAAATAATAAGGTGGGTGAACAAATTAATGTCGAGCAATTGATAGAAAAGCGAATAATCATGAAGATATCCAAGGCAATGATTATGCATATAGGCATCACGTCCATGTCAAGTAGACCAAAACTATTGTGCATCTACTACTATTACTCCACACATTGACCGACTCCTGCCTGCATCTAGAGTATTAAGTTCATGAAGAACAGAGTAACGCATTAAGTAAGATGACATGATGTAGAGATATAAACTCAAGCAATATGATGAAAACCCCATATTTTTATCCTCGATGGCAACAATGCAATACGTGCCTCGCTATCCCTACTTTTTCACTGGTGAGCACATCACAAGATTGAACCCAAAACTAAGCACTTGTCCCATTGCAAGAATTACCAATCTAGTTGGCCAAACCAAACCAATAACTCGAAAAGACTTGCTAAGATATGAAATCATGCATATAAGAATTCAGAGAAGATTCAAATAATATTCATCGATAATCTGAACATAAACCCGCAATTCATCGGATCTCGACAAACACACCGCAAAAGAGCATTACATCTGATAGATCTCCATGAAGATCATGAAGAACGTGGTATTGAAGAACAAAGAGAGAGAACAAGCCATCTAGCTACTAGCTATGGACCCGTAGGTCTATGGTGAACTACTCACGCATCATAGGAGGGGCAATGGAGTTGATGTAGATGCCCTCCGTGATCAATTCCCTCTCCGACAGATTACCGGAAAAGGCTCCCAGATTGGATCTCACGGGAACAGAGGCTCTCGGCGGTGGAAAAGTAATTTTGTCGTCTCTTTGTAGCAATGGGGCAATATTTGGGAATTTATAGGATGAAGATAACAATTATGAGACCTGCAGGGGGCCCACAAGCCAAGGGCGCCCCCTCCTCCTAGGGCACGCCGTGCAGGCTTGTCGCCTCCCAACAGGTGTCCTTCCCCCTACTCCAAGTCTGGCAGGTTTCTTCTGGTCCAAGAAAAATCATTCCAGAGATTTTATTCCGCTTGGACTCTGTTTAATATTACTTATCTACAATACTCAAAAACGTGGAAAAAACAGAAACTGGCACTAGGCTCTAGATTAATAGGTTAGTCCCAAAAATAATATAAAATAGCATATTAATGCATATAAAACATCCAAAACACATAATATAATAGCATGGAACAATCAAAAATTATAGATACGTTGGAGACGTATCAAGCATCCCCAAGCTTAATTCCTGCTTGTCCTCGAGTAGGTAAATGATAAAAACAGAATTTTTGATGTGGAATGCTACCTAACATATTTATCCATGTAATATTATTAATTGTGGCATGAATATTCATATCCACAAGATTCAAAAGAAGTTTAATATTGACATAAGAACAATAATACTTCAAGCATACTAACAAGGCAATTGCTTCCTTTCGAAATAACATGGTCTTAGAAAGTTATCCCTACAAAATCATATGGTCTGGCTATGCTCCAGCTTCCCCACACAAAGTTTCTAAATCATGCACAACCCCGATGAAAGTCAAGCAATTGTTTCACACTTTTTATGTTCTCAAACCTTTTCAACTCTCACACAATACATGAGCGTGAGCCATGGATATAGCACTATAGGTGAAATAGAATATGGTGGAGGTTGTAAAAAGAAAGAAGGAGAAGATAGTCTCACATCAACTAGGCGTATCAACGGGCTATGGAGATGCCCATCAATAGATATCAATGTGAGTTAGTAGGGATTGCCATGCAAAAATGCACTAGAGCTATAAGTGTATGAAAGCTCAAAAAGAAAACTAAGTGGTTGTGCAAAAGATGAAATTCCACTAGATATATGAAAGTGACAAAATAGGATACTCTCTATGAAGAACATGGTGCTAGTTTGAAGCACAAGTGTGGAAAAGATAGTAGCATTGTCCCTTCTCTCTTTCTCTCATTTTTTTGGTGCGCATGTTTGGCCTCTTTTATTTATTTTTTGGGCTCCGCTGTCCTCTTTTATTTTTTGTAAAGTCCGGAGACTCATCCCATCTTGTGAGGGGATCATAGCTTCCATCATCCTTTTCTCACACGGGATAAGGCTCTAATAATGAAAATCATCAAACTTTTATTTACTTACAACTCAAAGATTACAACTCGATATTTAGAACAAAATATGACTCTATAAGTAATATGGAAGTGATGGTCCGTGTCATAAAAACAACGGGATGGTGGTGCTGCATGGCAATATATCTCGGAATAGCTATGAAAATGCCATAATAGGTAGATATGGTGGCTGTTGTGAGGAAAGTATATGGTGGCTGTTTTGAGGAAAGTATATGGTGGTTGTTTTGAGGAAGGTGGGTTTAATGTACCGACAAAAGTTGCGCGGTACTAGAGAGGCTAGCAAAGGTGGAAGGGTGAGGGTGTGTATAATCCATGGACTCTACATTAGTCATAAAGAACTCACATACTTATTGCAAAAGCCTATTAGTTATCGAAGCAAAGTATTTGACGCATGCTCCTAGGGGAAGGGTTGGTAGGAGTTAACCATCGCGTGATCCCAACCTCCACACAAAGGTTGACAATCATTAAACAAGTCATGCTCTGACTTCATCACATAACGGTTCACCATACGTGCATGCTACGGGAATCACAAGCTTTAACACAAGTATTTCTTCCAATTCACAATTACTTACTAGCATGACTCTCATATTACCATCTTCATATCTCAAAACTATATGCAAGGAATCAAACTTCTCATCATATTCAATGCACTTAATATGAAAGTTTTTATTATATCCCTCTTGGATGCCCATTATATTAGGACTAAATTCATAAATAAACCAATTACCATGTTGTTTAAATAACTCTCAAAATAATTTAAGTGAGGCACGCGAGTTTAATAATTTCTATAAAATAAAACACCGATGTGCTCTAAAAGACATAAATGAAGCACTAGAGCAACATTGCATAGCTCAAAAGATATAAGTGAAGCACAAAGAGTATTCTAATAAATTCACGATTCAGCGTGTCTCTCTCAAAATATGTGTGCAGCAGTGATGATTGTGGCAAATTGAAAAGTAAAGACTCATATCATACAAGACGCTCCAAGCAAAACACATATCATGTGGTGAATAAAAATATAGCCTCAAGTAAATTTACCGATGGATTAAAGACGAAAGAGGGGATGCCTTCCGGGGCATCCCCAAGCTTAGGCTCTTTGCTATCCTTGAATATGTATTGGGGTGCCTTTGGCATCCCCAAGCTTAGGCTCTTTCCACTCCTTATTCCATAGTCCATCAAATCTTTACCCAAAACTTGAAAACTTCACAACACAAAACTGAACAAAAAACTCATGAGATCCGTTAGTATAAGAAAACTAAATCACCACTTTAGGTACTATTGTGAACTCATTCGTTATTTATATTGGTGTAATATTTACTGTATTCCAACTTCTCCATGGTTCATACCCCCCGATACAACCCATAGGTTCATCAAAATAAGCAAACAACACAAAGAAAACAGAATCTGTCAAAAACATATCAGTCTCTCGCAATCTGTATACTTTGAATACTTCTGTAACTACAAAAATTCTGAAGAATTAGGAAACTGAGGAGAATTTGTAAATCAATCTTGTGTAAAAGATTATGATCAAAATCACGTTCCAGTGAATTTACAAAATTCCTGGACTGAAAGCAAAAGTTTATATTTTTCAGTAAAATCAGCTTGCAAACACCGTAGACCATCCCAAAGGTCTTACTTGGCACAAACACTAATTAAAACAAGAAAACAAAACTATTAAAGAGGTAATAATGTGTTCAGCACTCAAAAAGAGAAGCAAAAACAAAAGCATAAAAATAAAATTGGGTTGCCTCCCAACAAGCGCTATTGTTTAACGCCCCTAGTTAGGCATAACGATTTCAATGATGCTCGCATAAAGGTAAAGACCTAAAACATAAATAGAGCATCATGAATCACATGGCAAGTCTATATGTGTCTAACCCACTTCCTATGTATAGGTATTTTGTGAGCAAACAAATTATGGGAACAAGAATCAATTAGCATAGGAAGGGAAACACAAGTATAACTTCAAAATTTCCAACACATAGAGAAGAAACTTGGTATTATTGCAATATGTAAAAGCATATGTTCCTCTCTCATAGTAATTTTCAGTAGAATCATGAATAAATTCAACAATATAGCTATCAAATAAAGCATTATTTTCATGACCCACATGCGTAAAAGTCTTACAATCTTCCAAGGTAGTGGGATTAACATTAACTAAAGTCATGACCTCTCCAAACCCACATTTATCAAAAAAATCATAAGATTGAACACTCTCCAAATATGTGGGGTTCTTTTTACCTAAAGTTGACGCTCTTCCAAACCCACTTTCGATATCATATTCATCAATAGTATTAAATAGATTATCAAGATCATAAGAAGCATTATCACCCCAATCATGATCATTGCAATAAGTAGTGGTCATGGAAAACTCATCAAATATAGCATCCCCAAGCTTGTGGGTTTGCATATCATTAGCACAATTTATATTAATAGAATTTATAACAATATCATTGCAATCATGATTTTCATGCAAGGAAACATCGTGACTCACTTCATCACAATGTTCAGATTCACGAATCTCAAGCAAAACTTCATGGAGATAATCAAGTACACTCAACTCACTAGCAATTGGTTCGTCATAATTGGATCTATTGAAAAGATTAGCAAGTGGATGAGGATCCATATCAATAGATTTTTAGCAAGCAAAGATGCAAGCAAATAGAAGGCACATGGTAACACAAGTAGAAAAAAACAGATCCGGCGAGAAAAAGGCGAATAAAATGGCAAATTTGTGAAGTGGGGGAGAGGAAACCAAGAGGAAAATGGCAAATAAAGTAAATGCAAGATATGAGTTTGTGATGGGTACTTGGTAGACTTGATCTTGCTATGTATCCTCCCCGGCAACGGCGCCAGAAATCCTGCTTGCTATGTCTTGAGATTGCGTTGGTTTTCCCTTGAAGGGGAAAGGGTGATGCAGCAAAGTACATAAGTATTTCCCTCGGTTTGTTGAGAACCAAAGTATCCATCCAGTAGGAGGAACAAGCAAGGCCCCAATCGTAATACCTTCATAAACAATCAAACACTTGCACCCAACGCTAAAAAGGGGTTGTCAATCCCTTCAGAGTTATTTGCAAGGATGAGATCTGATAGATATAGATATAAAAGATTGATAGATCTAAAAGTAAAAAATAAAGTAAATATATAGCAACAATATATTTTTGGTATTTTTGTTTTATAGATCTGAAAGTATAATATGGAAAATAGACCCGGGGGCATAGGTTTCACTAGAGGCTTCTCTCATAAAGGAAAATAATGCGGTGGGTGAACAAATTATTGTCGAGCAACTGATAGAAAAGCGAATAATTATGAAGATATCCAAGGCAATGATTATGCATATAGGCATCACGGCTGTGTCAAGTAGACCGAAACGATTCTGCATCTACTACTATTACTCCACACATTGACCGACTCATGCCTGCATCTAGAGTATTAAGTTCATGAAGAACAGAGTAACGCATTAAGTAAGATGACATGATGTAGAGGGATAAAGTCAAGTAATATGATGAAAACCCCATCTTTTTATCCTCGATAGCAACAATGCAATATGTGCCTCGCTACCCCTACTTTGTCACTAGGTGAGGACATCGCAAGATTGAACCCAAAACTAAGCACTTCTCCCATTGCAAGAATTACCAATCTAGTTGGCCAAACCAAACCAATAACTCAAAGAGACTTGCTAAGATATGAAATCATGCATATAAGAATTCAGAGAAGATTCAAATAATATTCATAGATAATCTGAACATAAACCCACAATTCATCGAATCTCGACAAACACAACGCAAAAGAGTATTACATCAGATAGATCTCCATGAAGATCATGAAGAACATGGTATTGAAGAACAAAGAGAGAGAAGAATCCATCTAGCTACTAGCTATGGACCCGTAGGTCTATGGTGAACTACTCACGCATCACCGAAGGGGCAATGGAGTTGATGTAGATGCCCTCCGTGATCAATTCCCTCTCTGGCAGATTATCGGAAAAGGCTCCCACATTGGATCTCACGGGAAAAAAGGTTCTCAGCGGCGGAAAAGTATTTTTGTCGTCTCTTTGTAGTAATGGGGCAATATTTGGGAATTTATAGGACGAAGATTAGGGTTAGGAGACCTGTAGGGGGGCACAAGTTAGGTGGCGCACCCCCTAGGGCACGCCCTGCAGGCTTGTCGCTTCCCGGCAGATGTCCTGCCCCCTACTCCAAGTCTGGCAGGTTTCTTCTGGTCCAAGAAAAATCATTCCAGAGATTTTATTCCGTTTGGACTCCGTATAATATTCCTTATCTGCAATATTGAAAAACGTGGAAAAAACAGAAACTGGTACTAGGCTCTAGATTAATAGGTTGGTCGCAAAAATAATATAAAATAGCATATTAATGCATATAAAACATCCAAAACACGTAGTATAATATCATGGAACAATCAAAAATTATAGATACGCTAGAGACATATCACCAACTAAATATGGTGTTAACCATAGAATTGCATCACCTTATCATCATCAATCTAGTGGTCAAGTTGAAGTCAGGAATCGAGAAATAAAATTAATCTTGCAGAAGACTGTCAATAGGTCGAGAACAAATTGGTCTAAAAAACTTGATGGTGCTTTGTGGGCTTATAGGACTGCTTATAAGAATCCCATGGGGATGTCCTCATATAAAGTGGTCTATGGAAAATCTTGTCATTTACCTCTTGAGTTAGAATATAAGGCTTATTGGGCAATTAAAGAACTTACTTATGATTTTAAACTTGCCAGTGGGAAGAGGTTATTTGATATTAGCTCACTGGATGAATGGAGGACACAAGCTTATGAAAATGCTAAGTTTTTTAAGGAAAAGGTTAAAAGATGGCTTGACAAGAGAATTCAAAAATGACAATTTAATGTAGGATACATAGTACTTTTGTACAACTCTCGTTTTAGATTTTTTGCAGGGAAACTCCTTTCCAAATGGGAAGGACTTTATGTTGTCGAAGCGATGTATTGCTCCGATGCTATAAAAATCAATAACTTCAAAGGTACAACCCGAGAGTGGTAAATGGGAAATCATTATATATCGGGTACACACATTAATGAGGAAACGACTGTCATCCAATTCATAACAGGGGAGGAGCATGCTACCTCTTGAGCTTGCGTTGGTTTTTCCCTTGAAGAGGAAAGGGTGATGCAGCACAGCAGTAGTAAGTATTTCCCTCAGTTTGAGAACCAAGGTATCAATCCAGTAGGAGTATCAAGGCAAGTCTCCAAAGTACCTGCGCAAAAACAGCAAACTTGCACCCAACGCTACAAAGGGGTTGTCAATCCCTTCACGATTGATTGCAAGGTGAGATCTGAAGGCGGAAAGTGCAACAAAGTAAAAGTGTAAGGCTGAAAATATGATGTGAAGTAGACCCGGGGGCCATAGTGTTCACTAGAGGCTTCTCTCATGATAGCAAGTATTACGGTGGGTGAACGAATTACTGTCGAGCAATTGATAGAACCGCGCAAAGTCATGACGATATCTAAGGCAATTATCATACATATAGGCATCACATCCGAGACAAGTAGACCGATACTTTCTGCATCTACTACTATTACTCCACACGTCGACCGTTATCCAGCATGCATCTAGTGTATTAAGTTCATGACAAACGGAGTAACGCCTTAAGCAAGATGACATGATGTAGAGGGATAAATTCATGCAATAGATATAAACCTCATCTTTTTACCCTTGATGGCAACAACATGATACGTGCCTCGCTACCCCTTATGTCACTGGGTGAGGTCACCGCATGGTATGAACCCAAAACCAAGCACTTATCCCATTGCAAGAATTATATATCAAGTTGGCCAAACGAAACCCACAACTCGAAGAGAATTACAAGGATATGAAATCATGCATATAAGAGATCAGAAGAAACTCAAATAAGATTCATAGATAATCTGATCATAAATCCACAATTCATTGGATCTCGACAAACACACCTCAAAAGAGGATTACATCGGATAGATCTCCATGAAGATCATGGAGAACTTTGTATTGAAGATCCAAGAGAGAGAAGAAGCCATCTAGCTACTAGCTATGGACCCGAAGGTCTTTGGTGAACTACTCACGCATCATCGAAGAGGCAATGGTTTTGATGGATAAGCCCTCCGTGTCCGTATCCCCCCTCCGGCAGGGCACCAGAACGTGCCCTAGATGGCATCTTGCGGAGACAGAAGCTTGCGGCGGCGGAAAACTATTTTCGTGGCTCTCTTCCGCGGTTTCAGATTTTCAGGGAATTTATAGGCGGAAGAACTAGGGCAGGGGAGCCACAGGGGGCCCACAAGCCTGCTAGGCCCGCCCCCCCTAGGTCGGGCCTGGGTGGCTTGTGACCTCCTCCAAGGTCCCATGCCTTGGTTCTCAAGTCGCATGCGTGTGTTCTGTTATGGAAAAAATCATTCAACAGGTTTTATTCCGTTTAGACTCTGTTCAATATTCCCCTCTGAAAAATGTCAAAAACACAGAAAAAACAGGAAATGGCACTTGGCACTGAGTTAATAGTTTAGTCCCAAAAAATATATAAAATAGCATATTCATGCATACAAAACATCCAAAGATAACAAGATAATAGCATGGAACCATCAAAAATTATAGATACGTTGGAGATGTATGAGAGCACCTAAAGGAAGTCTTTCAGAACACTCCAGAAACATGAAAAGCGGGTAGGTGTTGGGGAACGTCGCATGGGAAACAAAAATTTTCCTACGCGCACGAAGACCTATCATGGTGATGTCCATCTACGAGATGGGATGAGTGATCTACGGACCCTTGTAGATCGTACAGCAGAAGCGTTAGAGAACGCGGTTGATGTAGTGGAACGTCCTCACGTCCCTCGATCCGCCCCGCGAACAATCCCGCGATCAGTCCCACGATCTAGTACCGAACGGACGGCACCTCCGCGTTCAGCACACGTACAACTCGACGATGATCTCGGCCTTCTTGATCCAGCAAGAGAGACGGAGAGGTAGAAGAGTTCTCCGGCAGCGTGACGGCGCTCCGGAGGTTGGTGATGATCTTGTCTCAGCAGGGCTCCGCCCGAGCTCCGCAGAAACGCGATCTAGAGGAAAAACTATGGAGGTATGTGGTCGGGCAGCCGTGAGAAAGTCGTCTCAAATCAGCCCTAAAACCTCCGTATATATAGGTGGGAGGGAGGGGAGGAGGCAGCCTCAAAACCTAAAGGTTTGGCCGAAATTGGAGGTGGAGGAGTCCTACTCCAATCCTACTTGGAGTAGGATTCCACCTTCCCACTTGGAAACTCTTTCCACCTTGTGTTTTTTCCTTCTCAAACCTTATGGGCTTTAGTGGGAACTTATTCCAGCCCACTAGGGGCTGGTTTATCTCTTCCCATAGCCCATGAGACCCCTTGGGGCGTGACACCCCTCCCGATGGTCCCCGGCACCCCTCCCGGCACTCCCGGTACACTACCGATGAGCCCGAAACTTTTCCGGTAATGCACGAAAACCTTCCGGTAACCAAATGAGGTCATCCTATATATCAATCTTCGTTTCCGGACCATTCCGGAAACCCTCGTGACGTCCGTGATCTCATCCGGGACTCCGAACAACATTCGGTAACCAACCATATAACTCAAATACGCATAAAACAACGTCGAACCTTAAGTGTGCAGACCCTGCGGGTTCGAGAACTATGTAGACATGACCCGAGAGACTCCTCGGTCAATATCCAATAGCGGGACCTAGATGCCCATATTGGATCCTACATATTCTACGAAGATCTTATCGTTTGAACCTCAGTGCCAAGGATTCGTATAATCCCGTATGTCATTCCCTTTGTCCTTCGGTATGTTACTTGCCCGAGATTCGATCGTCAGTATCCGCATACCTATTTCAATCTCGTTTACCGGCAAGTCTCTTTACTCGTTCCGTAATACAAGATCCCGCAACTTACACTAAGTTACATTGCTTGCAAGGCTTGTGTGTGATGTTGTATTACCGAGTGGGCCCCGAGATACCTCTCCGTCACACGGAGTGACAAATCCCAGTCTTGATCCATACTAACTCAACTAACACCTTCGGAGATACCTGTAGAGCATCTTTATAGTCACCCAGTTACGTTGCGACGTTTGATACACACAAAGCATTCCTCCGGTGTCAGTGAGTTATATGATCTCATGGTCATAGGAATAAATACTTGACACGCAGAAAACAGTAGCAACAAAATGACACGATCAACATGCTACGTCTATTAGTTTGGGTCTAGTCCATCACATGATTCTCCTAATGATGTGATCCCGTTATCAAGTGACAACACCTGCCTATGGCCAGGAAACCTTGACCATCTTTGATCAACGAGCTAGTCAACTAGAGGCTTACTAGGGACAGTGTTTTGTCTATGTATCCACACAAGTATTGTGTTTCCAATCAATACAATTATAGCATGGATAATAAACGATTATCATGAACTAAGAAATATAATAATAACTAATTTATTATTGCCTCTAGGGCATATTTCCAACAGTCTCCCACTTGCACTAGAGTCAATAATCTAGTTCACATCACCATGTGATTCCAACGAATCCAACACCCATATAGTTATGGGGTCTGATCATGTCTTGCTTGTGAGAGAGGTTTTAGTCAACGGTTCTGAAACTTTCAGATCCGCGCGTTCTTTACAAATCTTTATGTCATCTTATAGATGCTGCTACTACGTGCTATTCGGAAATGCTCCAAATATCCACTCTACTATATGAATCCGTTTCACTACTCATAGTTATTCAGATTAGTGTCAAAGCTTGCATCGACGTAACCCTTTACGACGAACTCTTTAACCACCTCCATAATCGAGAAAAATTCCTTAGTCCATTTGTTACTAAGGATAAATTTTGACCGCTGCTAGTGATTCAATCATGGATCACTCTCTGTACCCTCAACAGACTTTGAGTCAAGGCACACATCAGGTGCGGTACACAGCATGGCATACTTTAGATTGTACGGCTAAGGCATAGAAGACGACCTTCGTCTATTCTCTTTATTCTGCCGTGGTCGGGTTTTGAGTCTTACTCAAATTCACACCTCACAACGCAACCAAGAACTCCTTCTTTGCTGGTCTATTTTGAACTCTTTCAAAAAACTTGTCAAGGCATGCATCTTGTTGAAACTTCTATTAAGCGCTTTCGATCTATCTCCATAGATCTTTGATGCTCAACGTTCAAGTAGCGTAATCCAGGTACTCCTTTGAAAACTTCTTTCAAACAACCTTGTATGCTTTACAGAAATTCTACATTACTTCTGATCCACAATATGTCAACCATATATACCTATCAGAAATTCTATAGTGCTCCCACTCACTTCTTTGGAAATACAAGTTTCTCATAAACCTTGTACACACCCAAAATCTTTGATCATCTCATCAAAGTGCTTATTCCAACTCCAAGATGCTTGCACCAGTCCATTGAAGGATCACTGGAGCTTGCATACTTGCTAGTATCTTTAGGATCGACAAAACCTTCTGGCTGTATCACATACAATGTTTGCTCAAGGAAACCGTCGAGGAAACAACGTTTTGACATCCTACGTGCAATATTTCATAAATAATGCAGCAACTACTAACACAATTCTAACAGACCTTTAGCATCGCTACGAGTGAGAAAGACTCATCATAGTCAACTGTTTGATCTTGTCGAAAACATCTTTGCGACAAGTCGAGCTTTTCTTAATAGTGACTTATCACCATCATCGTCTGTCTTCTTTTAAAGATCCATCTTTACTCAATAGTCTTATGACCATCAAGTAGTTCTTTCAAAGTCTACACTTTGTTTTCATACATGGATCCTCTCTCGGATTTCATGGCTTCCAGCCATTTGTCGGAATCTGGGCCCACCATCGCTTTCTCCATAACTCGTAGGTTCACTGTCGCTCAACAACATGACCTCCAAGACAGGGTTACCGTACTACTCTGCAGCAGTACGTGAACTTGTCGACCTACGAGGTTTGTAGTAACTTGATTCGAAGCTCAATGATCACCATCATCAGCTTCCACTTCAATTGGTGTAGGCGCCACAGGAACAACTTCCTGCGCCCTGTTACACACTGGTTGAAGTGATGGTTCAATAACCTCATCAAGTTCTACTACCCTCCCACTCAATTCTTTCGAGAGAAACCTTTCCTCGAGAAAGGATCCGTTTCTAGAAACAAACACTTTGCTCTCGGATCTGAGATAGGAGATGTACCCAACTGTTTTCGATATCCTATGAAGATGCATTTATCCGCTTTGGGTTCGAGCTTATCAGACTGAAACTTTTCCACATAAGTGTCGAAGCCCCAAACTTTCAAGAAACGACAGTTTAGATTTCTCTAAACCTCAGTCTATACTGTGTCATATCAATGGAAATACGCGGTGCCCTATTTAAAGTGAGTGCGGTTGTCTCTAATGCATAACCCATAAACGATAGTGGTAATTCGATAAGAGACATGATAGTATGCACCATACCAAATAGTGCGTGGCTATGACGTTCAGACACATCATCACACTATGATGTTCCAGGTGGCATGAACTGCGAAACAATTTCCACATTGTCTTAACTGCGTACCAAAACTCGTAACTCAGATATTCATTTCTATGATCATATCGTAGACACTTTATCCTCTTGTTACGACAAACTTTACTCTGAAACGGATTTGAACTTTTCAACATTTCAGACTTGTGATTCATTAAGTAAATACTCCTGTATCTACTCAAATCGTCAGTGAAGTAAGAACATAATGATATCCACTGCGTGCCTCAGTACCCATTGGACTGCATACATCAAAATGTATCACTTCCAACAAGTTACTATCTTATTTCATCTCAATGAAAACAAGGCCTTGCTCATGTGGTATGGTTTGCATGTCACTAGTGATTCGAAATCAGGTGAGTACAAAGATCCATCAGCATGGAGCCTCTTCATGCAATTTATATACTAACATGACTCAAGCGGCAGTGCCACAAGTAAGTGGTACTATCATCATTTAACTCGTATCTTTTGGCACCAATGTGTAACACTACAATCGAGATTCAATAAACCATTGAAGGTGATTATTCAAGCAAAATAGAGTAACCATTATTCTCTTTGAATGAATGATCGTATTGCAATAAACACGATCCAATCATGTTCATGCTTAACGCAAGCACCAAATAACAATTATTTAGGTTCAACACCAATCCCGATGGTAGAGGGGGCGTGTGACGTTTGATCATATCAACCTTGGAAACACTTCCAACACGTATCGTCACCTCGCCTTTAGCTAGTCTCCGCTTATGCCGTAGCTTTCATTTCGCGTTACTAATCACTTAGCAACCGAACCGGTATCCAATACCCTCGTGCTACTAGGAGTACTAGTAAAGTACACATCAACATTATGTATATCAAATATACTTCTCTCGACTTTTGCCAGCCTTCTTATCTCCCAAGTATCTAGAGTTGCTCCGCCTCAGTGACTGTTCCCCTTATTACAGAAGCACTTAGTCTCGGGTTTGGGTTCAATCTTGGGTCTCTTCATTAGCGCAGCAACTGTTTTGCCGTTTCACGAAGTATCCCTTCTAGCCCTCCCCTTTCTTGAAACTTAGTGGTTTTTCAAACCATCAACTATTGATGCTCCTTCTTGATTTCTACTTTCGCAGTGTCAAACGTCGCGAATCGCTCAAGATCATTGTATCTATCCTTGATATGTTATAGTTCATCACGAAGCTCTCAAAGCTTGGTGGCAGTGATTTTGGAGAACCATCACTATCTCATCTGGAAGATTAGCTCCCACTCGATTCGAGTGATTGTCGTACTCAGATAATCTGAGCACACGCTCAACGATTGAGCTTTTCTCCTTTACTTTGTGGTCAAAGAATCTTGTTGGAGGTCTCGTACCTCTTAACAAGGGCACAAGCATGAAATCACAATTTCATCTCTTTAGAACATCACTTATGTTCCGTGACGTTTTAAAACGTTTTCGGTGCCTTGCTTCTAAGCCATTAAGTACTTTGCACTGAACTATCGTGTAGTCATCAGAAACGTGTATGTCGGATGTTCACAGCATCCACAGACGACGCTCGAGGTGCAGCACACCGAGTGGTGCATTAAGGACATAAGCCTTCTGCGCAGCAACGAGGACAATCCTCGGTTTTACAGACTCAGTCTGCAAAGGTTGCTACTATCAATTTTCAACTAAATTTTCTCTAGGAACATAAAAAAACAGTAGAGCTATAGCGCAAGCTACATCGTAATTCGCAAAGACCATTA
This sequence comes from Hordeum vulgare subsp. vulgare, assembly GCF_904849725.1. Taxonomy (NCBI): domain Eukaryota; kingdom Viridiplantae; phylum Streptophyta; class Magnoliopsida; order Poales; family Poaceae; genus Hordeum; species Hordeum vulgare. The sequence goes on from NC_058521.1 coordinate 594,287,536, forward strand.
GACTATGTTCATGACAATTAGTTCAATTAATCATATTACTTAAGAACTCCCACTCAAAAAGTACATCTCTCTAGTCATTTGAGTGGTACATGATCCAAATCCACTATCTCAAGTCCGATCATCACGTGAGTCGAGAATAGTTTCAGTGGTAAGCATCCCTATGCTAATCATATCAACTATACGATTCATGCTCGACCTTTCGGTCTCACGTGTTCCGAGGCCATGTCTGCACATGCTAGGCTCGTCAAGCTTAACCCGAGTGTTCTGCGTGTGCAACTGTTTTGCACCCGTTGTATGTGAACGTTGAGTCTATCACACCCGATCATCACGTGGTGTCTCGAAACGAAGAACTGTCGCAACGGTGCACAGTCGGGGAGAACACAATTTCGTCTTGAAATTTTAGTGAGAGATCACCTCATAATGCTACCGTCGTTCTAAGCAAAACAAGGTGCATAAAAGGATTAACATCACATGCAATTCATAAGTGACATGATATGGCCATCATCACGTGCTTCTTGATCTCCATCACCAAAGCACCGGCACGATCTTCTTGTCACCGGCGCCACACCATGATCATCCATCAACGTGTTGCCATCGGGGTTGTCGTGCTACTTATGCTATTACTACTAAAGCTACATCCTAGCAAAATAGTAAACGCATCTGCAAGCACATATGTTAGTATAAAGACAACCCTATGGCTCCTGCCGGTTGCCGTACCATCGACGTGCAAGTCGATATTTCTATTACAACATGATCATCTCATACATCCAATATATCACATCACATCGTTGGCCATATCACATCACAATCATACCCTGCAAAAACAAGTTAGACGTCCTCTAATTTTGTTGTTGCATGTTTTACGTGGTGACCAAGGGTATCTAGTAGGATCGCATCTTACTCACCACAACGGAGATATATGAGTTGCTATTTAACCTCATCCAAGGACCTCCTCGGTCAAATCCGATTCAACTAAAGTTGGAGAAACCGTCACTTGCCAGTCATCTTTGAGCAAAGGGGGTTACTCGTAACGATGAAACCAGTCTCTCGTAAGCGTACGAGTAATGTCGGTCCAAGCCGCTTCAATCCAACAATACCGCGGAATCAAGAAAAGACTAAGGAGGGCAGCAAAACGCACATCACCGCCCACAAAAACTTTTGTGTTCTACTCGAGAAGACATCTACGCATGAACCTAGCTCATGATGCCACTGTTGGGGAACGTCGCATGGGAAACAAAAATTTTCCTACGCGCACGAAGACCTATCATGGTGATGTCCATCTACGAGATGGGATGAGTGATCTACGTACCCTTGTAGATCGTACAGCAGAAGCGTTAGAGAACGCGGTTGATGTAGTGGAACGTCCTCACGTCCCTCGATCCGCCCCGCGAACAATCCCGCGATCAGTCCCACGATCTAGTACCGAACGGACGGCACCTCCGCGTTCAGCACACGTACAACTCGACGATGATCTCGGCCTTCTTGATCCAGCAAGAGAGACGGAGAGGTAGAAGAGTTTTCCGGCAGCGTGACGGCGCTCCGGAGGTTGGTGATGATCTTGTCTCAGCAGGGCTCCGCCCGAGCTCCGCAGAAACGCGATCTAGAGGAAAAACTATGGAGGTATGTGGTCGGGCAGCCGTGAGAAAGTCGTCTCAAATCAGCCCTAAAACCTCCGTATATATAGGTGGGAGGGAGGGGAGGAGGCAGCCTCAAAACCTAAAGGTTTGGCCGAAATTGGAGGTGGAGGAGTCCTACTCCAATCCTACTTGGAGTAGGATTCCACCTTCCCACTTGGAAACTCTTTCCACCTTGTGTTTTTTCCTTCTCAAACCTTATGGGCTTTAGTGGGAACTTATTCCAGCCCACTAGGGGCTGGTTTATCTCTTCCCATAGCCCATGAGACCCCTTGGGGCGTGACACCCCTCCCGATGGTCCCCGGCACCCCTCCCGGCACTCCCGGTACACTACCGATGAGCCCGAAACTTTTCCGGTAATGCACGAAAACCTTCCGGTAACCAAATGAGGTCATCCTATATATCAATCTTCGTTTCCGGACCATTCTGGAAACCCTCGTGACGTCCGTGATCTCATCCGGGACTCCGAACAACATTCGGTAACCAACCATATAACTCAAATACGCATAAAACAACGTCGAACCTTAAGTGTGCAGACCCTGCGGGTTCGAGAACTATGTAGACATGACCCGAGAGACTCCTCGGTCAATATCCAATAGCGGGACCTGGATGCCCATATTGGATCCTACATATTCTACGAAGATCTTATCGTTTGAACCTCAGTGCCAAGGATTCGTATAATCCCGTATGTCATTCCCTTTGTCCTTCGGTATGTTACTTGCCCGAGATTCGATCGTCAGTATCCGCATACCTATTTCAATCTCGTTTACCGGCAAGTCTCTTTACTCGTTCCGTAATACAAGATCCCGCAACTTACACTAAGTTACATTGCTTGCAAGGCTTGTGTGTGATGTTGTATTACCGAGTGGGCCCCGAGATACCTCTCCGTCACACGGAGTGACAAATCCCAGTCTTGATCCATACTAACTCAACTAACAACTTCGGAGATACCTGTAGAGCATCTTTATGGTCACCCAGTTACGTTGCGACGTTTGATACACACAAAGCATTCCTCCGGTGTCAGTGAGTTATATGATCTCATGGTCATAGGAATAAATACTTGACACGCAGAAAACAGTAGCAACAAAATGACACGATCAACATGCTACGTCTATTAGTTTGGGTCTAGTCCATCACATGATTCTCCTAATGATGTGATCCCGTTATCAAGTGACAACACCTGCCTATGGCCAGGAAACCTTGACCATCTTTGATCAACGAGCTAGTCAACTAGAGGCTTACTAGGGACAGTGTTTTGTCTATGTATCCACACAAGTATTGTGTTTCCAATCAATACAATTATAGCATGGATAATAAACGATTATCATGAACTAAGAAATATAATAATAACTAATTTATTATTGCCTCTAGGGCATATTTCCAACAGTAGGTACGTGGTACGGTAAGTAAACCTATTCCAAAAATTCCAAAAAAAATTACTGGCTTTGGTATTTTAGAAAAAATACAAAAAAATGGAGTCCAAGGGACCCACGAGGGAGGCACAAGCCAACAGGGCGCCCCCTCTGGCCACGCCGTGATGGCTTGTGGGGCCCTCGTGCACCTCCCGGACTCTGAATTCTTCCTGAACACGTATTCTTACCTGGAAAAATACATTATATATACTCCCAGGTGTTTTGATCACTGCATCGCGAGTTTCTCCTCTATTCTTATTTCGAGCTATTTTTCTGGCAGGCCTGAGAATATGTCGTCTCAAGATTTGAATGGAGAGAGCTATGTCTCACACTATATTTCAGACCCAAAGATATTTGGGGATATCTATCCCTACCTTTGGTCCACTTATGAGGAGGAGGACAATGATTTGGGGAAACCAAGGAAGCCATCTCAGATGAAGATGAAGTTCCACGACCTCAGCCCAAAGATATGCATGTGGAATTAAGAAGTTCAGCCTCCCAAACAGGGTAAAGAAATTTAAGGATCAATTTAACCTCTCATGTTTTCTGTAGGAAAGCAACATGGCATTATGCAAAAAGATATTGAAGCTTGAGCAAGAGAACGATGGCTTGAGAGAGGAGAATTTTATCCTTTGACGTAAGGTGGAGAAGAAGAATGTTGCTACATCACCACCACCACCACCTAAAGAGGACGCTTAAGTACATGGGTATGGGCACCACCCTTTGCTTGTTTCAAGCTTGGGGGAGGTGCCCCTGTATCGTATCACCATCACTTCCATCATTACTTTCTATCTTATTTTGATCCTTAGTTGTGTCGTGATTTAGTGAAATAAATTTCAGATTTGCTTTTCATAGAATTTTTGCTTTGAATTCCATCTATCCTTGTAATCGGGTATGCAAGATATATAATAAAGATTAGTTGAGTTTTTGTCGTTTACTTGTGGGCACCCATCACAATGGCATGGCAATAAAAAGAAAGATAAATATCATATGCTCATCTCATGAGAAGTAATGACTTCACACAAAGAGGGTATAAGTGATAAAAGTTGTTGAGAATAAATAAACATTGTATTAGTCATTCTTGCAATCTAAGAAAGATTATGATAGAGGAGGGGAGATCCACATATAAATACACTATATATTATATAATGATCAAGTGTTGATGTTGGGTATGGAAGACAACGTAATGATCATGGTAGTTTATATTCACATAGAAGTTATATGGTCTTTCATCCTTCAACATGTTATGCTTGCTTTAGATCCTTTGCTAGCCCAAAAATTCTGCACTAAGTAGAGATAATACTTGTGCATCCATAACAGTGAAACCCAATTTGTTTCCATGAGAGTCCACAATGCCTACCTATGGGTTGATTAAGATCCTTCAAGTAAGTTGTCATCGGTGCATCAAGCAATAAAATTGCTCCTAAATATGTATGATCTTTTATTGCAAAGTAAAATAAGCTTTGTACGATCTTGTGATGGCAAAGAATAAAAGCGATAGAGTGCATAAATAATATAAATTGGTAGATTATGACCCAAAAAGTATCCTAGGATGATAATATATCAGCATGGAACAAGCAAAAATAATAGATACATTGGAGAGTATCACCCATCATCTACTCGTTACTTCACAATGCCTTCCCTTAGGCCCATACATGGTGAAGTGTTGTGTATTCGACGTTCACATTATACCACTAAGAGAAGAAACAACATATACATCATCAAAATATCAAACGAATACCAACTTCACATGATTACTTATAACAAGACTTCTGTCAAGTCCTCAGAAACAATAATAACTACTCACACGTTATCAACATCTTCAAGATCAGAGGTATAATATGTTGGGGAATGTTGCATGGGAAACAAAAAATTTCCTACGCACATGCAAGACCTATACATGGTGATGATCATCTACGTGAGAAGAGATTGGATCCACATACCCTTGTAGATCGCTAAGCGTGAAGCGCTAAGAAATGCGGTTGATGTAGTCGAACATTTTCGTGGTCCAAATCGCAAGCTGTCCCACGAACTCTGTCTCGATCTAGCGTTGAACGGGCAGCACCTTCGCGTTCAGCACACGTACACGATGACGATCTCCGCCTTCTTGATCCAACAAGAGGGCGAAGAGGTAGATGAGTTCTCCAACAGCACGACAGCGTGGTGGTGGTGAATTAATCTAGCAGGGCTTCGCCAAGCTATGTCGGACTAGTCTAGATGAGGGAGACGATCTATGGAGGAGAGGACACCGCGTGGCTTTTCTGGTGGTGTTTTCCCTCAAAACATCCACTATATATATGAGGAATAGGAGGGAGGGCTGCCTTGCCTCCTACTCCAAGGAGGAGGGTTCGGCCGAGACAAGGGAGGAGAATCGTCCTCCAATTAGGTTTGGTGGAGGAATCCCTTCCTACTTGGCCACCTCCTTCCTCTTTTCCTTTTTTCACCTTGGCCAAAAATAGGTTCATTGGGTTGGCCGCACCAGCCCACCGTCACTCCCGGTACTTTACCGGTAATGCCCGAAATCTTTTCGGAAGCCAAATGCAACTTTCCTATATATCAATATTTACCTACGGACCGTTCCAGAGCTCCTCGTGGCGTCCGGGATATCATCCGGGACTCCGAAAAACTTTTGGTAACCAACATACATAACTCAGTAATACCAAAACGTCACTGAACCTTAAGTGTGCAGACCCTACGGGTTCGAGAACTATGCAGACATGACCTGAGAAAATCTTCGGTCAATAACCATAGCGGGTCCTCGATGTCCTTATTGGCTTCTACATGTTCTAGGAAGATCTTTATCGGTTGAACCTCTATGTCAAGGATTCACTTAATCCCGTAACATTCCCTTTGTCCTTCGGTATGTTACTTTCCCGAGATTCGATCGTCGGTATCTCTATACCTATTTCAATCTCGTTACCGACACGTATCTTTACTCGTACCGTACTACAAAATCCCATGGCTAACTCTTTAGTCACATTGCTTGCAAGGCTTGTTTGATGATGTTGTATTACCTAGTGGGCCCCGAGATACCTCTCGTCATACGAAGTGACAAATCCCAGTGTTGATCCATGCTAACTCAATGGACACCTTTGGAGATACCTGTAGAGCACCTTTATAGTCACCCAGTTATGCTGCAACATTTGATACACACAAGGCACTCCTTCGGTGTCAGTGATTTACATGATCTCATGGTCATAGAAACGTATACTTGACATGCAGAAAATAGTAGCAATAAAACAACACGATCACATGCTACGTTCATAGTTTGGGTCTTGTCCATCACATCATTCTCCTAATGATGTGATCCTGTTAGCAAGTGACAACACTTGTCTATGGCTAGGAAACCTTAACCATCTTTGATCAACCAGCTAGTCAACTAGAGGCTTACTAGGGACAATGTTTTGTCTATGTATCCACACATGTATTTGTGTTTCCATTCAATACAATTATAGCATGGATAATAAATGATTATCTTGAAACGGTAAATATAATAATAACTATTTTTTTATTAACTCTAGGGTATATTTCCAACATAATAATGGTAATCAAGTATCTGAACATAATATATTCCACCAAGTAGACCAACTAGCATCAACTACAAGACGTAATCAACCCTCCTAGTAACCCACACGTACCAATCTGAGATTTTGATACAAAGATTGATTACAAGGGATGAATTAGGGTTTAATATGAGATAGTGTTGGTGAAGATGTTGATGAAGATTGGTCCTCCTGCAAAGGAGAGAGCATTGGTGGTGATGATGGCTTCGATTTCCCTCTCCCGGAGGGAGGTTTCCTTGATAGAATATCTCTGCCAGAGAGAAAAAAGGACCTCTGCCAAGGTTTCTTCCTCAAGACAGAGGCGCTTTGTCCCGAAAGTATCCTGATGATTTTTTTTCTAGGGTAAAACACACCATATAGGAGAAGAGGAGGTTTGGGAGACCTGCTAGGGACCCACAAGGCAATAGGGCGCGCCCAAGGGGGGTGGGCGTGCCCTGTTGGCTTGTGGCTAGTAGGTGGCACTCTATGGTATATTTTTTGGTCCAATAATTCTTATATATTCCATAAAAATTATCCATGAAGTTTCAGGTCATTTGGGATCTAGTGATTTTTCAACCTTTTTCTTGGTTTTCAGGTTGAGAATTCGAGTTTCGAGTAATTTCCCTCCTTGTGATGTACCTTGCATATTCAGAGAGAAAAGGCATAAGAATTGTATAGTAATGAGGAATAAAGGACAAGAATAACATAAATATCAATAAGAATTCATAATGCAAAATGGACGTATATCACAATGTTTGTGTTATTATCGCCATGGCACCCTTTTTTAAACGGACGCCACGCAACTAAATATTGGTCATCATGACAATTCAAGTGAAGATTGAAGAAGGTCATGAAGCATTCTCGACGACCATCATGATACCATATCATGCTTTTATGAAATTGTGTGAGATGTTTACCCTTTGTTGTTTGCACCCTTGATTGCGCACTAGTCAATTATTAGGGTGATCTCTCACAGAAAATATCGAGTTAAAAGATGCTCTTCCTAGTGTTTCTACCGTCTACAATACGTAGCATTTCGGAGTACGTCATGTCCACATGAGTGCACACGGTCTGTGAGGTGTAAGAGAGGTAGATAGTCAACCCTATAGCAGATAACACTCGATTTTTTTGAAGTTCCAACAGAATAGTTCTGACCTCGGAGAATGAAGCATCGAAAGATGAACAAGAGTCCTATGAAGATATGATCAACAAAAGATTGTGTGTCGTTTGAGTTCACATCATCGGTGATGTACACATCAATGGTTGTGAATAAGATCACGATCTTGAATCACCTAAAGTCAATTATGAGAGATATTGATTTGAGTGGGAGCACAATTTTGAATTACTTATGTTTAGTCACTAGTGCAATTAATTATGGATAATGCTTGTGTTTAATTTGGATTATAGTTGGCTCAAGGTTCCACCTTTCTGTTGAAATTGATTAACTGTTCTATTATCTGGTTGAATATTTACAATTGGTAAATGTAATGAGAGTATCATCCTCTAGAGTGCCAAGAATGATTTTGTCCTACTGCGTGCATACAATGCTCCCCTACCGAAGCTATGGATGATGAGACTCACGTCCTTCGATCCAAATAGCTATAATTACATTATGATTTTATTTTTTCTGAGAAACCCGACTTCATAATGCTTGGGATAGTTATGTGATATTCTTGGAACTGAAAAATTGTTTTCAGAAACAAACAAAGTTAAATGATGCTTGTGATCTGCATTGGTTTTTCCGTGAAGAGGAACGGGTGATGTAGCAAAATATAGGTAAGTATTTCCCTCACTCGAACCAAGGTTTGTCGAACCAACAAGAGTAACAATAAGCCCTTGTCTTCAGCGACTGCACACAAAAGAAACAAACACTTGGACCCAACCCGGGCAAGAGGGTTGTCAATCCCCTTGGACTCGTTATTTGCAAGCAAGTAAAGTCTGTAGATAGAAGTTGTAAAGTGCAAAGTAAGTAAAAAGTAAATTAAGGCACCAAGGAATTGTAGCGTTTGTAAACTTATAAGTGAACAAGTGAATAGACCCGGGGGCGTAGTTTCCCCTAATGGCATCTCTCATGTAGTGGGTATATGGTGGGTAAACAAATTACTATTGGGCAATTAATAGAAAAAACGCATAGTTATGTGATATTCACGGCAATGATCATATGTATATAGGCATCACCTCCATAAGCAAATAGGCCGACTCCTGCTTGCACCTATTACTATTACTCCACTTCAAGGGCGCTTCAATGCTTGCCTCTCTACCTATTAAGTTCATGACAAACAGAGTAATGCTTGGAGAACAATGACATGATGTAGACAAAGATAACTCAATCAATATGAATTAACCCCATTGTTTTATGCTTAGTGGCAACAAAAAAAGGCGTATCTTGTCCCTGTATGTCATTGGGATACAGAAACCTGTCAAGTTGAACCCACTACAACTCACCCCTCTCACTAAAGAAATATCAATCTAGTTGGCCAAACTATTTCAATATATCAGAGAGATTTACAAAGCTATGATAATCATGCAATCAAGAATCATAATTAGAATTCAAAGAAGACTCGTATCGTTATCATGAATAATCTGAACATAAACTCACAATTCATTGGATCCCAACAAACTTATCATAAAAAAGGATTACATCGGATAGATCAAACTGAAGATGTGATGATCATTGTATTAAAGATCAAGACAGAGAGAGAGATAGTGAGATAGCCATCTAGGTACTAGCTATGGACTCGTAGGTATGTGGTAAACTACTCACACATCACCATGGGAGCAGCAAGGTTGATGTAGAGGTACTCCGTGATTGATCCCCCTTAGATAGGGCACCGGAAAAGGGCTCCAGATGGCCTCACGATGAACAGAAGCTTGCGGTGGCGGAAAAAGTATTTCGGGTGGATCCCTGGGTTTGGGGGCATTTGAGAATTTATAGGACAAAGAGGTGCCCTAGCGACCACATAGGGGGGCTCCACACATCACGACGCGGTGCCCTCCCCCCCCCCCCCCCGAGCACCCAGTTGTGTGATGCCTCCCTCGTGCAGCGTGTGTTCTCCTCCCGATGCTTCCAGGTCTTATTTTGGTCCAAAAAAATCATAAAGAAGTTTTAGGGCAATTGGACTTTGTTTGGTACTGTAAACGTGGAAATTCAAAAACATGCAGAAAACAACAACTGGCACTGGGCATTGGGTCAATAGGTTAGTGCTCAAAAATAATATTAATTGGTATCCAAACACCCAAAAAGCATCCTTGAATGATAATATTACAGCATGGAACAATCTAAAATTATAGATACGTTGCAGATGTATCAGCGACCCCAAGCCTAATTCCTGCTCATTCTCGAGTAGCTAAATGATAAATACATAATTTTGATGTGACATGCTACCCAACATGTAATCTATTGTAGGTTTGATCATTGAGAAACGATGAATCAATAAACATTAACATAGTAATATTCATAAACATAAGCAACATATCATCAAGTTCCAAAGTATACGATCCTTAAAGAATTTTCACCACCCATTCATTTTATCATATAAGTATAGCATGGCTCCGTCCTCACCACATAAATACCAATGTTAGGCACTACGGTTTCAACTCAGGCAATTTGATCATAATTTTTAACGTCCTTCAGCTTTTTATTACTTACTCAATATATGAGAGTGAACCACGGATATAACATAAAGGTGGAATATAATATGGTGGTAGGTTTCAAATGAGTAAAAGTGGACAAGGAAGTCTCGCGTCAACTAGGCGTATCAATGGGCTATGGAGATGCCCATCAATAGATATCAATGTGAGGAGTAGGGATTGTCATGCAACGGATGCCCTCGAGCTATAAGTATGAAAGCTCAACTGAAGCTAAGTGTGTGTGCATCCAACTTGCTTTCTCATGAAGACCTCGGGCATTTGAGGAAGCCCGTCATCAGAATATACAAGCCAAGTTCTATAATGAAAATTCCCACTAGCATATGGTAGTGATAAAACAACAGACTCTCTATATGAAGAACATGGTGCCACTTTGAGGCACTAGTGTGGAAAAATAGGTAGTAGCACTATCCCTTCTCTCTTTTCTCTCATTTATTTCTTCCTTTTTTATTTTTCCTACTTTTTTTATCCCCTTTTTTCTTTATTTTTCTTTCCCTTTTTTCTTTTTCTTTTTCTTTTTATCTCTTCTTTCTTTTTCTTTATTTTTCTTTTTCGTCCGGAGTCTCATCCCGACTTGTGGGGGAATCATTTTCTACATCATCCTTTCCTCATTGAGACAATGTCGTAATAATGATGATCATCACACTTTTATTTATTTACACCTCAACATGAAAACTGTAGTATGACTCTATATGAATGCCTCTCATAGTGTACGAGGATATGCAATGATCAAGGGTAACATGTATAAAAAAATAATGAACAGTGGCTTTGCCACAAATACTATGTCAGCTTATATGATCATGCAAAGCAATATGACAACGGAAGTACAAGTCATAAGATGAGACGGTGGAAGTTGCATGGCAATATTTCTCGGAGTGTCTATGGAAATGCCATGATAGGTAGGTATGGTGGCTGTTTTGAGGGAGATATAATGAGGTTTATGTGCAACAAAGTGTATCATGTCACGGGTTTTGGATGCACCGGTAAAGGTTGCACCTATCCTCGAGGTGAAAATGGGCAATGCACGGTACCGAAGAGGCTAGCAAATATGTGGAGGTGAGAGTGCATATATTCATGGATTCAAATTAGTCGTGAATAACTCACATACTTATTGCAAGATTTTAATAGCTATATCGAAGCAAAGCACTACTCGGTTGGTAGGAGCACGCCCCGACTGAAATAGCACTACGATTTTAAAGAGTTATAAGTATGCTCACACATCATCACCATGCCACAAAAATATTTGGATGAACAAAAAGTTAACACCTCTAATTCACGATACATATATTAAACAATGATCATGCACTCATGATTTTTCACATTACCACATTAATAGCATTAACCATGATTTATCTTTTATGTGCCACATGTGGTTTTGATTGTGCACTCATTGAATACCAATTATTTTTTAACTAGTCTTATCACCCATGCAAATTATTGTCGTTGTTTGTTAAATCTCAAACAAATATAAGTGAAGAACAAGAGTGAAATTATTTCTATAAAATATATATGCCACCGTGCTCTAAAAGATATAAGTGAAGCACTAGAACAACTGCTAAGCTCAAAAGATATAAGTGAAGCACATAGAGTATTCTAATAAATCATGGTGATATTGTGTCTCATTCAATTGGGTGTATTCATAGAACAATGATTGTTTAAAAATAAAACAAAAAAGCAAACTAAAGAAAACGACGCTCGAAGCAAAAGTCATATCATGTGATGAATAAAAATGTATCTCCAAGTGACATATCGATGGATTGAGACGAAAGAGGGGATGCCTTTCGAGGCACCCCCAAGCTTAGACGCTTGATTATTACTAGAATATTACCTTTGGGTGCCTTGTTCATCCCAAATATTAGGCTCTGGTCACTCCTTATTCCTTCATCCATTGTGATAACACCCAAAACTTGAAAACTTCAGCACACAAAACTCAAAAGAAACTTCGTGAGACCCGTTAGTACAATAAATATATCAAACACTTTAGGTATTGTTATAAATTGATTTATATTTTATTATTTCATAAGCTAATGTTTTGTAACTTCTTCATGACTTATACCCCCCGATACAGTCCATGGCATCATCAAAACAAGCAAACTATGCAAGCAAAAAACAGAATCTGACTAAAACAGAGTAGTCTGTAATGATATAGTTAAGTACCATACTTGCGTACCTCCAAAAATTCTGAAAAAATATGAATGTCTGGGGAATTTGTATAAAAATACTGTGTAAAAATATTCAGATCAAAAATATGCTCCAGCAAAATCATAGAAATTCTGCACTTGACACTAAAGTTTCTGTTTTCACACCGCATCAATTCTACTATCATTCAAATCATCCCAAAGGCTTTACTTGGCACAAACACTAAATTAAACACAAAAGCACAATATCTACAGAGGCAAAAATCATGTTATCATACACAAACAGAAAGTAAAAGTAAAAACAATAAGATAACTATTGGGTTGCCTCCGAACTAGCCTATTGTTTTACGCCCCTAGCTAGGCATGATGCATATGATACAAGTGTTGTCATCTTTCTTATCAAACTCCTCAAGGAGACAACCATGTTTGTTAGAGAAAATGGGAGGCTTGAGGGTAGGGTCTCTTATAAGGTTTATAAAATTGGGATGCACACTAATCATTTTGAGATCTTCATTTCTTTTGGTAGGAGGGGTACTAATGCTCTTGGGGATATTTATGAACTTGGGACTTTTCGTACAAGACGTACTAGCATTAGTTTTAGAAGGAGTGAAAGCGGATCCTACCTTATCATTGGCTTCCTCCATTCTATATTTTATACTCAACCCTTGATCTACCCTTTCATAGTTGTATGTTTCTATTTTAAAACTTTCAAAGTAGTTCCTACTCGTGACCCAAATTGAATGACATGATTATGAAACTGTTTACCTAACTTCTCAATTTTTTCAGCACTAACCATCATGTTTTCAATAACATTTTCCAAGGTCAAGATAGTTTCATTAATGATAATAGGTGGTGATCCAACTAAATTTTCCATGGCTTTGAAAGCATGTGAAATATGGCTCATTAATAAATTACTACCGGTAATCGTATGAAGTATGAATCTATACCAAGTAGTAATACCAACATAGGAATTACGAAGAACGATATTGGGGGATTTCTTATGAATTGATTTATTTTGAGCATTGCAAATCCTATACCATGCATCTTTTAAAATTTCTCCTCCCCTTTGTTTAAAATTGAGTACCTCGTTATCTGGAGTAAAAGGGACAAAAGAAGAACAAGCCATAACGACAAGTGCTACTTCTCAAACAACAGCGCCAGAAAATGACACGTTGACGGAGACATGCTTGCGTTGGTTTTTCCCTTGAAGAGGAAAGGGTGATGCAGCACAGGAGCCGTAAGTATTTCCCTCAGTTTGAGAACCAAGGTATCAATCCAGTAGGAGAATCTCGTCAAGTCCAGAGTACCTGCACAAACACAAAAGAGCTTGCACCCAACGCTATAAAGGGGTTGTCAATCCCTTCAAGATTGATTGCAAAGTGAGATCTGAAGGCGGAAAGTGCAACGAAGAAAAAGTGTAAGGATGAAAATATGGTGTGAAGTAGACCCCGGGGGCCATAGTGTTCACTAGAGGTGTTGGAATTATGCCCTAGAGGCAATAATAAATATAGTTATTATTATAATTCCTGTATCAAGATAATAGTTTATTATCCATGCTATAATTGTATTGAATGAAGACTCATTTACATGTGTGGATACATAGACAAAACACCGTCCCTAGCATGCCTCTAGTTGGCTAGCCGGTTGATCAATGATAGTCAGTGTCTTCTGATTATGAACAAGGTGTTGTTGCTTGATAACTGGATCACGTCATTGGGAGAATCACGTGATGGACTAGACCCAAACTAATAGACGTAGCATGTTGATCGTGTCATTTTGTTGCTACTGTTTTCTGCGTGTCAAGTATTTATTCCTATCACCATGAGATCATATAACTCACTGACACCGGAGGAATGCTTTGTGTGTATCAAACGTCGCAACGTAACTGGGTGACTATAAAGATGCTCTACAGGTATCTCCGGAGGTGTTAGTTGAGTTGGTATGGATCAAGACTGGGATTTGTCACTCCGTGTGACGGAGAGGTATCTCGGGGCCCACTCGGTAATACAACATCACACACAAGCCTTGCAAGCAATGTAACTTAGTGTAAGTTGCGGGATCTTGTATTACGGAACGAGTAAAGAGACTTGCCGGTAAACGAGATTGAAATAGGTATGCGGATACTGACGATCGAATCTCGGGCAAGTAACATACCGAAGGACAAAGGGAATGACATACGGGATTATACGAATCCTTGGCACTCAGGTTCAAACGATAAGATCTTCGTAGAATATGTAGGATCCAATATGGGCATCCAGGTCCCGCTATTGGATATTGACCGAGGAGTCTCTCGGGTCATGTCTACATAGTTCTCGAACCCGCAGGGTCTGCACACTTAAGGTTCGACGTTGTTTTATGCGTATTTGAGTTATATGGTTGGTTACCGAATGTTGTTCGGAGTCCCGGATGAGATCACGGACGTCACGAGGGTTTCCGAAATGGTCCGGAAACAAAGATTGATATATAGGATGACCTCATTTGATTACCGGAAGGTTTTCGGAGTTACTGGGAATGTACCGGGAATGACGAATGGGTTCCGGGAGTTCACCGGGGGGGCAACCCACCCCGGGGAGGCCCATAGGCATTGGGGGAGCCACACCAGCCCTTAGTGGGCTGGTGAGACAGCCCACAAGTGCCCAATGCGCCAAGAGAAAAAAATCAAGAGGAAAGAAAAAAAAAAGGAAGGAGGTGGGAAGGAAGGGGGACTCCTCCCACCAAACCAAGTCCAACTCGGTTTGGGGGGGGAGTCCTCCCCCCCTTTGGCTCGGCCGACTCCTTGGGGGTCCTTGGACCCCAAGGCAAGGCCCCCCTCCCTCCCACCTATATATACGGAGGTTTTAGGGCTGATTTGAGACAACTTTTGCCACGGCAGCCCGACCACATACCTCCACGGTTTTTCCTCTAGATCGCGTTTCTGCGGAGCTCGGGCGGAGCTCGGGCGGAGCCCTGCTGAGACAAGGTCATCACCAACCTCCGGAGCGCCGTCACGCTGCCGGAGAACTCTTCTACCTCTCCGTCTCTCTTGCTGGATCAAGAAGGCCGAGATCATCGTCGAGCTGTACGTGTGCTGAACGCGGAGGTGCCGTCCGTTCGGTACTAGATCGTGGGACTGATCGCGGGATTGTTCGCGGGGCGGATCGAGGGACGTGAGGACGTTCCACTACATCAACCGCGTTCTCTAACGCTTCTGCTGTGCGATCTACAAGGGTACGTAGATCACTCATCCCCTCTCGTAGATGGACATCACCATGATAGGTCTTCGTGCGCGTAGGAAAATTTTTGTTTCCCATGCGACGTTCCCCAACACTGGCATCATGAGCTAGGTTCATGCGTAGATGTCTTCTCGAGTAGAACACAAAAGTTTTTGTGGGCGGTGATGTGCGTTTTGCTGCCCTCCTTAGTCTTTTCTTGATTCCGCGGTATTGTTGGATTGAAGCGGCTTGGACCGACATTACTCGTACGCTTACGAGAGACTGGTTTCATCGTTACGAGTAACCCCCTTTGCTCAAAGATGACTGGCAAGTGACGGTTTCTCCAACTTTAGTTGAATCGGATTTGACCGAGGAGGTCCTTGGATGAGGTTAAATAGCAACTCATATATCTCCGTTGTGGTGTTTGCGTAAGTAAGATGCGATCCTACTAGATACCCTTGGTCACCACGTAAAACATGCAACAACAAAATTAGAGGACGTCTAACTTGTTTTTGCAGGGTATGATTGTGATGTGATATGGCCAACGATGTGATGTGATATATTGGATGTATGAGATGATCATGTTGTAATAGAAATATCGACTTGCACGTCGATGGTACGGCAACCGGCAGGAGCCATAGGGTTGTCTTTATACTAACGTTTGTGCTTGCAGATGCGTTTACTATTTTGCTAGGATGTAGCTTTAGTAGTAGTAGCATAAGTAGCACGACAACCCCGATGGCAACACGTTGATGGATGATCATGGTGTGGCGCCGGTGACAAGAAGATCGTGCCGGTGCTTTGGTGATGGAGATCAAGAAGCACGTGATGATGGCCATATCATGTCACTTATGACTTGCATGTGATGTTAATCCTTTTATGCACCTTATTTTGCTTAGAACGACGGTAGCATTATGAGGTGATCTCTCACTAAAATTTCAAGACGAAATTGTGTTCTCCCCGACTGTGCACCGTTGCTACAGTTCGTCGTTTCGAGACACCACGTGATGATCGGGTGTGATAGACTCAACGTTCACATACAACGGGTGCAAAACAGTTGCGCACGCGGAACACTCGGGTTAAGCTTGACGAGCCTAGCATGTGCAGACATGGCCTCGGAACACATGAGACCGAAAGGTCGATCATGAATCATATAGCTGATATGATTAGCATAGGGATGCTTACCACTGAAACTATACTCAACTCACGTGATGATCGGACTTGGGATAGTGTAAGTGGATCATGAACCACTCAAATGACTAGAGAGATGTACTTTTTGAGTGGGAGTTTAGCATATAATTTGATTAAGTTGAACTCTAATTATCTTGAACATAGTCTAAGTCCACTTTGAATATATTTGTGTTGTAGATCATGGCTCACGCGACTGTCATCCTGAATTTTAATACGTTCCTAGAGAAAGCTAAGTTGAAAGATGATGGAAGCAACTTTGTAGACTGGGCTCGTAATCTTAAGCTAATCTTACAAGCTGGGAAGAAGGATTATGTCCTTAATGCTGCGTTAGGAGATGAACCACCCGCTACGGCTGATCAGGATGTTAAGAACGCTTGGTTAGCGCGTAAGGAGGACTACTCAATAGTTCAATGTGCAGTCTTGTGTGGCTTAGAACCGGGACTTCAACGTCGCTTTGAGCGTCATGGAGCATTTGAGATGTTCCAGGAGTTGAAGTTTATCTTTCAGAAGAACGCCCGGATCGAGAGGTATGAGACCTCCGATAAATTCTATGCTTGCAAGATGGAGGAAAACTCGTCGGTCACTGAACATGTGCTCAAAATGTTTGGGTACTCAAACCGTCTAGCTGAGCTGGGGATTGAACTCCCGCAAGAGGCTATCACTGACAGAATCCTTCAATCACTGCCGCCAAGCTATAAAGGCTTTGTGTTGAACTACAACATGCAAGGGATGAACAAGTCTCCCGGTGAGTTGTTTGCGATGCTGAAAGTCGCAGAGTCTGAACTCCGTAAAGAGCATCAAGTGTTGATAGTGAGCAAGACCACTAGTTTCAAGAGAAACGGCAAAGGCAAGAAGGGAAATTCGAAGAAGAGCGGCAAGCCTGTTGCCAATCCGCCGAAGAAACCCAAGGCTGGACCTAAGCCTGAAACAGAGTGCTTCTATTGCAAGGGTATGGGTCACTGGAAGCGCAATTGCCCCAAGTATCTGGCAGATAAGAAGGCGGGCAAAGAAAAATCAGGTATATTTGATATACATGTTATTGATGTGTACTTAACCGGCTCTCGTAGTAGTGCCTGGGTATTCGATACCGGTTCTGTTGCTCACATTTGCAACTCGAAACAGGAACTGCGGAATAGGCGAAGGCTGGCGAAAGATGAAGTGACGATGCGCGTAGGAAATGGTTCCAAGGTTGATGCAATCGCCGTCGGCACAGTGTCACTTCAGCTACCATCGGGATTAGTGATGAACTTAAATCATTGTTACTTAGTGCCTGCGTTGAGCATGAACATTATATCTGGATCTTGTTTATTGCGAGACGGTTACTCTTTTAAGTCTGAGAATAATGGTTGTTCTATTTCTATGAGTAACATCTTTTATGGTCATGCACCGAATGTGAGAGGATTGTTCATATTGAATCTTGATAGCGATACGCATATACATAACATTGAGACCAAAAGAGTTAGAGTAAACAATGATAGCGCCATATTTTTGTGGCACTGCCGTTTAGGTCATATTGGTATAAAGCGCATGAAGAAACTCCATGCTGATGAACTTTTGGAGTCACTTGACTTTGATTCACTTGACGCGTGCGAACCATGCCTCATGGGCAAGATGACTAAAACTCCGTTCTCCGGAACAATGGAGCGTGCAAGTGACTTGTTGGAAATCATACATACCGATGTGTGTGGTCCAATGAGCGTGGAGGCACGCGGCGGATATCGTTATTTTCTCACCTTCACTGACGATTTGAGTAGATATGGTTATGTCTACTTGATGAAGCACAAGTCTGAAACATTTGAAAAGTTCAAGCAATTTCAGAGTGAAGTGGAAAATCATCGTAACAAGAAGATCAAGTTCCTACGGTCTGATCGTGGGGGTGAATATCTGAGTTTCGAGTTTGGTGCTCACTTAAGACAATGTGGAATTGTTTCGCAGTTAACACCGCCTGGAACACCACAGCGTAATGGTGTGTCCGAACGTCGTAATCGTACTTTATTAGAGATGGTGCGATCTATGATGTCTCTTACTGATTTGTCGTTATCATTTTGGGGTTATGCATTAGAAACAGTTGCATTCACTTTAAATAGGGCACCATCAAAATCCGTTGAGACGACACCATACGAACTGTGGTATGGCAAAAGGCCAAAGTTGTCGTTTCTTAAAGTTTGGGGATGTGATGCTTATGTCAAAAAGCTTCAGCCTGAAAAGCTGGAACCCAAAGCGGAAAAGTGCGTCTTCATAGGTTACCCAAAAGAGACAATTGGGTACACCTTCTATCTCAAATCCGAGGGCAAAGTGTTTGTTGCTAAAAACGGAGCTTTTCTCGAGAAGGAGTTTCTCTCGAGAGAATTGAGTGGGAGGAAGATAGAACTTGACGAGGTTGTCGAACCTCTCATCCCTCTGGATGGTGGCGCAGAGCAAGGGGAAACCCCTGTCATTGCGACGCCGGTTGAGGAGGAAGTTGATGATGATGATCATGAAACTCCAGTTCAAGTTTCTGTCGAACCACGCAGGTCGATGAGACCACGTGCTGCTCCAGAGTGGTACGGTAATCCCGTCTTATCAATCATGTTGTTAGACAACAATGAACCTGCAAATTATGAAGAAGCAATGGTGGGCCCAGATTCCAACAAATGGCTAGAAGCCATGAAGTCCAAGATAGGATCCATGTATGAGAACAAAGTGTGGACTTTGGAGGTACTGCCTAAGGGCCGCAAGGCTATTCAGAACAAATGGATCTTTAAGAGAAAGACGGACGCTGACGGTAATGTGACCGTGTATAAAGCTCGACTTGTGGCAAAGGGTTTTTCACAAGTTCAAGGAATTGACTACGATGAGACTTTCTCACCCGTAGCGATGCTTAAGTCCGTCAGAATCATGTTAGCAATAGCTGCATTTTTCGATTATGAAATCTGGCAGATGGATGTCAAAACGGCGTTCCTTAACGGTTTCCTTAAGGAAGAGTTGTATATGATGCAACCCGAAGGTTTTGTCGATCCTAAAAATGCTGACAAAGTGTGCAAGCTCCAGCGATCCATTTATGGACTGGTGCAAGCATCTCGGAGTTGGAACAAACGCTTTGATGAGGTGATCAAAGCATTTGGGTTTATACAAGTGGTTGGAGAATCTTGTATTTACAAGAAAGTGAGTGGGAGTTCTGTGGCGTTTCTAATATTATATGTGGATGACATATTACTGATTGGAAACAACATAGAGCTTTTGGAGAGCATAAAAGGTTACTTGAATAAAAGTTTCTCTATGAAGGACCTAGGAGAAGCTGCTTACATTCTAGGCATTAAGATCTATAGGGATAGATCAAAACGCCTGATAGGACTTTCACAAAGCACATACCTTGATAAAGTTTTGAAGAGATTCAAAATGGAACAGTCCAAGAAAGGGTTCTTGCCAGTTCTACAAGGTACGAGATTGAGTAAGACTCAGTGCCCAGCAACTGATGAAGATAGAGAGCATATGCGCTCCGTCCCCTATGCTTCAGCCATAGGTTCTATCATGTATGCGATGCTGTGCACAAGACCGGATGTTAGCCTAGCCATAAGTATGGCAGATAGGTTCCAGAGTAATCCAGGAGTGGATCACTGGACAGCGGTCAAGAATATCCTGAAGTACCTGAAAAGGACTAAGGAGATGTTTCTCGTGTATGGAGGTGACGAAGAGCTCGCCGTAAAAGGTTACGTCGATGCAAGCTTTGACACAGATCCGGACGACTCTAAGTCGCAAACCGGATACGTATTTATTCTTAATGGGGGTGCAGTAAGCTGGTGCATTTCCAAGCAAAGCGTCGTAGCAGATTCTACATGTGAAGCGGAGTACATGGCTGCCTCAGAGGCAGCTAAGGAGGGTGTCTGGATGAAGCAGTTCATGACGGATCTTGGAGTGGTGCCAAGCGCACTGAATCCAATAACCTTGTTTTGTGACAACACTGGTGCCATTGCCTTAGCAAAGGAACCACGGTTTCACAAGAAGACCAGACACATCAAACGACGCTTCAACCTCATCCGCGACTACGTCGAGGGAGAGGACGTGAATATATGCAAAGTGCACACGGATCTGAATGTAGCAGACCCGCTGACTAAACCTCTTCCACGGCCAAAGCATGATCAACACCAGAACTGTATGGGTGTTAGATTTATTACAATGTAATTCACATGGTGATGTGAGGGCTAGATTATTGACTCTAGTGCAAGTGGGAGACTGTTGGAATTATGCCCTAGAGGCAATAATAAATATAGTTATTATTATAATTCCTGTATCAAGATAATAGTTTATTATCCATGCTATAATTGTATTGAATGAAGACTCATTTACATGTGTGGATACATAGACAAAACACCGTCCCTAGCATGCCTCTAGTTGGCTAGCCAGTTGATCAATGATAGTCAGTGTCTTCTGATTATGAACAAGGTGTTGTTGCTTGATAACTGGATCACGTCATTGGGAGAATCACGTGATGGACTAGAGCCAAACTAATAGACGTAGCATGTTGATCGTGTCATTTTGTTGCTACTGTTTTCTCCGTGTCAAGTATTTATTCCTATGACCATGAGATCATATAACTCACTGACACCGGAGGAATGCTTTGTGTGTATCAAACGTCGCAACGTAACTGGGTGACTATAAAGATGCTCTACAGGTATCTCCGAAGGTGTTAGTTGAGTTGGTATGGATCAAGACTGGGATTTGTCACTCCGTGTGACGGAGAGGTATCTCGGGGCCCACTCGGTAATACAACATCACACACAAGCCTTGCAAGCAATGTAACTTAGTGTAAGTTGCGGGATCTTGTATTACGGAACGAGTAAAGAGACTTGCCGGTAAACGAGATTGAAATAGGTATGCGGATACTGACGATCGAATCTCAGGCAAGTAACATACCGAAGGACAAAGGGAATGACATACGGGATTATACGAATCCTTGGCATTGAGGTTCAAACGATAAGATCTTCGTAGAATATGTAGGATCCAATATGGGCATCCAGGTCCCGCTATTGGATATTGACCGAGGAGTCTCTCGGGTCATGTCTACATAGTTCTCGAACCCGCAGGGTCTGCACACTTAAGGTTCGACGTTGTTTTATGCGTATTTGAGTTATATGGTTGGTTAACGAATGTTGTTCGGAGTCCCGGATGAGATCACGGACATCACGAGGGTTTCCGGAATGGTCCGGAAACGAAGATTGATATATAGGATGACCTCATTTGATTACCGGAAGGTTTTCGGAGTTACCGGGAATGTACCGGGAATGACGAATGGGTTCCGGGAGTTCACGGGGGGGGGGGGCAACCCACCCCGGGGAGGCCCATAGGCATTGGGGGAGCCACACCAGCCCTTAGTGGGCTGGTGAGACAGCCCACAAGTGCCCAATGCGCCAAGAGAAGAAAAATCAAGAGGAAAGAAAAAAAAAGGAAGGAGGTGGGAAGGAAGGGGGACTCCTCCCACCAAACCAAGTCCAACTCGGTTTGGGGGGGGAGTCCTCCCCCCTTTGGCTCGGCCGACTCCTTGGGGGTCCTTGGACCCCAAGGCAAGGCCCCCCTCCCTCCCACCTATATATACGGAGGTTTTAGGGCTGATTTGAGACAACTTTTGCCACGGCAGCCCGACCACATACCTCCACGGTTTTTCCTCTAGATCGCGTTTCTGCGGAGCTCGGGCAGAGCCCTGCTGAGACAAGGTCATCACCAACCTCCGGAGCGCCGTCACGCTGCCGGAGAACTCTTCTACCTCTCCGTCTCTCTTGCTGGATCAAGAAGGCCGAGATCATCGTCGAGCTGTACGTGTGCTGAACGCGGAGGTGTCGTCCGTTCGGTACTAGATCGTGGGAGTGATCGCGGGATTGTTTGTGGGGCGGATCGAGGGACGTGAGGACGTTCCACTACATCAACCGCGTTCTCTAACGCTTCTGCTGTGCGATCTACAAGGGTACGTAGATCACTCATCCCCTCTCGTAGATGGACATCACCATGATAGGTCTTCGTGCGCGTAGGAAAAATTTTGTTTCCCATGCGACGTTCCCCAACAAGAGGCTTCTCTTAAGATAGCAAATATTACGGTGGGTGAACGAATTACTGTCGAGCAATTGATAGAACCGCGCAAAGTCATGACGATATCTAAGGCAATGATCATACATATAGGCATCACGTCCGAGACAAGTAGACCAATACTGTCTGCATCTACTACTATTACTCCACACATCGACCGCTATCGAGCATGCATCTAGTGTATTGAGTTCATGACGAACAGAGTAACGCCTTAAGCAGGATGACATGATGTAGATGGATAAATTCATGCAATAGATATAAACCCCATCTTTTTACCCTTGATGACAACAACACGATGCGTGCCTCGCTACCCCTTCTGTCACTGGATGAGGCCACCGCACGGTATGAACCCAAAACCAAGCACTTCTCCCATTGCAAGAATCATAGATCAAGCTGGCCAAACAAAACCCACAACTCGAAGAGAATTACAAGGATATGAAATCATGCATATAAGAGAGATCAGAAGAAACTCAAATAAGATTCATAGATAATCTGATTATAAATCCACAATTCATCGGATCTCGACAAACACACCGCAAAAGAAGATTACATCGGATAGATCTCCATGAAGATCATGGAGAACTTTGTATTGAAGATCCAAGAGAGAGAAGAAGCCATCTAGCTACTAGCTATGGACCCGTAGGTCTATTGTGAACTACTCACGCATCATCGGAGTGGTCATGGTGTTGATGAAGAAGCCCTCTGTATCCGAATCCCCCCTCTGGCAGGGCACCAGAACGCGCCCCGGATGGGATCTTGTGGAGACAGAAGCTTGCGGCGGTGAAAAAGTACTTTCGATGATCTCTTGATTTTTTCTGGAATTTATGGGAATATATAGGCGAAAGACCTAGGGCAGAGGTGGCCTAGGGAGCCCACAAGCCTGGGAGGCGCGGGCCCCCCTGGTCGCGGCTAGGGGGCTTGTGGGGTCCCTGGTGGCCCCTGCCTTGGTCTCAAGCTTCCCGATCTTCTTATGTTTCGGAAAAAATCTTTTTGGAAGTTTCGTTCCATTTGGACTCCGTTTAAAATCCTCCTCTGAAAGGGGTCAAAAACACGGAAAAAACAGGAACTGGCACTTGGCACTGAGTTAATAAGTTAGTCCCAAAAAGATATAAATGGCATACAAAACAACCAAAGTTTGACAGGATAATAGCATGAAACCATCAAAAATTATAGATACGTTGGAGACGTATCAACAAGCAAACAAGTAAACTAGTGACAAGCAAAGATAAATATTTTTGTATTTTGATTTTTATGGAGCAAGCTAGGTAAAACAGCAAACATAAAGAAGAAAAAGTGAATGATAAATTGTGTGAGGTTACCTGATAGTAGGTTGGTGATACCCCCCGACAACGATGCCAGAAATCCTTCTTGATGCTTGTGATCTACGTTGGGTTTTACGTGAAGAGGAACAGGTGATGCAACACAATATAGGTGAGTATTTCCCTCAGCATAGAACCAAGGTTTATCGAACCAATAGGAGTAACAACCAGCCCTCGTCTTCAGCAACTACACACATAAGAAACAAACAATTGCACCCAACACGGGTAAGAGGGTTGTCGATCCCCTTGGACTCGTTATTTGCAAGCAAGTAAAGTGTGTAGATAGAAGTTTTAAAGTGCAAAGTAAATAAAAAGTAAATTAATGCAGCGAGGAATTGTAGCGTTTGTAAACTTATAAGTGAATATACCCCGGGGCCATAGTTTTACCTAATGGCATTTCTCATGTAGTAGGCATACGATGGGTAAACAAATTACTGTTGGGCAATTGATAGAAAAGCGCATAGCTATGTGATATTCATGGCAATGATCATATGTATATAGGCATCACGTCCATAAGCAAATAGGCCGACTCCTGCCTACACCTATTACTATTACTCCACTTCAAGAGTGCGTCTATGCTTGCCTCTCTACATATTAAGTTCATGACAAACACACAAATGCTTAGGGAATGACGACATGATGTAGACAAAGGGAACTCAATCAATATGAATTAACACCCATCGTTTGATCCTTAGTGGCAGCAACACGAAGACATATCTTGTACCCTTCTCTCACTCGGATATAGAAACCCGTCAGGTTTAACCCACTACAATGCACTCCTCTCACTCAAGAAATATCAATCTCGTTGGCAAAACTATTTCAATAGGTCAAAGAGATTTATGAAGCTACGGCAATGATGCAAATAAGAATCACAATTAGAACTTAGAGAAGACTCGTATCTTTATCATGAATAATCTAAACATAAACCCACAATTCATAGGATCCCAACAAATGCACCACACAATAGGATTACATCGGATAGATCAAAGAGAAGATGTGATGGTCATTGTATTGAAGATCAAGAGAGAGATATCCATCTAGGTACTAGCTAAGGACCCGTAGGTATGTGGTAGACTACTCACACATCACCATGGGGACGGCAAGGTTCACGTAGAGGTCCTTTCTGATCAATCCCCCCTCCGATAGGGCACCTAAAAAGGGCTCCAGATGGCCTCACGGCGGAACGGATACTTGCGGCAGCGAAAAAAATATTTCGTGTGGCTCCCTAGATTTTTGGGGTCTTTGGGAATTTATAGGACAAAGAGGTGCACGAGGGGCCACACAGGGGTGGCCAGCGCACATCAGGGCGTGGCCACCACCACCACCCCCCTCCTAGGCGCGCCCTGTTGTGTGTTGCCTCCCTCCTGCAGAGTCTGGTCTCCTCCCGATGCTTCCATGTCTTCTTTTGGTCCAAAAAATCATAAAAAAGTTTCAGGGCAATTGGACTTCATTTGGTACTGTAAACCTGAAAATCCAAAAACATGCAGAAAATAACAACTCTCACTCGACATTGGGTAAATAGGTTAGTGCTCAAAAATAATATCAATTGGTAAATAAATACCCAAAATGATGATAGAATGATAATATTATAGCATGGAACAATAAAAAAATATAGATACGTTGGAGAATATGAGTAAAATATATATATGATATCTAAAGAAATGTTTCGTTTGCAAGTTTTGGTGAAGTGTTCCACTATGTATAAGATTTTATATATATATATGATCCGAAAGACACCAGTCATGAGTTGATAATGAGAACTTGAAGAGAAAGAACAAATCCGAATTGGAGGAGGAGTCCTCCTTCTCCCTGGCGATCGGCGCACCCTTGAGGCCTTGTGCCTCAAGGCTAGCCCCTCCCCCTCCCTCTATATATATAGTGGTGGTTTAGGGCTTTTTGAGACACAACTTTGCCACGTGCAACTCTAGCCTAAACCACACAGTTTCACCTCTAGATTGGATTTCTGCGGAGCTCGGGCGAAGCCCTGCAGGAGTAGATCATCACCACCACCGAAGCGTCGTCACACAGCCGGAGAACTCATCTACTTCTCCGTCTTGCTTGCTGGATCAAGAAGGCCGAGATCATCGTTGAGCTGTACGTGTGTTGAACGCGGAGGTGCCGTCCGTTCGGCGCTAGATCGGAACGGATCGTGGGAGATCAGGGACAGTTCGTGGGACGGTTCGAAGGACGTGAAGACGTTCCACTACATCAACCACGTTTCTTAACGCTTCCTGTTGTGCGATCTACAAGGGTACGTAGATCCAAATCTCCACTCGTAGATGGACATCACCATGATAGGTCTTCGTGTGCGTAGGAAAAAAAATCCCATGCAACGTTCCCCAACATCACCATGTTCAAGTAGAGGGTGCCAAGGGTTACGGGAGAGTGGACAGCTGAAAATAGATGAGGGAAGGTGATGGAGGTGTTGAAGAAGATGACGGAGTTGTTTGAGTATCTTGCCGTCACATGATGATTGCCCCTCCGGCGTTCCGACACCGCCGGGATTGAGCCCCCTCCTTCCTCTTCTTCCTTTGTCTCCCCCTAGATGGGAGGAGAATTTTCCCTCTAATCAATGGTCGTGGCTCCCGTAGGGCGGGAGCCCCTCCAAGATTGGCTCTCTCTCTCTCTCTCTCTCTCTCTCTCTCCCTCCCTCCCTCTCCCTCTCCCTCCCTCCCTCTATGTGTGTGTGTGTGTGTTTCTCTTCTGTTTTCGCGTCCTATTTTCTAGCCCTTCACCGTTTCTTAAATATCTCAAGATCCATAAGTCCGATTGGACTGAAAATTTGAGGGAATTTTACTCGGTAAATTATCTTTCTTGGGATGTAAGAAGGGTGCCAACCAACTTTCGTGGGAGTCCCAAGCCAACACGGCGCTCCCGTACCCCCTAGGCGTGTCTTGTTGGCTTCGAACCGCCTCGGGCATTGTCTTGCGTTGAGTACAACTTCCAAAAATTACATATATTCTCAAGTAAACATCCATATATTATTATTGTGACTCGACTTCATTTGATATGAATTTTCTGCGAAATAAAAAAAAACAAAAAATAGAAACTCACACTAGACACTGGATCAATATGCTAGTCCTAAAAATAATATAAAATGTTGTGAAAATTATACGAAAGTTCTAAAATATTGATATGAAATAATCAAAAATTATATACGATAAAGACGTATCATGAAGCAATCCCCGTGACGACTACTTTTAGGAATCGTCGTGAAAGTTCCTAACCAATTTTGGGATCATCTACAAGGTTCCTCAACTCGGCTTTTTTGCTTTTACTGGTTTTCTAGTTTTTTTATTTTATTATGTATTCTTATTCTTTTTCTTACGGATTGAAACTAAAAAAGCAAAATATCTAACATATTTAAATTCAAATATCTATTCAATAAAATAACTTAATCTATTGTTTCCCTTATTTTGAAAAATGTTTTCCTGTTTATAGAAAAGTGCTAGAATTTTAAAACTTTCCAAATTTATACAATTGTTCACAATTTCAGGAAATATTCAAAAAAACAAAAAACGTTCACAAATTTCAATGGATTATCAAAAAGTTGAAAATAATATATTCATTTTTACAACGAAAGATCGAAGATTTTTTTCAAAGAGCTTCGTTCAATTCGTTAACATTTTTAAAATTTTGAACGTCTTTTAACCATTAATTTCTTTATTTGCACAAAAAAAAATTGAATTCATGATATTTTCCAAATTCGTGATCAATTTTAAAGTTTGCAAATGCATTTTTGAATTATTTTTCTTTGCAGTTTTTTTGAATATGTAATATTTTAAAATAATTCATGAACACTTCTAAAGTTGCGAACATTTATTAGGATTTGTAAAATAATTTTTTGTTCATGAAATAAATTTTAATGAAAAAACACAATATCCATATAGCCTTTTCCTTGAGCTATACAGATTTATTTTTATTGTTTTAGAAAAAATGCCCGATGAAAAAACACAATAGCCGTACAAATTTTTGTATGACCAATACAGTTCTATTAGTTATTGTTCTTGAAAAAATGCCTGCTGAAAAAACACAGGAGACCCCTTTATATTTTTGTTTGTGAGATATAGACGCGCTATGATCGCTAGGGGCTGGCGCTATAATTGGTTGTCCCATAGTCGAGCACTGTAGGCGATGGGAGTGATTGTGTTGCAAGCATTTTTTGTGTACATTGACCTTTTTCATTATACAATTATCTTTTTCAATTATATGATAAAAAAATCATACACATTAAATTATTTGTAAAATGCACATTGAATAATTTCCTAAAACATGTTTTTACAATTTTACTAGGTTTTTAAAATCTACTCCCTTCTTCCCATAATGTAAAACAATTTTTAGAACTATAGTAGTGTCAAAAAATATCCTACACTATGAGAAACACAACTTGCAGTTTTTTGTGGTGAGAAACTAACTGCAAAACGAAGATAGAAAAAACGTGCTCAAGGGCAAAGGTGGGCTGGCTTATTTGCCCTTTCTTCAGTGAAGCCCTCTCTATTTGTTGCGTGCAGACGGGAAATAGGATGGCCCACTTCTCTATTCCCACGCTATCCAACCCATTTGCCCTTTCTTCAGTTAGTTGGTAGGAAAACCCTATTCGCCGCTCGCTGCGCCCAATTATCGGTGATTCGCACAGGGCAAGAATGCTAACGATGCGAAATGGGCCGACCCAGTTCCAGCGAGCCGGTATTTATATCTTTTTCTGTTTCTTTTTCGCTTTTTTATCCTTTTTTTGTTTTCTTTCCTTATTCGTTTTTTTTTTCATTGCCTTCCTTTTTTCATTCATTTTTAATTTTTTACAACAATTTTTAATAAATACTAAAAAATATTGGCATTTTAAAAACTTTATTAGTTAATTCTAAAATGTTCCTGTTTTGGAATTTAGCTCACAAATTTAAAAAATAAGAGTCTTAAAATATATATTCAAAAATCAGGGGGAAAATGAATTTGATATTTCAAAAATGATTTCATTTAAAAAAATCACAAATTCAGAATATGTTTGGAAATTTCCAAAGATGTACCCACTTTCAAAAAAATCGCAAATTCAAAAATGTTCGTGTCTTCAAAAACAAAATGTTCCGGGGATCTCCACAATTGATCGCCATTGAATTCTTATTCATA
This sequence comes from Hordeum vulgare subsp. vulgare, assembly GCF_904849725.1. Taxonomy (NCBI): domain Eukaryota; kingdom Viridiplantae; phylum Streptophyta; class Magnoliopsida; order Poales; family Poaceae; genus Hordeum; species Hordeum vulgare. Next base: position 594,316,789 of record NC_058521.1, read on the forward strand.
AATTTATTAAATGTTCTGGAATTTCAATTTCCAAATAAGTTCAAGAATAAACAAAGTCATGTTTTCAAAATGTTTTCACCAATTCAAAAGAATTTCACAATTTTTTCACATATTCTGTAATGCTTTTTTAATTTTCCTATCAATAACTCAAAAAATAAAAATTGTTCAACATATCCAAAAAATGATCGAAAAATTCCGAAATTGTTGCAGAATTTTAAAAATTCATTCAGCTTGTCGAAATATCTTCAAAGTTCAAAATTATTTTCAAGTTCTCTAGAAACTGTTTGCAATTAAAAAAATGTTGGAAATATCAAACATTTTTTAGTTTATTAAACTAATTTCATTTTGGAAAATTGTTCTTAAATTTCGAAAAATCTTCTTGCTTTTGGGACAAGTTACAAATTTAAAAACGTTGTCATTTTTCAACGCTGTTCATAAATTCACAAAAGGTATGTGCTTTTCAAGAAATATTGTGAATGCATTTGTTAAAAAACATCATAAAATTACAAAAAATGTTCTAGCGTTAATGAACATATTTCCATTTTCGAAAATAGTTGGTAAGTTGGTGTTCTCAGAAATGTTCACATTTTTAAAACTCCAGAAATATGAAAAATTAAACATGAACAACCAATTTTTATAAAGAAAGAAGATTTTTTGAAATTCCGAACATTTTATGAAATTTTGGAAACACTCTACATTTTTTAAATTTCCAAAAATATTAAGTTCAACAACAGATTTTAAGTTCTCGAAAGTGCTCCAACATTTTTTAAACACGAAGTTTTCTTTTGGAACATGAACATTTTTTTGAAATTTTGAACAAATTGGAAAACAGGAATTGTTTGCAAACAAATTTTGGAAACACGAACAATTTTTATATTATGTACAAAAAGTAAAAAATGAGAACATTTTCTGAAATTTTGAAGAAATTTTGTAAACTAGAATTGTTTTTGAAATTCCTTAAAAAAAATTCAAGCATGAACATATTTAAAAATTGCGAGGAAAAAATTTCCAACAGAAAAAATACGAAAAACATAAAAATAAAAAAGAAATAACAAACGGAAAGAAAAAGAAAAAAAGTAAACAGATAAAGAAAAATGAAAAGAAAACAAGAAACAAAAGTAAAAAAATCTCGGTTCAGGAACCTTTTTGAAGGTTCCGAAAACCAAGAAAAAACGACTATTAAATTTGTTGAAGGTTTCTAAAACTAGAAGGTTGTAGGATATCAGCTTCGGGTTGCGTGGGTTGCCTCATGCGCGGACCCGGGGTCGACGTGTGTTGATGGTGTCCAGTTGGGGCATGTTATACTAATTTTCGATCGGTTGTTGTTAATTAACTGGACAACTCTCTACTACTTTTTTAATAACTAAGATCCTAAAGAAACGTGTTGAAAAAGAGCGCTCCCACACGTTAACGGCCCGGCCCACCATGATGCACAGAGAGTCCAATACGATTTTGCTACAGGAGCTCCTACCTGCCGCTCATTGCGCCGCATACGGGGCGCCCCAACTGGGCTGTCGCAGCTCCGTTTCAATTTTTTCTTTTGCTACTTTTTCGTCTTCTGTTTATTTCCTTTTTTGAATTCGTTTTTTCTTGCTTTTTTCCTTTTAGTTTTGTATTTGAAGCAAAAAAAATCAAAGTTGAAGAACAATTTTGCAAAATCATGAACAAATTTGGAAGCGCAAAGAATTTTCTAAAGAACGAATATTTTTGAATCTTGAGAACAAAATTTCGAAAAGAGAACAATTTTCAAAACCCCAAACAAATTTGAAAGTGCGAATAAATTTTTAAAGCACAAATAGTTTTTGAATTTTGAGAACGAATTTTAAAACTGAGAACAATTTTGGAAAATCTTGAACAGATTTGAAAACGCAAACAATGTTTTGAAGCATAAATATTTTTTGAATCTTGAGAACAAAATTTTGAAAAGGAGAACAATTTTGAAAACCCCGAACAAATTTGAAAGCACTAACAAATTTCTAAAACACGAACATGTTTTGAATTTTCAGAAAAGTGTTGAAACCGAGAAAAAAATTGAAAAATCTTGAACAAATTTGCAAGCCCGAACATTTTTTGGATCTTGAGAACAAAATTTCGGAACCGCGATCAATTTTGAAAACCCCCAAAACAAATTGGAAGGGCGAATAATAATTTAAAGCACGAATATTTTGTGAATTTTGAAAAAGAAATTTTGAAAACCCCGAACAATTTTGAAACCGAAAACAATTTTCAAAGAATCCTAGAAAAAATTGGAAGCGCGAACAATTTTAAAAGAACAGGAACATATTCCTAATTCGTGATAAACTTTTAAAATTGCGATTGGTTATTTGAAAATGAGAGCATTTTTTGAAACACGAACATTTTTTTAATTTCGAAACAAAAATTTGAATATAGGAACATTTTTCAAAATGTGAACATTCTTTGATTCTACGAACACATTTGAAACCGCGAACATTTTTCAAATTGTGCACAAATTTGAAAACATGCACAAATTTCCAATTCGTGAAAAAAATTATGAAAGTATGATCATTTTTAAATTGTGAACAAATTTTGAATGAATGGTAACATATTTGTAATTCGTGAATAGAATTTTAAAATTGTGACTGGTTTTCTGAAAATGAGGGCATTTTTTGAAAACACAAACATCTTTTAAATTTCAAAAATAAAATTTGAAAATGGGCACGATTTTCATATCGGTGAACAAATTTTGAAAAACTAGAACATTTTTCGAAAATCTAGAATACATTTGGGCTTCTTTTCTATTCTGAAAGAGAAGTTGCTAAGTTCGCCTCACCTACTCCTCGAGTACCGCTTAAGAAAAAAAAAACTCCTCCTCGGGGTTTTCCTTCCCACGCATCATCTCTGTTTGATTTTTCTTATATTTTTTTGATAGTGTCAACTGATGCGTGATACGTTCATTTTGCATCCTGCTTTCATGTTGATATTTATTAATTTATGGGCTGTTATATTACTTTGTGCTACCATATTTATGCATTTTCTCTCTTATTTTGCAAGGTTTATTTGAAGAGGGAGAATTCAGTCAGCTGGAATTCTTGACTGGAAAAGGAGCAAATCTTAGTCCACTATTCTGCACATCTTCAAATGCCCTAAAAATTTACGTGGAATTTTTTGGGATTATATAAAAAATACTGGGCGAAAGAAGTACCGGAGTGGGGCTGCCAGGGCACCACAAGCCCTACCACCGCCACCCCCTGGTGGCGGAGTGGGGGCTTGTGGGCTCCCTGACGGCCCACTAGCCCCCCTCTTTTGCTATATGAAGGGTTTCGTTCCAAAAAAATCAATCGGAAGCTTTTCCGTGGTTTCGCCGCCACCATGAGGCGGAACTTGAGCAGATCCAATCTAGAGCTCCGGCATGACGATCCTGCAGGGGAAACTTCCATCCTAGAGGGGGAAATCGTCGTCATCGTCATCACCAACACTCCTCTCGTCGGAGGGGAGGCATCTTCATCAACATCTTCATCAACACCATCTCCTCTGTGTTGGAAATATGCCCTAGAGGCAATAATAAATTAGTTATTATTATATTTCTTTGTTCATGATAATCGTTTATTATCCATGCTATAATTGTATTGATTGGAAACACAATACTTGTGTGGATACATAGACAAAACACTGTCCCTAGTAAGCCTCTAGTTGACTAGCTCGTTGATCAAAGATGGTCAAGGTTTCCTGACCATAGGCAAGTGTTGTCACTTGATAACGGGATCACATCATTAGGAGAATCATGTGATGGACTAGACCCAAACTAATAGACGTAGCATTTGTGGAAATTGTTTCGCAGTTCATGCCACCTGAAACACCATAGTGTGATGATGTATCTGAACGTCATAGCCACGCCCTATTTGATATGGTGCATACTATGATGTCTCTTATCGAATTACCACTATCGATTATGGGTTATGCATTAGAGACAACCGCATTCACTTTGAATAGGGCACTGCGTATCTCGTTGAGATGACACAGTATAGACTGAGGTTTAGAGAAATCTAAGCTGTCGTTTCTTGAAAGTTTGGGGCTGCGATGCTTTTGTGCAAAAAGGTTTCAGTCTGATAAGCTCGAACCCAAAGCGGATGAAAGCATCTTCATAGGATATCCAAAACGGTTGGATACATCTCCTATCTCAGATCCGGAAGCAAAGTGTTTGTTTCTAGAAACGGATCCTTTCTCGAGGAAAGGTTTCTCTCGAAAGAATTGAGTGGGAGGGTGGTAGAACTTGATGAGGTTATTGAACCATCACTTCAACCAGTGTGTAGCAGGGCGCGGGAAGTTGTTCCTGTGGCGCCTACACCAATTAAAGTGAAAGCTGATGATGGTGATCATCGAGCATCACATCAAGTTACTACAAACCTCGTAGGTTGACAAGGTCGCGTACTACTGCAGAGTGGTACGGTAACCCTGTCTTGGAGGTCATGTTGTTGAGAAACAGTGAACCTACAAGTTATGGAGAAGCAATGGTGGGCCCAGGTTTCGACAAATGGCTGGAGGCCATGAAATCCGAGAAAGGATCCATATATAAAACAAAGTGTAGACTTTGGAGGAACTACTTGATGGTAGTAAGACTATTGAGTAAATATGGATCTTTGTAAGGAAGACAGACGATGATGGTGATAAGTCACTATTAAGAAAAGCTCGACTTGTCGCAAAGATGTTTCCGACAAGATCAAATAGTTGACTATGATGAGACTTTCTCACTCATAGCGATGCTAAAAGTCTGTTGGAATTATGTTAGTAGTTGCTGCATTATTTGTGAAATATTGCACATAGGAAGACAAAACATTGTTTCCTCGACAGTTTCCTTGAGCAAACATTGTATGTGATACAACTAGGAGGTTTTGTCGATCCTAAAGATACTAACAAGTATGCAAGCTCCAGTGATCCTTCATTGGACTAGTGCAAGCATCTCGGAGTTGGAATATACACTTTGATGAGATGATCAAAGATTTTGGGTTTGTATAAGGTTTATGAGAAACTTGTATTTCCAAAGAAGTGAGTGGGAGCGCTATAGAATTTCTGATAAGTATATGTGGATGACATATTGTGGATCAGAAGTAATGTAGAATTTGTGTAAAGCATAAAAGGTTGTTTGAAAGGAGTTTTTTCAAAGGAATACCTGGATTGAGCTACTTGAACGTTGAGCATCAAGATCTATGGAGATAGATCGAAACGCTTGATAAAAGTTTCAACAAGATGCATGCCTTGACAAATCTTTGAAGGAGTTCAAAATAGATCATTAAAGAAGGAGTTCTTGGTTGTGTTGTAAGGTGTGAATTTGAGTAAGACTCAAAACTTGACCCCGGCAGAATAAAGAGAATAGACGAAGGTCGTCTTCTATGCCTTGGCCGTAGAATCTGAAGTATGCCATGCTGAGTACCGCACCTGATGTGTGCCTTGACTCAAAGTCTGTTGCGAGGTACAGAGAGTGATCCATGATTGAATCACTAGCAGCGGTCAAAGTTATCCTTAGTGACTAATGGACTAAGGAAATTTTCTCGATTATGGAGGTGGTTAACGAGTTCGTCGTAAAGGGTTACGTCGATGCAAGCTTTGACACTAATCCGAATAACTATGAGTAGTGAAACGGATTCGTATAGTAGAATAGATATTTGGAGTATTTCCGAATAGCACATAGTAGCAGCATCTATAAGATGACATAAAGATTTGTAAAGAACACACGGATCTGAAAGTTTTCAGAACCGCTGACTAAAACCTCTCTCACGAGCAAGACCTGATCATACCCCAAAACTATATGGGTGTTGGATTCGTTAGAATCACATGGTGATGTGAACTAGATTATTGACTCTAGTGCAAGTGGGAGACTGTTGGAAATATGCCCTAGAGGCAATAATAAATTAGTTATTATTATATTTCTTTGTTCATGATAATCGTTTATTATCCATGTTATAATCGTATTGATTGGAAACAGAATACTTGTGTGGATACATAGACAAAACACTGTCCCTAGTAAGCCTCTAGTTGACTAGCTCGTTGATCAAAGATGGTCAAGGTTTCCTGACCATAGGCAAGTGTTGTCACTTGATAACGGGATCACATCATTAGGAGAATCATGTGATGGACTAGACCCAAACTAATAGACGTAGCATGTTGATCATGTCATTTTGTTGCTATTGTTTTCTGCGTGTCAAGTATTTGTTCCTATGACCATGAGATCATATAACTCACTCACACCAGAGGATTGCTTTGTGTGTATCAAACGTCACAACGTAACTGGGTGGCTATAAAGATACTCTACAGGTATCTCCGAAGGTGTTCGTTGAGTTAGTATGGATCAAGACTGGGATTTGTCACTCCGTGTGACGGAGAGGTATCTCGGGGCCCACTCGGTAATACAACATCACACACAAGCCTTGCAAGCAATGTGACTTAGTGTAAGTCACGGGATCTTGTATTACGGAACGAGTAAAGAGACTTGCCGGTAAACGAGATTGAAATAGGTATGCGGATACTGACGATCGAATCTCGGGCAAGTAACATACCGAAGGACAAAGGGAATGACATACGGGATTATATGAATCCTTGGCACTGAGCTTCAAATGATAAGATCTTCGTAGAATATATAGGATCCAATATGGGCATCCAGGTCCTGCTATTGGATATTGATCGAGGAGTCCCTCGGGTCATGTCTACATAGTTCTTGAACCCGCAGGGTCTGCACACTTAAGGTTCGACGTTGTTTTATGCATATTTGAGTTATATGGTTGGTTACCGAATGTTGTTCGGAGTCCCGGATAAGATCACGGACGTCATGAGGGTTTCCGGAATGGTCCGGAAACGAAGATTGATATATAGGATGACCTCATTTGATTACCGGAAGGTTTTCGGAGTTACCGGGAATGTACCGGGAATGACGAATGGGTTCTGGATGTTCACCGGGGGAGCAGCCCACCCTGGGGAAGCCCATAGGCCTTGGGGGTGGAGCACCAGCCCTTGGTGGGCTGGTGGGACAGCCCAAGAAGGCGCTATGCGCCATAGATAGAAAATCAAAGAGAAAAAAAAGAGGTGGGAAGGAAGAGAATGACTCCACCTTCCAATCCTAGTTGGACTAGGATTGGAGGAGGACTCCTCCTCCCCTTGGTGCGCAGCCCTTGGGGCTCCTTGAGCCTCAAGGCAAGCCTCCCCTCCCTCCTCCTATATATATGGAGCTATTAGGGCTGATTTGAGACAACTTTTTCAAGGCAGCCCGACCACATACCTCCACGGTTTTACCTCTAGATCGCGTTTCTGCGGAGCTCGGGCGGAGCCCTGCTGAGATTAGATCACCACCAACCTCCGGAGCGCCGTCACGTTGCTGGAGAACTCATCTACCTCTCCGTCTCTCTTGCTGGATCAAGAAGGCCGAGATCATCGTCGAGCTGTACGTGTGCTGAACGCGGAGGTGCCGTCCGTTCGGCACTAGATCGTGGGACGGATCGCGGGACGGTTCGCGGGGCGGATCGAGGGACGTGAGGACGTTCCACTACATCAACCGCGTTTCTTAACGCTTCTGCTGTGCGATCTACAAGGGTACGTAGATCGAAAATCCCCTCTCGTAGATGGACATCACCATGATAGGTCTCCGTGCGCGTAGGAAATTTTTTGTTTCCCATGCGACGTTCCCCAACACTCTCCAATCCCTAGTTCATCTCTTGTAACCAATCTCCGTCTCACGACTACGATTGGTACTTGTAAGGTCACTAGTAGTGTTGATTACTCTTTGTAGTTGATGCTAGTTGGATTACTTGGTGAAAGAGTTTATGTTCAGATCCTTGATACTATTCATTACACCTCTGATCATGATTATGATTATGCTTTGTGAGTAGTTACTTTTATTCCCGAGGACATGGGATAAGTCATGCTGATAATAGTCATGTGAATTTGATATTCGTTCGGTATTTTAATATGTTGTATGTTGTTTTTCCTCTAGTGGTGTTATGTGAACGTCGACTACATAACACTTCACCATATTTGGGCCTAGAGGAAGGCATTGGGGAGTAGTAAGTAGATGATGGGTTGCTGGAGTGACAGAAGTTTAAACCCCAGTCTATGCGTTGCTTCGTGAGGGGCTGATTTGGATCCACTAGTTTAATGTTATGGTTAGACGTTGTCTTAATTCTTCTTTTGTAGTTGCGGATGCTTGCGAGAGAGGTTAATCATAAGTGGGATGCTTGTCCAACTAAGGGCAGTACCCAAGCGCCGGTCCACCCACATATCAAACTATCAAATTTTTCCTCCTATAAGACTTTGTTCAGGCTTGTCCCTTGGTACAAAAGGGATTGGGCCACTTGCTGCACCGTTGCTACTACTTGTTACTTGTTACTTTTTGCTTGCTACGTTTCACCTGCTACACCATCACTTGTTACCGCTACTTTCAGTGCTTGCAGTTATTACCTTGCTGAAATCCGTTTATCAGAGCCTTCTGCTCCTCGTTGGGTTCGACACTCTTACTTATCGAAAGGACTACGATTGATCCCCTATACTTGTGGGTCATCAATGGCAAATGAAAACCAATCTATATATAGCAAGATGAATAATTTGAACCGGGTCGATACTTTTCTTTTCCTTTCTCCTACTCATCCCCTTAAAACAAAAAATAACATCAACTTATTTATTAAAAAAATCATCTAGCGTTGGACGGAAGGATGGCGTTAGTTATGGAGAGCACCATTGTTTTCCGACTTTTACAATAGCATGCACAGGGCGGTTAAATACCTCAAACGAGAACCACCTTAATTTAGAAAACGTGCCATTTGTGTGAATTCCTTTCCATCATTTTCATATTCTGCCACACAATCTTACCTCGCGACGTTGATGTGGGACAAACCATAGAGAAAAAATGTGCTTACGTTGGGACACTCATAGTTATTTTGAATTACTAAAGGATAATATTCGGATTCATCTCGTTGATATCTTCCTCCCGTGAACCACCTTCTCTTTGTGCCACGTGTCCCAGTAAGGCCCATGCACCGCACCCTTTCCTACCTTATCTCCGGCGCAATCTCCCTTTTCCCCTTCTTCCTTGTTCTTCACGGCTAGAGGGAAAGAGTCACTGCTCCCGTGGCGAGTGCACCACCATGATTTGCTAGGAGCTGTGAGGGGCTGGCACCGATGGTCGCATGATGCCTAGTTTGCCCAGTTGCTCTTGGACCTGCTGCTTCTCTTTTCTTCTAGACGAAAGCACAGCAGCGATGCGATCCAGGATCTCGTCGCCGAGCACGTAAGCTGCAACGTGAGTCCGCCATGGCGGCGGATGTGCAGTGTAGCAAGCTTCACATGACCCGTGGATCCAGAGCCCATCGGTGCTGTGTTGGAGGTCCCAGGGCTACAATGGATCTCGGTTGGAGTTGCCATGGAGCTTCACCGGAGCCATCGACGCTGCGTTGGAGCTCCGTCGGGGCTGCAATGGAGCTCTGCTGGAGTTGCCATGGAGCTTCGTCGGAGCCGTCGACGTTGCGTTGGAACTCCATCAGGGCTTCAATGAAACTCGGTCGGAGTTGCGATGGAGCTTCGTCGGACCTGTCGGTGCTGCAATGGAGCTTGGCTGGAGCGTCGGTGTTGCATTGGAGCTCAAGCGGAGCTGCAATGGAGCTTGTCGAACACCCTCGGTGTTGCGTTGGAACTCTGCCAAGGCTTCAATGGAGATGTGTTGGAGTTGACGTGCTCGTTGCTGCCGTGGAGCTGCTGCGATCCAACGACCACTAGCACGCTGATCCAAAGGCTGAATAGGCGAGAGATATCATCAAGATGATTCGTAGCAGCCCATCATCTATTCTTAAATAGCTAGAACCCACTAGCTAATTTTTCTCTCCATGCAACAATGCCACATCATCAAGTCATTCATGAAGCCATAGGTTACTTTTTCCATTAATCTTTTCATCCAAAACATACCACCTCATGCATTATTATTTTCGTCTATTGTTAAATAGCTACAACCCACTAGCTAATTTTTCTCTCCATGCAACAATGCCAATTCATCAAGTCATCCAGGGAGCCATAAGTTACTTTTTCCATTAATCTTTTCATACAATACATACCACCTCATTGATAGTCAAAGGGTTTTGGGTGTTGTGGGCTTCGACACCTCTTGGGTCGGCCACGACAACATATATATAAGAGGTACCTCAAAGTGTACAATTACAATTATACACGAGTTACAATATGTATATAGACATAACTACAAGTCTAACACCCTCCCTCAATCTTAACCGTGTTCTAAAGAATTCAAAAGATTAAGATTGCGGCGAGAACCCTCAAACTGAGGCAGTGGCAACGGCTTTGTGAAGATGTCAGCAAGTTGATCTTTCGAAGGGGTGAACTTGACCTAAAGCAACTTCTGCGAAACTCGTTCGCTGACAAAGTGATAGTCAACTTTGATGTGTTTCGTTCGGGCGTGAAATACCGGATTTCAAGAAAGGTATGTGACACCAATGTTATCTATACCTAATAATAAAGCGGCTATTGCTTCCGTCGGAAAACCCACCACGGTATTTTTATAAAAATACCCTATAATTTTTGTTATTCAACCCGCCTCCATCATTTACCTGCAACGCAAAAGGAAAAAACGATTTGCTTCAAAAATTATACCCGTACGCATCGCCTCCTCCCGTCGACCCTGGGCCACCCTGGCATGTGCCCAGGCCGCCGCCACACAACTCGCCGCCACGGCCGACCTCAACCGCCACAACTGCCGATCTCAACCCACCCGCCTCCGCGGCCGTACCTCTCCCCGATCACTGCCCCCGTTGCGGCGCTCGAGAGCATCGCGTCGACCCTGGTCCACCCTGGCCTGTGCCCAGGCCGCCGCCACACCACTCGCTGCTGTGGCCGACCTCAACCGCCACCGCTGTCGATCTCAACCCACCCGCCTCTGCGGCCGTACCTCTCCCCGCTCACTACCCCCGTTGCGGCGCTCGAGTGCATCGCGTCGACCCTGGTCCACCCTGGCCTGTGCCCAGGCCGCTGCCACACCACTCGCCGACGCGGCCGACCTCAACCACCACTGTTGTCGATCTCAACCCACCCGCCTCCGTGGCCGTACCTCTGCCCGCTTGCTGCCCCTGTTTCGGCGCTCGAGCACAGCTTCTGGATCAAATCAACGCGACAACTACAGTGATTGGGGATGATGCGTTTGCTCGATGCAGAACGGGGGCGGAGCGAAGTACTTGCAGGTGGAGGCGGGCCTCCATGGCTCACACGGGGAACTCCGAGGTTATGGCGCTGCAACGGCGACTCCTTATGGCCAGATAGAGACGCCTAACCCTTGCTCCCCTCATCATATCCCCTCCTCCGACAGGAACTCATCATCTGGTGAGATCCCCTCCCCATGCCTCCAACCGTGTGCCAAGCACTGGTAAGAAATTTTGTTTTGTGGGGATTTGTTTGCTGATGAATGAATGTATTGAATGTAAGATTGTATTGTTGTAGAGACAGAGAATGGAACACCACCTTAAGTTTGTCATATGATCCCACATTCTCTACCCCATGAGTGAAATAAGATAACAGTCCATTGATCAATTCACGTAGCCTCTTTGTTTTGCTTTGCTTGTCCCGCTCAATTTCTCATCATGGTGGAATTAACAGTGGACGGGTTGATTTCTCAACAAAATAGGATAGAACTGACTACATTAGTTAGTTAGCTTATTATTTTAATAAATCAAAATGATTATAAAAAGATTAAAAACGTGTGGTATTTTTTTTCTCCTGTTGCAACGCACGGGCCCTTTTGCTAGTCACACCAAAGAACAGGTGGACGATCCTGAGATACTCCCAACTCTCGAAGCATTATGTATGTAGATTAAGTATTTTGGGTGTTTTGGGCTTCGACACCTCTTGGATGGACAACGACAACATATATATAAGAGGTACCTCAAAGGGTAGAGTTACAATTATACAAGAGTTACAATATGTATATAGACATAACTATAAGTCTAACACTCATGCCTTATTTTTTTCAGAAAATTAAGTCATGTAAGAAAAATTTATATTTGTTTTTACATTAATTTTAATTTTCTATCACTTATCCATACATTTTTTAACAAGGTTCTCGCCGCCGCGTTGCTCGTCTAGTTAGTAAAATATGTTTGCCTCAGTTGCAAAGACGGACAATTAGCTATACTCTAATGCCCCCGAGGAGCACATCATCCAGATCGGTTCCCTAAAGAAAATGAACGTTATCCAGATCATTTTAGCAGCAATCTGCTCGTGATACGCTGGCCTTTCCGAGGCTGAAAAGTATCCCAGATTTCCCGAAGCAACAAATCAAAGACCTCTTCTTTTCTCATTTGTTTTTTCAAAGTCTTCATTTCCCCTTTGTCAAGCAAGGTCTAGATCGTTGGGCAACCGGAAAGCTCCTCGCAAGTTACTTTACCAATTGTTATCCCGTGCGTCATTACTTGACTCCGTTGGTCCGAAGTTTCCACGGCAGGAAAAACGTGTTTGAAACTTGTTCCCGGCGTCCAGATCAATTTTACCAGTCCGCCAAAATTCGTTCGTTTGACGATTCACAGTTCCAGTCCGGTACGGTGACGTCCATTGATTGAAACCAAAACAGAGAGTAGAAGAAGAGTAGATGACAAAACAGCAATCGCATCTGCCGCGCGGCTCATCCTATGTTGCAGGAGGCCGAAGCACAAATGTTCCACCATATTTACAGCTGAGCTCCACACTATGTCCCCTTGGGAGGGAGGGAGAGACGTCGGTGCGGGCGAACATATACACATGGCGTGTGGTGTCCGAGTGTACACAAGCTACTACTACTGCTCGAGCCAAAATTTGGGACCTGAGGAGGAAGCAGAGAGAGAGAGAGAGAGAGAGAGTCGCGCCGCCTCTTCGGAGCCCGTTTCCATCCGTGTAGAGGATGGATCGGGTGTCATACAATGCATTGCTTCAGCGACTTGGGCGTGTGGGTTCCCTTTAGCCTCACCTGCAAGACAAGAACAAACCGAACAGAGTTAAAATTA